>NW_025814056.1:3267500-4473855 GCF_018902025.1 Drosophila willistoni
GACATGTCGAACGGGCTTTTTTTTTCCATCGGGGTAATACAGCTAAGTTTTGTAATAAAATGAAATATATTCAGGTTTTTACACTTAAATATAAAAGTTACAAATTGCACAAGTATTGTAATAATATTTAAAATTAAACAAAACCAGAGGGCCGGGGCTAACTTCGACCGCGTCAAAGTTTGTATACCCTTGCAACTTTTATGGTAACTCTTTCCTTACCTATAGCCATCAAAGTGGAAAAATGTTTAAGCTAAAAAGGCTAAAGTTTGCGAAAGAACGGCCTACAATCTTAGCATAGGAAAGATATTGATCAAAGTCACTGTTTTCCACCGATCGTTCCTATGGGAGCTATATGATATAGTCACCCGATCTTTATGAAATTCGGCACAGTCATTAACAGATATATTAAACTAACAAATAATTAATTTGAAAGCAATCGCGTCAAAAGTAACGAAGTTATTGAGGAAAGTCACTGTTTTCGAAAGATCGTTCCTATGGGAGCTATATTATATAGTCACCCGATCTTGATCAAATTTGGCACAGTCGTTTATATGTGTAATTAACTCACTAATATTAAATTTCATGACAATAGCTCAGAAAATAACGAAGTTATTAAGAAAAGTCACAGTTCGTGACTTTGCCTTTTGTATGGGAGCTATATGATATACTGGTCCGATCCGGCTGAATCCGAGATATACAACGCCTGCAGTATATACAAGCCTACATGCAAAATTTCAGCTCTGTAGCTCTTACGGTCTAGGAGGAGTTTGCGTTGATCCAGACGGACGGACGGACGGACGGACGGACGGACGGACGGACGGACATGGCTATTTGAACTCGTCTCGTCGTGCTGATCAAGAATATATATACTTTATATGGTCGGAGATGCATCCTTCGATGCGTTGCACACTTTTGACCAAAATTAATATACCCTTTTTGCAAGGGTATAAATATATATATAAAGTATCTGTGCGTTACAAACATCTAAATAATTTTTTAATCCCCTTTAAAGGGTATTGAAGTGAGTATGTGAATATTAAAAACAAATTGCTTTCAAACCTTGCTATTTGTTTATAATTTGCATTGCAGAAGTACCTCGTTAAAGGAAATTTTCCGCATTTTACGAACCGCTTTCCTATATTTATACAAAAGTTACTGGCATTGGATAATAAATATTTATAGACTAAGTTACTCTTAAAAAAAATATCTATCTATTTATGAACAAGAATAACTTTAAGTATAGAGATAATACTCAAAGTATTTAAAATAATCTTCAAAAAGCTAAATCAACTCATTCTTATTCAGCTTTGGAGCTTTAGCATTTATAAGCTTGACGTACAAAACAAAAAAAAAAAAAACAATAATAGATGCCAACAGAACGATCGAGCTGACAGTTTGGATTAAAACAGCGAGGTGAATGGAATGCGGACTCTAATTGACTTAATTATATAAGATCTTGAACTTAAGCTCACAGATAGTCTTTAGCATTGGAAGAATCGAAATCAGAGAGCTTTGCCTTGCCAGCAATTTCAATTCTCGCATTTTTGGGTTTAAAAAATCCATTTCAGAAATTGCCATTATCTATCAAATTCAATTTCATTGACAATGTGATCAAACAAGTGGAAAGAAAAGAAAAGAACGAAAACTAAACATAAAATATGGAAGAAAAAAAAAAAAAATATATATATATGAAAAACTTTTTATGCGCATAACGAGCGTGAAGTGAAGTAAAGTAAAGGAAGGCTGGCAGGCAGCAGCCGGCAAGTAAACTTGTATGTGAGAACCAAAGTTCGTAGAGGCGGAAAATCCATTTATCATATGGCGGGAATGATGTGTCCTTGTCTCTAGGAGTGTGTTTTTGTATGTGCTTGTGTATATGTGTGTGTGTTGACAAGAAAACTAAAAAATGAAAATCAAAACTAGGTGCCAGGTTGAGGAACATGATGAGTGTGTACTCAATGGGCGGCATATTCAAATTCGCAACAATGCTCGATATTCTACATATACGACATGAATATGAGTTATTCACAAATACCCATAGTTGTGTATGTATGAATAAACATTTAGTTTTCCTTTTATCTTTGTCGCTCTCTCTCTCTCTTTGTGATCATTTATGCTGCTTATGCCGTCCATTGTGTGTTCATGTGTGCGCGAAATCCAACACAAAGATATCAAAATCAAATACGTATATACATACATACCTATATATCCCATTCTACTAAGAACCAAAGGCAATGAAAGTCATTCACATACATATGCAAAGGCAGAGACAACTGAATCGGCGAATAGCAGTGGGTAGGTGGGAGGTTGAATGTGGAAAACGAAATTGAATAGATGACTGCGACTTTAGTTGTTTGACCCGCTGAGACCTGCTGAAAAGGCAAATTAATTGAATAGTTTTGCAATTTCAGAATGCAATAAATGATATTTGTATTCTTTAGTTCACAGTTGTTGTTCGACAAGTCAAGGAAAAACTTGTCACCGAAAATGGAACTCTCAAAGATCATAACAATGTTTCTCTGCCTTTTGGCGGCGGCGTCATCCAGTGCAAACCATGGTTCGCAGGAGCAAAAATTTTCAAATGCCAGCCAAGAACTGCCCGAAATCCATGGCAATAAATTCTATTATTTTGGGTTTGGTAGCAATATGTTGAAACAGCGTATACATATACAGAATCCAACTGCCAAAAGAATTGGAGCAGCTCTACTTCAGGATTATCGATTGGATTTCGCAGGACCTCAGAATATACGCTGGAATGGAGCAGTTGCCACCATAGTGCCCACACCGAAGGATTCTTTATGGGGAACTCTCTGGGATATTGATCTAGGCAATCTAGCTGATATAGATAAGTAAGTACCAATGAACCCACCATGATGCAGTCTGAAACACTTTCGATTTTATTCAGTCAGGAGGGCGTCCATTTGGGTTTGTATGTGCCAGTTACTGTTCAAGTGCAATTGATAGGCCAAGAGGACAAAACGAATTTAACCGCCGCTCGTGCCTACATGCTTACGCATCAGCCGGAAACTAATTTATATGAATTTCCAGACGATCAGGTGCCCGAATCGAGACAACCCTCAAAAACCTATCTCAAATGTCTTGTTAAGGGAGCCATTGAAAGTTCTATTCCCCAATCATACATCCAGAGATTGCGTTCCATTAAGCACAATGGACAAGTGGACAGTAATTTGCAGGAGCTGCTGCAATTGCGAGATGTCCAATTGTAATGAACTAATTAAACAAAATTATTATAAATCGCAATAAAAATGAAATTGTTTAATTTTATATAAATAAAGAAATCACAAAGACATTCCAAAACAAAGAAAAACCATTTTCTATAGGAACAATACCTGGGACTACAACAACTCAGGATGAAATTCCATTTCCAAACAGTTCAAATAAACAATTCTTATCTGACTTATGTAGGTTAAACATTTACATATTCAATATGATTAAACCCAATATATTTATCAATGATTTTGAAATGCGTTTCGACCAGTCCGAATTGGAAAGAACTCCGAAATATTCACATTTTGATAAGGGGCGAAGCTTTTGCTCTGTCATTAGGCTATCAGCTGATAAAGAGCTTTCATATACCTCTTAATACTGAATGGGCCTATTGGCACTAAGAAAAAATATTTGACGGCATTAACATTATTGAATTTGACTAAAATAACATAACAAATTATACAATAGTACAGCATTTTTGTTGACCTAATTTCACTAGTTTCTAGTTAATTAATCTAGAATTTTGTACTGGGTATTTAGTAGTCGAATAAAGACATAATGTTTCGGTTTTCATTGTCAAAGTCAATTGTGTTGTGAACGTTGTGCGTGGCGGTTGGATTATCTGTGAGTGAAAACTATAAACATTCCTTGTGCTTGTTGTACAAACTAAAGACTGTCATTTCAAATTAAAGAACAGGTTTAATAAATACAATCGTTTAAAACAAAGGAACAAAGGTAATACAATGAATAAACTAAATCTATGCCAAACAAACAACAATAAACAGCTGATTTGATTTATAACGCGGAAAGCTTTTCTAAATATAACTAACTGTAGATGACTCGGGCTTATCAATTACAATTTTTGGCGGCTTTAAGGCAACAGATTTTCAATTTAAAAACAATCCCAACCTATAAAATATGGATATATAGGAATTAACTAAACTGGTCTTTTTTTTAACCCCTGTGGCTCTAACTGGCGAGCTAAACGTAAAGTATTCACACCGCCTTCTGGATTTCTTTTGGTTTGGCTATTTGCCGCACAGTAGAAATGTCGCCACTGACTCGCAGCCTTAGGCAATGTACGAACCAAAGGTTCCTGTATTTGCTAAGCTTTTTACCTTTGGCTTGTGAAACAGGAATGCGATTTTATAATGAAAATGAATCGCTTAATATTGAGACAGACTGATACACTCATTAATTAAATATTTTCTTAAGCTAGTCGGGCCCAAAACAGACAGACATAAGCTACACAAATTTAGTATTACACGAAAGGGGAAAACTTCAGTGTGAAATATTCTGCTGCCGAAACAGGCAAATATTTTTCGATTTCATAAGTCAAACTATTTCATGAAACCTAGTCGATTTCATAAAACCAAGTTGTGCGCAAACATAATTTGCTTGTTAACGTTTAATATAACACGGTTCAAACTTAAGCGCTAAAATAAACATAGTTCAAACTAGGCGCCAACAAAAACAAAAGACTGGCAGCACCGTAATTTTAAAAAAATGGCTTTTACCAACACTAACCTTACGTTAGCCGATTCTTCCTTCGTTTTACAATTGTCAACACTGAACACGAACCAACGAAACAATATGATTTTGCTCGTGGAGCTTTTGCTTGTTTAGATGTTTTGATTTTGTTTAAATTTTTATAAAATTTTAAGCACACTAGCAATGAGCTTAAGCATACTCTCCACCAAATTCAGCAAAAATTCATACGAAACTTTGCTGGCCTTCGCCAGGGCTTGGCTTCATTCGTGCCGAGGGCGTTGGAAAGATTTTTTTTCCACTTTTCCCCATAAATATTTGTTGGGTTCTGATGCGTACTTTGAAGAGGCTTTTCCATTTTGACATAATTTAGCTTTTCGATTGAATTTTCATTAATTATAGCCATGTTTTTGGACTCCTACACCGGTTATAACTTGGGGTTCTGGGATTTGCACAGTTATTTATAAAGCTTGATAAGTGGGCCTTCGAAACATGATTATTCCATTTGTTTTCATCAGTGGTCCTACGCCGCACCAAATAAGGTAGTCAAATCACTTCGACATGCTTTGTAGTCATTTTGACATGATGTTTTTGCAGCTTTTATTGCTTTTTGTACCAAAAATAAACCTCTTCATCTGACTTAAAAAGATTTATTTTAGTCTTATCTGACAAAATAACCGTTTTTCAATAACCCCTTTTTGCAAATGATCTATGTTTTATTAAATTTGAGGCTAGGTGATACATTCTTACCCTACAAAGCTGGTCTCTTCAGCTAAAGTCTGTTATCCCAATTCTAAGAAGCGCTGGATGTGCAGTGCATTTCCTTACGATTAAATAATGATCGATTAGGGTTATCACCATGTTTTGGTGGTCTTTTGACATGTTTTGTGGATAAATGGTTCAGAAACTCAAATTTCAACCGGTAAAGATTACCATAAAAACATGGCAATAATTGATCAAAATTGGATCGAAAATTTAAATGAGTTCAAAGGTTAAGGCTCTAGTGGAAAAAAATGCTTTACGCATTTGGGAGGAATAATGCCAGACCTAGGCAAAGGGCAGCCAAATATTGCATGAATTTGTACAGAGTTTGGTGAGGAGTTTGATTAAGCTTATTGCTAGTCGGATTAAAATTTTACAAAATTATAAACATATTGAAAATTGTAAAAAATTGGATACATTGCCGTGGTCAAAAAACTACGGTAGTCCAGTAATTTGAAAACTTTCATTTTTTTCGAGTTTTATTCCAAAAAAAAAAATAAAACAATTGTAATCAAATTTATTTATTACGCACTGTTATATTTATTAAATGAATATCATCATTTTCAGTCAACTGAAATAAAAAAATTCATATTTATTTAATTATCATCTCAAATTGTTATCATATGATACCAACCTCCATAAAAATGTCTTCTGTTATTCCAGTATTTTCTGCATGTAGAAAAAAACTGATTTTGAGCATTAACAAATTGATGAAAATTTAAAATTTTTAACAACTCAACGACGAATTCATGGTTAATTTGATATGTTCGATATAGCTTCAGGCATGTAAGAACCTTGCATCCCCGCATCACTTGCAAAAGATTTTTGGTGTTGATAAATATATCATATAGATATAATTGTTTCAGTTCCGTCAATTGGCCCATTGCCGGTCCTAAACGTCGAAGCTCAAAGCTTGGGTTTGGAGGCAGGCGAGAAGCCTCGATGAGAGCTATTTCCTTAAAATCGGCGTTTATAAGGTGGCCATCAATTAGTTTCAAAGATTTTAGCTTTTTAGGAGTGGAAAAAGCTTCCTGCAAGCACTGTTGCATACCTAATTTATTAAATTGAATATTACTCAAATAGAGTTTTTCAAGTCCATTAAGCTCCTTGATATGAACAACTATTAAAAAAAAAGAAAAACAAAAAAATTAATAAATAAAAAGTGTTTTACTAGAGGGGATTTGTCGCTTACCTTCTTCATCCGAAAAATTGGCTAATTTTAAATCGGTCAAGTTTGGTAATTCCTTGAGAGAATCAACCAATGTACCATTTGGAGTAGCCTTGATGTTACATCTTATTTCTAGTCTAGTAAGTGTTGGTATTTGGCTTACACATTTTGCCATCATAGAAATGTCATCATGTACATTTATATGGAAATGCAAAATTTTAAGATGTTGGCAATATTTTTTAGCGTACTTAAGCATCGTTGTCGATTTTCTGGTGCAGTAAATGGAATTGATTGCTGAACTACCGGCCACTTTTACCATTAAGAGAGCATCTCGAAGTTTATACTGATCCAGGTTAAGGCGCTCAAGGAGATGTCGATTCTTATAGGCAAACACTTCACCAAGTTTGCTATGAACGCTTGCAAAACGCAATTCATCGCGCAAATAGTCCATCAGGTCAAATATAAAGCAAAGCACATCAAACGGCAAATCCCAAAAGTTTATTTCCTGCGACATTTTGCTAATTTTATGAAAATTACGAGCCCTTTACAAGTGAGGATGACAGCGACAAAAACAATGTTAACTCAGAGTTGCCTTTTGCACACCTATGGTATCGATATTAATCAACAACAATCGATAAACAAAAAAGAGTTGCTATCTAATCTTATGTCATAAAACATTTCCATGTATTTACAGCAACACTTAAACCAAATTCAACTAAAAAATTAATAGAATGGCAAGTAAGTTTTACTATTTCGGATTTGGCAGTAATATGCTTGCGCGTCGCATTCATATACAAAATCCAACTGCCAAACGAATTGGAGCAGGCAAATTGGAGGTAATAATATCTCATTTTTATCTCTATGATTCAAATGTGTCAAAAATTGTATTTTATTTTTCATGCAGAATTACCGCCTTGATTTCCATACTGGATCAAAGAATTGGTTAGGCGCTCCAGCTACTATTGTGCCAACACCAGGTGACCATGTCTATGGTGCCATTTGGGAAATAGACATGTGTAATCTAAAGGATTTGGATGAGTAAGTGTCCCAGCCATTTGAATTACCCAGAGTTACCAGCAATCCTTTTGCAGCCAAGAGAGTGTGCCCGAAGGTGTGTACACACCTATTAGTGTGCCCGTTCTTTTGATAAACAACAATAGCAACACTGACTTTAAAAGCATTACTTGTCGTGCCTATCATCTAACAAATCAACCAAAGACCATATTGCATGCCATTCCCAACTTAACTGAGATTGAAATACCCTATGATCGTCAGCCCTCACACACATATCTCAAGGTTTTGGTCAAGGGGGCCCAAGAGACGGGCATACCCGCTGATTACGTCAAATGGTTGACGGGCCTCAAACACAACGGCAATCTAGTGGATGCCATGGAAAAGAAACTGGAACTAGACGACATACATCTTAGCTGATGAGATTTGTGTATTAAATCCGTATTAGGTATTACGTTTTGTATGTACAATAAAGGAATATTTTACAGAGAATATTTTCAACGACACAAATGCATAAAAATCAATTTTAAAATAAATAATATTATATTTATTTATATATATACTATATACCATGGACGGGTCTAGAAAATATTTTTAGGGGGTCCGATTAACATTGGTGTTATCGCAAAGAAAGTATCGAAAAAATTAACAAATTACTGCCATTTTACTCCCTCTTAATGCAACTTTTTGACATTGAATTAATCATGCAAGAGTGGTTAGTATCTGAACTTTACTCTGACAAATGCTAAATATGGTAGCACCCCATAACGTTTGATATTGAATTTTATACAAATGCGTTAAGTTGAAAATATCATGTGAGACTTTTAAAATGTATGATTCTTGGCTGAAACGATCTAAACTTACAGCCAGAAATATCAACGTAATGTATTCAGGATAAATATCCACTTCATATTGATCTGTTATTGTTATTTAAGCTATATTATTTGTTTCTTACCATCATAAATAAAATATTGATAATGTATGTAACGCAGTAACATTTCAATGAAATGTTTGTAACGATAATTCAAGTTTTAGTTTTAACTTCGCATCGGGTATAGGCTAAAAAATAAAAACAAAAAAAATAATTAGTGCTGGTAATTAGTTTTTCTAACAAGTTTTTTCTTTAACTTACAACATTTTCCCATCTGCTGAAAATACTTTTTTTCTTTTTAGACAATTGATATTCTTCTCCTTTTTAAATGAAGATTTTCATTTTGGCATCCTTTTCCGGGCAGGGCAACCTTTGTGACACAAAAATGATTTTAATTATTTTTAATCACTTATTTATGATGATTACCCAATTTCCCGTCTGGTCTGGCCCTCCCCCAATACCCATTCAGACAACTATCTGCCTAACTCCCCCGCTGATTCTGGTCCAATTACACGCTGTTTTCCCTCCATTTTAGAACAAAAGACTCAAAAACTTGCCACAGTGCGCAAATACGATGCGAAAGAGTTTTAGGTTTTCGGACTAAAGTGCAATTAAAGTGCAATTTACTGGCTGCACTCAAGACGAGATGATTTTGGCTTGGTCCTTGACAGGACCTAGGTGAATTTAAATGAAGTTAGAGAGAGAGAGAAAGAAAGATAGAGAGAGAGAGAGAGAGAGACAGAGAGAAAGAAAAGGATCCTTCCATTTTCACTCTGTTGCTTTATTAATTTAAATTTGAAAGTGTAGGAGAAATTGTTGGCTATTTTTGCATATAAACATAATTTGGCCAACTAGATGAGCAGCAGCATCTGCCCCAACGATTCCCCCTATTTAACTCACTTACTTAGCAGCTAATTTCAACAAAAAGGGTAAGTGCCGACCCTCTGCAATGTCTTGGCCATGTTTCGAGTTTCTATTTCCTGGTAAGGTGTAGAAAAGTGGCAAAAAAGTTTAATGCAAAAAGCTAAATACAATTTTTCGTCTGACTTTAACAAAGTGCAAAGTTTGCCTTTTGTTGCTCAGATGATGGTTGTTCTTGTTGCTGTTATTGTTATTGTTGTTGGTAGGTAGTTGTGCTTGTGGTTGTAAATTAAATTTGCAAACGGTCTGGCAACTCGACACCGACTCGGACTTGGACTCAAACTTTGAGACTTTATGCAGTTAGTTTATAATCGTTTGGGAATTGAAATGCAGTCGATTTGCCGAATGTCTGCAAGTTTTTCCTCTTTACTTTGGACAAAACTTTTGGCTTGGCATTTTTATTACATTTGCGGCAAATGCTTGCTTATGTAAAACTCCCCAGCCCCCGCAGAGTCCCAACACACTTGGCCCATTAATTATTTAAAATGCACAGCGACCATAACCATTTAGATGTACATAGTCTGTTTCTCCCTCTCTAGCTTTCAGTCTCTCATTGTAAGCATGTGCCACACCAGGATCAACACCAAACCACAAAGTATAGCGACAAATGGTAGAAGCAAAACGCATTCTATCCCATAGCTCTTGTAATCATAAAAGTTTACGAGAGAAAAAATAAAAAACCGAAATCAAAATCGATGCGGATCTTTGTGAATACAACAAACTTTGAATACCCTTATTCAAAGGAACATCTACATACATAGTAAAAGAAACTAAGTAGGCATTGAATTTGCTTACTTACTCAAATAGTAGAGAGTAAAAAAGCAAACTTTTCCCTTTATCAATTCAATGTTACTTGAACTTGTTGCAAGTATTTCACAATCAGAAATCCAGCACTTTCCACATTACTATCTCTGTTGTGTACTTGTGCCTTCCATCCATACAGTTCGAATGCCATATTGGGAACACCCTTGATGGCCTGGCTATCACCTACCTACCTACGTTAAAACCAAATCACAACGACAAATGATGAGAAAGCGTTGATGGCTTGTCGGTTGGCCTCAGATGTTTCTCTGACATTTTGTGGGCAAGGGAATTTAATTAAAATCAAGCGAACCCCCACCACCAGCCATCTCGACACCCATTTATGTATGTACATACATACATACATACATATATTCCACCCATCTAACCAACCACCCCACCCACACCTTTTGGAGTCGTTTAGTTTCAATCAACAAAAACACAACCAAAAAAAGAAAGAAAATGTTACGCAAATTGACAACAGAAGCGACAATGCCGCCGCCCGTCAATAAAAAACAATTTTTAGATGAATCCTTTCTGTCAGTTAGACGTAATTGAAACTCATTAGCGTGCATTTTAGTGGCCATTTGAGGAGTTTGTTGTTAAAAGAGAAGAGGCTCAACCACGCTCAACCCTTTTGTTTGAGGGTTGCATGAAATCTTTTGTCGCTGCCGTGTATGTGTGTTTGTGTGTGTGTGTGGTGTGTGTGTGTATGTGTGGTGTGCGGTTTATGTGGTAAGTGTGTCATCATTATGAATTTCGTTTTGGGTTTTTATATTTTCCGATTTTTTCCCTTCAGGGCTTTTTGCGGTTTTTCCAGCTTTTTTTTTTTAAAGTAATATATAATATATAGGGTGTTCCTTTTGCCACAATAGTTTAAAAGGGGCACAAAGTAAACCACAAATAATTGTTAATTGACTTGTCATTTGCAAAAAAGGTTATGTTAAACCGCAACAGAAACTTTTGATCGGAAACTAGGCGAGAGCCTCGGATAACTAATTTGAAATTTTAATTGAAGAAAATGTCTGTAATTACATTCAACACATGCGGCGATAAAAGGACGATATTCACACACACACAGACTGGAACACTTTATGCTAAATAAAACTGATGAAAAGGCTTTCAACCCAACTCCAAATTCAATTTAAAGTCAATTATCCTTTTTTGGGGGATTTCATCTCAGTCTCTCACATTAGTTTCTTAATTTTGACTTCAAGTTCAAGTGTTAAGAAAACTTGATAGAAATTTGCATATAGTTTTTGACAGTTCAAAGTGAAAACGCACACACACAGAGCGAAAAGTTTCTTCTAAAACTATTAATTACCAAAAACATAAAACACGTAACACTTTTCGATTAGCTCCCAAAAATTGATAGATGGAAATGGGGGAAAAACCCATTAGAAGCGTATAGAAAATCCATTGGGAGTACATTCATTGCACGGGGATGATAAATGCCCTGTGGCAAAACAGCCTAAAATACCTTTTACTTTTGCCCAAACATTAAGCGGTGTTCCGAGGACAACTGCAATGATGCAGATGATAAACCCTTTGGCATAAAAATTGCACAAGTCTGGGCAAGGCGCCAGCCGAGGCACGCGCTAATCAAATTAAACGCAATATTTGCTTTCCATATATGTACATCGGAGCAAAACGAAAAACTCATATGCATATACCGGATATTATCCTGAAAGTGATGAGTACCACCTACCTACACACATACATATTTATGTACAATATACATACATATATGAATATATTCGTCGACTGGCTGGCCAACATCCGTTTTTTAGCCGGCGGCATTAATTACACTTAAATGTTGACCACATGCCAGCATTTGACAGGACCAGAAAGTCAATAACTGCGTTTTTTGCCAGTGTGCAGCAAAGTGGACGATGCGCGCTCTCTTTGAAAAATGCAAGCAACGGACGACACCCCGCGGCCATGCATTCACATGACCAGAGAAGAGATGGGTAGCGAGGGGCAGGAAGAGGCATCTACAACAACCCACTTGGTGCTTGGTTATTTCCCTTGAGCCTTTGGCTGGGATTTTGGTTGCATTTTTTGACAAATTCTCTTGACACGCATGCAGTGTCAACAAGGCGTGTCAAATAATGGGGTGAGGTTGGGGGAAGGAGCGGGTGGTTTCTGATTAAATCATTAAATTCATACGCTCCATGGGTTGCACTTTTACATTTTCTTCTCTTTTTTTTTTTGGAGTTATTTGCCTTTGTTTAATTTGCCTGGCTTGACCGTTTGCCGCGATCTAGATTGTCACTTTCTGATTATTTGGTTTCCGTTTTCATTAAAATGCACACACACCACACATACACACGCTTGCTCACTAACACACTTGGAGAACTCCCCGTTGTCAACGCAGCTGCTGCATCAATAGATGCATTTGGGTTTGAGTAAATGCTTTTGGGGCATTTTTTAATTAAACGACATCGAGATTTTGATGTCATTCGCTTTTACGCTGTGGGTGTTGCAGCATCATTGTGGGCGGTTTTTTAGAGGCACGTGCGTTATGACAAATATTTTTAGCTACACAATAAATGCATTTATCCACCATGGGAGATGGGTTTTACCATACATGCATCCATACATACATAAATGGGGAACTAAACGAAAAATGACATTCACAAATTATCCCAAAAAGTATGCTATAGCACGCAACAGATTACTTATTGACAGGACAAAAAATCTCAAGGTTCATATGTGCATTAGTATTAATTATGTCTACTCATTCCCTCAGTACAATATTGTTAGTCTTTAGTATATCTTACTCCTTTATCGTGTAAGAATCAGTTTTAAAGTGTTTCTTACTTTATCTTTGATTGTGTTCCACTTGCTATATATGCATATATGTATATATATGTAAGTACTTAACAAATGATCATACTATTTGTGAGATCGCAAAAAAGAAAGAACTTTCTCGTAGAAGCTTTTCTTGTTTCTAAGAACAACTTTTTATAAAAATTATGGTTCACTCGTTTTTTATACTCTTGGCGAGCGTATTACAGATCTTTGTAAGTCAGAGAAGAAAGATTTCTTGAACTCCTAAAGTATGTATGTATGTACATACATATATGTATATGTTATCAGGGAATAATTATTATAATGTTATAACAATATGTCCTAACCACATGCAGCCCCAAAAGTTATATACACCTAGACCTCGCTTTGCGTTGGGGATACGTTCCAAAAAAACACGACGCAAAATGAAACGACGCAAAGTGAATTAAGATTTTCTATAGGCAACCATGGAAAGATCAAAGATAGGTTCCCGGGCCATAAAAATACTAATTTTTAGAAAGAAAAATTGAACAAAAATGTTATTGCATTCATTCATTAAAAAAAAAACTGCTTCCATTAAATCAAAATAACCTTTTCTTCAATTATTTATCTTTATGAGGTTTTAGTGGCTTCGTTCACCAAAAATTTGTCCAGAGTTTGGTGAATAGCTTTTTTTTGTAAATTTAAATAAATTTCTTGGTAGCAGTTGATGTTTGGGATACCTTAACACTTCTGTCATTGTCAGGATAGTTTTTTATAAAAATTCTCCATTGCTTCGTCAATCAAGCCCATCGCTTTTGAAATTTGTTTGGAGGATAAACACTGTTCTACGAACATTTCTACTAAACCTTTCCCGAGTTTTGATAGCAAGACGCAATTATAAACAGAAGTACATAGGTAAGCTAGATGTCAATGTTGAAAAACGTAAAACTGACAAAAATTCAAAGGCAATGTTGGTAAAAGTTGATATTGGCGTTGCCACAATGGCTGATTAAGAAAAAAAAAGTTAAACACTCGAGCTCAAAACAACGCAACAACGAGAATTTAACGACGCACAGTGAAAATTAGTACTAATAAAGCAGCGACGCAACTTCGAAAAAACGCAAAACGAAACGACGCAAAGCGAGGTCTAGGTGTAGTCGACTCTCTTCATTAAGAATAGAGAGAAGAGGGCATAAGAACAAAATTAAGAGAAAAAAAAACTAAACAGTTTTGTAATCTAAACCCAAAATTATACATTAGGGTGTCTCTAATGGACTTTATATTACGAATGCATTGTTACCAACTGAATGTAAACAATATAAATATTTCACAAACTTTATGTGGCTTCCATACAAGTCGACATACACAGTAAACTAAATTTTTAGAGTCAAATAAAAAAAACAGTTGTCCAAAAGATATCTTTGATATCGCAATCGATATCTCTCCCGCAGGACTATTGTCATGCTCTTTACAATGATGAGATCCCTTAAAGAACTTGCGAGATATTGTTGATTAATTTATGTTTTTTGTGAAGGACACCCTAATATACATATAACTTATGTATATGTATTGTTCTTTATCAGCATCGGTACATCACGGCAACGTACACCCTCGACTTGAAAGCTTTAAAGTTAACACATGATAGGACGGTTAATTCTCGAAGTAGCCAGACCTGGCCATTGCAATGCTTTGGCACAATCAATTGGAAAAAAGCAATTCATCGGAAAATTCTCTGGGAAAACGTTTCTTTTTCAGTTGTAGTATGTAAACCAAAAAATTTTTGATAATTTTAAAAAGAAAAACATAATATGCTCTAATTCAATAAACAAAATTACAACTTTATAACTCGTTACTATAAATTAGCGGTTGCTTGTGATATACAAGTATTGGACCAAGTAAGTTTTGTTTTTTTTTTGTAAATTTTCTTCTTAAAATCGCGTTTATTAACCTGTAGAAAAGTGTTTTACATTATTCTCAAACCACTCACTGACTACAAAGTCAGAGCGAGAGAATATATTTCACATTTTCATTTTGGCTTCTTGCGCTTAAAAGCTTTTACAGGCAACATAACCAGCAACAAACCAGACGAATGAATGGCGGGACGCGTTGGTTGTTTGGTTACGGCTGACTTCCTGCCTTATTTCCTGGCACTCTCCTACTTCCTCTACGTCTCCCCGTCTCTCCCTCTCTCTATCTACCTTACTCTGTGGCATAACATACTAAATAACCTTGTTAGCGTTTTTAATTAAAGCTGCAAATATTGATATTTACTCATGCAGAGAGCCAGTGCCAGGACCTGGGCTAGGTCAATGTAAATTTTATACGATTGCCGCCGGGTTCGGTCCCAACAGTGCAACCGAAATGCATATTCGGAAAAGACAAATATACTAAATGGAAATATGAGATTATTGTGATTTTTCAGGAGAGAATAATAAATATTTCAATTTTAATTTATTTGTTGTTGTAGTTGATCATCTTTTGGGACTTCTTCATCATCAGAGGACTGGATCATTTGGAATACCAAAACGTTTGCTTATCTCTTCGGAAGTTTTACATTCGATTAATTCATCGGCTAAACGTTGAGTGGCCACTTCCAAAAGACTACTAATACGCAAATAATCCGCTGCTAGTGTCAATTTATAAATCATGGATTGGTCCACCTGTGATTCTTGAAGAAGGTTTTCAAAAATTGTTGAAATCACAGACTCTTTGCGTAAATTTGCCATGGCTTGGCACCACTTCAATACAAATGTAAAAGTTTCCGAATCGATTTTCCCCAATGGTACGATAACATCCAAATCCTTATTAGACTTGTTACTTATGAATTTCATTTGTCTAGCCAAAGTCAAACTAATAGTATAAATGACATTATCGCAAGTTTTTAATGATATTTGCATCTCTTTTGCTTCCGACGACATCGTTAAGTTTTTATTTTGAATAATATTGATAAACACGACAAAATATACATAGGTAGGTAGGTTGGTAGGTATAGGTTTATGTATCTAGCTCTGAATGACAACGAATGCTAGATTTCAACAAAATTAGATTATCCACATGCATGTCCCTTCGTTTATCTATTCTTGGATGGAATTTTTAGTGTTCCAAACTCCACCCGCAAGCTATTAAACCAGAAAATGCACTCAAAAGCCTCTCAGGCTCGCATCAATAACGCACACTTGACGCTCCAAATTAAATAACCATCATCAAAATCAATAGAAATATATAGAGAGTGCAGCAAAGAAGGGCAAAGAGAACGAAAGGGCGAAATATCCATGTCCTGACACACACACATGGACAACAAATTGAGTTAACTCTGGCCTAAAAGCATATCCTGACAATGTAAACGCATCTCTCTCCACTATAGGCCACTCTGCTCTTATTTGCTCTGCCCGGCAGAGTTAAGTTTTGTACAAAAAATGTTAATTTTAATTAAGGCCTGCTATCGACACCCGGACAGGCGGTAGTCATTTGAAAGGCAAGCCTATGTATGTATTTTGCAGCACTCCAAAGTGCAATGCAGCGCAACTGATGCACTTTATAGATGGAAACTGGGAGACTCTACTGGACAACGGAATGGTTTTTGTCGATTGGGTGGCGGTGGCGGGTGGAGATGGGGTAGGAGACAGAAAGAGAGAGACAGAGAGGGATAGATGCCAACAGAACATTGTCTGCTCTTGGCAAATCAGCGAGCCGTGCCATGGCATGCTCCATTCTATCGAGAGATGGTCAACTCCTGTTCATTGTGGTCATGTCATGTACATGTGTAAACATTAACACAACATTGTTGCCCACTGTTTCCCATCTGTTGCCCCCCTGACACACACTCACACACATACATATCCCTCCAATGCTATCGACATTGCCATCAACCATCGAACATTAGTTTAAAATGGGAGGCTATGCAACAATTTGTTGCATGTGCCCACACTTGCTGCTCTTTTAGTTCATCTCAGTCAAGGGTACTTCAACAAAATGCTTCAATTTATTAAACCTATATACATTTTATTTTACAATTATCGTTATAGATCTGTTCAATATCCATGATGGAATGTAAAAATGATTTGCATACCCAAACTAAAGCTATCACTTTTTTTACCCACTAAACCAACAGATTGAAAAAATTTTTGTAGTTTTTAAGAGTTTAATTATTTTGCTTGTAGGGTATTTATAATTTCTACATAACGTTTATGTATGTTGCGTGAACCTTTCATTTACCTTATATCGTTCAAAAATTAAAATTAACGCTCGAATGAAGCGAATTGCATTAGTGATGATTTTTTCTATCTTCATTTTGCTGCAACATATTACACTGTGTGTTTGTGTTCGTGAGTGTGTGAGTGTTTTTTTTTTTTGTGAATTCACTTTGTAAATATTTCAGCATCATATAGCTTGAATGCGTATAAATTTTTCAACATTTTAACACGTTGGCCGCCCTAGCTGGGTGATTATCCTGTGGCTTATCAACGCCTGGCCAGTCAGCCAGACAGACAGAGAAAGGAGAATGCCAGGACTCGACTCAGCTTATGTTATTGAAAAGCAATTAAAAAGAGTCCAGGCAAGTGCAAAAATTATATTAAATTATAATGCAACACACACAGAGGGAGAGAGAGAGAAAAACACGACGTTGATAATGAATATAAAGATAATGACAATGGCTGATTGAAGAGCTCATAAATATTGACAACTGTATGCATATAAAAGTGCTTTCAACTCAATTTAGATGAAAACAATGTCGACGGCAATCTTTCACATTGAGTGTGATATGCATATGAAATGCATAGAAAGTCATAATGAGAAGTGAAAGATTTCCTTTTGGTTAATAAGCCGACAATTAGCTTATTATTAAATTCTCATCTCACGCCTTTGCTAATTGGTGCTATCGGATTACCCAGCAATGCCAAAAGCTATTTTCAATCATAACACAAAAATAACCAAGAGTCACGAATTCAGTTCGTACCCTGGAGTCGATTGCGAGAAGTGAAAATCAAATGTTTAACTGAACTCAATAGGACCAAGTTTAGTAATTTATATTTAGAACTAATTGCTACTGAATTCATTCGAATTGCATTCAAATGAATAAGTAATAGATAGCTATACAATGAAATGAATGAGTGTGAGAATGAAAGAAATTTTAAAAATATTCAAAGGCATTCAAATTAGAGTTGTCTCATTTCACTTGAGATACAAATTTTTAACTTAACAAGTAAGTAATTTTCAACAAAAATATAAGGACAATGAAAAAAAAAATCATAAAAATTCCCCGACCAACTGGAAGATTCAAAAAGAGATAAAAAACACCCCCTAGACTCGCCCCCGTGGATCCGTCCTTGACTCATTGTATTGCATTCAAATTTGACTGAACCCGTTTTTACTTCGTTTGATCGTTGTCCTACTGAGTCTTACACTAGCTCAGTCCTTTACTCGAAGTTGCTTTTTAACTTCATTCAATTATTCATTACGTGTTTAACATTGTTCGAACACTGTTAATACAGTCCCTAAAAAAAAAACTTACAATTAGATGTGAAACAAAACAGACAGATCGTGAAAATACATCACGATTGCTACGATCTCACATTATGCAACTGTTGCATACTTATGAGGGTACTAAAAATCTTATATTTCTTTTTTGCATTCTTAATACAGGGTATTTTGCAAAGGGGAAATATGCAAAAATAAAATTTTATAATTGGCTTTTCAGCCAACTTGCATACGAAAATAATTAGCATAAAATAAAACAAATATTGCACAGCGCGGTAAAAACAAAATAAAAAAAAAATATTAAATTTTAGGCAATTAATGGAAAAGTGCGCCAAAAGGACAAAAAAAAAGGGTTGCAAAATATGTTAAGACCTATCGAATTACTTTCGACTGGAGTAAGGCAAACAACGAATATAAAAAGCCACGGTTATTGTACATACATACTGGTACAATACCTCTATATATGTACATATATAAATTTCTTTATATACTTAAATAAATTGAAACGGCTTAGAGACATAAACCGAAATGAAATGGCAGCTCTGCAAATAGTCGTAAAGGTCATAAAAATTGTCTTAGCCAAAAAGATACAACAAATGGAAAATGTTAAATAGGAAGAGAGAGAGACACAAAATCATCCTCAACCCCTCTTCCTCTTTTTTTTATACATCTCACCCATTAGCCACTCAAATTTGATTTGGTAAACTGTGAACAGAACGATAAAAATTTTACCCTCAACACCTGTGACCACAATTAAGCCGCCGACGTCGCCGTGTTAAGCGTTTTCCAGCCAGTTAGGGAGAAAACTTTTCACAGTTAAATTGAGTTAACAAAAAGGAACACCAACAGCAAAAAAAAGAAGAAAATTTCGCTAAAAACTTTTGCTAGCGCTTTTTTTCTATCACTCGCTCTTCCCTCATTTGCTCTCGTTCTCCATCCGCATGTCTAATTAAAGGCCGCCGCCCAATGGTCGGAGCTGAAAGTTGATAATTTAATTGCAGTTGTTAACAATTTTCATCTTTTTTTTTATCCTACTGGGGTTCTTTTTTCGAAAAAATAAGAATAAAGAAACAAAACCAAAAAATGGTTGTCTTATTAAAATTTGTTGAAATATAATTAATGTCAGGCTGAATTTAATTGCTGCTCTGACAAGGGTGTCACAATAACAAAAAAAAAAAAAAAACTAAAGGTGAACGTTTGAGGTGAAGAGACCATCCATACCCTGTAAAAGAGGAAATTCCCTTAACCAGACGCCAATTTATTAAATCGTTATGATTTGATATGAACTTTCATACCCCTTTACCATAAAAATTGAAAGGTATTCTGTTGCTTGTTTTAAAATAGGGGTTCTGATTTCTTCTCTCACTTAAAGCTAAACAGAGAAATTATTTAATTTCAAATGAAATTCAAATTCAACTGCTGCTTCCTTTTGCTCCCTTTATACTGGTTTTTTTTTTCTCCCTTCTTTACTCATTTGCCCCATTTTTATTTTCTCAATCACACAACGACAAGGATACGCTTTCGTTTTCAATTTGCCAACAATTTGTTGTAATATTAGACTCAATCAAGAGTCAAATACTAATAATACCAACAGACAGCAGCAGCAGAAAAAAAAAAAACGAAACGAAACAACAAACAGAAAAAAAAAAAAAAGAATTACCATAAAATCCAAGGGACACACAACAACACACATGCCACAACCACCGAGAGTTAGCTAGCGGACCCCACCACAAGTCGAGTCTCTCGACGAATATTGCAATTATTTCAGGAATGCATTGGATCTCGGAAATTTTATTGAAGTGAAAGATGAGCGCTGCGGCAAATTGAAACGAAAATGAACAAATCAGGCAAAGAAATTTGCATGCGCTACATTTATGTAGATTCTTCCTTTTACCCAGTCCATAAGCACCTTCTATTGTCGATTGCGACAAGGGCTCAACTTATTGGCAATTTTTATAGTTCCCCGTTCTTAGGGTTGACAACGAATACACACACACAAACACACACACACAGATAGGTGGTGGGGGGGTAAGCAAAATTTATGTTTATTGAGGCAAGAATGTCATAAGAGTTACTGATGATGCGGAAAATCACTTTGCAGAGTTCAGCGAGCTTTTAATACTCTTCTTTGGAAAATAACGTCCTCTGAAAATATTATTTTTATACAATCAATTCCAGTTTCCAAAAGAAAAGCCTATGAATTCATGATCACCAGTTTAAGTTCTTTAACTTTTCAGTCTGACTTCTTCCATTTCTAAGATAGAGTATTTAAGAAATAGAGCAAGCAGATTGTAAATTTTCTTGCCCAGAAGGTGCCAAGAAAAAAATTATGCAAATTTTTTTTTTTTTTGCAAATGGAAAAATATTTTACTTGTCCGCCACATGAACGGAAAAAAATGCCCGAATTTTCTTTTTTAATTTTTCCGTTGTTGTTGTTTTCTTTTCTTATTTATGGCAACTAATTTGCGCAAAGTGGGCGTGGCCTCTCGCACACAAATCAATTCCACTAGATTGAAGCAAAAATCAATTGAGAGTGCAAAAAAGCAAATCAGAAGAAGGGGGGAAAATGACAGAAAAAACGAGGAACAGACTTGAACTTCACTTCATGCCGGGCAATTAAATTGAAGGAGGAACACAAGTTTATCTCTTCTGGTATGGCATCTGATGCTTCTCCCTTACCTCAATCTATTCACTCCTCCATTTCGTACCATCCATAGAGATTCGGATTCAAGTGGCCCGGCTGCTGCAACTCAATTAAAATGAGCTCAGGTGTAAATTTTATTGAAAATGTTTAATTGCCAGCGACGACTCAACTCAACTAGACTCGACTCGACTCGCCTCGACTTTGTGGCACGGTCGCTTGTGTTGCCGTTGTCTGGTGGCCGACACTGCCATTGGCATTGCCACTGCCTCTCATCATTATGCCCCATTATATGCGCAGGAAGAACGATTTTTACTTGTAATTATTTGTTTTTGTGTGTCTGCACTGGATTCGCTTTGTTGCGCAATATCCTCCTTTTGTCCTTTGGCATATCACGCCGGTGGGCACCCAAACACACAGATCCAAGACCACTATTTCACTAGCAAAAGTTAGACGTGCATTTAACTAGACAGAAAAGAGACAAACCAAACCAAAATAAGGGATCTACGTATGTATATCTATTTAAGCTGCGTCTGACATTGTCATTATCATGATGACAATAATGATGATAATGTTAATGATGATGTAGAACAAATATATGTACATACATACATGGATACATGGACTTACCCAATTTATATAAGCAGCTGCCCCCGATTCCTGAAATGAGACACATTTGTTAGTTGTTGTTAGTGATTTATATATTGAAAACGAGAGGCTAATCAAAAGTTTTATGTATATTCAATGGAATATAATAATATAATAAGGTCGCTTGGCCCAATTGTTCACTGACTTTTTCGTTAACTGACTCACTTGTTTAGTTTTTCTTACACTGAACTTAGATAAGTACATGAACTGGAGTCACTGCCCACACAGTCAGTTAGTCAACTGAACAAGGATATCATTGAGTGAACAATTGAGTGAGTAAGTGAATGAATTTGTTCATTTATTCAAAAATCTGTCAATGAATTCGTTCATCAAAAAGACTTTCAGTAGAAATTTCTTAAAGGACTGTTAGACCATCAAAACTATATTGATGGCTTGAAACTAAATGAAGTTCTCAAAAGTTCTTACTTTTATTCATTTTTTTCTCTTCATCATTGTCATCGTAGTCCTAGTTTAGGATATTTCTTAATTAGTTAGGTAGTATCTGATGATACTTTTCAGAAAATCGACAATTAAAAGAAGAAAATAAGAGCTATTAAACAGCAAAGTATTGAGTTCACCCTCGTCGTATCTCGTTTCTGGCGCTAAATTGTGGGATTTTGGTAGCTGAATATCCTGCGGTGTTTACGGCATATTGAAAATTACGCAATTATCTTAATTGCTTATAGTTTTGTTGCTGCTATGGCTGCTGCTGCTTCTGTTGTTGTGGCAACAACATTTTGTATGTTCACACCCAAATAAGCCCAACCGAATGAGAAAAAATATGCTGAAGAAGTGCTCGTGGTTATTATAATGATTATAATAATACCAACTTAATGCCAACCCTTGTGTGTGTGTGTGTGTGGTATGTGTTTAATTTAAACAATTAATAAACTCGATGTCAAGCATTATCTAACATTGAGTCACGTGACCGCACGAATGCAAAACAGATTTGCGTGATGAATTTATGACTGACATTGATGGCCTCCGTCTGAATGGAATGGCGATGAAATGAAATGAGACAAGAGTTTAGACGAAAGCAGATACCAACCAGCCAAACAAAAAACACTTCAGACAAACACTATAACGCTGCTGCTCTTTTTTCACGCCCGCGCCTTTTGAACGTGAAAACGTACGTTATGGACATCGTAAACCCTTTTTCCCGTCGCTCGATCTGCGCTTAAAAGGATTACGCGTTGGTCGTGTGCCTGCTGTTGATTAAACGGGCTAGCATCTAAAACATTTCATCTCATTCTCATACTTCTTACTTTCCATTCCATTTCTTTTCTATTCATAATTTATGCAAGTCGGTCGAAATTTGATGCGCCTGCATGGTTAAAAAATTGTTTTAAACTTTTGACTGGCGCAACGAATTCGACAGGAAGACAACTCATAGCAAAAAACCACGGAGACGACAGCGGGTGGAAAATGACTGTCGAATGGAAGGAGAAAGAATCTCAATTTCTTTATATAACTTTACAGAAAAATGACTATTTTTTAAAGAAAATGCAGTGACTCATCTTTTTAATCGCGCAGCTTACACCAACAAAATGCTACCAAAAGCTAAAAACTTAAATTGAAATGTTTTTTTCCGCAAACTATCTTAATCTCTCGATAGGTAGACGCATCAGATTTTATGTAAAAGCTTATTTTTAAAGATGTTTAGCTATACTTCCAAAATACAGAATAAAATCATATTATTTAATGGGAAGAACTATTTAAATTGTTCCCAAAGTTATTTTAATGTTTTTCAAAATACCAAAATTTTGTGAAATTAACAGTGAAAAGGTGGGTATAATGCATCAAAATATTGTATTCTTTTTTTTATTATTATTTTGTGGTTCTATATAGATTTATGTGATTATGTGGTGTCTATAAAAAATATACAAATAAACTATAAACTATGAAAAATCCCGGTTATGACTTAGCTGGGGTGCCCAGTTATGCCCCATTTTTTTTTTGCAATAGGATCATGTAAAATTGTCAAATTCCAACATTTTTGTTGTTGTTTAAAAACAAGGAAAGGAAATTTACATATTGAGACCAGTTTGTCCGAGAATATTCTGAAAGATCTCGATCGGGAATGTTCAGTGATATGGACGACGAGGAATAAAAATAGTTGTCATTTATGTCCATTTTCTTTTGTGTTTTTCATTGTTTTTGCCATTGAAGGCCTTCATAATAAGTAAACCATTAAATCACAACAACTCGTGTGACATTCCTTTCATATTAAATCTGTTCTAAAACTTTTTTAATAACTCAAATAAACATACTTTCTTTGGAAAAGAGTTGCGTTAGGTTAATATTTAAATGTTCAACTTCTTATTTTTCTTTTCCCGGAACTGAGGAAAAAATTTTAAGGTTTTTCAAAACCCAGCTCATAACTGGGCCCTCTCCCCTATGTATAAGTTTAATGTTACAAGTCCTCCAGGTATCTTGGATTAAATACCCCTTTTTTGCTGATTTTCATTTTAAAATATGATATAACCCATTTTTATTATAGTTATAAAATAATTTTTGTCATATTTGTTTCTATTTATAATGTGAGCCATATATGAAGAAATACTGTAAAAGTAATAATACTTTAACATAATACGGAAAGAAACGCTTTCATTAAAGCTAAAATATAGGTCCTGACCTTCACAAATCAATTTTTCAATCATTTTTCGAACAACATTTGTATGGAATCTAATATTTTAGAAGCCAAAAAGAATTTATAGTAGCACAAATAAATCCAACTATAGTTATTTTAAAAATTTTGATTTTTTTAATTTTTTTGATGCGGCGCGTATTGCATAATTTTGCATAAAAAAAAAAAAAATGTCTAATAACTAAGAGAGTGCGAAACTGTAACATTTAATAACTTTGCTTACCATTTCTACTTTGGGTGACCAAATGACTTTAAACTTTTGGACAAGAGAGTAAAATATATAGTTACAGAATCAAATGGTAGAATTATCAATTATTATTATGCAAACTAGTGTATGTTATAAAGTATATCATTAACGTTGCTCTCATTCTATCTTGCCTGATTTGTTACCCTTTTCCTCCTCATGCCCCCTTTTATCTGGGTCCAAAGCATTCAATTCTTTACCTTTACCATTAACATTGGGCGGTGACGGCGGCGGCGTCTGTCAATTGTCATCTGTTTGTTGTTATATTTGTTGTTTCTGGTTCTGGCCACACGTCGCCACAGAGTCCTCAATTAAAATGGGCCCACAAAAGTATGTGAGAGTGCGGCAGCCATTGAAAACCGAGAACAACAGGGAGAATAACAACAGGACAAAAAAAAAAAAAAGAAAGAAAACAAAAAAAAAGAGTTCAATTGATGGCTGACATATTCCTTTGTAAGTTGGCTGGATTGGGGAGAGTTGTGTGGGAGTTGGTCATGCAAATTGTCGAAATATTTTCAACTGACCAACAATTGAGTGGTTCGTGTTTCCACTGACCAAACGTTCGATTGAGCCACGCCACCCCCGCACAAGCTACGTCTTAACCATCCCTCCTCCTCCAACTCTTACCCCACCCTCTGTAGTTCCTGTTGTTGTTGTGATTGGTTTTGTCTAATGGAACTCGAGCGTGGCAACAATTTCATTGAATTGGATTTCAATATGAGGCCGAACCGCGTTACTTTTTGATTTTTTTTTTCTTTGCTTCTTTCTGTGTGTGTGTGTGTGTATTTTTCCTTTCACAATTCGTTGGTCATTAAAAGGGACACGTGCATTGAAGCACGTGACCGAGACCGAAACGGAGACCTAGACGAAGACCAAAAACATGCAACTGAAACTGGACCTGGCTTTTGTTTTCCATTTTACATGGTAAGAGGGGGGCGGTGGTAGTGTACACAAACACATACATATTGATAAATGTATGTTTTTCAATGACTAGTGTAAATATTTCACACAATACTTGAACATTTTTCGCTTAATTTTTGTACAAATACAAATTGATTATATTACACTTTGTCCTTTCTTTTCTCTGTATATTTTGAAACGAGTTCACTTCCGGCATGTGACCATCCTGTTAATTTGTTATTAATTGTCTGACCAATACTAACAGAAGAAAGGGCAACAAAAGTATGATGACCAGTTGATTTTTGTTTTGATTCTTAACTTGACAATCGAATGGTAATATGAGTAGGTGGGAAAACTCAAAGATAAACAACAACTACAACAACAGAGTGTTAGAAGGAGTGAGAACATTTTGAGGGCTTGCATGGTCTGTGAGAGAATTGATAACACTGGGACTTGGAAAAATCACCCGAATGGATCCGAATGAATCAAAGAAAATTTAGCTAAGAGGATGTTAAGTGTTTATATATTAGTTCAGATTTATCCATAATTTACAATCTTTTTTTTTTACTGCTAAACTTTTTTTTGGCAAAACTTAAACGTTTGGAAATTGCATAAATTTTAATTTGTATTTAGCAAACAAGTTTATAAATTTATGTTAAATCTAAACAATCATTTTTGCATTTAAATTTTGTATAATTTTAATTTACATTATTTTTGCTGCTGTAAAATTAAGGTGAGATATTCTCCGAGTTAATTTTAAAGAGTAAATTAGAAAAAATTCTTGACTAATAAATACTTGACCTCATAAATATTTTCTTTCCTCAAGCTTAAGGTAATACAAAATAAATTTCTAAAGATGAATTCAATAGAAGTCACTCAATTGCTTGAGCCCGAGAGAAAATAAATTTGCCTACAACGGAAAACTCTTGTCTTTTATCTTGGTTTTTTCTTCTAATGAAAGAGACGCAATATGGCAAAAACCAACCCCTGCTCCGACCATACACATATGTTTGTATGTATGTATGTATGCATCATCATCCTACCATCACTCTGGAAACATCTCTCTTTCTTAGCCACTTTGTCAGTCCATAAACAATTCATTTATTATCCTTACAGGCTGTGTGATGATCTAAATTCTCTATGCCTGATTTAGTGGCAGCGGCTGCACATCATCGCCCAGCCAGAGCGTTGAGCTCAAAAAGGGATAAAGACAATATTCATATGAGGAAGCCATGTGCAATAAATTATACAATTTTTTCTCCTCCACCACACACACACGCACATATCCTACATCGGGGTGTAAGGTGTGTCTGAGTGTGTGTGTGTGTGTGGCAATTGCTCATAATTGGTAAAACGCCCCCCAATTGGTACCACCTTCAGTCTATATGCTTGGTGATTTGATATATTAGATGGATTTGGCCGTAGACAATTTTATGATCACAAAATTTATTTGATGTTTGACATCAAATTTTCCCTTGCCACCATCAATGGCACACAACACATACATACATACATAGACAAACAATAAATTTTTAAGCAAATCCTTCAAAAAAAAAAAAAACGAAAACAAATTTATGTCGCATATTAAAAAAAGGAAAAAGTAAAAATGAGAATTAAACGAGCCATACACTCACACTCGACGGGGTTCAATCAAAGATTTGAAACTAAAATATATTTTCGTAGGTAGGTACATAAAAAAAAGATACGGGATTCAATAAAAACAAAGTTGCCAACACAAAAAAAAAATGAAATTTAAAAAGTGAAATTGCAAATAAAATTGACGATAAAAAATAATTTTTAATGTGCAATTTTTATTTTGAATGGTTTGTTACTTTTTTATGAAAAATTCACTGTATGTGTGTGTTTGTGTGTATCTGTGTGTTGGTAAGACAAGCGAAGCACTCTAAGGAAAAGAGTATTTTCAGAGTATGTGGAAAATTTAAGATAATAAATTCAACGCAGGCATATAAAAAACATTTAAATTAAAAGCTTGAACCGATAATAAAAGAAAAGAAAAAACCAAACATTAACCTTCGTTTCTTGGTCGTATTCTTCAAAAATTTCTCTGTTCTGGTCATAAAAAACATTTAATATATAAAGCCAGCCAAAAAGCAACAAGGGAGGAAATCGAATGAAAACAAGACAAGCCCAACAAAACGAAGTTGGAGGAGTAATGGGTAGTAAAGAATTACATTTAAAGATTTAAGTAACAAGTAGACAAGCAATTTTTGGAACTGGCAAGCTGAAAGAATTTGCCAATGGCCCAAGTGGCACTTTTGTCGCCTTTAAAAGCCACTTTGACCGACTCATAGAAATGAAGAGGAGAAACCTTTTCAAAAATAAAAAAAAAATGAAAATAATGCCCTATTCATTCAAATTTTTGGTTCAGACTGGTGTTTCACCACAAGCACACGCACACACACAACACTCGGCATTCATTCGTCCATCCATCCACTCATCATCAGGATGGGACCATACTCCATGTTAGAGGTCTCTAATCGGGATGTTTCTTTTCAAAGTTTTACGCCAAACACAAAAAAAAAACCAACTTGGCTGTTTGTTGTGCTGTCCCTTGTCCCTTCTTTTTATGGCTATTCCCTGAGCAGGCTTTGGACACCATAAATTTCAATTGGGGTTTCGTCCTCCAGTCGTTCATTCGTTCGTTTGTTCGTTCGCCACACATGTGGTCAGACGCAATTTCCCACAGTTCTTTGTGTGTGTGTGTGTGTGTGTGTGTGTGTTGGCAAATCAAAAAGAAATTATTTCTTGCTCTTTGTAGAATTCGGCATTTAATGGCTAAAAGCCAACACAACAACACACCTCATTCTCAAGTGTTGACCAGAGCTAAACTGGCTTGAGATAGATCCATCTATTCATCCCTTTTTTGGGCCAAGTGACGAAGATGAATACGCAAGTTTCTAACGTTTCAACGTTAAGGTTAAGGACATTATGCATTTGCATAAGATTCGTCCTTAAGGCACTACACACACACAAACGCACACACAAAAAGGCTTGAACAAAAGGACCTGCTGACAGGGACTTGCTGACCTAACGAACCATAAATTATATGCTTTTGATGTTTTCTTTTGCGGACGAAAATGTTTATTTAGTTTTAGTTTAGGTTTAGGTTAGTTTAGTTCGAAAATATCCAAGCAACAACGGACATTGTAAAGTTTATCGTACCAAATTCGATTATAATGAAACCCCCCAAAAGAAAAGGACATACACACACAAACACACAATGGCTTAGACAACATGTACTCAATGTGTGTGCGTTTTGTGTATAGAGCAATGGTAGGGGAAGGTTGTGGGGTAAAGAAGGAAGTGGGATTAAGCCCATATGATTGAACTGCCTGACGCTTGGACAACGACAACTAGCTGTAAAATTAATTGTGGTTACTAAGGGTTTGGGGGAAGGGGGCAGCAACAATTTGCATAAATTACAGCGTCGAACCCAGAAAACATATCGCCCGGGCAATAAATTCCAGTCAGACACTAGGCTTAAGTCATCAAAAAACAAAAAAAAAAAAAACAAAGCAAAAACTGTCGAAAAGAAAAATTAGATGGCAAAGGCAAATAATAAATGGGGCAGAAAAAATGAGAAAAAAAAGGAAAATCTACGGAAACAACTGATGACCAAAAGTTGAAATAAAACAAAACCAAAAAAACCAAACATAATTAAAGTTCAAGATTTTTTTTCTAGACCTTATTTTGCCCAAAAAAAAAAATATATATATATGTATATATATGTATATATATGTAAATGCTAAAATTGCTTTATTATTTCTTTTTTGCATCAATTTATATAATAATTTAAAACTTAATATTCTAAAAATCTATTACCACTTTTCGCTTTACCTTTCCTTTGCTTAAAATCGACAAAGGTAACTCTCTACTAAGCTCTCCCTCTTTTTAATATCCTTTGTCTTTCTCTCACTCGACTCTTCTTTTCTCTGCATATATAGTAAGATGGCATTATTCATTTATATATATGAATTATGTGGCAAATGCCTCGTTATTAATTAGACTCATTTACCACTTGAGTCAACTTGGTTTTTGTGTAACCATGAAGACACCTTAATTAAATGTCTGTCCTTCTCTGTGGGTGGATGGGATGGATGATGATGATGGAGAGGATAAACCACAAAGTCAAATTTTTATTTTGTTGGCCAAAAAACTGTTGGTTGAAGGGTTGTTATTGTTGCTTTGGTTTTGGTGTTTTTTTTTTGCCAACAACGAATTGCAAAATTTGCATATGAGTCCTGTTTCCCTCGATGATTGAGCTCATAGAGTTCTCTCTCTCTCTTTCTATCTCTTAACTGAGCTTTTCTCTTGGTGTCCCTGGAGATTTGTCATTTTAATTTCCATAAATCAATTTGTTAATTAGTGGAATCAGACAACTCAGATGATTAGCAATTGAAATTATGTTTTCAGGGGTAAAGGCTCTTTTTGTTCTTTGAAATAATGTTTGCCAAATTTCACTTCAGTAATCAAATCATTCTGTGTAAGGCCATAGATTCGATGCAAAAATTTAACTGGGTCTATAACTTAATGCGTACGATTCGCTTAGAAATCGTGTAGATTATTTTATATTTTATTGATCTAATATTCTGAAAATAATATTGAGAATCTTTATATTTGTAATTTATTTGAAATCTTACTAGAACGAGGTTCACATCAGAATGGAACATCAAAATACGTTATTTCTGTGTTCTACGCTCAACCTTAATTTTGAGTTGGCATTCGAAAATTGGCAAAACGATGATAAGGATTTGATAGGGCAATACTTTAACTAATGCTATTACCAGTTTTTTTTTCTTTGTCAAATGAACATACAAATTACAAAAAGAAAAAACGCACAAATTAAGTTATAATCCTCAATACTTATAATAGTTTGGAGCTTCTACAAATTTTCCTATAGATATCACAAATGTGTTGGTAGTTTATATTCATCATAGTGCTGAGTCTAGATAGATACACATGTTCTTTTAATGGTAATCTTGGTTTTTCTGGATTCACTCTAGTTTCTGATTTTCTTTGTCTCAAAAATTACAATCAATCGAGCCACAGCAAATTCATATTTGGAATCAGCGATCCAAAAAGTTTAAGTTTGTTTGTCAGTTCTTATTGGGATATATTATAAGTTACATACATATTTAAAGAATTGTACAAGCGTGAAATTTACTTTCTTTTCGACAGCAGTCTGAACTTCTTTCTGGCCAATCTTTATACACACATCCTCTTGGCAAGGCTATAATATACATTGGGTATTTTTATATTTATGTCGGGATGAGCTTTAAAATGCTTTCAGCTTAAAGTTCTGAGAGTCTCGTGGCACTTGAGCCACTTTTATGAGGCAAAAGATACAAGTCAGACCTCAATACAAACTCAAACCAGAAAAGTAACTGAATGAATGGCAACCATTTAATGTCACTTGGGCGCAGCCATCAAGCATATTACGAGGAGGACGAAGCAGCTCTTCTCATTGTGCACTACGTCTCTTGTTGTTTGTGGAAAAAGAAAACAAAAAAAAAAACATAACAACAATTTACACAACAAAAACGAAAAATCCATCCAAAGGCAATAGCAGCACCAGGAGCAACACGGCAACCACATGTGAAGTGTTTCGGGGCTTGACTTTGACTTGAGGAGAATCCGGGCAAAGTGCATTTCAGCAACAATTGTTGCCAGCTGTAAATAAACATGGCATTGCCACGCCCACCTACCCACAAGCGTCGCAATGTGATGGGATGCGTTACGTTGCCATTGCAACCAAACTACAACCATACAAGTAGTAGTATCTGTATATCTTTCCGACTGATATTGCAAACAGCAGAATGATAATAAGGTATATAATTTAATATCAATCTGACAGCCAGAAGGCAACAAAGTGCGCCGAGGCGATGACGATGACGACGACGACGACGATACCAACGACAACGCCAACCGACGACTCGTCGAGAATGATGCTGAATTTTATGCTACACTTTTTTTTACGCTGACTCTGATGCTCTAAGGAACATGAGATTGTTGGCAAACGGATATATCGGTTATGACAATGTATTGTTTCAATATATTAAGTGATAAATATATGAAATGTGTTTCGATCAATCCAAATATTGACAACACAAATCAATATATGTATTGATAGAGTATTCCTAAAAGATGTCTCTGTGTCTCACCCGTTGAAACTCTTTCTTAATATCAGTTTCTAATTCAATCTTTTGCATTTTCAGCCTTAATCATCTCTTTTTTTGTATTCACCCCTCTTATTGGAGAGTGCATTCCATAGTCACAGTGTTTAAGTATGCCTCAATCCCTTTCGCTCTGTGTAACTTTCCTTGCCCCCATGTATTCCTTTGCAATTTCACTCGTCGCATGCCCTGGCGCACTTCACTTTTATGTATATGCATTGTCTGTCCTGTCTAGGTACTCAAATGCTACTCTTTCGGTTTGTTTCGTTTCGTGTCTTTCCTTCTTTACTTTCATTTTTTTAGCTCTTGTTCTTGCCATTTTTTTCTCATTTTTTCCATTTATTTTTTTTTGTTTGTTTGTTTGTTAACTAAATAAATGCAGTTTGTTTGCCTGCACTTGTTGTTTGTGTTGAGCCAAGCAGAACATTTCCATTTGAATGTTCTTTTAAGCGAAAACAATTTCTTCTTTGTTTTGCTTTTGAGAATTTTTTGCCTCTGTTTCTCATCTTCCTTGCCATACTCACACTTCTTAGCATCCTTGCAGGTAAGTGATACAATCCCATACTTGTATCCATAGACAAAGATGTGATGCGGATAGACCAAGGCAAGACTTGTTTTGTTATTTTTTTTTTTAGTTCTTCTATGGAGAGTAAATTTAGCAAATTAGATCATGGATTTTGATTCAGATTTTTTGTGATTTTTTACCCCATGGATGTCATTATCAGGTGGGTTATGGAAAGGGTAAGGGTCCGCTTTGGTCGAGTCAGTGGCTGGAAAAGGTCCTCTGCTACCTTTATGTTTTTACACTTGGCATTTTATTTTACATTTTTTTATGTTTCAACTATAAAAACAAAGTTTTTACATATTTTATGTTAGTTTGGTTTTTTTTTCGTTGGCTCTCTCTATAAAAGCATTCCGTCGTCGTCTTCGTGTTTGCGGTAACAAAAGAAGTTTCTGACGGGGGGAGGAGTGCATTATGTTTGGACTTATGGCAAAAGAAAAGAAGTTCACTTGATTATGTTGATTTGTGGAATTGATTTGCCCCCTTGGATGGATGGAGAAGGTGGAGAGCGCAAAATACCAGACAGGTACACTCCTTTTTATGATGAAACAAAAAACTTATTCGTGGCATGTGGCATGGAAATGTACTATATAAGTTGAATGTAAAATGTGGGGAAGGCGAGGGGAATGTAAAGCGAAACTTTAAGAGATTGAATAGTAAAATATTTTTAAATAACTTGAAATGCTTTTCATAGAGCAGCTTATCCATCAATAGTAGTTATGAGAGTTCAACAAAATGCGCCAACATTAAGAAAGTAATGAATGCATCTAATGTTCGTTAGGAATTAATCTTAACCTCAATCCATTCTGGATTTTGCATAGAATAGTCTATAAAATTTGGCTTCCAATTTTTTTTTTTACGGAATATATATAAATATATATGTATACATTTATTTTAAATTTTAATTAGTCCTAACTTTAAGATAAATAAATAAATTTTATCGTATTTCTTTATTTTTGTTTTTTCTAAACATTTTTAGTCCTTTTTTAAAGTGAACAGAGCAAGAGTTTTTTAGTTTCAACCTTAACATAAAAGGCCTAAGCCTAAATACTCATATATATATATATAAAATATAGTGCTTAAGAACTAGCAAAAAAGAGAGAGAAAAATAAGAAACCCGAAGGAATTTGGTCAAGGACACGAAAAAGGCAAAGTAAAACCGAGTAAATCGAAAAAGAAATTCGCATATGAGAAACAAAAAAAAACCCAATTGAAATGCCCCTTTAAAAAAAAATTCGAAACCAAAACTGAATTTCTCCACGTCGAATTTCGGTCAGTTTCGGAGGGGAAAATAACGTAAAGTCTAACGTTAAACGTAAAATGCCACAAGTGTGAGCTGCGTTTCACTCTCTCGCTCTCCTCCGTGGGTTATTTTGTATCTCTATGCAACGGAAAACATTTACAGCACGTGATGAAGTTGGCAAATGTCAGAAAGTAGCTGACATTACGACACAGCGAAAACGTCTAAAGAGTTCTATTTTTGGGGGTTGGGAGAGTGTAACACCACCTCACTTGAGATAGGAAACTAAGGACTCACCGAGAAAGAGAGACAGCCAGAGGGAGAGAGCAGCAGAGAGACAGAGAGAGGAAGAGACAGTGACAAAGAGAGAGAAAATGAATATTCAAAGGTAAATGTAGGAGGGTTGACCATTTGGCATTGGGTAAGGGCTGGTGGTGGTTGAATTCTCGCCTTTCACATCCCATTTCCCGGGTATAAATACTCGTACACTGGCGCGCAGCGTTTCAGTCGCACGAGAGCTCTCATCGAGTGCATACACCAAAGAACAAAAAAATATAGTCTAGCCAAGAGAATAGAAACCATTCAATCTGTGAATTGAGAAGTTGTGTGTCCTGGTTTTTCGTCTTTTTTTTTGTTGCCGTTGACATAACGTGAACTCTCCCTCCCCTCATCATGGCTATACCATTCTATGAAGATGACAACGTTGACACGACGACGACAGCGAGTTTGGAGGCATCGACGGAAATTACCGACGGGGATCAAGTAGATGGTCCTGCAGTGGCCATCTTTCAGCCAAGTAGCTACGACGAGGTCGACTTTGAAGGGCCGCCAACACAAGCGACACCACCAACACCATCAACAACATCAAACACAAATACTAGTACTGGAATAGGGTCAGGAACAGGAGCAACAAGTGAGGTGCCAGCAACAACTGAAGAGCAATTGCTCGCCTGGAAAATGTTGGCCCTAACAATGTGCAAGGTCCTTAAGCAATTCTATTTGCAACAAATACAACAGCAGCAACAGGATCAACAGCAACAGACGGGAAATGGGAAACCCAGCAAACTGATAGCAACAGTGCATATTCAACCGCCACAGGCGCAGTAAAAACCCAAAAGGCGGAATTTTTTATCCTACAAAAAAAAACATAAAAAAACGACAAAAAAAAAAACCAACCGAAAGGCTCCTAAAAAGCGCAACTTGTGATTAACTTTCAAGTGTTGGTGAGAACTAGCAAAGTGACGAGAGGGAAAGAGTAAGGGAAAAGGAGAACAGATAAAGCGAGAGAAAGTAAAAGTGAGAATGAGCAAAATGTGAACAAATTTCCAAAGGAAAATCCCCCCTAATATATATATATATACAAATATATATTTTCTATATAATTTTTTTTTTATATATGGAAATATATTTTCCTCCCTTTGAATTCATTGAATTGCCGTCATTGTAATTTTATTTTGATATAAGCGCAATTGTGATAAATCAGTTTTTTTTTTTTTTTTTAATAAGTATGTCTGTGTAATATTTTAAGTCCGATAAGTTAACTTGCTCACTTCACACAACAATAAGAGAAACATTTCGATAACATTTTTCAATCCAATTTAGTTTAAGAGTTCTCATGAGTAAAAACAGAAAACAAAAATCAATCGTAGAGATGAAGCAGAAGAAGGAAAATAAGAAGCTAGTTTTCATGCCACAACCGAAATTAGTTTTTAAGTGAATCAACTTTTCTACTTGATATTATATATATACATATATGTATACTTAGGTATATGTACAACTCTCTTGGTGTCTATTTATCGATTTCACTTTTAGGTAGATTGCTTCTTCGAAACTCTAGCAAATAGTTATGCAATTGTTTGAAATGGAATCAATTGGTAATACCGAAACATATATATATAAATATATATTATATATATATATATATATATGTATACACACTAATATATATATATTTTTTATATTTTTTTTGCCCTCGTATGTAAGTTGATGTCAATTTTAATTTGAATAAAATCCGATATATACATACATATTTTTTTTTTCAATATAGAAGTCCATAAGTTAAGAAATACTTTTCATGTGTCACACGAGCATAAACATAGTACAACATAAAATAAAATACAAGTAGAAATATTTACAAACCGAAACCGAAAATAAAAAATGTAATCAAATGGTTAAGTAATTTAAATAAATTTAAGTAAACAAACAAAACAAAAAAACATCCACAATATGCATAATAAAAATTAAATATGTACAATTTAAAATCAATCACTTGACTTTGTTTTTATGTTACATGAATTTTCCCAAAACGCCCGATGCAAAAAAAATTATTGAATATAATATATTTAGAGTCTAAATTTTAGACCTCGTTTTTATCTTATTTCTACATGATTGCTGTACCCGGATGTTTGTCTTTACGGCAATGGAAGGAAGTATTCAACGGGATTCAAGGAATCTCAGAATGGTGTTCGTGTGTTTTTTCAATTAGTTCACCGAATTTTCAATAAATTTAGTTTGAAATACTAAAAAGTGGGATGAGGCAAAATGTCGCATAATATTCATTTGAATAATACTCAAACAATGTTTTTTTTTGCGAATAATAAAATAATTAAATAACTTTAAACTACAAACGCGTTTATCTTAAAACCTATTTTTTCAACTGGCGGCAAAGATACATGCCATTATTCTGAACCCATTTTGATGAATGTGCAATCGACACCATTCTGGTCCTCGACCTCATTTCGAATTTAAGGATTTTTCTAATATTTTTTTGTTCATTCTAAAAACTATAAAAAAGTCGACGCGACTAACTTTTTTCCATTTCCGAAATTTTTTTGTTAGACTTGGAATGTTGGGCTGAACCTTAATTTAATAAAAACAGACTTCCAACCAAAAAGTAATATTTCAGAAACTATTGCTTTTTATTCGGAAGTTTTCTTTAATTTTAATAAGACGCCAATTTTGAAAATTTTCGAAAACGCTGCTATAGCTTTATAACAGTAACAGTAACAGTAAACTTTCATTTGAGTGCTCATATCAAATGATTTCAAGTCAGGATACATGAACGATTAAAACAAACATATGCAGATTTATACATATTTAAAGGTAGGAACATTATTATATAGATATGTAGTAGCTGCAGAGTTTAAGCCCACCAATTTTGTAAACAATAATAATGGGTAAAATGAGAATACCAAAGTGAAACCATTTTTACAGCTCTGTTGATTTTAATTTTGTTAATTTGCACTTAGTATCCAGAAAGTATAAAATACTAACTTCAAGTCAGACTATGAATTGTTAAAGATGATGGGTAAAAGCTTTTCAAAAAAAAGTGATTCATTTATTAATGCCTAGCGTGTAGAGTAATCGTGACTTAAATCACAAATAGAAGGAATGCATATAATCAGTGGAAATCCTTGCTCTGCCACCTTGCCGCCTTTGGTCCATTACGCACTGTCATATTATCCGTACCCCACCTCTCTGTTCCTGTCTGTGTCAAACTCTCTCGCGAATGGCAGAGATCAAAGCTAGAACCAGACAAAGGCCACTTTCGAATGGCAACCACTCCAACCACAATTCCCATCTTTCATTCTGCTCGCCTCAACTCGGCAACTTCCACAATCGAAGCGGAAAAATGTCGCGTGGCGCCTGAACGACAAAAGACCTACAGGCAGTGGATTGAAAAGTACTAAACAAAAAAAAAAAACAAAAAAAATTGCCATCTTTCATCTAATACTCTTTGGTTTTGGTATATAATGCAAATACTACTAGGCACAACAACAGCAACACAGAGCAGAGCTCAAAAGATGCTAAGCTCCTTTTTTAATTTTCTAAAATCCGACACAAAATTCGAAAATGGCTGGAACCATCAATCAATGCGTTGGCCATTCGCATTGTAAAATGGAAAAGAAGGAAAGAAAAAAAATCAATCATAGGCGAACGGCAAAAACAAATAACATTTGCTAAATCAACTGCCTCCAACCTAAAATCCCAAAAAAAAAACCCATAACCCGATATCAACCAGAAGAAGATGATTTTAAAAAATTTGATATTTTCTTTTTTTTTCTTTTTGGGTTGTTATCTACAAGGGATTAAACTACCCAAAAAATATGGCAAACCGAAAAGTAAAAGAAATGCGCATTAGAGTTACGGTTAAACTGTCTGAATTCAATCAAATGTTCCCCCGAGATTTTGCACTTTTGTTTGCATTGCACACACATGATACGAGAACTTTGTATGATTATGATATTGCTGTGTGTTGCCCCGTCGAATCAGTTTCATCATGTTGTTGATGATGACGATGATGATGATAGGGCAACCCTTTGCCAGTAAAAGTGGTGAAAGCACGAACAGAAAGAAGCATGTGTGTGTGCCCAGCTGGGGCAGGCAGTTAGTGAGTTAAAGTGACCCATAAATAAACAGTTTAGAATGGCTTTTTTTCAACCTACATACATGTTCCTACATGTTTATAGGGTATGCAAGAGTATCTCATAGGTTTAGCAAGTAAATAATTTATGAGATACTTTCATTTAATACATTATACATCAAAATTACATAGATAAAATTATCTCTAGCAAACTGTATTGCTTTATAGGTAATTCCTTTTTTAATTTGTGTGTCCTTTTGCAACATTTCCAAATTTAAGAGGACTATTAAGTATTAGATAGTCGTAGCCTTTCTCAATTGTTTTTTTGTATTTTTTTTTTTATAGGTATTAAGTAAAAAATCTCACAGTTATTGCAGTTCGTTAGCAAATATTTATTTATCATCCGGGATTGAGATCTTCTTTATAAAGGACTTTACTCGTTTTCAGTGGCACGTAATTGAAAGTACACAAAACTACTAAGCAAATCAATTGCCTTTGCTTTTAGTCCCATTTCCACTTTTCAGTCTCTTTCTCTTTTAGCATCTCCCACGTGATTTGACTTGGTCTATGTAAACAATATTAACAGACTCCCAACCAGTAGTAGCAAAAAAAAATCTCTTCAGGAACGTAAAAAACAAAATATGCGAACCAAACTCAAACGTGGAAAAAAACAACATTATTAAAAATAAATTAGAAGTGGTTTTTCATGCTGCCTGCCGACCTCGCCCGAGTGCTACGTGCTCAAGTGCATTTTCATTTCATTTCTTGTAAAGTTTGGTTTTGGTTTCGGTTTCCTCTCCTGGTGTTTTTTTTTTTTTTTTTTTTGGGCTTTGACAACTTGTGGTCATCATTAGTGTGCTTTATTAAGTGGAAGCAATTTTTTACAGTTGCCTGAGCGAATTAGACGACGACGACGGCGAGAAGGAAAGATTAAAGTGAGCTAAATGGGAACAGGCAACTGGGAAACTGCATGCAACTCAAGGTCAAAAAACAATGTTGCATATGGGTGCATCTTTGAGCACGTTTCATCTATGTTTGTATGTATGCCGACGCCATCATCGTCGCTCCCTTGATGCAACTAGAAAAACATGAAATAGAAATTCAAAAGGGGGAACAACAACAAATAAAGCAAAAGCATAAGCAACAATTTTAGACACAAAAAGAAGTTCTTCTGTTTGTTTTTGTTTTGGCGAAGGGTTGCGCAATTTGGGTCAAGGTGAAGTATTGCATGAGAATGCATATTGCATGCAGCTTGCCTACTTATCTCAAATGTATGTCAACTCAAAGTAAGCTTTCAATTACATCATAATCTTATGCATCTTATGCATGGACTTATTTGTCCTTCAATTCTATATATACATATGTATGGAAAAGGGTAGCCAGACAAGACTTTATCCATCTAGAATTTAAAAATTTCGTATAACTTTCATAAACAGAAACATTAAAGAGAATTCATTAAAGTTCTTCAAGTTGATCATATGATTTACTACCAAAATTCCAATTAAACGTTTCTCTACTTTAACAAAAAAACAAAAAAAAAATTATAAGAGGGGAAGATAAACCTTTACCATATCTCGAGCAGACAATTAAATTTAACGACAAAATTCAACAACCCAACGGCCAACAATATATTTTTATACACTCTTTCCCTTTCTGTCTCCCCCCACAACAAAAGGCCCCGAGTCGCCCTTGAAAACACTCAGTCATCCATTCAGTTAACCGAAAACCCTTGCCCCCAAAGTCCACATTATGGCTGCACTTCATCATTACAATTAATAGAAATGCAACTGAAACAGAAACATCAAAGCTTCGGGAACGTCGAATGGCGAATGGCGGTAACGCACACACAAAAGGCGAGAAAGACAAAAGCCAAAAAGCCGGCAACAACGGCGACAGTCAAAAGGCAACAACAAGTTGGCAGGGCCATGTCAAAGGTAATGACAGAAGCCAAACAATTGAAAAGTTGTAACAAAAAACGTGTAGAAGAGAAAACCGAGTGCGGAAAACAAAAACAAAGAGCCTTCGTTAGCAGTGAATCCAGCAAGAATAACAAAAATCAGTACATAAAACGATATGATGCGGCATGTCTACGATTTTTAGATACCCTGTATAGCCCTTCCACTGTTAAAATTTGTTCACTTTAAAGTGAAATGAATCAACCAAGACCCAAAATAATCCCAATCGGTGAGTTAAGCTAAGCAAACAGTAGAGATACATATATATACCCATATTTAACCGCGCCTTAACTACAGGGTATACAAATGGCAAACAATTGTCAAAGCAACACAGCAAAATAAAACCAAATAAAAAATAAATTCCAAAAAATAAAAGAAAAAACTTTGAAAGCAATTTTCAAGCAATATATTTTACACTGCTGAGCAAAACTTTTCACGCGCTTGCTTCTTTCTCTATTTTCTTCTTTCCTTTTTGATGTGCAAAAATAACAAGACAAAAATTGTTCTCAAAAATATTTAATGAGGCAGAAGTTGAGGAAGGAGAATGCATAGTCCGGACTCGCGGAGTGGCAAGGAAAATGCACCACGAAAGAGAAAAAATTCTAATTTAATAATCAAATAAAAAGCTGGTCAAAAGTGGCTGCCCCCACGAGGGCAGAGCAGTGAGTGAGTGGTTGAGGAAGACGAAATGCAAATGCGTTTGAGATAAGAAATAAAGGAAATAAAAAAAGGAAACCAGAAAAAAGCCAGGCCATGTTTGGACCTGCCGAAGTTGTGTTGCTCTTTCCTCAACAGGGAAAGCTATTACAGACCTTTAACTCAAGATAACCAAAAGTAAAGCGAGCTACTTTAGCCGTACATCCTATTTTGTATCAGTTATGAATTTTGATACAAAATATTGGAAATAAGTATTATGTAAATTTCGGGATAAAATATAATCATACATGTAGATTATATTTTATCCCGAAATTTACATAATACTTATTTTACAGTTAATCGATCCAATTCAAGATATAATATCTTGACTTACAAAATTTCATATTGATACCTTAAAAGGCCTAGAAAAATAATTGATATGAAGAGAGAAAGACAAGCAGAATCGACATTCTATATAAGTCGTTCTATGTGTTACACGCTCTAGCGCAAAGTGAATCCATTGGCAAGAGTATAAGAAAAAAGAGAATGCCATGTCATACCCATAACTTGTGAGATTTGACAAATTTACGAGTGAGTTTAGCGGACTAATCATTTAGAGATCTTGTGAGCGACCAACCCCTGAAAATGCCCAAGGCTAGAATCAACAAGGATGAGCAGGGGAATTGCCATATTAAGGATATGCAGCGATGAGAGGACAAACGAAGGGAACGAAACAACAGAACCTGAGACTGCGAACGTTGACAAAGCGCCAAAACAGTTTTAGGTATTCTTTTTTATACCCTTACCTTCAAACGGTCCATTGAACTGAGACAAGTGTCTGCACTCCATGTCACTTTAACCACCTCGAACTGAGTTGTACAATCTCTGACTATTTCCTTAGGGTATATCATAGTCAGCATGTATTTTGCTTTTCAAACCAACAAAAAAAAAAGAAGCAAATCTCTTGCACATAATTTTAATGTTTATCGTCTTTTATTGTCAAACAAATTATTTTTGATATTTGGCTGCAGGCATAGCCAAAAAACCTGCACCCAAAACTGAGACCCAGACAAGCCCAGTGTTGTTTTTTTTTCCTTTTATTATGATTATTGATGGGTGGGTGGGTGGTTGGTTGGTTGGTTAGAGGCTGAGAAATGATTCAGCTGCAGATTTTCTTTTTGGATTTCTTTTTTTTTGTCAGGGGTAACCATGGAGAGCAATAGGTACACCCACACGTCTTGTAATTTGATTAGCATTTGGCAGGAATAAAAAGAAAGTGACAGAGAGGGGAAGTACAAAAATCATAAAAATAATCGTAGGAAAACGAAAAAGACTCGTCCTCGACGTTGTTCGTGATATTTATCAGTGAAAGTCAAAACAATTTAATGCATGAATAAAAAATAATTTTCTTTTCTTATGCCAAGGTTAATTTATCTAAGGAGATTTCCTTTACTTTTCTCATCCCATTTTCCCCCCTGACGATGTGAGAGTTTATTAGATTTGTCATGAATTTCTCACATGAGCCCAAAAAAAATAAAAGAAAAGGAAAAGAACAAAAAAAAGGAACAACTTCCTTTCATGTTATATACATATTTGATTATTTGCTTAACAACATTAAAAGCAAATTACAACAAAATAAAACCTAAACATACACACACACATGTACATTTTGCATATGAATTAAAACGCAATAAATTAGCAAACAGTTTTTGCCAATTCGTCTCTGTGACGGCGGTGGCGGCGCCGACTTCGCCGGGGGAAGGGGCATGGGTAAAGCGACTGGGAAAACCTTTGTTTGTCTAGCTAATGCCTTAGCGTCGCCAAAATTCAGAAGCTTTTAATAAGCTGATTTGTTATTTATGATGTTTTCCTAATGATTTTCATCTGATTTGGCAAAAAAGGAAATGGAGTTGCGACATCCGTGAAACTCAAAGTGAATAATGGGAGTGTTCAAAAGAGACAAGTAGAGACAGAGAGAGAGAGAGAGAGACAGGCAGCGGGAAAACCATTTCAAATACTAGCAATGGATAGTCACTGAATAACTGAAGTTTAGTATGGAGTACGACTCCTCTTACAATTTTATCAATTTTGTAGTTGTTTGATTGACTATAAGACACAGTATTTTGATTACAAAATGTCCATAGCTTTTGCATCTTTTGAAACTGAATTTAGAGTTAAGCCCGAAATATTGAAAAATAACAATTGGTTAACCATTATTATGAAGTTAAAAACAAGTCATGGCTGGACTCAAGACTGGACAGTCTTGAACATCGGTAATGTTTTTACACATACAAAATATGATGTCTAGAATCGTCTTTGAGAAAATCGGTTTTGTTTAATTACATATGTCAAATTTGGTGGTTATAGCTCTTATAGTCTCCGAATTATAGGTGTTCATACGGACGGACATGTCTAGATCGACTCGGCTGTTGATGCTGATAAAGAATTAATATACTTTATGGGGTCAGAAAAGCTTCCTTCTGCTTGTTACATACATTTTGGCGATTTAAAATGATATTTTGATCTGAAAAGGTATTATTATAATCAATATATGATACAGGTCCCAAAGTTATCCCTTTTGCATTTAGCTTTTGTAGCTAATTGTGTAATGAATGTTTTCTAAACGCGTCAGAATTGTGCTGATTTTTGGAAAAGTAGCTTTCCTATGACCAATGTTTAAATTCGACAGAGTGATATTACGGAATGTTGATGGCAGTGGTGATTGGTGGGCAACGCCACTTTTAGAAAAGGGTATATAAATTATATTTCACTGTTAAGTATCTCCCTGACCTTCATCTTTATCATGTATTATCAAATTATTTTGCCAATTAAAACTTCTTGAGCACACTGCGAGTCTTCGAAAACTTAATTATTTGAATATACAGATAGCCACTTTATATTTTTTTGGCGATCCTTTTATAGAGTGAATCTTTAAAAAACAAATATTTCAAAAGGACAGAAACTAACTTTAAGTTTCTAACCTAAGAAATAGATATTTGGCATAATGTTATTGCTAAATCATTTAAGTGGCCATGAATTCTTTTTGTCATTTTGTTATCAGTAAACCACTTAAGATTCCTAATGTTTATTCCGGGTAACAAACGAATTGTATTACATTTATTGGATATTCTCTTAAAGGTTTTTTTATACCATACACCCATAGGGTGAAATGGTATATTAAAGTCGCCAAAATGTATGTAACAGGCAGAAGGAAGCATCTCCGACCCCACAAAGTATATATATTCTTGATCAGGATCAACAACCGAGTCGATCTAGCCATGTCCGTCTGTCCGTCCGTCTGTCCGTCCGTCCGTCTGTCCGTATGAACACCTAGATCTCGGAGACTATAAGAGCTAGAGCCACCAAATTTTGTATGTAGACTCGTGTAGTATGTAGAGTGATCAAGTTTATTTCAAGTTTTTGCCACGCCCCTTTCCGCCCCCGCAATTTAATAAAAGCGTTTATCTCAAAAACTATTCCAGCTAGAGACACCATATTTGGTATGTATATTCGCTTAGTAAATGCACACATTTTGTCAGTTCCTATTCCTATTTATTTTCCAATGTGTTGTGTATAAATGTAAAATTCTAAAATCTAGAAGGCGACAATTGTTTTTCAAAATACTTATTGTAATGAACCCTATTTTCGAAAATTGAAAATTGTTTATACTGTATGCTCAGCCGGTGAAACACTTCTTATCTTATTTTCCTTATTTCAAAAAAATCCCTGAAAATATGTTGAAAATTCAACTCAATAACCAATGACAGGTGAGAAGGAAAAACAACAAATTTCTCTCTTCGAATTCAAAATAGTCAGTTCCTATTCCTATTTATTTTCCAATGTGTTGTGTATAAATGTAAAATTCTAAAATCTAGAAGGCGACAATTGTTTTTCAAAATACTTATTGTAATGAACCATATTTTCGAAAATTGAAAATTGCTTGTACTTTATGCTCAGCCGTTGAAACACATCTTATCTTATATTCCTTATTTCAAAAAATTCCGTGATAATATGTTAAGTCGAAATTCAACTCAATAACCAATGACAGGTACTAGCGCTAACATGGTAAATCACTGCCTGGAAAGTAAAGGGGTTTCACAGGGTTCCACATATATGTACATGTGTACATATGTATATGTATTTCATTGACTCTCCATCTGTAGATGTTTTAATTGTCATTGTCATGGTATTTAAATCCCTCTACTATCCCAATCAACGCTTAACAGTTTTTTCTGTTTATTTTGTTTTTGTTATCGTGACTTAGATTAAAACCTAATTGCAGGGTTCCAAGAATGATATTGATTTTGTCGAAATATTTACAATCCAGTAGTTAATTATACTAAAATTGTGTATTATAGTCGTCAAAATGTATGTAACAGGCAGAAAAAAGCTGTTCCGGCCCCATAAAGTATATCGATCTAGCTATGACCCTACACATAAACAAAATTTCGGAGATCAAGTATTTTCACGCATATATCACGAAATTAGAGGAAAAACAAAATTTCCCTCCCAATATTAAAACTGTGTTGTGTGAGATTTGCGTACTACCTATCGATAGCAAAGTCAGTGTTGCATAATACTTAAAGATTTTTTGACAAATATTTCTCAATTTTATAATTTAGATTAAAACATTTGGCTGCCAGGGCGGTCAAACAACGCGCCAGATAAAAAATAGCGTTTGCAAACACTCAAATCTACCTTTATCTGATTTTTTCACTTTTCAACACTGAAATCTGGAGTAGCTTAAGTAAATATTTACCCTCTTTTTCAACACTGAACGTATTGAACAGTAAGTTTTACTTATCGATAGCATTGTCAGTGTTGCATAATACTTAAAGGGTTTATTTTCATCAAGTAGCCATGGCGAAATTCGCTCAAAAATCAAATAAATACTGGGACAACTCATGGGTTTGCTCATTCAATTACTTCCCTCTGCTGGGGTAACAACTGAATCATTTTGTTTCCTTAATATAAGCTGATTTCAATTTTAAACTTCAACAAAAGAACTTCACCCACAAAATTAGTACCGTTATATTATATTTCGTCGTATTTTCCTTATTATCATTATTAAAATCATTCCATTAAAAGCATTTAAACATTTCCCACCTAAGTCGGAAATATCCACCGGATTTTGGTTTTAAAAACTGGATTAGTTTTGAATATTCCCTATTTAAAAACATTAACGTATTTATATCCTCAACAACCCAAGAACTTACCCACAAAGTTATTGCCGTAAGAAACGCTTCTTATCATATTTTCCCTATTTCAAAAAATGCCATAATAATATGTTGAAAATTCAACTCAATAACCAATGACAGGCGAGAAGGAAAAACAACAAATTTCTCTCTTCGAATTCAAAATAGTCAGTTCCTATTCCTATTTATTTTCCAATGTGTTGTGTATAAATGTAAAATTCTAAAATCTAAAAGGCGACAATTGTTTTTAAAAATACTTATTGTAATGAACCATATTTTCGAAAATTGAAAATTGTTTATACTGTATGCTCAGCCGTTAAAACACTTCTTATCTTATTTTCCCTATTTCAAAAAATGCCATAATAATATGTTGAAAATTCAACTCAATAACCAATGACAGGCGAGAAGGAAAGACAACAAATTTCTCTCTTCGAATTCAAAATAGTCAGTTCCTATTCCTATTTATTTTCCAATGTGTTGTGTATAAATGTAAAATTCTAAAATCTAAAAGGCGACAATTGTTTTTAAAAATACTTATTGTAATGAACCATATTTTCGAAAATTGAAAATTGTTTATACTGTATGCTCAGCCGTTAAAACACTTCTTATCTTATTTTCCCTATTTCAAAAAATGCCATAATAATATTTTGAAAATTCAACTCAATAACCAATGACAGGCGAGAAGGAAAGACAACAAATTTCCTTCTTCGAATTCAAAATAGTCAGTTCCTATTCCTATTTATTTTCCAATGTGTTGTGTATAAATGTAAAATTCTAAAATCTAGAAGGCGACAATTGTTTTTCAAAATACTTATTGTAATGAACCATATTTTCGAAAATTGAAAATTGTTTATACTGTATGCTCAGCCGTTAAAACACTTCTTATCTTATTTTCCCTATTTCAAAAAATGCCATAATAATATGTTGAAAATTCAACTCAATAACCAATGACAGGCGAGAAGGAAAGACAACAAATTTCTCTCTTCGAATTCAAAATAGTCAGTTCCTATTCCTATTTATTTTCCAATGTGTTGTGTATAAATGTAAAATTCTAAAATCTAAAAGGCGACAATTGTTTTTCAAAATACTTATTGTAATGAACCATATTTTCGAAAATTGAAAATTGTTTATACTGTATGCTCAGCCGTTAAAACACTTCTTATCTTATTTTTCCTATTTCAAAAAATGCCATAATAATATTTTGAAAATTCAACTCAATAACCAATGACAGGTGAGAAGGAAAGACAACAAATTTCCTTCTTCGAATTCAAAATAGTCAGTTCCTATTCCTATTTATTTTCCAATGTGTTGTGTATAAATGTAAAATTCTAAAATCTAGAAGGCGACAATTGTTTTTCAAAATACTTATTGTAATGAACCATATTTTCGAAAATTGAAAATTGTTTATACTGCATGCTCAGCCGTTGAAACACTTCTTATCTTATTTTCCCTATTTCAAAAAATGCCATAATAATATGTTGAAAATTCAACTCAATAACCAATGACAGGCGAGATGGAAAGACAACAAATTTCCTTCTTCGAATAGTCAGTTCCTATTCCTATTTATTTTCCAATGTGTTGTGTATAAATGTAAAATCATGACAATGTCGGACCGTATTGGCCCTTCTTCCCAAACGACATTCCCTTACCTACATATGTGTTTTACCTATTTTAATATTATTATTCAAATAATGATTCTAAAATGAGTTGGACACTGTTCAAAATATAACTTTAGAAAAAGTCACATATGTATGTATGTACATATATACAAATAAGATTCAAACAAGAATTGAAACTGATTCAAAACAATGTGTTACGTAACTCGTGAGAGAAGTCGTGACTAGGGTCCTATTTTCTACCGACTAAGGAGTAATTTTTCAGAAAAAGGATTTTGATTGGGTCATCAATAAAAATATTTGTGTACAAATGAAATTGAAATTTTTTAGGTATATTGACTTTTAAGAATCGTTTTCAAACATAAGTTTTATTTATTTAACAATCGATTGGAATTAAAGAACAAAATTTCAATGTGCTGCATTGATCACATCTTCGTCAATTTCGATATATTTATTTTGAATTGATAATCAGAATAAAATAACGTTTTTATACCCTTGCAAAAAGGGTATATTAATTTTGGTCAGAAGTGTGCAACGCATAGAAGGAAGCATCTCCGACCATATAAAGTATATATATTCTTGATCAGCACGACGAGACGAGTTCAAATAGCCATGTCCGTCCGTCCGTCCGTCCGTCCGTCCGTCCGTCCGTCCGTCCGTCCGTCTGTCCGTCTGTCCGTCCGTCTGGATCAACGCAAACTCCTCCTAGACCGTTGGAGCTACAGAGCTGAAATTTTGCATGTAGGCTTGTATATACTGCAGGCGTTGTATATCTCGGATTCAGCCGGATCGGATCACTATATCATATAGCTCCCATACAAAAGGCAAAGTCACGAACTGTGACTTTTCTTAATAACTTCGTTATTTTCTGAGCTATTGTCATGAAATTTAATATTGGTAAGTTAATTACACATATAAACGACTATGCCAAATTTGATCAAGATCGGGTGACTATATCATATAGCTCCCATAGGAACGATATTTCGAAAACAGTGACTTTTGTCAATAACTTCGTTACTTTTGACGCGATTGCTTTCAAATTAAACATTTGTTAGTTTAATATATCTGTTAATGACTGTGCCGAATTTGATAAAGATCGGGTTACTATATCATATAGCTCCTATAGGAACGATCGGTGGAAAACAGTGACTTTGATCAATATCTTCGTTATTTCCTATGCTAAGATTGTTGGCCATTCTTTCGCAAACATTAGCCTTTTTAGATAAAACGTTTTTTCACTTTGAAAAGGAAAGAGTTACCAAAAAACTTGCAAGGGTATACAAACTTTGACGCGGTCAAAGTTAGCCCCGTCCCTCTGGTTTAAATGTAATTTGCAACTGAATAATATTATTAAAATACTTTTCCCCTCTCCACGACACCCTGTAGCTGTCATCTCATAACCAATTTAAATGCCCCTTCTAGTGTCCGATGTCTGTGTGTGTTTCATCATAAATTAGTTAGTGCATCGCGGTGCCGTAGGTCAGCCCTAAATCCGACTTAATACGCTTCACTTAATTGTTTACAGCATTAATGCAAAAACCTCAGCCAATCCAATCAACAGCCCAGCAGTCAGGATAACGACAGCAAACCATCAATATTACATCACAATACATATAACACATACAAACGGGCAGGCGGACCGACAGAGAGACGAATGAATGGACAACAACGATTGAAAGGACGATGGTGAGGAGTTAAAATCGCGACACGTCGTGGGTCTGTTCTGATTATGGTTTCTGGTTTCTGGTTTCTGGTCTCTGGTATTCGGTGGCAAACATTAATCAGCGAATTATCAATGCAAATAATTTTCAACACGCCCGAATGCGATATCAATCAACGGACATCGCTTCCGCTGCAATGGCTGCTGCTGCTGCTGCTGCCGCTGCTGCTGTCGAAAGGACAACGCGCAATGTATCGCATCGCATCATCCATCCCAGGCTTGGGCACTTAACACACAATTAAGTGCAAATAATTGCAAACGCTGCATATAAATGATTTGTTTAAGCTAACATGACGTGCCAGGACAGTGCAGGACAGGACACAAGAAGAGAGGACAGAACTGTAGGGGCGGGATGAGTTTGCGAATCGGCGCGAAGTTTGTTTTGGGCTCAATACATGGAGGTACACACGCATACACACACATAAATCACCCTGTCACATCTTTATTGGGTTGGAGACATCAAGAAAATGAACAGTGGAGCAATATAATTAAACTATTCCATTCAATCATCACACGATTTCGTTATTTGAGGCTACCCGCCGAGACAACGATTATCTGCCCAGTCATAATGATACCTAAATTAATATAGGGGGGCTGGGGGAAGAAAAAAAAATTAGCTTGAACCACTGTTCGTTGTCAAGTCAATGCCATTTGAAGATATGATAAGCGGATAATGAATTTGAATTCCGAATAGTGAAACCCTGAATGGTCAGATCAGGCGGATGGGGAGTACTTATGCATATACGCAAAGGGAGGAGTGAGCGAAGTCTTGTAAGGTGTATGTACCTAACCATCTCCACATTACTTCCCCTTCTACCTCTTGGCAACTATTGGCGCGCTTAATTAGTATAATCCGCGTTGAAATTATTCAAGTGTACATGGTGAATGTTTGCAATAGTGAAAAGGATGGGAGGGAGTCAAACAGGAAGGAGGTGGTGTGAGTGTGTGTGTGGCAGGCATGGTTATGATAACATGGCGAAAACCTGCATAAATTTAATGAGAGCAATTAAGTAAAGCGCCAAAGTTTTACTCAACTATTGTGTGTGTATGTGTGTGAGCGTTTGAGACGACTAAAGTCTTATCAAAATGATTGCAGCGAAGTTTCAGTTCCTCAGTTCTCGATTCAACCCAGCCCCAGCCCCAGCCCCAAAACCCAAAAAGCTGAACTGCATAATTGAATGCAATTAAAGCCAACTTAATGCGCATTTCATTGCGATGCGTTTGTGGGATGCAAAAGGATTGTCGAAGGACATGTGCGCACATGTAAGAGTCATTAAATATGCAAATTGCATATAAATAAGCGAGCAAAAAACCCAACCGTTCGAAGAACAAGAAGAAGAAGGATATGAAAAACAATTTGGTCAAATTGAATTTATGAGGCATACAAACCAAATTCTTATGCGCAAAAAAAAAAAAAAAAAAAAATACACACACATGAATGTGTAAAGTGCACTTAAGCATTGGTCAAAAGAGTGAAAGCAAGACGAAAGGATTGCTTCCTGCCATTCCATTTCCATCCGCCATTCAGCATCATCCTTTAACCGACACCCACAACACATTCTCGCTCCCCTTAACCCGTTCTCCGCTCTGCGGTCAGTTCTCTTCTCACAATGTGAATGAATCACTGTGTGAGAGCGACTGGCGGCTGGCGTCTGGCAAAGATGCTGGCGACATTCGGTCTTTGGCTATGCCATACTCCAAACTCCACACACACACACACACATATAGCAGGAAGCCGTAATGGACTTTTCATTCAAATTATTTTTCGGCCATGACTTGGGCGAGAGAGAGCCAAAGCCAAGAAGCCAGTAAATTGCCCGAATTGATGTTCTGTTTCCTGTTATGCTCGCCGCCAGCTAGCGGCATCTCTTCTGGAATCCTTGAATTCCTTTTTACACTCACTCTTTTTGCGTGGTTTTCGCCTGAATTGTGGTTCTGCGCTTGCATAAATCTGCCAAGGAGCGACGCAGCCCACTTGAACTTGAAGCCACTTGAACTTGCAACTTGCAACACTGAGGCAAAAAAATGAAGAAAAATATCTTAGGCCAAAGTGGAAGGACTTTAAATGTAATTTGGTGGGATAATTATTACAAAAAAAGAAACACTTAATAAAATATTTGTAAAGTTTGTTTTAAAAGTCGCAAATTGTGGTTAGCAATTCTACTAAATGTAGATGGAACTAGAGAGTATCTGCAAATTGATATTTCGAATCCTTTGACTAGAATTCAGATACCATGCTAAATACATTTACCCTAATAGCAAAGTTGGTATGTGCATATGCTAAGCGCATTCCTTCTTGCCTAGGCGAAATAATGCAAATTTTACACACTCTCACAGACACACACACACACACACACACACATAAAGTTCTTTTCGCACTTTTTGCACCATTAATTGCAGAATTTACGAGTGTTGACTGAGCATCGGCGACATTTTCTATGTAAATTTGCGCCTTTTATTGAGTTGTACGATGTACAATAGAGAGAAAGGACGGACGGAGGTGTCCTTTATAAAGGATGACAATGCCAATGCATATGGTTTGACTCCGCACATGGATCGCGTGGCCGGGGCTGAGCTGGGCTGGCACGATTGGGTCGTTTTTACTGTGTGCATTGTTTGTTGTTTCAATTTCGTATAAACATGTAAATAATTTCCAGCTGATTGCACAAATTCGTTGCGGGCTTGATTTTTATTATTGCATAGCTTCGGGGGCGCTGTAAATGCGGGAAGCACCAACAGCAGCGCATTGCATGCATAACGAATTTTGAATTGCTGATTCCGTTTTGTGTTCTCCCTTTTTTCTCAATTTCGTATTTTTTTTCGTCGTTCGCGCTTTTGTTTTCAATTTGCAATAAGTCTGTCAATTGGCGAATTAATAAAGTGGAAAATTCAACAAGAATAACACAAAATGGGGACACAGCAGATTGAAATATACACACACACACTAGATGTATAAATGCAAACATATAGTGAAAGTGCCTGATAAAGAACAAGTGAAAAGTCAAAGAAGAAGCAAGCAGACTCGAGTGAATAAGTGGGGGGAAGAGCATTGAGAAAATTCAACTGAGATAGAATCAAATTTTCAATATCCAAGCAAGTGCAATTTGTCTCCACAAGTTTATTATGGGTTTCAGACGTTGAATTCAGAATTGAATCCCCGCCAACTACATGGGATCCAATCCATTCATGACCTTTGATCGATTGTGATTTTCGAATTTGAGGTCTTTCTATTCAAATTCAAACGAACTATTATAAAGATTATTCCTTTCTAGTTATGGTTGAAATGGCTTTAGACAATGTTGGAGTACAATTTGTCAGTATTTAAAAAAAAATTTTTTAATTTTGACTTTGGAATTTAAATTCCTTTTCCTTTTATGAATATAATCATTTCTAGTGTTGTTAGAAGCTGAAGAATATACTTTTATCAGGCGAGGAATTTTGCAGTTTTGAAAGCAATTTTATTTTAAAGTTATAGCCATTAATCTGCAATATTTGTTTTGGCAACTTACTTCTTTTTAGATATACATATGACACGAAAAGAACTTATTATGCAAATTCTTGTTTTTTGATAAATTAGACGGCCTATTAAATTTTATGTTTGCAAGCTGTAAAAAAAATAACATTGAGAGACTGAGACTGTGAAAGAGAACTGTCAAATGGACCCTGTGTTGGCTGTTGTTTGACGCAAAATTATGTAAATTCTTTCATTTTACGACTGGCGAAAAAATTGCACAACACACTTTTTACGACTTTCTAATAAGCAAATTTGCAAGTTTTTTTCTTTTTCGTTTTTGGCATAATTAGCCACAGTTCCGGGTAACTCGTAAAATATTTTTTATTTTGGCACGTGCTAAGTCTGCCTCGCCTCTGTCAAACATCTGTCTCCATGTGGCAAAGCCTACGTCATAAATGTCGAATGCGTTGAAAAGTTCATAAATATAATTTGAAAAGTTAAATGGAATGATTAGTGACGGTTGAGTGAATGAAATTTCTTCAATGCTGCATTCGCGATAAAAATGCAATAAAATGTCAGTTCGATTTTTAAATTTGATCGTTAGCTTCGAGGGGTTGACAAGTTGCTACTGATTGGAAATCGTAAAAGGGGTACGGGGGTAGGACAGAGTTTTGCTTGTTTCTAAGGGAGAAACTGGAAATGTACATTAATTGAAGTGAACGAAATTATTCATCTAATTCTAGGCTATGAATTTTGTAAACATTTTAGTCAGAAATTAATCCATTTGCCAGGCTTCTGAAAAAGCATTCTCCAATCTAGTTAAAATGGACTTAATTTTTGCGTATTTCTTAGTTATTTGGATTTTATGTTCATTATTTCGGCTTTAATTTACAGCGTAAACGCAATGCAAGGGTTTAGAAAACAAACGGTAAAATGAAGTTAGCTACCAGGATCATCTTCTTACCAAAATTTCATTTAATTTGAAACCGTTTTTTGTACTGTTATCCTCTTACCGAATGCATTTACTTAAATCTTTTGCCTGAGAAACCAGAAAAACGAAAAAAGCACAGGCAAAATCTAATTAGGTTTTTGGCTTTAGAGCCAGACAGACGACAACAACGACGACGACGACGACGACGACGACGACGACGACGAAGAGTCGCAGCAACTAATTAGCAGGATGTTGTTTGATCCTGTACAAATTAACAAATTGTATACGTTTATTAAGAAGAGCAAAGCAAACGGAAAGAACACTCACACACAGACACAAAACCGGAACCAAAAAAAAAAAATTCCGAGCGGAATGGAGATGGAAAAAATTGCAAACGTCATCTGAATTGCCCCGCACCAAGCAACCAACCAAACAAGGATTGCCGCTGTTACTGCACTCAAGTGGCTTTATCAGTGAGCGTGTGTGTGTGTGTGAGTGTGTGATGCGGTATGTGTGACCGCAATGCAGCGCAGGATATGCCAAGAATATCCTCTTTCACTCCTCCACTTTGTGTTTTGCTTCTCGTTTTTTAGAAAATTGCATTCAATTGAGCGCATTTATTGTTTGAATTAAGTCATGAGGAAAATTCCATTAGAATGGCAGAGAAAACTGCAGTCGAGATTGGGTTATTGCAGTGGGTGGTTTGATGGTTGGAATGCATGTGGTGTTCCGTTACTGCAGCCTTCGACTTAACCAAAATCGGGGAAAAAAAGGTATTAAATGAGATTTTATGCAATGTTTGTGAGCCTTTTGTTTAAAACTCTTTGTACGAAGCAATCAGCGACATAGTATTACCAATGCGGGGATAGAAAGATCTACCACGTAAAAAATTGCCTCCTTATGATTGACAGCTGTGGGCGGCTGAAATTGAAAGGAAACAACAGCAGCAATGGCAACAGCAAAAAATGCAGCGGTTGATTAAGTCCCTTTGACTGCACCATACACACGTACTACCAACAACATAAAAATAAAAACAGAAAAAAAGGGAAAGTGAATATTTATTTTTTCCAAAAAACGACAAGCAAATACGCTATTAATTTTCTCAAAAGAAAACAATATGTATATTGATCTGCATATATAAAAATAAGGCAACCTTAATTGTTTTAAACTGTTAAATTTTAAAATGTGCAGCCACACTTCACATACAAGAATTAGGCAACATTTTGGCTGAGTAGTCTCTCTTTAAAATTTCTTGTAACTCTTATAGGTAAGAGGCGATTTCGAAATTTCAAAGAGCATTTTGAAAATGACTCAAAAAATGAAGGAAAAAACAAAAAATTTGTCATCCAACGGATTGGAGATTGGTTTTCCTTTCATATGCAGTTATTAAATGGCTTGGTTTATGTTCCATTTTTTGTTTTTGTTTTTCCCAGCTTGACTTGTTAATTAGTTAGGCATAGGCAAACCAAAGAGATGCAACAGGAATGAGTAAAGAAGAGTTTGAGTTTTCAATTGCTACTGGCAGTTAATTAATTTTGCTGCAAAATTCAACAGAAACACACACAAAAAGGACCTGGAGTCGGCAAAAACTGAGGACACTTGCTGTTTTGCTACTGGCTAGTCAAATTAAAAGTGAAAAACGGAAAAGTTTTGCCATTTCAGGGGACATTCAGTTGTCCCCACAATGGATTCCCTCTTACTCTTGCATCTAGCCCTCTTCCCTCGTGCTCTCTATCTGTTTCTCTGTTGTGATACCACATTGTTTGTCCATACACTTCATTTATTTGGAATTAGACCAAACAGCACTCGGCACTCGCCACTCTCTTGAATGCACTCAACGCCAACGCAACGAATTTGAATCCTTTATGAAGCGTGGCACAAACAACAGAGCAAGGATAACCAACACACACACACCAGCATTTTAGGACATACATACAGGGACCCATGGCCATGCATACATTTTGAGGAGCCAAAAGTAGCTACGGCTTTTTGGGATTTCTGTCTCTGTCTCTGTGTGTGCATCAGACCAAAAACCATTGATTGTCATCGAATAGCCCCAGCAACTCTCAACTCTACTCGACTCAACCAGGTTCAGTAAGAAACACAGCAACAACAGAAAAAAAATAACCAACCAGCAAGCTGCTTGAGAGCTCCAAAATGTCCATGTCCATGTCCATGTCCATGTCCATGACCATATCCTTCTCCTCTTTCTGCTACGTATTCAACTCTTAGCAGTTCCAACTCCAGCTGCTGCTGATACTGCTTAATAGTCAAAAGTGTCCAGGTCCATTTCCACTTTTTGCCTGCAGTTGGCAGTCAGGAGTTTACGTGTTTTTCTACATTTGTTACGCTACACGTAATGCAATGTCTGTGTCCTTCTCTTCCTCTTCTCCTCTCTATCCATGTGTGTGTGTGTCCTATGTGTCCTGCATCCCAGCATTCTCTCTATACCTTAGTCCATGCCACGTCACGCTACACTTGATAAATCTCTAATGCCACTTTGGGTGTGCCAACCGCACACAAGTCCACCCCCTGCCATTGCCATTTGCCTTCTCCATATCTTGTCGACCGCCTCATCCTATATTTCGTGTGTAATTTCTGTTGCTGTCGTTGGCCGAACCAACTCTTTTACATATTCCTCCTCCATTCGATTATTAAACGTTGGAAATTTTGTTCAAATGTTTCGGGCCACTTTGGTTGTCCCCCAGGTGCTATTCAATCACCAAGTAAGTGGATGCAAAGGGCCTGCGAGGAGTAGCCATTGTTGTGATATACCTTTGACCAATGTTTAATTAAAGGTAATTAGACTATTGTCGGTCAATAGTATGGTTAAAAAGCTTATAAAATCTCTGGTTTAATTGTGTCAAAGAAATCAAACTGGCTCCCGATTTGATTTAGACCAGAGTATGAAAAAAAAAGTTACAAAAATTGAAAGAAACTGCAAATAGAAATAACTATTCTATATTCTTTATAATTAACAAATCGACAGTTCATTTCTGTCCAATTGACCAGTGATATAGTCAATCGATCTTTATGAAAGTGTGAGTATACCTCATTAATGAATCGTTCAAACTGAACAACGTTAAATCTAACATCATTCAGCTTCCCTTCCTTTCCTTTGGTTTCCATTGTGTGCAATTTAGTAAGCAAAATGCATGGCTTCCTTCATCTAGTTATACATACTTAGCCACATCATCTTCTCCATCTCCACACTCTCCGCACAGACTCTTTGTGTAATGAGCTTTTGCATTAGGGTAATATTAATTCCATCCCTTTGGACGCCTAATTCCTTAATTAAAATCGAAGCCTACAGCCAAGCAGACGCCATTTGCAGCAAAAATCCATTGACTGATTGCAATATTTCACTTTTAAGTCACACGGCGACACATCCGAGTTCGAGTTCCCCTATCCATTCACTCTCGACTCCAGTGTCTCCTTTTCCGCATCCGTATCCGAAGTCCGTGCTCTGCATTGTGGGTGTTGTGTTGCAAACAAACAAACGAACACAGCGGCTTAATTTGTATGATCAAGTGGACACAGTGGAGAAGGCGGAGGGGCATCCTGCTGCTGCTCTTGCTCCTGCTGCTGCTGCTTTATTAAAAAGGACACTTTGACCATACCACAACCAAAAACTCAAACTGAAATCTGTGCAACAAAGTTGAATATTATACCCTAAAAAAGTGAAATGGGTTACATTAACATCTCAACGTTGTTTGAAGGGCAAACATTTGCAGGGTAGTTTGAAATTCGTATAGTAAATAGTTCAAAAGTTTTCTGCACAAGATACAAGAAAGAGAAAATAAAGGGAATGATGGCAAACCACTTGACATGTAGCTAACAAAATGAACAGGACAACAGGACCGCAAATAGCAGGACCACGACCAGGACCAAAAACCAGGATACGATACCCTTGCAGCATCTTTTTCCAAGCAATGACAACACTGACCAAATGATGCCACGAGTTCCGAGTCTACCAGAGTCGTCGCGCTTTGGCATAATAAATTAACAAATTTGTCGGCATCTCTTCTCGATTTCGATATTCATGCCTCCTCTTCTTCATCTTCTTCTATTGTGCTGACAGGACATCCACCTGTGTCCTCGACTGGACACTCTCTGTGTGTGTGTGTGTGTGTGTGTGTGTTTGTGATGCTGTTCATTTCGTTCGCTGCCAATCATGTTGGATTAATAACAGTACAGAACGAGAGATAGAGACAAAAGATAGACTGATGGGATGGGGCTGGTGGAGAGAGAGCATGGTGGAAGAGTGGCGAGATGCTTTATTCATGCCCAAATTTCAACCATTCAAGCAAAGTTGCAGCTGTGAACCTTGTGGACAATGGCCAGCCAAATGACGCGTCCCAGGTTGTCGAGTGCCGCTTGTCAGTGCATTACATGCTGTATTGTGTCTCCCTTCCCCTCCCTCTGGCTACACACCGAACCACCCGAACCTACCTACCCGTATTTCCCCCAATTGATGCTTTTTGTATGGACGTACATCTTCTCCCTGGATTTTAATTGTAACTGGCATCCAGTAGAGTTGCATGTTTCGAGTGCATTTTCCACAGCCAACGTCTGTCAATATTTTGCGTATTTCATTGTTACTCTCCATCACTCTCTCTCTCTCCCTGTCTCTTTCTCTGCACTCACTCTCTTTCTGGTTATGTATGCGATTTATAAGCCTTCCTTTTAGCTTGGTTTGATTCCCTTTCTCCCAATAACCGCAACATGTTGCAACCCATTCACCCGCCCACTTGCCCCACACTTTTACACACACACACACGCACATACAAATGTGACACCAAAATGACCAAACGTACCAGGGACCAACCTGTGGCCATACAAATGCTTCTGTCGAAACATTCCTAAATATTTGTCGGTTTATTTTTCTCTATATCCTTTTCATTGATTAGAAAAGGCATATTGTGTGCCAACAAATCTGAATCAGTATAATGTAAAAGTTACGATAAATGGGAACTTAAAGTTTATTCCCAAAATTTAGCTAGAATAAAGATTTTTAATTAAAAATAAAAGATTACGGTTTACTTTACTAACTTTGGCCATGCAAACGGACACGCGGATGACTCAAGCTGTTCAAAAATTTATCTACTCTTAATGTTGTTGAAAACGTTTTCGTTTCTGCGCCTAACTATTTTTATTATACCCCTTGTAAGGATATAATAATGATGAAATGTTGCCGATTTACTGTTTATATTCAAGGTTTAAGTTCAAAATTCATAAATTTAACGTTAAACATATGTTTAAACGAATTGTTCATATCTACGGTTACGTTTCATTGGCAAAATGGGTAAACAAAAAAAAGATTGCTAATAGTCAAAACGTTCATGTCAAAAGAACACTTTAATGGGTATTCATTAGTCGTTCAGATTAAGTATGCATATTATTGCTGGACCATTTGTTTTGAGTTTGTTTTTATCCATTTCCTTTCTGTCTTCATGCAGCAGCAATTTCTCTTTGAACCGACAATTTGGCCAAGCGTCAGTTCTTGCACCTGCTGGTCGCCTGTTCCTCTTCCGTCTAAACCAAAAATTGGTCAACAAAAAAGTTGATGCATATTCGTAGATACAGGGGTTTTAACCCCCATCTGGTAGATACACACACACACGTATACAGTTTTAGTTAGCTTATTTTGTTATTTTTTCTACTCTCTATGAAAATTAAATTTTGACTCAAAAGCGCGTGACTTTATTGTTGCCTATTATTTCTCTGTCCTAGTGCGAGAGCCTCATGGCACGAATTTGTTTTATGAAATTGAATTAGATTGGCCCCGGACACACGAACGGGAGCTGATTTGATTGCATTTCAGCGAACAGCAATCCGGTTGCGGTTTTGTTTACCACATCAGGCAGGGCAAAGGAATTTGGTTTTTTTTTTTTAATTTTTTTTGTGATGCAGTCTCAAATTTGATTAACTACCAAAGCAAGAGAAGGATGAGAGCTGCATAAATTAATGCAAATTTATAAAACCATGGACTAGAATTGTTACTAACTAAAATTTGCGCATCTGTAGGAAATTCATTTACTGCAAACGTATGTAAACATATTGTACTATGGAAAAATTTAATTTAATTTTTAGCGCATTGAATAGAAATAAAGCCAACAAATAACAGTAAACTTGATAGCAGGGGTCAATATGATAAAATACTTATAAAAAGTTCCAAATTCTAAACTATATATATAAAATTGTAAGCCGTTTATTTGTAATTTAATAAGTCATTCAGGAATCAACCAATTTTGCCCATTTTTTTTTTGTAAATGTTCGTTGTGGCCCAAAGAAGGGTTTTTTTTCCAAAAGAAAGTTAATTTTCAGTTTAACCAATTAACTAAAGGCGTTTTAAAATGAATGAATAAAATGAATTCAAATAACCAACCAGTGTTGTACAACGTAAACCTCTAACGTATAGTGTTGTATAACATATAGCTTTAATTTACCAGTGGTTCTGCCATACATTTAATGACTGATGTATTGTTTATATGGCATTCGTTGCCAGATCATTACATTCGTGACTGTTATATGTAAATTTTTTGCGTTCAATAAGAAAAGTGAGGTTAGAATTAAAAAAATTAAGTGAATTTTATATAAACCACATTCAAAATGCCACTTCCAAGACGTTCAAATACTGGTAGACGAACACGAAACGCCACAGTTATTAGAGAATTTCGTAGACGTAATGCGAACACGGTTGACAACAACATGGAATTGGTTGCTCATAATTATGATAGCACAATTAATTATAGCATATATTCCAATATTGGACAAATGAATAAAGAATGTGTGCATTGCAGAGCATTGAAAAGTTAAATTGCCTGCATTAGAACCTCCACCAGACCCTTTGCACTCATTAATGTATGGCAATTCACAAGCGTCAAAGGAGTTTTTGAAAAATATTCAAAAGTACAATTCGTGCTTTCAAATGACATCTTTTGGGGCTACAAATATTATAAGAGATGGATTTATGCCGACCTTTAAGGTAATTACTTCTTAGTACTTACTATGCAATTTGATTTATGAGAAAAAAAATTCCAGATTCAAGGTCAGATATACCATAGGGTATACCCATACCTGGGTCACTGTTGCCACTCCCAGATGCTGACCATCAGTTTTTACAAATATATTACATTGGTGATGTTGATAGAGAATTGAACCAGCGCTGTGCAATCGCTACAAATGTTAGAAGTAGCAAAAAACTTGAAAATTGCCACGTTGAACATTTAATGGATGAACTAAACATTTAATTCGCCAGCAAGTAAAAAAGGGGGCAGAGCAACGCTTGCCGGGCCAGCTAATTGGAATATAAAATAAGTGATTATTTTGAATTTGAAGAAGGAAATTTGTTGTGTTTTCCTTCTCGCCTGTCATTGGTCATTGAGTTGAATTTCGAATTAACATATTATCACGAAATTTTTTAAAATTAGGAAAATAAGATAACAATTGTCGCATTCTAGATTTTAGAATTTTACATTTATACACAACACATTGGAAAATAAAATAAGTGATTTTTTTTGAATTAGAAGAAGGAAATTTGTTGTTTTTTCCTTCTCACCTGTCATTGGTTATTGAGTTGAATTTCGACTTAACATATTATCACGGAATTTTTTAAAATAAGGAAAATAAGATAAGAAGTGTTTGAACGCCAGCAAGTTTATGGAAAAAGTTCTTTTGTTGAAGTTAAAAATTGAAATCAGCTTTTAATAAGGAAACAAAATGCTTCAGTTGTTACCCCAACAGAGGGAAGTAATTGAATGAGCAAACCCAAAAGTTGTCCCAGTATTTAAAGGATTTTTGAGCGGATTTCGCCATGGCGACTTGATGAATATAAACTCTAAGCATTATGCAACACTGACAATGCTATCGATAAGTAAAACTTACTGTTCAACACGTTCAGTGTTAAAAAAGAGTAAAGAATAAAAATGAATATAAAAAGTCGTATGTAGGAGTATAATCCAAAGGCCGCAACAAAAAAAAAATTATTTTATTTTATTTTATTAAGAAATGGATCAAACAAGCAATATCAGGCCATGGCTACTTGATAAAACAAAACTCTTTAAGTATTATGCAACACTAAAATTGCTATCGATATGTAAAAGGTAAATATTTACTTAAGCTACTTGGGCCCAAAACGCGCTTAAACTACATAAGTTTGGTATCAAACGAAAGAGAAAAATTCCACGAGCACGACCTCAGGTGCGCCTTGGCGATTTATTATGTAGTTTTTGTAATTAACAAAAGAAAAATTAAGCTTTTATCGGGACTATAGCTAAAAGTAGCTCTTTCCGGCTAAAAGAAGCTGTCAAATTTTGAGTTGCCAGATGTCAAATTTCGGATACTCGAATACGCGGGCTTTTTGAAACTTTTGTTCGCACTATTCTCTACTGACGAAAATATTGTTGAGTTTACATTATTTCTTGATTTTAGAGAACAAATATATTTCAGAATACAATATTTGGCTGCCAGAGCAGCCGAATATTTCTCAATTTTATAATTTAGATTAAAACATTTGGCTGTCAAACAACGCGCCAGATAAAAAATATACCTTTATCTGATTTTTTCACTTTTCAACACTGAAGTCTAGAGTAGCTTAAGTAAACATTTACCAAGAAAAAAACAACAATTACAACAAACAAAAGTCAGCCTAGATATGCATGATTTTTATTCATAAAAATAAAATATAGTTATTTATTAATAGATTAAGTAAACTCTGCCTTTTGTCAACACTTTTGTCAACACTTTTGTCTTTTGCTTAACACTAGACGTCTTAAAAAAAAAGTGTTTTAATAGCTATCGATACAATGCCAGTGTGGCATAATAAAAAAAGTAATTATTTTCATCAAGTAGTCGTGGTGAAATTTGCTAGAAAACTCTATAAATATAGGAGGAGCTCATGGATTTTCTCATTCAGTAACTTCCCTCTGCTGGGGTAGCAACTGAATTAGGTTTCCTTATTTTAATCAAGTTTTTTTTTCCACATTTAAGCATCTCGTAATGCTAACTTTCATCACGAGTTCAATGAGCTTCGCATACTCAGCCACCTTGTATCTGCCGTTTTCCTTTTTCAAATACATAAGTTCAAATCCCCTAACTAATTCAAAAGGTATGGAAAACGTTTAGAAAACGTTTATGTGATTAATTTGTTTTTGCCTTTTCGTAGAAACGTAAAAACCAAAAATGCGTTGGTACAGTCCCACTAACGAAAAAAATTGACGAAAAATCAGTTTAATAGAATGAGATCAATACTTAGTCTGTTGTTAACGTCAAAAACTAGCATTAGTAAATAGCCACTTATTCGTATATTCCTTATTCTTTATTAGAAAACTGTCAAGTGATAATTCATATCCACCCGTAATCGTTATATGATCCACGCAACTGTTCTCAACTGTAATAACTAATTACAAAAGTCTCTTACAATTTATATAAAAAATTAATTTAATTATTACCTGTATTTTCCTTATTTTTAAATATCACCTTTTCAGTAATAAACCTACCTCCGCTAACTGCTACTCTATAACATCACGGAATGTAGTTAAAATCAAAATTCAGTTCGTTTTTAATTCACATTCAGTTTCTTCCTTCCTTTTGTGCTTTTTGCCATTTCCTAATAGCTTGAATCAGTTTTTTACTCATTCATCCGATGTGGAGTTAATACAACGTATGCGGATTGGTCCTGACCAAACTAATCACAATATTCTTGCAGATATATTGCAAAATATTTATTTTTGAGTAGGGTAGAGATTTGAGATCCATCACCCTCTTTCTATTTTCCTGTTGACGTAGCTTCTCGTTTGTGCTTGTGCTCTGGTAGAAAAGTTCGGCTAGAACTTTTTCTGTTCTCCTGCCTGTATACGGCTTTCGATTTGTTCAATTTAGCGGATTTTCTTACGAAGTTTCTTCAATAGTTTAGTGGCATCCGTCAGAAGAGTACTGGTGGTGGTGTTAGTGGTGCTGCTTGTGTTGGTTTGTACTTGTGGAACACTTGAGGATACAGTCTTGGTTCCCTTCGCTGTATCAATCTTTTTGGCTTTGGCCTTTTTCTGTTTTTCCTTTTTCGCTTCGGCTGCTACAATTGGGCACATTCTCGGTGGTACACCTGTCTGCCTCTTGGCCACAAATTGTTTGTCTTTACTCTCGTACAGTGGCACCTCTTCCTGGGGTACATAGCCATCCTTGACGCGACGTGCCTTCCGCCATGTGCCGTCCGGACGTTTTGTAGCTGTGATAAATTTTCCTTCGCTATTTTCTAAATATATGCTCATTTTTGTTCAACAAATTCCACGGTAAAGTATTCTAAAGTTTTTGACTTTGATACAAAAACAACAACGAAACCTTTATTTACTTTAGAGATGGGATCGGGAAAGAAAATGCTTACCGTCCCATCCCGTCCCGAAATCAAATTTGCTTTTCCCATCCCGGTTATCCCGAAAAATTTTCAGTCCCGACCGCGGGTCCCGACATTTTCCCGAACATTTTTTTTCATATATGCATATTACTTTATTTATATATTTGTTTTTCCAATAAACTCTTACTTTATATATCCATATTTTTTTAAAAAACAATATTTTTTCAAAATTGTCTCCAATAAGCCGAGTTTTTCTGTCTTCCAAAATTCTACTTGAAGTAGAAAAAACTCTTTCGCTAGTTGCAGAGGATGTCGGAACATTTAAAGTTTGCCTAGCCAGCATTTGCAATAATGGCAATTCATTGCACTGCTTCCAAAAATATAATATATCCACATTTTTCTTAAGTTTAACATTCTTAATATAATTACTAATTTCTTCGTCAATATCATCTTCACATGGAAAACACGAAATATTGCTCGAGTAATATTTCGTGTTACTAATAAATTGCAGTCAGTGAGTAATATCGATAAATACTGAAAGTTTTATCGATCATTTTATTTTTGGGTCCCGAGTAGTTTTTGGGTCCCGATAGTTTTTCCGGGACCTGCGGGAATTTCGGGATCGACCTCTTATCCCGTCCCGTCCCGGTTTTTTGAAAATCTTTCCCATCCCGCCAAATTCCCATAAAGTTTTCGGGTCCCGCGGGATTCCTGAAAATCCCGATCCCGACGCCCATCTCAAATATACTTAAAAAAAAATTGTTCTTCTTATATTCCTCCAATAGTTTAGAAAACAGCATTAAAGGGTTAAATATTATATTAAGTTACATGTTCCTTGTTAGGGTCAAATTTGACCGCACATAAAAATCCAATCGGATACGCTACGAAAGATACATGTCCTATGATAAATGTTCACATAAAAAGCTTTGATGTTTCAAAACATGATAACATGTCTTCAAATAATTCGTTTTTTTGTGAGCAAAGAGGGGGAAGTTTATTAGCATACAGAACCGACCTTCCAGCAACTGAGTTATAGGAATCTATCAATTCAAATCGATAGGTAAATAGACACAAATAAGTTGAGAGCATCAGAGGAGAATTGCGCTTGCAAAAACACATGAAGGACGTCAATCTTGAAGATAATAAAAAACCGATCATAATCGTGATCCGATTATAATTGTGACCAAATGATTGGTATTCTCCTGCAAACGTGCCGAACGACCTATTTTCATATAGGTATGCTAGGCATATCCGGTATTAGCGCATTTACCATTTATGTAGTAATATGTGGACGAGAGTATTTGGAAAACGTAGCATATTAGTTGGTCAAATCGCTTTTTCTTCGACGAGAAAAGAGGCCTCACGCAGAAAATGCTATTGCTCTCGTCAAGAATACTCCAAATCAACTGCCATCATTAAGCCAATAACGATCAGCAATGGAGTCTGTTATGACCAACCCAAAATAAGTGCTTGATACGAATTATGTCCCTACAACGCAGACGGAAATAAGTAGTGGAACTTTTGCTGTTCTTGCCAGAGGGCTTGTTGTTCTAATCATCACAAACGCTACAATTTGTGCACTGATTGTGAAGGCAATAACTAAAACATAATAAAAACACAACTAAAAACTGAGTATATACCAATTTTTGTTAATTAAATTAAAAAGTATCATCAAGGAAGTAAGGTAAATTGAATATAAATTTGAATTGTTATACCCTTGCAAAAAGGGTATATTAATTTTGGTTAGAAGTCTGCAACGCATAGAAAGAAGCATCTCCGACCATATAAAGTATATATATTCTTGATCAGCACGACGAGACGAGTTCAAATAGCCATGTCCGTCCGTCTGGATCAACGCAAACTCCTCCTAGACCGTTAAAGCTACAGAGCTGAAATTTTGCATGTAGGCTTGTACATGGTAAGAAAAGAGTAACAAACAACTTGCAAGGGTATACAAACTTTGGCGCGGTCGAAATGAATTGACATGAAGCCTGATAAAAGCCAATGATACATTTTAATATATATATATATATATTGTCTTAGGAAAACCCAAAGTTAATTTATGGAATGTTATACATATTTGCCAGTAATGAATATTAAACCACAAACATGCAAAAGGAATACTTTTCTATCACGTCAACGGAAAATGAATGTTGTGCGCCTATCACTAGACATTGAGCTGAATTTCCATTTAACATATTAATTGCACGATCACGGAATACTTTTAAATAGGGAAAATACGATAAGAAGTGCTTTAACAACTGAGCATAAAGTATAAACAATTTTCAATTTTCGAAAATATGGTTCATTACAATAAGTATTTTTCAAAACAATTGTCGCCTTCTAGATTTTAGAATTTTACAATTATACATAACAAATCTATATACATAAAATTGTAAGCCCTTTTTTTTTGTAATTTAATAAATCATTCAGGAATCAACCAATTTTGCCCTTTTTTTCGTAAATGTTCGTTGGGGCCCAAAGAAGGGTTTTTTTCCAAAAGAAAGTTAATTTTCAGTTTAACCAATTAACTAAAGGCGTTTTAAAATGAATGAATAAAATGAATTCAAATAACCAACCAGTGTTGTACAACGTAAACCTCTAACGTATAGTGTTGTATAACATATAGCTTTAATTTACCAGTGGTTCTGCCATACATTTAATGACTGATGTATTGTTTATATGGCATTCGTTGCCAGATCATTACATTCGTGACTGTTATATGTAAATTTTTTGCGTTCAATAAGAAAAGTGAGGTTAGAATTTAAAAAATTAAGTGAATTTTATATAAACCACATTCAAAATGCCACTTCCAAGACGTTCAAATACTGGTAGACGTACACGAAACGCCACAGTTATTAGAGAATTTCGTAGACGTAATGCGAACACGGTTGACAACAACATGGAATTGGCGGCTCATAATTATGATAGCACAATTAATTATAGCATATATTCCAATACTGGACAAATGAATAAAGAATGTGTGCATTGCAGAGCATTGAAAAGTTAAATTGCCTGCATTAGAACCTCCACCAGACCCTTTGCACTCATTAATGTATGGCAATTCACAAGCGTCAAAGGAGTTTTTGAAAAATATTCAAAAGTACAATTCGTGCTTTCAAATGACATCTTTTGGGGCTACAAATATTATAAGAGATGGATTTATGCCGACCTTTAAGGTAATTACTTCTTAGTACTTACTATGCAATTTGATTTATGAGAAAAAAAATTCCAGATTCAAGGTCAGATATACCATAGGGTATACCCATACCTGGGTCACTGTTGCCACTCCCAGATGCTGACCATCAGTTTTTACAAATATATTTCATTGGTGATGTTGATAGAGAATTGAACCAGCGCTGTGCAATCGCTACAAATGTTAGAAGTAGCAAAAAACTTGAAAATTGCCACGTCGAACATTTAATGGATGAACTAAACATTTAATTCGCCAGCTAGTAAAAAAGGGGGCAGAGCAACGATTACCGGGCCAGCTAGTTGTTCATATAAGTAGTCAGAGTCAAAATTCATAGAAAATATTTATGTCTATATTATGAAAACTTTACTTTATTTATCCTAAATTATAATCTGAACTAATAAATATTATAATATGTCTATATGTTAAATAATCCTCTATATTTATAATATTTTCGTCAAATTTTTAATTCGAAATACCATTTGGGGAACAAGAAAGCTTTGAATTTATACAGAAAATGATCTAAAGTCTTTAATTTAGACAGTTATCTAAAAATAAATCTTGTAAATCAAGTTCCTACTGGAAAAAAACGTTTCAGTTAAAATATCTTAATGTTAAAAACTTTAAACAAAAAAATCATTTTTTGTTGGCTTGCATTCTTTCCTAAAAACACAATTTTAAACTAATTTTCCTATTTAAATGAACATGGGCCAATTTAATTATATCACGGCCCACCATTAGCAAAAAAAATACAAGAAAAAACAAGTTCATGCATTAATTAAATTAAAATCCACTTAGAAGCTCATTAAATGCCAATCTCGCTGCAAAACAAATCACAACAAAACAAAAAAAAAATGCAAATACCAATTCTAACCGCAAAAAAGCATTAAATGATTTGCGCCATTTTGACCAAATGGAAGAAAAAAAAAAAGAAACCAAACCTAGAGGCGAAATAACAATGAAAACCAAAAACCGCATGTTAATTAAAAATCAAACTAATTTCCTAATTGCAAAGCTTACCAATCATTAAACACACCAACAACAAACAACAAACAAACGGGATAACAAAAAACATAAAAAAGAATACCCAAAAAAAGGGGCAAAACAAAAAAAAAATGAACGTGTACGAATTCCTTTTGATTTATTTTCATAGCGGGGTAAAATCGGACCATTTGACCAATTGTCACACGATTAAACAGACAAATTTGAAAATAATTTTTCATTAAATGCAATGCAAATCAAATGTAAAGCCCATGTGGCATATGGCTATACAACAGCGGAGGGGAGGCTGTCGGTTGGGTGGTAAGAGGGTGATCGAATTCGAATCGGCTTGAAGGCGAGGGAGGAGCAGGGGGAAGAAGAGAAGGAGCAATTGCGAGGTACGGTTGACAGTGCATTAATCCTGTTACATGTCCCTGTTCCGTGTCACTTCTGTACATATACATATGTATATACCTATATATGTATATATGAATATATATACACGTATATGTATATTTCAATGTGGTAGTCTTTTTTTAACTCTTTCCAGGGTATGCTTTGGGTATACAAGACGAACGAGAACATTCAAAAGACTTCTTAAATCGCAGAGTTTTCCCTTTCTAGAAGTTAAATTATTTACTGCAAATGGTAGAAATTTATCATTACTTAAATAAACTAAATTAATATTTTGTGTATTCCATTTTAAAATTGGAAAATATTAAAGTATCAAACTAATTAAGAGGCCCCTACAAAGAACAACACATTTTGAGACAATCAAATCTTGGGTTTAACCCGATTTGACCAGTCAATTTTCAAAAGAAGATTTTTTTTAAAGGCAGCATAAAAAGTTCAAAATTGACCTCGAACTGGCTTAAATGCAGATTTATATGCTAATTTCACAAATGTTGTAATGTGAACAGAAAAATTTTAATTTAATAACATAGATTTGTTTATTTCAAGGGTATCATCATGGGCATCACCTTGTAAAAATTGTGTTTTTCGTTATCCTTTTTGCGCTTAATTAAAATCCGCAGGCCAATATGTTCTCCAAACCGCATGCTAAAAAGTATGCAACACAAAAAGCAAATTTACATATCACAAGCTGATGCCTTCATATATGTGTGTGCACATACATATATACAAATATATGTATATTGCAAAGAAAAAAAGATATGGCAACAAACAAACACACATTTCGACTCAATAAATTTCAATTTATTTGCGTAAATCATTTATTTTGCGTAATTTTCAGCTTAATTTCATGCAAAAAACAAAGCAACACAAAAAAACCAAACCAAATGAACCAAAATCAGAGAGAGAGCGAGAGCGAAACAGAGTCATTCCTGTGCAATTGCAAAAACAAATTAGAGCTGGTTGAGCTTATGGGGAAACCCTCATAAATCAATTAGGACTATGTGCCAGATTTTGGCAGCCAATTTTTGGTTTTGCGGCTTATTTCACCGCCGCAGCATCCTCACCTCATCATGCCCCCATTTGGCCATTATTTTTTTCTGTATTTTTTTGGTTGGTAAAATTTATTTTGACATTTTGTGGTCGAGAATTTGGGTTTTTTGGTTTTGACTTCAGATTTGCTCAGGTGTTTTCATAGACACACATATGTATGTATAGAAAATCATAGATCCCATATGCTTCTACGTATCTCTCTCTCTCTCTCTCTCTCTCTGTTTGAGGTCTGAAGCCCTCTCGTTTATGATTAATTGCCCATGTAAAACTGATTTATTGAGTACTTTAAACATTTTAAGCCAGTTGCTAAGTTTGATAGGCAATTAGAATAATGGTTTATCCCCTCACGCAGTAGAACTTTCACATACATGTACATTTTTGTATGTATGAATAGAAGATTTCTTATGAGCTTTATTTAATTTTAATTGCTAGTAATCTCCATTACTTTATTTCAAATCAAGCATTAGACTCTTGAAAATATTTCCTGTTCAGTGGTAAAAAGTCTGCATGCTCGTTGGATGACAACTTAGATTAGGTCTCTTGGTAATTCAAAGAAGATGAATTTTCACATTGCTATACCATGACGATATTGAGGTTAAGTTCAATTATGATATTTTTTGAAGATATGAATTAAGTAGCTCTAATTCTGTCAAAGACTGAAGGCATACACTAAACTTTTAGGCCAACATATCTTCACTGCTTTCTGACAATTAGAAGTCGTTGCTCCCGCAATCAATAGGGAAAACCATAGTTTGACTGATGTAACCATTGAGACAGCACAAGCTAAGAAAGACAGCAAACTATGTATTTAAGTTTGGCTGGGTTAATCCCTGAGTTTTTTTGAGTCTCCCTCCTCACTTCTATTCCTCCAAACCCCCCCATCAACAGTTTCAGTTTGCCAACTCTCTTAATCATAATTAAATGTGATTCATGCATTTTATTTGTGATTATTCCACTGCTAATCTTATTCATAACTATTAACACACTGTTACGTTCACTTTTAATTGCCTTGGTGTCGGTCAAAAAAAATGCGGCACAACAAAAACAAAAAAAAGAAACATCACCATTTCCGTAAAAGATTTTCATTGCCAGACGAAGAGTTTCACACTATCTCTCTTCGCGTTTCCGAGTATAGCAAAGGAAAACCTCAACAAACTTTGCTTTATTTTACTTTACACTCGCACAGCACACAACACAGGTTTTTTATATGTCTTGTGGTGTGGTGTGGGTGGGAGGCAACGCGTTTCCGAGTATCCTGCAAGTGAAATGTTTACACAATCGCCAACGTTGCGGCGGCGTCAGCGGCACAATTCAACAATAGCAAAAACAAAGCTGAAAAGTTTCCTTCCTACAAATATGCCAACGGGCGCACATCCTGCGAGTGAGAGAGTGCGGCGGCGACACGAAGACTTCTTCACGACGCAATCAAGCGTATGAGCAATTTTTCGTAGCAATTAAAACAAAACTCAGCCGCATCGGCACACGCAAAGGATTTGGCGCTCCGAAATCCTTTTACAAAAATTGTTTTGTTTTGCCTCGACTTTGTGTGAGAGAATTCATCTTAAATTAACTTGATGGCTGGCGGCGGCGGCGTCGACATCGGCGTTTACATTGCCAGAACGTTGGTTGCGGTGGTCGCGACAAGAACAATAAACAAATAAAAAAAAAAAAAAAGTACCTCAATAGTAAATCTTGCTACAATTACGTTCAAGAAATACATTTCATTTGTATGCGACTAGAAAAATATCCATTATTGAAGTGCCTGAATTACTTTGATTTGGTTTTTTTTCCCTCGAAGTTTCATAAAGGATTTCAATCTAAAGTTTAACTCTCAGAAATCAGACCTGATTTAACTTCATTAGTTTTAATTTCAAATAGTCCAAGGAACCATGTATTTAATGTCCAGTCTGATATTCCCGTCCGTGTTTTCCTCTTTCCCATTCTCTTTTTCCACACACTGAGCATAATAAGTAATTGCCCTGCACCCCCCGTTCACTCTTTCAATCTGCTTGGTTTTTTCGGGGCAAAGTTAAACAAATGCAATAATTGTTCTAGCAAACTTTTGTGCAAACACAGACGACCGACCAACCGACCGAAGAGACAGGCTGGGAGACTGTCGGACTGACTGACTGACTGTCAGAGGACTTAGATCAGGACAGTGGCACGTTTCTTGGTATAGATTCAGGCAATTTGTCGACTGTTTGCTGTTTTGTTGTTTTTTTTGTTCTGTTATTGTTGCCACTATTTTTTAAGGCTTTGCTGTGATTGTTTCCACTCGTCAGAATCTGTTTCTTTTTCTGTGTGTGTGTGTGTGTGGATGGGACGCGTGTCCTGCTAATGCGCCTGAGGGTGTTAAAGTCATTTTTCTACTCTAGTTTTTTGTTATTTTATGTGATTCGATTTTGATTTTTGACGAATTCTCCTCATCTATTATTGTTGTTCTTGGTGCTGCTGCTGCTTCTGTCCTCATGTCTTTCAATTTGGCGTGTGTCCGTGTAAATGTTTCAGCAATTGTTTGTTGGCTTATGGTGCGGTGCGTGTGTGCCAACTTACGCACATTTTGAAGAGGTTTGTGTTTTTTTTTTTTTTTGTTTTGCTCGGCCACGTTTTGCATTTAATTCTATGCAATTTTTCAATTGGAAATTAGAAAATGAAGTCATTTGAAAATTGTTTTCAAGGGTTTGATAAAGTGTTTGAAGCGTACAATAAATGAATAGATATCCCAGGGCCAGTAGTGGGGTAGAGTATTATTGCGAACAAAGAATAATAATGATAGTTAGATAATTTTTAATAATCAAGATCATAATTTTACCAACATTAAGAAAATATTTTCATTGAAAAGCGCTTGGTGGCTTATAACAGAGCATTTCTCAATTTCTGAAATTCTATTGGGTCTATAACTAAATTGACGCGGTTTGCTAATAAATCTTGTTCCATCTTTAAGCAGACGTTAACGTAAAATAGGCAGGGCAGTAATTTCAAGTGGACTGAGCCTATTTTAAAACTAAATAGGAAAGGAATCGATATTTTTATCGGTTCATGCAAACAAGGCATTATCAGTGGAACTTTGACTTGAATTTTAAGGGATAAAGGGATCTTGACCGTCTAAGATACTTCCTCAGTCCTTCCCCGAGTCTATTCCGTTATTTAACAGCTTGAGCATAAAAATAACACCAATCATTAATTAAAGAAGAAATGTTAATCAAATGAAGTCTGCTAGAATAGGAATTCAAATTGACATTACGAAGCCAGGAAGAGGAAATAGCAAAAAGCCTAATCTGGAGCGACTTATGTATATTGAGATGACCAAATGCAATATTCTTACTCTTACCCGAAAGGATGGATCGTGTAATTTGTTTCAGATTACATTGATCTAATACTTCAAATTTTAATTGGTATATGTAATTGCTTTGACTTTTTACGGGGGGATTCTCCCGCCAAATTCAAAACTGGCTTTGTTAAAATAAAAGATCCAAAGAATAAAGTAAAACAGATAAAAAAAATATGTTTCGTTCATATGGAATAACAAAAAAAAAACCAAAACCCATCTAAATTAACACTCCAAACTCAATCCCTTTTGTCATATAAAATATTTATATTTTGCGTACGTTCTCTCTTCTGAAGGCACTTAGCCAACGCGTTGATGGGTGAAAACATGCGTTAATGTGCTTAGTAAAAAAAGAAATACAGAAAAGAAAATCAAATCATACTTTTAGGCTTAATGCCGTACCGCGGTGTGCCGTGCCGTGCCGCGCGCAAGGCAAACTAAAGAAGTCACACAAGACACTCTCCATACGGCAAATGAGTGAGACGGAAGGATGAGAGCCACCATACCCAAACTCAATTTCAATATGCAACCCCATCTATCAGGCACTTCACAAAAAAATAAAAATGGGAAAAAGAAAAAAAAAACATAAATGTTCAAGACAACAAAAATGAGCTGGCCGGGCGGGTAGAAGTATGTCGGTCTGTCCGACGGTATGAAACACGTGTCCTGCTCGGAGCTTACAACGTTGCCACGTGACCACCATCATGTTTGCTTACATTTACGACTGACTTGACTGACGTATGAGTAAATGACGATGATGATGACCATGATGAACAACAACTCAGATGAAGATGATGATGATGATGATCAATCAAGTTGCAATCGTCAAACAAAAAGCTATTCATAGTACAGTTGCCTCCATCTCAATGCTGTCCATTTGACTAATCCACTTTTGAATTGACCAAATCAACTAAGCCAGCTTAGTTGGCCAATGCCTAGCGCCAAGTTAGCCATTCCGTCAGTCACTCAGTCAGTCAGTCTGTTCGTGTTGTTCGTCGTGTCCGGGCCATAAATTCCAAAACTCCAATTTGGCAAATGCATTTGTAATTAAAATTGCATTCGCATCTAATTAATTGGTATGCAAAAACGAGAAGAGCCGTCGCTGTCGTCGCCGCCAGAGCCACAGCCACCGCCACCGTCATTCTCATCGTCATCGTCGCCAAAGTGTTTTGTGTGAGATGACTAGTTGGAGAAAATTGAACCGAAATGCAAATTGCAAAAACGTCACAGATATTGTATGTATGTATGTCTGTCCACCACCAATTCAATATAAAACATTTTGGTGGAGGATAGATGCATTGTACATCAATTAAAGGCAAAGGCAGTTTAAACGCCTTTAGGCGGAGCGGTGGTAGGCAGTAAGCAGGAAAACCCAAAATCCATCAGCTTACAACAGTTCCAAGTCACGGATTGCAAGGATTTTATACCCCATCTCCGACTTTGACGTCATCTCCAACTGCCTTTGATACCAATTTCGACTGCAACAACTGCAATAAGGACGGCCAGGCACAACGTGTTGACGCCGCAACACCTTTTTGCAACCCTTTTTGTGTGTTTGTGTGTGTGTGTGTGTGGCAAGCCATTTCTTCTTCTTCTTTTACGTTTTCCGTCTACCATTTCCATGCAATCGCATCATTCTCTCATACTCTCGATTAAAAACATCATCATCATCATCATGTTGAATGCCCTTTCCCAATCTCTCACTATGGGTCTTTGTTTTTGTGCTCATTGTGCTCTTTTGGTCGCCCATGACATGATTGGCTTTTAACGCTCAAATAAGCTTAATTGAATTTCTTTTCATTTGCTAACAAAGTTTCTGGTCGGCAGTTTCAAATTCGAACTCAGTTGTTTGGTTCGATGGATTGGATTGAATATACGAGTGACTCTTTTCTGGGATTTGTTAATTAAAAGTGAATTAGGCAGCAACATGGCAAGAGCATTTAGACACACAGATAGAGACATAGATAGAGAGAGAAGAGCAAAAGGAGCTTCTGTCTGTTTTTGTCAACATTTCAGCATCATTGAAAGGATTGAGAGAAACACATTGCATTGCTCTGCTCATTGCAGTTAATAAACAAAACCAAATAAAAGGATTTACTGTCGCAGCAATCATTAAGAATAAATCGAGGATCATAAGTATCATACAATAGAAAAACGATGATTTTTAAAACTTTCATTTAATTTGATTGGCATATTGTGAGTATCGTTTTGAAATATAAAACTAATTAGTAAATATTAATGATAATAATATTAACTGACTGAATGTTATCAAAGTGTCATATCTTTTCGACCACTCTCACTCCTTCAGTGCTAATTTTCTCGCGCATTTAATTATCGAAATATTTCTGCAATTTAATTAGAAATGAGGTCAACCAACTATAAATATTAAATTGCGCGCAATCTGCAAATTAATGAAATGCAACTAATAAAATTATGTTTAACAGAACGGGAAAAACAAGAAATAAAAAACACAACAACAACCAACTGTACGATACATTTACGCCTACATATACACAACGGAAATTATCCACACAAATTGCCATGCCAACGGACAAAAATTAAAAAAAAAAAACACATATATATATATATAAAGATGTATATGTGTGTATCGAAACGTAAATGTCAAAGTAAATGCTTTAACCAGGACACCCTAAACCCCTTCCCCGTGTCCATCAAAGGATATCTCTCATATGCCATGGCGCAGAACTATCAAAATTAATGGGGCTCAGCCGTGAAGCGACCACAAAAAAATATGTGAAATAAAATTTAAATACCTAGGCGACAAAAATGGTAGAGAAAAATGCCAAAAACAAAAAATAAAAAAAAACGAAAACTTCGATATATTATATATTTATATATATATATTTGGTGACCCCGACGGCACTGCGTTGCGTTGTGGGGCTGCAGTGACATTTTAGCTATCAAAAATGTATTTGCATATAAATTAACGATGCAATTTTTTTTTAATAATGCAATTTAAACATATTTTATTTGCATTTATTAACAACGAAGGACAGCAAAGATAAAAACAACAAAAAACAAGCAAGAATGAGAATGAGAACAAAATGCCCAAAATGGTAAAAAACGAAACATCAAAGTAAAATCGGTTTTCGATGAAATTTTGGCATGGGCGCTCGGTCTCAACGTGAATGCCTGAATATGATGCGGCGGTATTATTATCCCCTTTTTTTTTTGTTGTTGTGCGGACTGTTACAAAATATGTTTTTATATATATATTAAAAATAAAATGCAAAAACCAAAAAAAAAAAAACAAGAAAGCATTTTACAGCATTACCATAAAATTGTTGAAAAAAAATATATATAAGAACGGCAACAACAATTCTGACCACGTCAAAACATGTGACGTGTATTAAAAACAACCAGCAGCAGCCGCAGAGGCAGCAACAACAGCAGCAAGAGAAGGAGTCAAAGAGTGTAGGGCCAAAAGGGACATTGACTTTAGCTTTAAGCGGCTTCGATTTTCATTTTTCTCAAACCCAGAATGAATGCAAACATTTTTGCGCAAATCATGTACGAAAATTGGTAGAAAATGTGATTTTTTTTATACTACGGGGTGTTGATTGGTCCCTGCCACACACACTCACAGAAATACGCACAACCCAAAAAGAAAATAAAGAGAGGAAAAAAAATGTAAAAGCAGTCGGTTGGCCTGCCAGAATTTCAAAGGATTTTTCATAGCCAGCGGCTACTTATCATAAAAAAAAATAAATCGGAAAAATGAAACATAATGCCAAGCCATGTTGCCTGTCTGTCAAGTCATGTGTGTATCCCCGGCCATAATTGAGTTGTTGCCGGCGGTAAAAGAAAAACCTTTAAACCATACAGCATAACCCTTCTTCTACTTCGTCTTCTCTCTGTTACGAGAGCGCGAGATGGCAAGGTTCAGGCATATTGATTCTTAAAGGAACTTTGTCAAATGTATAGTTATAAGCAAGGACCGTACAGTAATAATAACGAATAATTAGTAATTTTAACTATTTTACTAAAAAAAAAAATTTCAGTTTTGATTTTTTAAATAATTTGAAAGAATAAGAATAACTTTTATTTCTCATTTTTTGCCACAAGGCATAATGTTTATTTTTTTTAGGAAAACAAAATATAAATCATTTATGATTGTTATAACAAAGAAAAATTATTTCAAAAATCATTTCATTCTTTCGAATAAATAAGGAATGTTTTTAAAAGAAACTACACACTTTATTGTATTCGTATTTCAGAAACTGTTAATTAAGGTAAACGCCTTTTTCTTTTTGAATATTGAATTTATATATATTAACATTATAAATAAAACAAAGTAAAAAAAAGAAAACCATGCCTGATGATGATGACTTTCTGATCAGCCTTTATTGGTTTTTATTTTTCATTTGACTGATGTTGCAACTTTACCATTTTTCGGTGGGATCTTCTCTTTTCGTATACAAAATAACTAATACTAATACCTTCTGACAAAGTTTATATATTTGAATTGTGTTCAGAGTCTCATCTCCTAAATCAGTTGGGCATTATTATTTCTATTCTTGCTCTTCGATTCGAGACGTCGTAAAGACTAAAGACAGCTTAATTAAAGCTTGATTACAGTTCACAGTTGGAGAGAAAATGACGAGTTTGAAAATTTACAGTTTTTTTCGGTTTATTCGTGACATTCTAAATAAGACTCGTCTTCTTGTTTCTACTTAAGAATAAATGTTATTTAAGAATTATTTGACTTGATATTGAATAATTGAATTGTGAATTAAAGGTTTACATAACGCTCCAAAAGAGATTTAGAATAGATTACAGATTTTTCAGAAGTTCTTCATGAGAATGAAAAGAAATTATATTCCAATGAAGAAAGGAAAAAGGATATCTCAAACAATTGCAGGACATTTTGACTGTCTCATATGCCGAAGCTTTCTTCACGTCTTACTTTTACGGTTTTATTATTTTCGATTCGTGTTTCTTTTTTTATTTCTGGTCTCTGGGTTTTTGTTATCATATTTTATGGGCAACTTTTGTGTTGATTTGGTTTTCACACCCAAACGATGTCAGTTCTTGTGAGTGTGTGTGTGTGTGTGTGTGAATGTGTGTGTGTTGTTATTATTGAAAATTGGCCAAATTGTATAAACGCACATATGCGTGAAATTCAATTTTGAAGAGTGTGAGGTATGAGTAGCAATGGGATGGATAGCCGGAAAGGAGTGCCAAGCAATGGTTGAGCGCTTTGTGGTCAAGGGGTAAAAAGGGTTGGTCACACACACAAATTGCAAGGCAAACTAATTCAATTTACAAGTGATTTGTCCTGGGCCTAGGAACAAACTCCAACCTGAACCCAATGGTACCCACTACCCAAACTCAATCTAGCTTTTGCCTGGCTTGACCAAAGTGCACAAAAACAGAGAACAGCCAGCAAACAGAAATTTATGCAAATCCCATTTAAATTGTTTGCATTGCAATTTCAATTTAGAAACAAAATAAAACGTAGTTTCAAACCGAAACGACAATTGGGTTTGGGTTTTAATGTTAGATGAATGGAACAAGAAATAAGGTGGATAGTGTTTAGGAAGGAGGTTTCACACACACACACACAAATGACAGCAATTTATTTAAATTTTGTTGCAACATAGATACCAATTTTTGCAATTTGCCGGGTTGGGTGGGTGCCTGGGTCCATTAACAAAAATCCATCAACAAAATTGCCAAAAGAAATCATCAGCCAGCTCGTCGCTTGTCATTTCAACGCCCTCAAATGTTGACGCCGTTTTCAATTTGCTCGGTCCGCTTATCATGAAACTGAAAATACACAGTAGACCCACCAAACCAACCGTTCGACCGACCCCCAACTGTCTCCCTCTCTCTCTAGCTTTGCATTTACCTTGCCGTTGCCCCATCCAACACCCACACACCCATCTATCTGCCCATCCATGCACCACTGTGCCACTGTTAGCTACCTACTATCAGTGGCCATAAAAACAGCTTTCCGGTCGTTACTCATTCATGGCAATCAAAATGGGTGCCAAAAAAAAAAAAACACAAAAACCAAAAATAGAAAGAAAGAAAAGGGAATCGACATTCGGGTAGCTAAACAAAAGTGAAAGAGAGCCGCAACAAAACACGAAAACCAAAGCATACGCAAAAGAAAACAAAAAAGAAAAAAAAAGACATCCTGAAATGTATTTGAAAATTTGCATATCAATGCGTTTGAGTAAAACAACCAAAGAGGAAAAATGAAAATGCACTGCAAAAATAATTTACATAAGAAAATAAATTTAAAACAAATTTTGAATAGACGTTCGACGAAAAGAATAAACTCATAAAAAACAACAAGATACAAAGACTACAAAGCTCTTTTTTTTAAGTGATGAAAATAACTCAAAAATGTGTTTAAACAGCACATTTCTCTCCTTTCAACACTTTCTTTCTGTGTAACTGTCCCGAAGTCTAGGCTCTGTGTGTACCACTTACTTATCAAATACCCAGGACCTGTTCCCTTTTTCGAATACTGCTGCAGTACAGCAAATTATCAGATAGCTTCCCTTACCCATAAAAAATAGACAACAACCAGCAGACCAAATGAAAAAAAAACCAAAAAACACATTGAAGTAAAATATTCAAATGAAATGTGAAACGCAGCAATTTTGGTTAAGTGAAAGAGAGTGAGAGAGCGAGAGAGAGAAAGAGAGTGGGGAATGCACGGAGGCACCAAAATAGTCGGTAATCCGTCAACGGAAGTCAAACGTATTAGCATCCTGGCGATTTTTCATACAAATGGCGCCGCACCATGGGTACACGAACAGAGAAGAAGCAAAAGGACTCCACTGAGGGCTTTTGGTAGTCTCGTGGCTTGTTGGCATGATTGGGCTATCATTGGCAACCATCTAGTAACCGGCAAGGCAAACCTGATGACATATTGCAACCATTTAACACTGTCGCTTGTAAGGCTACACGACAAACACAATGCCAAAGGGATCCCTTTTTGAATGGCAAAAATATGGCATGGAGATGGTAAGAGGAGAGTAGAAGTTGAGACAGACACAGGAAGCCTAAGCGAAGTCGTCGTCGTCGTCGTCGTCGAGTCGTAGTCTCTGGCAAACAAACAAAAAACAATTTCGAGGAAATTGACTGAAATTTTGCAGTGTTGCTTCATCATCAGACATGACCATGTGCTGCTCCTTTCGCCGCTTTCCTTTCCCTGTCGCCATTGCCATTGCCATCGCCATCGTCATCGTCGGAAGTTTGCCTCACTTCAACTTGGGGCTAACCACATGCTGTGCTTTGGATAATGAGAGTAGTTCCTACTACAGTTAGCTCTTGCGCTTGATTTGAAATATTATGCTGCGGCATAGAAAGATGGGCAAGATGTGGAAAGAGGACGAGGATGTGAAAGAGAACGAATGACGACTGACTACAACGAGATCGAGTGGCATTCATGCAAATCTGATAATTGAGGGCTTGTCGGTTGGTTGGTTGGTCGGTTGAAAATTCGATTCAACTGAAGGACCTGAACCAGCAACAGCATCAAGACCAGAAGACAATTTTCCATCAGTATGTGATATACTGAGATTAAGGCTGAGAACCAGCTGGCTAACCGAAAATTGATGACTAAAGAGGTAGGTTGGTCTATGCTGCAAATTTAGCATATTTCGTTTGCCATAAAGGTTAATGGAGAAGTGCACGCATGCTATTCTAGTGAGTATAATCTATAATATTGACAGAGGGCAATCAAAGATGACTTTAACGACCACAAACAAGTATAAATTATTATTGTTCATCAAGTGTTAAAAAGTTGTACACTTCTGGTCAAAATTATATCGGCAAGAGGTAAATAATTTGATACTTATCAACTTTCATGTTTTGCCCCATCCATAAAGTATTAGTCCGGTTTTTTGTCTAGCATTTCAAGTACGTTGTTTGTCCTATTCCAACTAAATGGGGCCAACAACCCCTAACGGTTCTCGTGGTGTAGCGGTTATCACATCTGCCTAACACGCAGAAGGTCCCAGGTTCGATCCCTGGCGAGAACATTCAATCTTTTTTCAGTTTTTAATGTATTTTTAAATTAAGTAGTGAGATTTTTCGATTTTGCATATCGTTCACTCAGTTGTATCTCGCTTTTTATATGTATGTTTATATATGTACATTGTACATAGTGATTTCACATTTAAAAATATTTTAATCTATTTATAGATTTTTAATAAATACGCCAATGCGAAGTCATTCCCAGGGATGACCTAATGCGTGAAGATTTACATAGCAGGTTCTATATCGGACAGAAAATTTTTGGTGCAAACAAATGGAAAAAACACAAAATCGGGTGACTATATCATAGCTCGCATAGGAACGATCGGTCGAAAACAGTGGCTTTTATCACTAGCTTCAGTAATTTTCACACCATCGCCATAAAAATTAAAATTTTTAGATCAATGAATCTGCTATATTTTTATACCCTTGCAAAAAGGGTATATTAATTTTGGTCAGAAGTGTGCAACGCATAGAAGGAAGCATCTCCGACCATATAAAGTATATATATTTTTGATCAGCACGACGAGTTCAAATAGCCATGTCTGTCCGTCCGTCTGGATCGACGCGATCTCCTCCTAGACCATAAGAGAGCTAAAGAGCTGAAATTTTGCATGTAGGCTTGCATATACTGCAGGCGTTGTATATCTCGGATTCAGCCGGATCGGATCACTATATCATATAGCTCCCATACAAACGGTTTTTTCTGAGCTATTGTCGTCAAATTAAATATTTATTAATTTGTTACACTAACAAACGACTGTACCAAATTTGATCAAGATCGGGTGACTATATCATATAGCTCCCATAGGAACGATCGGTGGTTGGCGCGGTTGAAGTTAGCCCCGGCCCTCTGGTTATAATTAAGATAAGTGAATCGAATGCAACAAGTAAGTATTTTAACAGTGTTTTAGTTCATGGACGAGCACAAACTATAAATATTTTTGTCATCCATGGGAATAAAGGGTCCCATGAGTCTGGGACTTCAAACTCCTTGTAAAGGCTCTTTACTTTTAAGGGCTTTACTATTGCCCGATTATCCAAGAGCCCCGCGTTTTCAGAGAATTGTAGAACGCTTTTGAGCACTAAACGATTGATTTATAGTTCTAAAAAGATTAATTTGGAAAACTCTCAAAAATCACTAAGTGGGGGATTTTTTTAGTATTCATAATGTATATCCTAGTTTTCAGGCTTTCTTCAAAATCTCAAAAACTAAAATTCTTCTCAATTCTTCAGCCCCCCTGATTCCGACCCTAATTTTATTTGCCAATTTGCAGATTTACCAAATCCCAAAAATGTATTAATTTACTTCCGGTTTAATCGTGACCTTTTTTGTGCGTGTTTGTTTCCTTTTTGGCTTTGACCACTTGAAATGCATTGCAGTTGTTGCACAACTGTACTTGAATTTCACTGCTAGTGTCCGTCCGTCCATATGCAAATGAAACGCAAGGACCGCACTTACCGCGCGCGGTGGCGTCGCGGGCGCACCCCTTGCACACCGATAAACAAAAGGGGTTGAGATTTAATTATGGGAAAACAGAAACCAAAAAGTGCCAGCAAAAAGAGTCAACAAACTTTGGTTCAACTTGGCGATTTACGCTACACGTAATTAAGCACACTGGGCAGGGGGCATGGGACAGAGGGCTGGGCGGGAACAGGACAAGGTCCGAAGTCGCTCATTAAGTTTCAATGTCTGCATTCTATGCATTTAACTCATTCAGTTTTTTCAGTGTGTTCCATTTTTATGGTCATTAATATGCTTGATTATTTCCCATTGACATTGTCCTTGTCCTCCTCATCGTCAACGTCATCATCCTCATCGTCGTCGTCCTTGTTCTTCTGCTGACACGTGACCAGCAACCAGACGAACGTCCAGCAGCGCCCGCATAAACATTTTCATCCTGAAGTATCAACTTCCTGTGCGACGCAATGCTTACTGTGTGAGAAGCGCTTCACGAAAACCATAAATACATCTATCTAAAGTAGAGCATGTCGAGGTAGAGTACCTACACACACACACTCTCATACACACACACACACACTTACCTCAAACACACCACCAGAGAAGCAAAACGCACAGAGATGGAAAAGAAGAAAAAGGGTTAAGTAGCAGATTTTTTGATGAAATTCGCTTTAGGGTGGAGCCACGCCTCATTTTAATGCTGATTGACGCCTGTTTTGTAATTTTTGTAATTGAAACTGAAGTTTCTTCTAGCCTTTTTCTCTCTCATTTTGTGTTCCCTTAATGTTGCGCCCACAATCATTTGTTTGTTATCCTTTGATCTTTTCACTCTTGTCAGCGGCAGGCTAATGCGCTTTGTCTATGCGGCTTCTACAGTTTTTTCGCCTTTTTCTCTTTTTTTTTGTTGTCCTTTTTTCTTTTTCTTCAGACAGATTTTTAATTTTTCTAATGCAAAATGACAAATTATGATATTGTCACACGTTTTTACCCATTTATTTTTATTACTTATGGGTCAAAAGGGGTTAAATGACCCTTTTTCTTCAGACGACAGAAAAGAAATTCGCAACTAGATTTTTATTTTGGGATTAACATTTTTCGTACGTTTAAAATGTATTAAAAGTAAAAGTGTTATCAATAACTAAATATAAATATATCAACAAGTTTTTTCCATAAATTATTGAAAAATCTTTAAAGTAGTCAGAACTGGCTAAATGAAAAAGATGTTTTGGTCTTTTTGAATAAAAATATTTCAGCTCAGCTTGATCGACATAAGTTTATGTACATACTTATATACATACATAAACATGTCTGCCCACTCGTCTATCGGTCTTTCCGTCTAGGTCAACGCTAACTTCACCTTTATCGTAAGCTCAATTGCTGAGTATTTCTAAGCTCTAACTTTGATTTTTGTAGTATTTCTCGCATTTATATTTGGGAAGTTGATAATGTTGAGCTTCAGCATGTAAAATCGCATGAAAACACTAAAAAGTACTATTTTGGGCCATAATTTTATACGTACAGTCATGCTGTTAAATTCAACTAAAGCTTAAGTACAGTTTTGTGTTTTTGGCAGTTTGCTAGATTTATTTTGCTGCTGTAATACAAAACCACACCTCAGTCACCATCAATCAACTATAATGATTACGCACATATGTATTTCATGATGAAAAGTTTTATTCGCTTTGTGTCCAATTTTCCGTAGCTATTATCAACTGTAAAATATCAAATAACCACAGGATAACTGACAAAAGCAAAAGCAATGGCAATGGCAATAAGCAAAAAAAAAAAAGTATAGAAACCAGGAAAAAGGAAATAAAAGCATATTTTGTATAATGATTTGGCATTTTTAAGCCAATGGCAATTCCAATTGTCCACACACGCTCAGACACACACACGCACACACACATGGAGATCGGACATAGGCATCAGATTACATTGTTGTGGTATAGAGAATCTCCACACAGAATCCCCCCACAACCAGAGACCAACCACACGTGTTGCCCGGACGATATCAATAATAAAAAAAAAAAAGAAAAAAGTAGAAAACCGAAAACCGTTGCTCGGCATTTGCGATAACGGGAGTGCAAAAAAAGAAAATCCATATATGCGAAATTGACAAATTGACATACGGTTTTGGCTTAGAGGTCCTTCATCATATGTCCTGTCATTAGAAATAATTGTGTATATGACATTTTTGAAAGTTTTTTCTGTGACGATGGAGGCCGAGAAAGGGCACTAAGGGTACGTGGTTAGGTGGCTAAATCCATTTTGAGTTAAGCAACTTTGGTCAGCTTTCGATGTTTGCGTGTTATTCGCTCTGATTGGATGCTCAATAAAAAAACCCTTTGATATATCAGTATTTAGCTGAGCTCGCTCCCTTCTCCCATTTAATTGTCTGTCCTAGTTTTGATATGCCCTTTTGTTATTTGTTTTGAATTATGTGCGAAACTGTGCAAGTTGATTTTGAGATTTCAGATTTAAGATTTCGATTTCAATTCCTGGGGTCATGGGTTGTTTTTCTTCATTCTAAAAGGATGTCCAGATTTATTTCTTTAGATTAGACGATGAGAAAGCGAGCGTGAGAGAAATGATTTCTCCACCATATCTCTTTACTCGTTGCCGACAGAGTCATAAAAAGCAAACAGAAAAAATGGAAATTTCGTTAACCGTCTAGCTAGCTACTGACATCAGTTTTACGATTTCGATCATAAAAAGTACGGATAGTTTGATATCAGGGAGTAATTAAAACTCATAGAAGAGCATTTCCTGTAAATGTTTGTAATCCTTTTTTTTTTTTTTTGGTTTTTTTGCATAATTTTTTTACATCTCCAAAGGGAATATGAAATAAACGTTTTATGACAGCAACAGCAAAGCATGAAGGCGGGTGTTGGGTTGAAGATAGGGAAACAAAGGAAGAGAAATGAAATTAAAAAATATGGGCAAAAACGCGGAAAAGAAAACAAACAATCGAGATGAGCAATTCTCTTCCCTTTTTGGTTTTATTGTCCCGACTCTCTGTCTCATGGTCTCTTGTGTCTGCAATTGTTTATCTAAAAGGATAATTGTCGAAGGGTTGCGCGAAAATGAATTACAACTTCATAAGCAATAAAATCATTAAATTTTTATTATCAGCCTCTCGTCGTTGTAAGCAAAAAACGACACGACACACAAACGTAGAAAAAATGAATCTGAAAAGCAGCTTAGAGTATATATACTCTGATTCTTGCCCTGAAGCTAGCAGACACAACCCTTTTCCTGATTATGGCCTCGAAAAACCTGTCGTCCCGCTGGGCAGATGAGAACATTACAATGCTCTATTCTGAAACTTGAAAGCAATAGGTATTTAAAGTTCTTCGTCAAGCTTGCTACGAAATGGAATATCTGTTTATATTTACTTATATTTTACTCAATCAAAAAAGTTGTTCAAATTGTTGCAAAAAAATAAGTCAAAATTCCAAATTAAAATAATTATAAAAAACAAAATTCTTTTTAATAAAGATGAGTTCTTAGGTTTAACCCAAAGGTAATTAGATGAATCCATCATTAAAAATAAACCAATTCGAGAAATGGAATAACAATGATGGGGGTTAATCAAAATTAGTTTCATACTTTTTTCAATTCTGACCTTTGTAAAAAAAGTAATCAGTAATCATTAGTCACCATTTTCCTTAGAAAAAATATGCAGTGTTGGAAGAAATAATAAAAATGGCTACTAAATTAACCTTATAAATCATAATTTTCAATTCAAGTACAAGTTTTCCATTGCACTTGCATTTTTTATCAAATTTTTTTTCTAGGTTGCTAAGTGCCTTATTTGGAAAAAATATTATAAAAACAAATGCGTTATGTTTTATTTTTGTGCATTATTTTATAATTATTTCTAAAAAGCATTTAAAATATATTACAATTTCTTTGATATTTTTAAGATTTCTTTAATGTTATTAACAGTAAGAGATTCTTACTAAGAAGTAACATTAGAACTTAAGAAATGACATCATCTTTTCTTGTATAACTAATTTCATGCCAAGAAGTTATATCAAAACTGAATAATATGATTGAAAGGGTTAAGGTAGTAGCTATTTAAAAAATACATTGGACCTACATAGTTTCAAAAATTAATTCCCTTCTTTAAAACGAATTGAACTTGTTTTAATAAGCGATTATCACTTTGTTCACCTTACTACTATGGACTTTAATGTATATTTTAATGATTCCAACTAAAAAGCAAGTAGGAAAAATTAAGATCCTAGACAATTGAAATCAATTTTCTGCTTATATTTCGTGATAGAGTATTTAAACTGCGATGCTGACTTAGACAAGGTGTCTGCTTTTATATTTTTTTGTCTTTATTATTTACTATTTGTATTTATTTTTAGCTCAACTGCAATGTCGTTATTTATTTTTATAATGCCCAATTTTTATTTGTTTATAAATATTTTTTTGCAGTACTCGCATTCTCTCTCTAATGCGCTTTTATGTTTTGGAAAAAACAAACAAAACGGACGACGACCATTAAGCGAACTGAATGTCTAGCTAGATAGATGAATGAATGAATGAATGGTTGGATGGGTAGTTGGTTGGATGATTGGCGGAATAAGGTGCTGAGGGTTGTTGGTGGGTGGGTGGTTGGTTGGGTGGTTAAGTAGTTGGCTTGCTTGTTGCTGCTGCCACCTAGCACCAACTGCTGTTATTTGTTACAATTACATTGGACAAGAGCAAAGTAACCCAAGATGATGGCAGTTTTTCTTCTGCTAACAAATTATGCCACATCAAGATTTAAAGCGAGTCGAATGTATCTCTTTGACCTGTTTGACTGACTGTCTGTCTATCTGTCTGTGCTTGGTCCGCTGAACTTGTCACTTGGTTGCTAGTTCGGTCTCTGGTCGCTTTGGGTACTCTCCAGCACAACCAACCGAGTTCATCTGTCAAATGTCAAACGGGTCTGGGATTGTCCTGCGCTTACATTAACTAAATTAAGTAATCGTTTTCCACCCATCTTCTTGTATTTTTTTTCCATTGCATAATTTGTTAATTTAGCAATTGCTAACGTTTTCTTTCTTTCTATTCTTGTTTTTGTTCTTTTGATTTGATTTTGCGTCTCGAGGGATATTTTGTCATGGTGAAGAAGTGAATTAGTTAAGCGGATTGAAAGAAGTTCCAAGCGATTAAGTATCTCTGTGTGTGTACGTGTGTGTATTAGATAAAAAATTAAACAGTATTAGCTTATCTAAGGACTTAATAAATTGGTTATATTTAGAGGTTTATTTATTTTTAAGTAGCTTGAAATTTCTATATATAATCAGGTGATAAATTTGGTCTAAGATTCTGAAAATTTTTTTTTAACTTAATTATTCTCGATATATAATTTAAAAGAACAAGTAATCTTCATTTAAAATTAGTTCTGCTATTATTATTACAATAATTATAGAATTAAGATATGGCTAGAAAGATAAAAAAAATTAACTATCTCGGTCATTAATGAAGACATTCTGGGTCACTTTTAATGGAAAATTATAAACCAACATGAAGCCAATTTGTTAATTACTTTTACTCACTTTAAGCCATTTTCTGGATAAGTTATATGTAATAAATAATTATTTATTATATAAGTAGATTTATATTTATATTTTGTTAGAAATATAATTATTAATGGTTATTTTGTTGTTTCTCAATTTTTGAAGGGATTCAAATTAATTTTAATTATCATCCTCAATTGATGATTGCTTTAAGTCTTTTGGGCATTAAAAATGCTCAACGCCTATTTTAGCCTATAAATTTTCATGGTAATTAAGTTGCGCCTTCTTTTTCACACACGCACTCACACACACACACACACACACACGCACAACACCAACAAACAAGCGAACAAACAAACGAATGGAGGCGATAAAAGTCATCGTCGAGAGTGCCAAGTGCCCAGTTCCCAGTGCCAAGTGTTTCGGCGTTCAGTTGGTCGGGCTGTACTCTTGGCCTGGTTGTCGTTTTGTCCCTTGAGAGACACTTTGACAATAACTCATAAAGGCATTTTAACTGCCCGGGCGTTGGCTAATGACCAGGCAGACAAACAGTCTGGTTTAGTAGAATATCGACTTGGCTCTGGTCACAAATTGCGCGCAATTAGTGTGTGCAATTTTTGAACACTAGGTGGCGCGCGAGCGTTTTGCACACATCTGTGTGCCACACCCACCCACATACCTCACCACACACACACACAACATTACAGTCAGCCCAACCGTACATTCTCCTCTTCCTCCCACTCCCATTCACATGATTAGTCCTGAGTGTGTTTTTGGCGTTGTAATTGCTTTTTGTAATTTATGCTCGCAACGCATTTTGTCTCCATGTGCTACAATATACACCCGACCCGATGATTCTTCATCTACTCCTCCTCATGACCATCCTTCCTGCTGCGGCTGCTGCTGCTCATGATGATGCACTTTGGTCCATCATTATGACAGCTGCTTCACGACCAAACCGAAAGGGTCTCGACTGTAGGTAGGTTGGTTGCTATCGCGCTGATTGGGTAATTTTTCTTCACTTTGCTGCGGCTAATTTTGATTTTTTTTTTTTTGTTTTGCCCCTTATGAATTCGCTTTGTGACATTTGACATGTGTAATAAGTACCAAAAGAACTTCAGCTGATGCCCACCTACCCACACAAAGAGAAAGAGACAATCAGAATGGGCGGCTATTCGTCATGGTGATTAGAATGAGCCCAGCAGCTGAGTAACATATATTTAAATTGATTTTAATGGGATCTGTGTAAACCTTTTTTTCGGATATAAATTAAAAAATCAGCGGTAAAATAATACGTTCACCTAAGAGGGATATTTTGGTTTGTTGGATCAACATTTCATTTTAGATTTCTGGCTTTTAAAGTAACATTGTTAGATGAACAAAAAATTGCAAAAGAGTAATAAGCTGTTGTGAAATGTCACTTTGAATCTTTTTGCTTTAACTTTCCAAAGATTTTAATAAAAAATCAATTGACAACAGCTCAATCTGATTTAACTACCATTTAATTATTTTCAACAAATATACTAAGATTTATAACCAAATAATTATATATGAATTCCGGTAAAATCATTTTCTCTTTATCCTTTCTCACATTTTTTTTCTGCTTCTTTCTCATTTGCAAACAGAGTGTATACAAAAACTTTAGTCCCCAAGCCTTCCCAGCCAGACAGCCAGTCAGTCAGTTAGTCAGCCCAACAGTTTTTCCTCATTTGTGGGAACTTTTTTTCTTTTCAATTAATTGCCATTTAGTTAACTCTTGTTCCCCAGTTCCGTACCCAAAAACAAAAGAAGGAAAGAGAGAGAGAGAGAGTGCAAAAAAAGGAATTTAACTGGGCTCCAAAAACCACATCCAACAATTTCTCCCCACCTCACTCATTTTTCACAGTGACATTTTTGCTATAATTATGGCGCCCAACCAAGCGTAAACATATGTCGCCCTATACAAAAAATATATGTATGTACATATGTATATAAAAAGAATCCTTAAAAAATAAAATGTAAAGGGAGTAGCTGGAAGTACAGTCCTTACCAGGACACCTCTGAAAAAGGCCACAAAGACAAGCTTAATGCAAATTATTAAGACGTTTAAGATCGCGGCTTTATTTGAGGAATCTATGTTTTAAAACATGTAGACTCTATAAAGGTTTTTAATTTGCAGTAGAAACACGAAACAAATATGAAATCCACTATCAAACAGTCCTTGGTAATATGGAACTGACCTTTTGTAAAAAATGTAATTAAAAAGAAAGATGATTTGTTGGATTTCGGTTTTTCGGACTATGAAATACGGTAACAGTTTCCAAAAATCGTCTAAAAATTTGGTGCACTCAATTCAATTATTAAATATAAGATTTTAAATGAAGATGAGAAAATAATGAAACATATTAATTGATATCTCGATTAGTTTTAAGGATACAAGGTTTCAAAGTTTTTCAGTACCCCTAGACGAACTAGGTTTTGAGCCACTATATAATAAATCTATGTACACAACTGACACTAGGAAGATTTTCCTGTCCCATAATGTTCTTGATCCTCATCAATAGCTGAGTCGTTCTAGCCGTGTCCGTCTGCCCGACCGTCTCTATGAGCCCTAGATCTATAAATAAATTTCCTCGTAAAATATTTCCTAGATACAAATTATATTGATCGATCCCTCATGTTGGGATTAAATAGATTTGCGAAGCTTAGCACTAAAAAGGACTCATAGTCATCTATTATAGGCAAGTTCTACTGTAAAGTGTAACCCTATTTTCTTTTTCCCCTTTTTTATTTTGGCGGCCTGCACAATATGCCCCATTCAACGCATGGGGCATGCAACAGTAAAAGTTGCATTCATATTTTTGAATGTCCTTTTTTGCTGTGTGTGTTTGTGTGTGTGCGCTTGTGTGTTTTTCAATAGTCAAAACGTATAAAAAGGACTATGCCATACAGTTTTGCTCTTCCTTTGCCTTGTCCTCTTTGCCATACCATCCTTCTTCCGGTACCATTTTCTCGTACTCATTCTCATCTCATTTCCTTTTAGGTTTATTTTTTTGCACTCGGTCAACGAAATTGTTGCCGCGTTGGGCAGGTTCATTCATGCACAAATTGTTCAAAGTGAATTTTCAGGCTGCATTTGTCAGTTGTCCTCAGATCACACACACACACACACACTCTCCTTTCTCTTCTTCACTTGATTTTGTTGGGTTTTGGTTATGGTTTGGTTTGCTTTTTGGTTTCAGTTCGGTTCGGTTCGCTTCGTTTTTTAATAAATGTTGCAAATGCGCTTTTACGCTTTTGACTTCAATTTGTCCGGCCGTATTGCGATGAGTATATGTCGCTTTTGATATTTCACTCACATTGGTTTGGTTGGTTTTCTCTTTCTGTTTCTGTTTTTTGTTCTTTGTTTTTTTCCACCGTGTGTTTTTGTTGCGTTTATTGTAATCGCATTAAGTGCGCTTATTTAACGCAAATCTGCCCTAGCTCACAGGACTCGCACATCCTACATCTGTACATACATGCACAAAGCGTAGAATCCTTGATCCTTCGGAGTCCAAAACGCTAATGATGACTAATTTGTTTGCATTGCCTTCAGCCCAGCGTCCTTAGCATCTCTCATCTCATCTCTCGACTCTCAGCTCACTAGCCCTCAGCTTCGTGCATTCGAGTGGGCCACATGTGTGTGTGTGTGCGGTTACAAGTGTTTGCCAGGACTCGAGTTCGCTTTTCAGCCGCCCACCATCTCACCCCTGAACCGCCTTCGTCCTCGTCCCCGCCACGCCCACACACAACCTGGGCCCCCCTCATCATCATCATCAGCAGTCTCTGGGTGAGGCTTTTTGTTATTTTTGCAACATTTAACGCTTATTTGGCTCTTTGCTAAGCTTTCATCGGGGAAAAGGCTTTTCAGTCTGTTTGTTTTTTTTTCTTTTTTGTTTTTGTTTTTTCTTTTAAAGCATTTAAAAAGGTTTTTATTTTGTTGTTGTTGTTGTTATTATTGCTGCTGCTTGTTGTTTTTAGATGCAGCGCCCAATTAATTTGCAATTAGCATTTTGTTTTGAAATTGTTAAGCAAATGATTTCCCGGTTTAGAAGGATAAACAGAAGCCAATTGGCAAAATGTTAAATGAAAAGTAGACACATCGGAATAAAAAATGAAAAGACAATTGGTTAATCAGCCATTCTCAAGCATTTGCATAACCCTTCAATAAAATTTAGCTCAACTCATTAACCATTCTTAACCAGGAGAAGAACTTGTCTTTTAATGCTGATCGCAATCACCATTTTAAAAACGATTAAAAGAAATTACTAAGATATGGATAAGTCAAATATTACTATCTCAGAAAAGTGAATCTAAATATTTAACATTTTCACTACCAAGCACGATTTCTCAATTATTCAAAAAACTACTTAGAATAAGATGAAAGATAAATATTTTGAACACAGTGCAAAACACGAAGGCCAAAATTAATTGTTTTTTACAAAACTTATATTGGAGACACTAAACGATCCGCATCAATCTTCAAAATTCAATTTTTTGATACAACTTAAAAATTTTATTGACCCGATTCAAAAAAATCGTATTCAATTTTTGTAGTAGGTAAATTATCAGCATTTTTCTGGATTGAATCAAGAACAATGTCATGACCACAATGTTAATACCGGTTCGAAATCTTTTATACAAGCCCTAAAAACATTAACATTGACATATGTATGTAGGAAAAATCTGGTTAAATGTTTTTATACCATACACCCATAGGGTGAAATGGTATATTAAAGTCGCCAAACAGTATGGCTGTAACAGGCAGAAGGAAGCTTTTCCGACCCCATAAAGTATAAATATTCATGATCAGTCAGACGGACGGAGGGTCTGTCCCCGTCCGCCCGTCCATCTGTCCGTATGAACACATAGATCTCGGAGACTGTAAAAGCTAGAGCCACCAAATTTGGTATGTAGACTTGTGTAGTATGTAAAGTGATCAAGTTTATTTCAAATTTGGGTGGTGGGGGCGCTGGGGTGCTCGTATGATTTAAGTGAGCGAGATACTAAGATATGCTTGTAAAAAGCATGTGAAAATGCATTTGTTTAATAAAGTTGAAATATTTGCTTTACTGGTGTATGGTATACCTAAGTCGGCGAGACGACTTACTTACTTCATTTTTTCCCTCTCGCCTGTCATTGGTCATTGAGTTGAATTTCGACTTAACATATTATCACGGAATTTTTTAAAATAAGGAAAATAGAATAAAAAGTGTTTTATTAACTGAGCATAAAGTATAAACAATTTTCAATTTTCGAAAATATGGTTCATTACAATAAGTATTTTTCAAAACAATTGTCGCCTTCTTGATTTTAGAATTTTACATTTATAAACAACCTATTGGAAAATAAATAGTAATAGGAACTGACTATTTTGAATTTGTCGAAGGAAATTTGTTGTCTTTCCTTCTCGCCTGTAATTGGTTATTGAGTTGAATTTCGACTTAACATGTTATCACGGAATTTTTTAAAATAAGGAAAATAAGATAACAATTGTCACCTTCTAGATTTTAGAATTTTGCATTTATACACAACACATTGGAAAATAAAATAAGTGATTTTTTTGAATTCGAAGAAGGAAATTTGTTGTTTTTTCCTTCTCGCCTGTCATTGGTTATTGAGTTGAATTTTCAACATATTATCATGGATTATCATTTTTTGAAATAGGGAAAATATGTTTTTATGTAATGTTTTTAAATAGGGAATATTCAAAACTAATTCAGCTTTTAAGCCAAAATCCGGTGGATATTTCCGACTTAGGTGGGAAATGTTTAAATGCTTTTAATGGAATGATTTTAAATAATAAGGAAAATACGACGAAATATAATATAACGGTACTAATTATGTGGGTGAAGTTCTTTTGTTGAAGTTAAAAATTGAAATCAGCTTACAATAAGGAAACAAAATGATTCAGTTGCTACCCCAGCAGAGGGAAGTAATTGAATGAGCAAACCCAAGAGTTGTCCCAGTATTTAAAGGATTTTTGAGCGAATTTCGCTATGGCGACTTGATGAAAATAAACTCTTAAAGTATTATGCAACACTGACAATGCTATCGATAAGTAAAACTTACTGTTCAACACGTTCAGTGTTGAAAAAGGGTAACGAATAAAAATGAATATAAAAAGTCGTATGTTGGAGTATAAGCCAAAGGCCGCAACAAAAAAAAAATAATTTTATGCAAAAATAATGGTCATAAAAATAAGAAATGGATCAAAACAGCAATATCAGGCCATGGCTACTTGATAAAACTAAACTCTTTAAGTATTATGCTACACTGACATTGCTATCAATAAGTAAAAGGTAAATATTTACTTAGGCTACTCGGGCCCAAAACGCGCTTAAACTACATAAGTTTGGTATCAAACAAACGAGAAAAATTCCACGAGTACTCAGGTCCGCCTTGGCGATTTATTATGTAGTTTTTGTGTAATTGACAAAAGAAAAATTATGCTTTTAGCGGGATTATAGCTAAAAGTAGTTATATCCGGCTAAAAGAAGCTGACAAATTTCGAGATAGTGTTGCTAGATGCCAAATTACGGATACTCACTACGCACTGTTCTCAACAAACGAATATATTGTTGAGTTTACATTATTTCTTGATTTTAGACAACAAATATAGTTGAGAATACAATATTCGGGTGCTCTGGCAGCCGAATATTCCTCAATTTTATAATTCAGAGTAAAAGCTAGCCTTAGCCGTCCCTCTTTTTCAACACTGAACATGTTGAACAGTAAGTTTTACTTATCGATGGCACTGCCAGTGTTGCATAATGCTTAGAGTTTATTTTCATCAAGTCGCCATGGCGAAATTCGCACAAAAATCAAATAAATACTGGGACAACTTATGCGATTGCTCATTCAATTACTTCCCTCTGCTGGGGTAACAACTGAATCATTTTGTTTCCTTAATATAGGCTGATTTCAATTTTTAACTTCAACAAAAGAACTTCACCCACATAATTAGTACCGTTATATTATATTTCGTCGTATTTTCCTTATTATTTAAAATCATTCCATTAAAAGCATTTAAACATTTCCCACCTAAGTCGGAAATATCCACCGGATTTTGGCTTAAAAGCTGAATTAGTTTTGAATATTCCCTATTTAAAAACATTACATAAAAACATATTTTCCCTATTTCAAAAAATTCCATGATAATATGTTGAAAATTCAACTCAATAACCAATGACAAGCGAGAAGGAAAGACAACAAATTTCCTTCGACAAATTCAAAATAGTCAGTTCCTATTACTATTTATTTTCCAATATGTTGTTTATAAATGTAAAATTCTAAAATCAAGAAGGCGACAATTGTTTTGAAAAATACTTATTGTAATGAACCATATTTTCGAAAATTGAAAATTGTTTATACTATATGCTCAGTTGTTAAAACACTTCTTATCGTATTTTCCCTATTTAAAATCATTCCGTGATCGTGCAATTAATATGTTAAATGGAAATTCAGCTCAATGTCTAGTGATAGGCGCAAAACATTGATTTTCCGTTGACGTGATAGAAAAGTATTCCTTTTGCATTTTTGTGGTTTAATATTCATTACTGGCAAATATGTATAACATGCCATAAATTAACTTTGTTTTTCCTAAGACAATATATTAAAATGTATCATTGGCTTTTATCAGGCAATTCTTTGTATACCCTTGCAAGTTGTTTGTTACTCTTTCCTTACCTTCAAAGTGGAAAACCGTTTAATCTAAAAAGTCTAATGTTTGCGAAAGAACGCTTACAATCATAGTATAGAAAATAACGAAGTTATTAATCAAAGTCACTTTTTTCCACCGATCGTTCCCATGGTAGCTATAAGATGTAGTCACCCGATCTTAATCAAATTTGGCACAGTCGTTTATAGGAATAATAAACTCTCTAGTATTAAGTTTCACGAGAGTAGCTCAGAAAATAACGAAGTTATTGAGAAAAGTCACGGTTCGTGACTTTGCCGTTTGTATGGGAGCTATGTGATATAGTGGTCAGATCCGGCTGAATCCGAGATATGCAACCCCTGCAATATAATATACACAAGTCTACATACCAAATTTGGTGGCTCTAGCTTTTACAGTCTCCGAGATCTAGGTGTTTATACGGACGGACCGACGTACATGGCTTGATCGACTCGGCTGTTGATCCTGATCAAGAATATATATACTTTATGGGGTCGGAAAAGCTTCCTTCTGCCTGTTACAGCCATACTGTTTGGCGACTTCAATATACCATTTCACCCTATGGGTGTATGGTATAATGTACCAGATAAGGGATAATAGAATAGTTAGTTAGTTTCGGTGTTTTTAACATAAGAAAAATTCCCACAAAGATAATTTCTAGAAAATTCAAATTAATTAGGTCTAAATTTAATTTTTTTAATTCTTGCAGTTTGGTAATATACAAAATTATAGTAATGAACTCGTAATAAATAAACAAAATCATTATTTTATAAATTAATGTAAATTAATTTTTTAAATTAATGTAAATGGAAAGTTCATTGTAAACCGATTTTTGACCGCTTCAAAGGCTTTACTCTCAACCCAGAATGTATGATTAAATTTGTACTTTTATGCGGTTTTGAAAGAATATATTAATGAACTTAATATTTGCAATTAACCAACTTGTTGAATTACTTACACAGAACACAGTACACAATACTGTCACCTACAATCGACATTAATTTATGGATATGCCTAGAGCAAAATAAAAAAAAAAACAAATTCCTCTCTTTTGTTTCACCCTTTTTCACATGTTTCTACTGTGGCTCTCATAATCAATAAGTTGTGCAATTAAAATTAATTTCATTTATTTCAAAATATTGATTTAAATATTAAAAACCAACAAAAAGTCAACAGAGAAATGTATTGAAAAATTACGATAATTGCTTCCGTGTATGGTTTATTATAGTGTGTGTTTCGTTTTTCTTTATTTTATTACTATTTATTTATATATGTGTATATATATTTTATGTTTTATTTTTGGTTAAATTACAATAAATTATATAATTGAATTTATATTTACGACCGCCAAACAACACATTGATAATGACGGCGAAGACGCTATAAAATGTAGATATATGTTTGGTATATATGTATGTTCTCGGATAAGATCGTTAACCATTTCCTGCATAGATTATACACGCCCCAGACAAAGCGGCGTCCTGCCATAAAGACCGGACCGACAGACGACAAACACTCACTACACTGCAATGAAGCACGCGAACGCGTTTCACTTCGTTTCAGTTTGATTCTATTCAAATTTCATTCTTTATCTATTTTTATGACCAAATTTCTATCTGTCTATATATATGTGTGTGTGTGTGCGTGTACCAGTTTTTATTTTTATTTATTTTGATTTCTCCTTTAGTTTTATGACTCCCGCCGCTGATGCTGAAGCTTCTACTGCTTCTTCCCGAATTCTGCTACTGTTACTGAGAAGCATCTTTTACGACCTTAGCCGCCTGACGATAAGCAGACAGAAGCGAAGGATTTCAGAAAATGGCAGGAGGATTGATAAGAACAGTTTGCATACGTGACATTTGCAAATTTTTTAATGCGACACATAAAACTTGACTGGTATATACCCACACACTCACACACACACTCTCGGAGTTACCCACATGCAAAAGAAGAGGCTGAAAGGATGGAAGGGAATGCCGCGACACATAAAAGACAATTTGAGGCGCCACATGTGTTGCATATTTCATGGCGTTTTCACGCAAAATGCATAAAAAGCGCAAAAAAAAAAAAAATGGAATGAAAACTAAAAATATTACACATAACCTAAGTGAATCAAAAAAGAGGAACGATGATGTAAAAATGAAGACAGAGAGAATCGAAGGAGTTTGAAATGTTTAAGTGACCATAAAAAATAAATTTTTCCTAATGGTTTACGTACTATATGTATGTATATGTAGATGCATATATGTATACATACATAAAGCTTCAACTCAAAGTTGATGTCAAACAAAGAACAACGCAATTGATTTTTGCCAACTAAAGAAAACTATAATGGTTTAAATATGAACTTTTCAACTTAATTTTAGCTGTATTAGTTTATTATAATAGTTATATGTTTCTAGTTAACAATTTCATTAGAGTACAGGTCCAACGAACTTTTCTAGGTATATTATTATTTAAAATAAAAATATTGTTAGAGCAAACCACTTAACAAACATACACTTCTTTATATATGTATATACGTAATTACTTTGCTATATGTCAGGCCATCTACACTTTTCGTTGATATTACTTTTCAGTCTAAATATTATCTTTGAAATCATTTCTACTTGCCCTTTAAGGTCAAGATTATTGGTTTATGGTGCCAAAGAAGCTTATCATATGACACTCGGCAGTATCCGACCCCTTAACGGCCTGGGAAATCAACCTGAACAAGTATAAATTGTTAATAATAGATAATAGACAGTTTTTATTGATAAAGGAATATAGAATCCTGGGTAGAAAATGTATTTTATCAATAATTATAATATGGCCTACATGGTTCTCTTAAAGCTTACTTGAAAGTGATAAAAGTTTCCAGGACTATTTAGCCAGCCAATTTCAAATTTGTGTTGTGAATTGAATATGTGTGCGCTCTTTTGTGTTCCCAATGTAACAGCAACGTATTCTATGAAATATTTTGACTAAGCAATACACGAATTATGGAAGTCCTTACATATTGAACAGTTTGTATCATGCTCTTCAGGTGGAGCTTAATACTTGTATCGCAGCAAGCCAGTTGGACTCCCTTAAATGTCAATGTAGATAGTCGTGCTGATTTAGACTAAAAACATGGAAACCTACACGTACGAACATAATGAATACTTCTGACCAGTCATTTTAAAAGGTCTACTAGAAAAACTAGACGAACACTAAATTTTGCCCTAAAATCGACAATTATCGATGGATAATCAATAAATTTACTTAAAAAAGAATAACTTTCCACATACTTTTTGGTGTTTTTCTATATTATAAGAAATTTCTGAATAAGTTGATCCTAAAGCCCGTATGGACATACGGCATCCAGCTGGGTACAGCGTGTCACTCCAACGTGGAAATACTACAAAAATGTTCCAAAACAAGCTGCTACATAGATTGGTCGGTGCCCCCTTCTATGTCCGGAACTCTGTTGTACACAGGGACTTACAAATTACCTCAGTCCACAAGGAGATCCTGGGGTTCGGAGTGCGCCACCTCGGCAGACTCAACCAATTACCCCAACCGGCTGGCAGCAGACCTGCGAGATGAAAACTATCCTCGCAGACTAAAAAGATTGCACCCTCTGGATATGCTTTTCAGGCCTGATCCTGTCTGGTAGGGCTAGTCTCATCGCTCTCAGCAGATGACGATTGAAGACTCACCCGATGAACCCTTCTGGGGCTTTGCTTTTTGAGTGTACTTTTGCTAATGCGATGTTTTATATGTTTTTCATCAAATTTAATTAGGGTTCAAGTCTGGAAAATTTTTAAATATAGGTACTTAACAACAACAAAAACAAAAAAATAATTAATTTTACGTTAATACGTTTTTTTTTACATTTCTACTCAATATGGTAGGCTTTTTCATCGATAGTTTCTATGGCGGCTATATGTTTTAGTAGTTCCGATGTGTCAAACTTGATCTCAATAAAGCAATGAAAAGCTTAAATAACATAGGCATAAATACGCACACATACACATATATCGCTATATCTACTCGTCTTTTCACGATGCTCAAGAACATACATAAATAATTTATGGGGTCGGAAGCATCTCCTTCTTTACATTAATAACATATTATAATACTCTCTACAAGGGTATACAAAATTGTTGACATCTAATCCATGTTTCATACTTTTAAAGTTGACATTCACTGGTTCCATATGCTCATACTTGTTATGAATGAGTTTAATTAGTTGTAATGAGTTTAAATCATCGAAAATTGTAAGCTCTTAAGATTGAATGCTGCTTTTGCACACCTTTTTTATGGATATCTAATTACTTTTCTACTTACAACAGCGTAACACAAAAAAAACAAAAAGAACAAAAAAAAAAGAGGGAACATAATTTGCACATTCTTTTGGTTATTTACGAGCCACCGTGTGGTGCACACACACACACATACTGGCACACACACACTGGCACACATAAAATAATAGCCTATGCACCTACTTATAAAACACAACACTAATTGCCACACATTTACACAGTCGACAAGTTCTTCATGCTGCAATCGCTGCATGACTCACAACACACACAGCACGATAGGTAGTGTCGGGACGGAAGGGGTCGTCTCTATATTTTTCTCTTTCCATGCCTCAGCCTGAACAGACGACTTCGCCCGAGTCGAGTCACAGATAGACACTTGACTACTGCCCATGAAAAAAATATTAGTGCAACTAAGACCATAGACAAATAATGACATAAAGAGCAAACACACACACAAACACCATAATAGGAACCTTTAAAATCGGGACATGTCGTTGCAAGTTGTATACCTTTAGACCCGATACCGAAAAATCTGTTATCTATTCATAAAATCTATAAGAAAGCAAGGAGAGAGGGAAAGAAAAAGGGGGCGAAAATTACTCAAACAACTGACATGTTTGTGCAGACAGACGGACATCTTTTGGTTCATTCGTTTGTTCGTTCGGTAGGCAAACAAAAAATAAATGAAGAAAAAAGAACAATCAAATAAATTAAACAAAAGGCACACAAGAAGCAGATGAAGCAGATGAAAAACCCGAAAGAACCAAACCAAAGGTCCAAGTGGATCGTAAAGCAAATCTTATCGGTATATCATTTTTCGTTGTGGGTTTTGTATCGGTTTTGCGTTGAGTGTGTATGTGTGTGTGTGTGTGTAAGTAGGACCCCAAATGTCCGAAGCCAAATCTAGACAGTTATGCACATGCCGAGACGATCAAAAGCCCTCCCCCGACCCCATACCCCCAACCCCAAACACTCGTTAAACAACATTAAATGGGTCTCGTTTTGGTCGAGGTTCCAGACCCCCCACCCCCCCTACCACACCACACACACATACAGTCTGCAACCAAGGTGGATGACTCATCGCCTGGGAAACATTGCCAGTTGCCGGTGCCGATGCCAATGCCAATGTCGGTGCCCACTGCTGGAACCTCTCTGAAGCTTCTGCTATGCGACCGCGATCTCGATCGCGTCTGCCTAACCTAAGCAGCGCTCAATGACAGGCGTTACAAAACGACAGAGGGGAAGAAGCAAGTTAATGACCCATACCCACACTCCTTCATAGCTTCTCCTACTCTATGTGTCTGTGTGTGCAACGGATCACTTGGCAATTGTCTTTGTCTTTTTTCTTCTTTCTTTCCTGGCCTTTCTAAATGGGAAATCAAATAAAAAATTAAATATTTTTCTCTCTGACAGACGGCAAAACATGTCTGTCTGATGGGCCACCAGTTGAGATCATAAAAAATTAACACAAATTAACGAAACGAAGCAAAACCGAACCGAAAACCGAGAAATGGAGATAAACTGAGAAAAAATGAAACCCCAAACACACACACACCGCCGAAATATCTTTTGGGTGGCCTCTACGAAGTTTTGGTACTCTCTCAAGGTTTTCAAAATATATTAAGCTAAAATTGAATTGTGTTGGAAGTAGTTTTTTGTAATGACACCATTTTGATAATAGAACAAGTAAGCAAATTGAAATGGCGACTAATCTGAGCCATTTGGTGAAAATTACTAACTGATTGAAAGCTAACTAAATTGATATACCCTAATTTTGCCAAAGGGTGTTAAAATAAATAAACTGGACAGTTAATAAGATGAAAGGCGGGGGGAAATCAGATCAAATGAGTATGAAAAGACATCAAAAAAGAGAGAAGCAGAGAGACAGAGAGAGTGACAAAGAGATTTGCTCTGCACTTCTCTTTTTCTCACTCTCTCTCTCTTGCTGCGTCTCTTTCTCTGACGAGCTGTGACAAATAATGTGATAAAGAAGTTAATTTTCTCTCATTGATGTATGTATATGTTACATTAAATACCTACAAAATGCATATGCAAATCGGGATAAAGATCCACATAGTTAACTATATTGTATGAAATTGAAATTGATCAACACAATGAAACATTTGTTTTTGCACCTACACCAAGAAAAGTGAAACTTTATCAAAATGTATTCAAAAGAATTTATCAAAGAAAACTTTTCCCTTCATTGTGTAATATTGTTCAAAAATGTTGATTCACTTTTGTGGTCATTAATTAGTTTTACAAACAAAAAATTGAAAAGTAAGATCTGAAAGTATTTGCCAAGGACAAGTGAAGTCATAGAAATGAGTTCAACCCAAAAGAGGCTAAAAAGAAAACTACACAGAACAACAAAAAACAAACAACTTTATCGAGAAAAGACTAGAACATTCTCTGAATGGAATACTTTTACTTTAAGTCAAGCCAGTAATATGAAATGCGCAACCGCTTTCTTTTATTAGAGACTAAATAAAGCTTTTGGTAGTTGATATATTTTTTACAACAAACGAATGAATAATGGAAAATGATAACAATATTTATCTTAATGACCTTAGAAAATATTAATCTTATTATATAGATTTATATAATACAAAGTGAATGCAAAAAATATTTGGTTCTACAGGACTTTAAAATGTTGCAAGATTCTTAAGATGTTTTTGGATAATTTTCAAGTGACTTGTTTATATTTTCTTCAAGATATTATATCTATTAACTCGCCTTAAAAACAGAACAATTATTTGGTAATTCGATTTTATGCCAATTTCATCATCATTTCTCAGAATTTGTTGGCCTAAAAATATATGAGAAATATATGATCTTAAAATACATGCACACTTCTTTAAAAACTTTCAAGACTTGGCCAAATTAGAGGTAGCGAATTCCACAGGTCGGTGGCGAAGGGGACGAAAGGAGGCAAAATGTACATTAACATAATATGTTTTTAAACTGAACCTTTGTGACATATCACAAGAGTTCTTATCATAATACGACCAGGAAACGAAAAGTCTGTATGCAGTTTGACCAAAAAAATATTGATGAAGCTAGAAACTTTACTAAATTTCTTTTTTGGTTTCTTTTTTAAGTGGATTCAACATTAATTCCCAGCCAAACAGTGCAATTAATTTAGTAATAAATTTAGCAAACAAAAAAAAAAAAATTATCCCGATCCTACGTGAGAGTTGTGCATATGTGACCCCCCCTAGAAATTTTACAATTTATCTTTTTTTTTTTTGAATTTTTTAAACTTTTGTATAGGTATAAGAATATAGGAGTATTCCTACGTCGGCATCAGCCGAATCAATCAATATAATATCAAATTCTATGATATATTTGTTAAAAAAAGGAGAAAATATTTTAAGGATCAAGTACTTTATTAATAATGCACTTAAATGGAGTTCATAAATGTTTCTGTTTTATTTAAATAATATTTTAATATTTCATTTATTTATTCAAATGGTCGTATGGTAATTGCAAAGTACGGTCAATCCTAATACTAGCTACAGGTCATAGATCATAAAATGAAAAGTTCTCTAATTAATATGTGATGAAATATGTTTACGAACTACATATTTAAGTCTTATTTTCTCACCTATGCATTTCAATTCAATATAATTTTGTCAAATTTATTTATAGGGCTTAGAAATTTAGAAATCAGCCCTCGGATACATAAGATAAATCATTTTTCTCTTAAAATCAATGTGGTTAAGCTCTATATTTTTGTGCACGGCATGACATTTACAGAGATATGAAATTTATAAAGTTATCTTAACTGTTACAATAATTTCTTTCTAATTGTAAGTTTTTTACAAATTTGGTTACAAACATTTCTAAATCTATATGTGAGTTCGGTTATTTCTTATTAGAATCAAGCCTGTGGCATAATCAATCAATTCTTTTACCTATATTTGTTGGTTGTTGATACAACTGATGTTGATGTTGATTTGTGGCTATTGTTGGGGGGCCTGTTATTTGCCAGCTTCTTTATTAACTGATTATACGTGTTTACATATCTATCTGACAGGTATATTATATCGAAGCAGTTCCGACTTTTATGTTCCTGCATATATATATTTAAATATGGTATAGTAAACCAAGAGAGAGGGAAAGAGAGAGAGAGAGAGCCAACAACAATGATCACACGCCATAAAATGAAAGAGAGCGAACCGTTCGACCGACCGAACAAGAGTTTTTAATATCTTGCGCAAGTTGTCAAGTTGTTGGCATTACTCATTAACATTCGCGGGGGACTGAGCACACTCACTCAGACATATAGTATATATAGATATATGTAGGTGTAGGCTATATAGTACACATGTTTGAGGCAGTCCCAGACATCCACAAAAAAAAAAAACAAAAAAAAAAACGAAATAAAAACCAAATATCCCATTCTACGTCACCGAGCCAAGAAAGACAAAGAAAACTGATGAAATATTGTTACATTTTTGGTTTTTGGCATGAAGCGCGGGTAAAGGGGAAATAATTTTCGCTGGAAAGTTTTTTACACGTTCTCCCCCTCGCCCCGCCCATGTGAAAGTCATTGATGAGAATATTATTGGGAAACTTCCGGATGATGATCCACACCCGATTCTCGCTTTGACACAATTCTCAGGGAATTAAATGTATGTGTGTGTGAGATATCCTCATGCTTTTTTTTATTTCCTTGTATGTGGGTCATTTAACATGCAGATTAAAAACTCAATCAAAAGCTAATTTGACAAATTCAATAACCACCAAAAAACTACAAAACAGAAATTGAAACTTTATGATTTCGATTTCCAAGCAATTAGCTATGCAAATTGATTGCCATAATATATAAAATATGGGTGGAAAAGCATCCCTAAAAACAACAACAACAAAACAGTGTTGACACAGAACCGAAAGAAATATATAATAATTACCCGCATAAGGAACAACTATCATGTAATCCTTTAAGAAACACACAATTCCCAAGATTTCAATCATCAATTTATGCCTGATTGGATTCAATCAGTTCTTACAATCTCAATTCTTCTTCTTTTTGTTGTTGTTGCTAAGAAATAAGGTAAATTCAACTAATTGCCGTAAATTGTGCCGACGCAACTCTCAACTCTATTGAGGAGTTTAGCCATATTCTTTAACATTTTGACTCCACCCCAAAGACGTTTACGATGATTCATGAAGGGCAACCAAAAAAAAAGGTAGCCCTATCCCATTTAGGAAAAGAAAAAGAAAAAAACAACAGCCGAAGCATAGCTCCGCCCCACAAATACAGCGTACAAGTAGCCAAAAAAAAAATAAAGTCAAAAGAAGAATAAAACAAAACCCAACTCCAAGCTAAAAACCAAGCGAACCAAGCCAATCCAATCCCAGTCCCAGTCGCAATCATCGTGAGGCAAAGTGAAAGAGAAAATATATACGTATATATTTTTGCTTTCTGGAGTATAAAATGTTGTTAGGAAATAAGCCACGCCTTTTGAATTTATGTTGCCCCATTTGCCACCAACCAGCCAGCCAGCCAGCAAGCCACATACAGCTCGCGGCGAACCCGGAAAAGGCAAAAGAACGAGAAGCAATGTGAAGAGGAGAGAAGTGTACAATAAAACCAAAAAAACAAAAAACACAAAAACCAAACTATGAAACGTTGTGCAAGTGGGTAGGAAAATGTATATGGCATAGTACAAGAGTGAATAGCATAGAGACACATTCAGGCAAGAAGCAGCAGCTAGCAGCACTAGTTGTTGTAACACAATAGACCTCAATAGACGATGACAGAAGAGGAATATATATATATACAAGTCGCAAGGAAAATCAACCCCTAAGTGGGAAAAAGCTTTGTCGTAATATTTTTTGAGAATGAGAATGAGGAATGAAGAAGCAGCTTGCCACTTGCCACTTGAGACGCCAGACAGAAAACTGGCAAACAAAAAGAAGTGTAGAACTCGAGTTACTACTCCTCGACAGGATTGTGGGTGGAGTCATAGAATCGATCTCGAGATCCAACTGATGATTATACTGCAATCAAAAGTGTTATAAAGAAATAATAGTCAAATAATATCAAATAGCGAGATACTTTACAATAAGACAGCAACACTAAACTAACACTTAATTAATATGATTTAAAAATTAACATTGGACTAATGTAAAGAGATCATTAAAGTCATTTTGCAGGATGTTTTTCGTTTTTCAGTATTCTCCGTATTCTATTATTTATTTTTATAGTTAAACAGACATAACAAGCGATGTTTACCTCCTACATATTATTATTATTATTATTATTATGAACGAATGCGATTAAAAAATTAAAATATTTCAATCTAAAAATATTCATATTAAGAATAATAAAGGAGATTTGTCCAACATATGTACGAATATTCAAATTAAGTGGCGATGTAACAAAGATTCCTTGAATTCATCAAGGATTCATTTATCTTATATTGCGTTATACGTTTTATTTTGTGCCTTGGGTAGTCTAAAACTCTTTTTTAAACTGCCAAGACGATTATAAAATATATTTCAACATTCATAATTATTATTGGAATTGTGAACAAAAACTTTAGTATTTCTAATGGATTGAGTGGATTATATACTTATGGGATCTAAATTTACATTATGACTTTTAAACTTTGTTTAATCTAAAATTCTTTTTCTAACTGCTAAGCTATATTTATATATACACAATTACTTTGATGATTGCAATAAAAAACCGCAACAAATATACATTAAAGATTCATCAAGTAAACTGCTAAGACCTATGTATGTACATATATGACATATACATCTACAAAATTTGCCACAAATACAAATGTAATACATTTGTTTAGCAGAGAAACGCATTTGGCACATTTAAATAAACTAAATATAATTATTTTAATATTAAGTTTTCACACAACTGTTTTAATTGTTGGCTCTGACTTCATAAGAATTTATGTGTATATACTTTGATAAGCGACTAAAAACTTATACATATTATATGATGTATATATTTTTTTTTTTTTTTGTATATTTTATATACATATACATATACTATAATGCGGATCCCTGATATTTGATTATTTAAAAATGTCTTTACCCTTTTGATATAATGGGATAAAAAAGTTGCCTAACAAGAAGAGGAAAGTAGGAAATAATTTTTTAACTCAAAATATTACAAGTGTTAAATAATTGCCCAGAGATTAACAGAAAAGGGGAACAAAATAAACAACGGCAAAACACAAAAAAATTATTAATGAGCATTCCTTAATAACAATAATTTCCGACTGGTTACGCTCTAATGGGAATTCAGTTGAAATCTGAACGCGAATAAAAAGAATCTGGCAAAGATGAGCTATAGTCATTGTTCCATATACATATGTATATAGGTAATTTATGAGATATTGTCATAACTAGGTGATATAGCCACCAAGTTGTCGGAAAAAGAACAATATTTGATGATAAAGAAAGCTAATGGCGGGAGGGACAGACAGACAGGGAGGTAGGTGGGTGGGTAGGCCTGGCCGATGGGGCTCGACTCGTCGTCAACTTTGCCCACTTGCCCATATTTCAAGTGTCACCTGTTTCTACTAGAGATTCTTCTCCTTTGATTTGTTTCATTCGTCGTCGTTTCGTCTCATCCTGTCACATTGCGTATACGTATTCGTTTCGTATTCGGTTTCGTTCTGTCATGCCCTGACAATTTAATACAATTAATATGCTAACTGTACTTCTCGCGCCGCAACCATTAATACAGTTACAACAAAAGGCTGAGTGTCTCGAACCTGGCGGCTGGCAACAGGCGTGCAAGGTGGCTGCCCCGCCCACGCCCAAGCAGCAGAGGCAGCAGCAGCGACGCGTTAGCGGTAAAGGCGTTAACGCGGCGGGCCTGGCAACAATATTTCTACATAATAACATTTTTACGAATGAGACGATGTCAACAAAAATACCAAAACAACACGAAAAAATGTTTTTGTTTTTTTCGGGTTCTCGGCCAGAGAGGGAGTGCTAGAAAGAGAGACTGCGAGAGAGTGACAGAGAGGGAGAAGCGTATGGAGAGAGACAGAGAGAGAGAGGCCTATCTGCAGGCTATTGAATGAGACAAATGAGAGCAGAGAACCAGAAGCAAAAACCACCCATACCGCAAAGGAACGACAATTGAGACACACACACGGAGAGAGATAGAGAGAGAAAGAGAGAGCCTCGTATAAAAGTCGAGATACATTGCTCTGGGCATTCAGTTTGAACCAAGCTAGCGAAGCGTGTGGACGTCTATACTAAAAGAGAACGAAGCGCACACAGAACAGAACAGAGAAATATCCCCCCCAAAAAAAAAAAAAAACATAACAAAGTGAACGAACTTCTTCTTCTTACTGACGACGACGACGAGATTTTGATTTCATTTTTTTTCATCATCATCAACAACAACATCTTTGTGTGACGTACATTAAACAAAGAAGAAATTCTGTTAACATATTCATTATTGTAAATGAAATATCCAACTTGGCGGCGCAAAGAGAAAGTCGTCGAGTCATCATCAACAATAACAACGAAATCATCGCCCAACCATCGAAGGCATTGACGATTGCGAACAATTGTGCAATTGTGTGTGAGGCTAAGAAAAGTGGAGACAAAGAACAAGTTTTCTTAACCCATCCCTCCCACTCCTGCCCCAGCCACCGATCCGAACCAACACATTGATCGGGAGCATCCTCAACAACAACAACAACAATGGCTGTGGCCTTCTATATCCCAGATCAGGCAACGCTCCTGCGTAAAGCCGAACAACAGGAGCAACAAATCCTACGACTACGTGAATCTCAATGGCGTTTCCTGGCCACCATAGTGTTGGAAACATTGCGTCAATTGGTGGACACAACGGCAAGTCAATGTTTGCCGCGTTCCGGACGCAAATGCAGCAAATGGCGTAAACCATCACAATAAAGCCGAAAATCTAAAAAACAACAAACAAATCCCGGCGATAACTGAGTAAACAACTAAAACTAACTGGCAACTAAAACCACTACAACAACTAAATAATCATCAAGTCGAAAAATAAAACTACTGCTTGAATATGGAACAAGTACAAAACCAACTAAAACACACAATCTTAACCATCAGCTGATCCAATCTGATTCGAAAACTCCCATGAGTCAACACCGACGGCAAATGACAAGGCAGCAGCAGCAGCACTTTACTTCGTTTTTATTTGATTTGATTTTCATGAATTCAACTTGGTAAAATTTCCCCCACACACATTTACACATTTAATTTTTTTTTTAAGTTTACTCATCAAAGCGATTGTGATAATGGTTTTGTTTCTACACAAAAAAAAAAAAAAAAAAAAAAAAAACAACAAGTCATAAGCAAAGGAAAACTAAAACACACACAAACACATACAACATTTTGGAAAACTAGTATTAAATTTAATTCATTTCATCGAAAATTATCCGAAATACAAAAATGTAATAGTTTGTAAGCAAAAAACACACTTTGTAAGAAGAATTTTTCTCAGCTTTTTTTTTTTTTTAAATATTATTTTTAAGAAAATTTTTGTAAAAGCTAAAAAAATGATGATATTGAAAGTATTATACTTATATATATTTATATATATGTATATGATATGATATGATATAAAAGATAAACGTTTGCTGAAAATTGCATCAATTTTTTGTCAAACAAAAAGTCAATAAAGAAAAAAGGAAACGAAAAAATAATTAATTTCATACAAAGAGTTTTCATTGATAACACAAAAAAAATGGGCATATATCTTTTTTTGTATGATTTCCTATAGATCGAAAGACAGCAACAAATGCAAACAAAAAGATGAATAAATGGCAATTTCATATACATTCGAATGTATTTATTTTCCGGAAAAACACGACTACCTGCAATCAAATTAAGCAAACCAATTTCAACAAGAAGCCAAATCAATTTACGTCTTTTCCTAGACATGTGGTACTTTATGCGGGTTTAGCTCAAGCGCCGACGGCACTCAAGGGGCAAGCGTTTAGGCCACGTTTAAACTCTCAATTGGGTCATCTTAACAGAAATTAAGTTAATTATAGAAACATTGAACATTGAATGATCTGTGATGATCTTCTAAGCAAAGTTTATACATTTGTTAACAACTATTCAATTCGCTCACAATTTATTTGAATTCCTTTTCCAAATCAATCTTTAGTAGAAGAATTATTAAAGAGTTTATATGAACTACATTGATACATATCATGTATCACTGACAATATAAAAAAAAATGGATACCAAATTTCCCTTAATGAGCTATGCGGAAAGGAAGATCCAGTGGGTGACATCGCTTTAGGGGCCTTGTCAATGTATTATTATCTAATAAATTTACCGCCAGTTGATTTTAATGGGTACCCAATCACGCGGTGTTTTTTTAAATTTTGGATAAAACTACAAACAAATTATACGTAAAGCACTTCTATCAGCTGGCTTCAAGATTGAATTCAAGTTTATTGTACATTACAATGTAGAATGCATTCATCTTGTTTGAGCTACCAGTCTTTGAAAATCTGTGGATAAGGGCAGTAGATAAATCATTTTGTTTCCCATTAGATCCTTATTGTAAATCATTCAGCGAGCTGTATTAACATCTTAATCCTACACAGCTGTAAACTATTTCGATCAACCTTGTTATTTGTTTGTTTGGATCAAAACCAAAGTGACTTCATCATATATGTATGCATATATACCGGATGAAAACGGAAAAGTTGTACTCAATAATCTGAGGCAACTTTTTCCCATAGTGCAAGGAAAGCTTTTTTGAATATTTGCTTTAAACGCAGACTTTTATCAATTTCCTGACCGGTTTCATGTTCCTTTATTCAAGTATGATGCGGAATTTTATTTTTTTACTTAACAGATCTTTTACCGCTTTGCCGTAAGCTTTTGCCATCTTTATCGTTTATAATCCGCTTCAGCCTCTTCTGGTTAGTTAAGGTCATGATTTTAGATTTTCTGCCGGAATCGGGCTGTCTTTCTATTTCAAATATATTCAGAATGGAACAAAACTTCCCTTAATACAAAAAGTGTGAAAATGTGAAAATTTCTTCAGCGTTAAAGTTATTTTACCACATGCAATCGCAAATGAGTAAGCTAATTACTCAATATAGATTTCATGAAATTAACTGTGTAGAAACAGCAACATAATAAAGTTGGTACCCATTTTTATTTTGCCACCCATTGCACAAACGTCTCCAATTGAGATTGGCTAAAAAAACATTTGATATTGGCTAAAACTTTAAAGGTATTGGGATATGAAGCTCAAGTTTATCTTTTGAACAAAAAGTTTTATCCTCTCTAGTATACAAATGTTTCATTCTTAGATTTTTTCATATAAACCAAATAATGAAAAGAATGAACATAGTTATAAATGAATTGGTCTTTTAGCTCAATTCCCAGTTAGTCTGTAAATATATTTTTGAATTAACAAACAACACATTCTCCTCTTTCACTCATTGTACGAATGGTGGAAAAACTTTTCCACTTGCCTTGTTCAGAGTTGGCCAAAAGTTGTACAGAGGTCGCTCCCCAAAAAAACATTGCACCAAACACACACAAAGAAATTCAATTATGCAAGAGAAAATACAAAAATTGTGAAAATGTGAAAATTTCAAATATGCAGAAATATAGAAATTTTCCCTTTGGCTCTTTAGTCGTACAAAAGTTGAGGGAAAATTCTCTCGATTTTCCGACGAGAATGTCAAAAAATTAGGTGGTAACAAAACAATTTGCATTTTTAAGTTAATTTTTCGCTACGCGCGAAAAACTTATGGAAAATCACTGTTCACAATTCTAAGGGGGCTCATCATAAGAGCCATTTGGCTTCACCACCCGTTGCCGCCCTCTCCCCATTCTCTCAACTCTCAACTGTAGTCGAGGACTTTTAATTAAACTTTTGCACTTATGCAGCTGCAATCAGACGAATTCTAGTATCAGATTCTTCACCATCCTCTTGCTGTATCCTGCTGCTTTCTACATCCTGTCATCCCAGCAGTTCAATTCACTTTGATTGCCAAACATAATAAAAAGTTTTCTGCATCCATCCAAAAATGAAAAAAACGAAACGAAATCAAAAATTTCACTTTACCAAACAAAACTAATTAACGTTAAACAGATAAAAGTTAAGCGGCTGCCAAAGTGGCAAAAAGAACTACATAGAGTGCGGCTGAGGGTGGGGAGGAGAGAGAGAAGAGCATATGAAAATAATTAACACAACTTTATGATTATGTTTTTCTCCAGCATAACAAAAAAAAACACACACACACAAACTAGAAAAAGGATACGAAAAAACTTTTTACATCAAGCGATTTGTAAGTAAAAAGCTGTAAAAATCACAGACAGAAAACACATTTTTGAGCTGTGCTAATTACTTGGAAAAGTGTTTCGAATGTAACTGACTGACTGACTGATTGACTAACTCAATGTTTTTAGCACGCGCAGTTAATCTAGGGTTAAATGAACTCTCAATATATATTGATGAGTATAAACAGATGGGGAGAGAGAAATTTCCAAGAATAAATCGGCATCAAAATGCGAACAGAAACATATAAAATAGAGTTTCCTTTTCGACGAAGTTTCTATGCCCTTTCGTTCCATTTTTCGGGTTTTTTTTCCAAACACATCTTCAATTCAATCAAATTTTTTTTTATAATTTTCCTTTCAAAGACAATATCAAGAAAATATGTTAATACTTTTATCTATAATTGCTCAAACTGCATTACAAGAGATTTTACATTGAACATATTATGATATAAAACTCACTATATTAGCTGCATATGCTAACTCAACACCCGATCAAGTATATTTAACGTACTCTTCTTAGTTTTTAAATTTACAAAAAAAAAAGTTTGCCGAAAATAAACCTTTTATTGTTGTTTCTTTATAACCTTGGCGGATTTTTATCTCTCTTTCTACTCTATCGATTCTTCACATAATTGTCTGACGTTTTGACCAATTTTTTTTTTCTGCTTTGTTCGGTTTAAATGAATTATTCGATTAGCCTAGACAGGCGGAAAGACAGACAGAGACCCGAGACCTAAAAAGGCAAAAGACAAGGCCAAAAAGAGAAAAAAAAACAAGACCAAAATAAAAAGATCCTTAAAAAGTGCTTAGAACTATTTATTTGGGTATATAGGACTAATTGAATGTTATAGAATTTAAACTTGAATGAACTAAATATTTTAAAACAACGCAATCAAAAATTGTTGATCATATTTTGATTTATATTACCAATTAATATAGTTGGACTACTCCTACATTACTCAAATATATTACCTCTGAGGACCAACTTCTCGATAACCTTATCTCTCCCGACATTAAACTTTACAATTTTGGCAATCAAATACAAAATATATTTGGTTTTTCACATTTCTAGGGTATCTCATTGAAAGTGTTTTTGGTTGGCCTCTTTTCTTCTGTTGCTGCTGCTGCTTTTCGTGGTCACGTCTTCGACCCTTTTGTATTGTGTTGTGTTGCCAAAAATGAAGCAGAAAAAAATAAGGGACGCAAAACAAAGGAGCGGAAAGAAAAGGAAAAACAGAAATCAAATCAGTCAAGAACTAATGGCTGGCATAATAACATTAGGCCAAAATACTCAACGACGTAGAAATGTTTTTACACAAATTATGATGCGATTTGGTTAAGGATTAGCAGCAGAATCTAGAGCTAAAAAGAGAGAGAGAGAGAAAGATATGGACCAAGTCCAGTCAAGTAACCACTTCTCATAGATATTATGACAGTTGTGTGTGCACACGAAAAGACACGGAGACCAGAAACGCGGGAAAGGGAGGGAGCAAGTCAAACTAATTTGATAAGTAAATTAAATTACAAAATTAAAATTGATGGAAAAACGTAAAGAGGGCAGCAGCGTAACGCCCCCAAAAGTAATCAGAATCAAATAGAAAAACCACTCCAAAACCCGTGAAGAAGAAAAAAAATATCATTTATATGCCGCGCGACAAGCAGTTTCCTTCAAAATGAAACATTTTTAAAAATACTTTTTGATTGATGATCCATATCTAGTCAAGAAGTCTAGACCAGCACAAACAACAACAACAAAAAAAGGACACGCACAAACAAAAAAAAAAAAAAATATATGTGTTAGGAAGTTTGCGGAACGGAAACAAAATGACAAGAAAGATAGAAAATGGAATAGAAAAAGTCCATCATTAATTATTGAAATGTCATTAAAAACGAAGAGAGAAACGAGACTGACATGACGCAGATTCGCATGAATATTTAATAGCAAATAACTTACACACAATCCCAAAAATTGGGGAGCTTATGAAATTATGACAATGCGTGACCATCGACCGCATAGAGTCAGGATATTGCTACCAAGATGATATATAGCATGTCGACAACGACAACAACGACTACGACGACGACGACGACGACTTTGAGGTGAACAAATCACGCAAAGATGATAACAACAACAGTAATAATCACCATCTTGATAATGATGAAGTGGGCCGCCCTTTTTCGGTTTCATTTTCAGTTTTTCCTGTTTCTGTTTGTGTTCCTGTTCTCTGGGGCGCATTAATTACACACACACAGGGTGGAAAAAGGAAGAAAAAAAAAACATTGCCATTCATCAAAGTTGAGCATTTAATTATATATTTGACCCAAATCATTATCGACACACAATGCCATTGAAGGTCTAGCTAAGAAATGCAAATATGCAATAAAAATGAAACAAATGAGAAGCAGCAGGATCAGAATCACAATTTGAAACAAATTTCAGACCAAGTGCCAAAAGAGAGACTAAAACGGACCGCCTTCTGTCAAACGTCAAATTTGTGTGAGGGCGATAAAGGAGAAGGCTCAATGGAAGAGACAAAATTTTAACAAAGAAGTTGGCATACCCTTTCTTTCTAAATGATTCTAACTAGTTTTGGGTATAGTAAAATTTAAATCAAATGGAAACAAACGTATGATTAGATATGTGTGGTGAATATCATTTTTCAATTTTATAAATAGTTCGATTAATAAGTAAGTATAAGGCATCTAAGGAACGCCAAAACAAGGCAAAGGATCTCTTTTAACACTCAAACTCATATCACAAATCGGCTTAAGGCACAACAACTGCTCAAGAAGTCATATACAGTACATATATCCATATCACGTGGCATAAGGCCCGGAAAAATGAATGTGCCTTGTTTTGGCCAGTGAATAATAATGCTTCCACAAAAGGTAGTGGAAAGGCACAAAAAAAAAATAAATAAAAGGACAACCCGTCGAGCTTTTTGGCAAATTTTCGCGCCTAAAGTGAACGGCGTCAGAAACTATAAAATCGGCAAACTTCCGTTCAATGTCTGGGAGTTGTGATTCAGTCAGTCAGTCAAACAGTCAAACAGCTAGTCCTTAGTTCGTTCGACTGATGAGCTGTTGATTTTTGATGTGTTTGACATACGCTCGGTCGCATTGATTGCCACATAAATAATGAATTTATGCTGACAGCAAGTCATCATCAGGGCCAGTAGCGGGGCCAGGAGCAGGGCTCATAGAACGGTAGTAATGCATATGTATGCACAATGAGGATAACGACGACAACGAGAACGAGGACGAGGACGTTGGTGGTGGTAGGACCACGCACTGCGTTGCATCCTTTTTGCCAACTAATAAAATATGTTTTTATTGCAACACAGACACAGAGACACACACACACACATTGAGAGAAAGGACACACACACACGCACCGCGTATAAAAATTAATGAGCCACAGAGGCGCGCGTTTTATCCCCCCTCCCTTCCCTCTTCACCATTTTAAGGGTTTTCTACCTTCAAACACAAAAATCATTTCGCATTTTGCAAATTTCATTTCATTTCATTTCGCATTGCATAAAAGTTAATGTTTTTGTTGCCTGACAGCGACCAACAAACGAAATGTTAATAATATGCATAAATATGTCAGCTAATAAAAAAGGTTGCACAAATGTGGGTACACACACACACACACACACACGCACACCTAGGGTGGATCAACTGTACATACATATAGAACAGAGTAGCTAACTAATGCTCAACACTCTCATCGTTTGCGGTTTGACCGTGCGACATCATCTTCTTTCCATTTATGAGGCTGACTTCTTTCCTTTTTTTTTTTTTCTTTTCTTAAGGTGCTTCTTAAGGGCTCCGCTCTACGTTTTGGTCTACGGGATATCATCATAAATATTTATGTTAAGTAACTGGAAAGAATTGAGGTTTATGTAGGTGCTAATTGAGACCCATTGTGTGCCTCGTGGGCCTGTATTCCTTTTCGTTTGAAGCCTACAGATAATGTTTAACGCGCGACAACAACGATGGGAAAGTTTCGTCTTTCAATAAGAGCAGTCGCCAGACTTACTTATAGAAATTGCAAAACTGTACAGAAAATAAATTAGCACCTTTTATCCGTTTATAAAATAATATCTAAACTAACCACCAATTAGATAAGACATTAACTAACATGGTTAATGGAAAGTGTTCCTTTTTCAGTAAAATAAAAACTTTTCAAATAAGAAATAATATCTACAAGCTAAAATGTAAAAAGTTGAGTTTATCCCGAATTTGAGAATTATTGTTGCATTTTTGGACCAAGCGCTTAAATGAAATTCATAAATCATATTTCACCTCACCGGTGGGTGATAGTTTAGCTATTTCTCTTTTAGTGTCCATAATAGTTTAAACTGAGATAGTGGGGAGACGAAGTTAGTATTTGAAACATTCATCGATTTACGACTTAATTATACGAAAGTTTTTTTCGATACAGTTAACTCGTAAGCTTGAGCAAAATAATCGATTACTGTGTGTGATTAATTGTGACACCACTAGGCATAATACAAAACGATATTAATTTTAATCATGTAGCCATAGGTAAATTCGTCAGAAAATTCTATAAATATTGGGTGCACTCATTGATTTTCTCATTCAGTAACTTCCCTCTGCTGGGGTAACAACTGAATTAGGGTTCCTTACTTTATTAATTTTTTTTTTTTTATTATTTATTAAAGCATCTCGTAATGCCCATTCGACTGACTTTAATCAGCGAATGCGGTGAGCTTCGCATACTACGCCACCTCATTGTAGGCCCACTTTGTAGCTGCTGTTTTTCAGTCGCTTTTCAAAAATTTAGGCCACTATTTAAATCGAAAGTTATGGACATTTTAATGCCAGGAAATCCACCCATAATAATAATAATTTGGCCCACGAAACAAACTGAAACAATTGATTACCAAAGATTCGTTCAATTTAAATGAAAAATATTTTAAATATTTACTCGAATTTTCCTTATTTTTAAACATCCTCTTATCAAAAACTAACCTACCTCCGCTAACTGTCTACTCAATAACACTACGGAAAGTAGTTAGAATCAAAATTCAGTTCATCTTCCACAGAATCTTTCGAAATTGGAGATTCAGTGTCACTTTCTTTTTGAAAATCAAACTTGGCCATAAAACTATAACCTTGTGGTTAAATTATGGAATTTTCATTAATTTTCCCATTCAGCTACTTCCGTCTGTTGGGATAACAACTGATTCCAAAAGTCTCTTACATTTTAAACTTAAAATATATTTAATTTTTAATCGTATTTTCCCTATTATTAAATATCCCCTTATCAATAACTAACCTACCTCAGCTAACTGTCTACTCAATAACACTACGGAATGTAGTTAAAATCAAAATTCAGTTCGTCTTCCACAGAATCTTTCGAAATTGGAGATTCAGTGTCACTTTCTTTTTGAAAATCAAACTTGGCCATAAAACTATATCCTTGTGGTTGAATTATGGAATCTTCATTAATTTTCCCATTCAGCTACTTCCGTCTGTTGGGATAACAACTGATTCCAAAAGTCTCTTACATTTTAAACTTAAAATATATTTAATTTTTAATCGTATTTTCCCTATTATTAAATATCCCCTTATCAATAGCTAACCTACCTCAGCTAACTGTCTACTCAATAACACTACGGAATGTAGTTAAAATCAAAATTCGGTTCGTCTTCCACAGAATCTTTCGAAATTGGAGATTCAGTGTCACTTTCTTTTTGAAAATCAAACTTGGCCATAAAACTATATCCTTGTGGTTGAATTATGGAATCTTCATTAATTTTCCCATTCAGCTACTTCCGTCTGTTGGGATAACAACTGATTCCAAAAGTCTCTTACAATTTATATTAAATATATATTTAATTTTTAATCGTATTTTCCCTATTATTAAATATCCCCTTATCAATAACTAACCTACCTCCGCTAACTGTCTACTCAATAACACTACGGAATGTAGTTAAAATCAAAATTCAGTTCATCTTCCACAGAATCTTTCGAAATTGGAGATTCAGTGTCACTTTCTTTTTGAAAATCAAACTTGGCCATAAAACTATAACCTTGTGGTTAAATTATGGAATTTTCATTAATTTTCCCATTCAGCTACTTCCGTCTGTTGGGATAACAACTGATTCCAAAAGTCTCTTACATTTTAAACTTAAAATATATTTAATTTTTAATCGTATTTTCCCTATTATTAAATATCCCCTTATCAATAACTAACCTACCTCAGCTAACTGTCTACTCAATAACACTACGGAATGTAGTTAAAATCAAAATTCAGTTCGTCTTCCACAGAATCTTTCGAAATTGGAGATTCAGTGTCACTTTCTTTTTGAAAATCAAACTTGGCCATAAAACTATAACCTTGTGGGTAAATTATGGAATTTTCATTAATTTTCCCATTCAGCTACTTCCGTCTGTTGGGATAACAACTGATTCCAAAAGTCTCTTACATTTTAAACTTAAAATATATTTAATTTTTAATCGTATTTTCCCTATTATTAAATATCCCCTTATCAATAGCTAACCTACCTCAGCTAACTGTCTACTCAATAACACTACGGAATGTAGTTAAAATCAAAATTCGGTTCGTCTTCCACAGAATCTTTCGAAATTGGAGATTCAGTGTCACTTTCTTTTTGAAAATCAAACTTGGCCATAAAACTATATCCTTGTGTTTGAATTATGGAATCTTCATTAATTTTCCCATTCAGCTACTTCCGTCTGTTGGGATAACAACTGATTCCAAAAGTCTCTTACAATTTATATTAAATATATATTTAATTTTTAATCGTATTTTCCCTATTATTAAATATCCCCTTATCAATAACTAACCTACCTCCGCTAACTGTCTACTCAATAACACTACGGAATGTAGTTAAAATCAAAATTCGGTTCGTCTTCCACAGAATCTTTCGAAATTGGAGATTCAGTGTCACTTTCTTTTTGAAAATCAAAGTTGGCCATAAAACTATATCCTTGTGGTTGAATTATGGAATCTTCATTAATTTTCCCATTCAGCTACTTCCGACTGTTGGGATAACAACTGATTCCAAAAGTCTCTTACATTTTAAACTTAAAATATATTTAATTTTTAATCGTATTTTCCCTATTATTAAATATCCCCTTATCAATAACTAACCTACCTCAGCTAACTGTCTACTCAATAACACTACGGAATGTAGTTAAAATCAAAATTCAGTTCGTCTTCCACAGAATCTTTCGAAATTGGAGATTCAGTGTCACTTTCTTTTTGAAAATCAAACTTGGCCATAAAACTATAACCTTGTGGGTAAATTATGGAATTTTCATTAATTTTCCCATTCAGCTACTTCCGTCTGTTGGGATAACAACTGATTCCAAAAGTCTCTTACATTTTAAACTTAAAATATATTTAATTTTTAATCGTATTTTCCCTATTATTAAATATCCCCTTATCAATAACTAACCTACCTCAGCTAACTGTCTACTCAATAACACTACGGAATGTAGTTAAAATCAAAATTCGGTTCGTCTTCCACAGAATCTTTCGAAATTGGAGATTCAGTGTCACTTTCTTTTTGAAAATCAAACTTGGCCATAAAACTATATCCTTGTGGTTGAATTATGGAATCTTCATTAATTTTCCCATTCAGCTACTTCCGACTGTTGGGATAACAACTGATTCCAAAAGTCTCTTACATTTTAAACTTAAAATATATTTAATTTTTAATCGTATTTTCCCTATTATTAAATATCCCCTTATCAATAACTAACCTACCTCAGCTAACTGTCTACTCAATAACACTACGGAATGTAGTTAAAATCAAAATTCAGTTCGTCTTCCACAGAATCTTTCGAAATTGGAGATTCAGTGTCACTTTCTTTTTGAAAATCAAACTTGGCCATAAAACTATAACCTTGTGGTTGAATTATGGAATCTTCATTAATTTTCCCATTCAGCTACTTCCGTCTGTTGAGATAACAACTGATTCCAAAAGTCTCTTACAATTTATATTAAATATATATTTAATTTTTAATCGTATTTTCCCTATTATTAAATATCCCCTTATCAATAACTAACCTACCTCCGCTAACTGTCTACTCAATAACACTACGGAATGTAGTTAAAATCAAAATTCAGTTCGTCTTCCACAGAATCTTTCGAAATTGGAGATTCAGTGTCACTTTCTTTTTGAAAATCAAACTTGGCCATAAAACTATATCCTTGTGTTTGAATTATGGAATCTTCATTAATTTTCCCATTCAGCTACTTCCGTCTGTTGGGATAACAACTGATTCCAAAAGTCTCTTACAATTTATATTAAATATATATTTAATTTTTAATCGTATTTTCCCTATTATTAAATATCCCCTTATCAATAACTAACCTACCTCCGCTAACTGTCTACTCAATAACACTACGGAATGTAGTTAAAATCAAAATTCAGTTCGTCTTCCACAGAATCTTTCGAAATTGGAGATTCAGTGTCACTTTCTTTTTGAAAATCAAACTTGGCCATAAAACTATAACCTTGTGATTGAATTATGGAATCTTCATTAATTTTCCCATTCAGCTACTTCCGTCTGTTGGGATAACAACTGATTCCAAAAGTCTCTTACAATTTATATTAAATATATATTTAATTTTTAATCGTATTTTCCCTATTATTAAATATCCCCTTATCAATAACTAACCTACCTCCGCTAACTGTCTACTCAATAACACTACGGAATGTAGTTAAAATCAAAATTCAGTTCGTCTTCCACAGAATCTTTCGAAATTGGAGATTCAGTGTCACTTTCTTTTGAAAATCAAACTTGGCCATAAAACTATAACCTTGTGATTGAATTATGGAATCTTCATTAATTTTCCCATTCAGCTACTTCCGTCTGTTGGGATAACAACTGATTGCAAAAGTCTCTTACAATTTATATTAAATATATATTTAATTTTTAATCGTATTTTCCCTATTATTAAATATCCCCTTATCAATAACTAACCTACCTCCGCTAACTGTCTACTCAATAACACTACGGAATGTAGTTAAAATCAAAATTCAGTTCGTCTTCCACAGAATCTTTCGAAATTGGAGATTCAGTGTCACTTTCTTTTTGAAAATCAAACTTGGCCATAAAACTATAACCTTGTGATTGAATTATGGAATCTTCATTAATTTTCCCATTCAGCTACTTCCGTCTGTTGGGATAACAACTGATTCCAAAAGTCTCTTACAATTTATATTAAATATATATTTAATTTTACTCGTATTTTCCTTATTTTTAAATATACCCTTATTAATAATTAACCTATTTCCGCTAACTGCTACTCTATAACATTACGAAAAATAGTTAAAATCAAAATTTAGGTCGTTTTCCAAGAAGACGCACGAGATTGGCGATACACTTTTATCCCGAACATACAACAATTTGTCCCACAAAACTATGACCATGAGTTCAAATAATACATTCCCGTTTGTGCGAATCAAATTAAACTTCAATTCAAAGTCATTGAAAAGATAAGGTTTAAGTTAAAAACTGTTAACTTATAATCAATAATTATGGTCAACAAAAATTGATTTTCAACTTTCAAACTTCCATTCAAATTTTTATGGCAAGGTTTGGAATTTTCGTAAATTGTTAAAGTTTTCCTGTCTCAGACTATATTTTTGTAAGATTTTGTATAGTTTACTATGTAACTGATTTTCCACAATGTTGAATAAGAATGAGTGAGAGAGAGACAGAGAGATCCAGATGTTGTTACTGATATAGCAACTAAAACGAAAACTTCATACTTCATTCAGGTTTTCCCTTTCTTCCCTAACAATCACAACAACAACAAATCTCCAGAAGACTTTTTTTTACGATATTAAACGCAGAGATTTTTATAGATTTATATCCACATTTCGAGATTGTTGTCGTTGTTGTTGCTTTTTTATTGAAATAGGAAACTTTGTGCATATTGCATGCATCAAATGGCAGAGTACTTTTTCGTCCTCTTCTTCACTTGCAACATTGGCCACTTTTTTTATGACAAAGAACGAAATGAGATGAAATTATTGACGACGAGGAAGGAAAGAAATAGACGGAAATCGCTGGCAATAGTCAAAGGAAATAAAAGCGAAATTACTTTTGATAAAGCAACAACAAGAAGAACTTATAGAAAAAACTACACATAAGCTTGGCCGTAAAAAAATAAAAGAACAAGAGGGAAAAAAATTGGAAGAAAAATCGAAGGAAAAAAAAGAAGCGACAGGAAGTAAGCTACAAGAGGGCGTTGATTTGTCACAAGTAGAATTATGAGGACGCGCGGCAAGGACGATATAGAGAGAAAGAGATGGATACATAACAGCTGCCAAACATTGGGAAAGCTGCAACAAGCACTTCTAGAAGCAACAACAACAAACACTTCAATTACCGGAAAACGTGTGTCTGATAATACCTTCAAGTTTCTCTAACCCACCGACCGACCCCACCCAGCTGGAGGCGGCGGCGGCGGCAACGGCGGCAAAAGTAAATAAAATGTAATTTTATTATTTTGATTTTTACGGCTAGACTTTTTTTTTGCCTTTTTTTTTTTTTGCCAGTTACCCTGCAAATAGGCTAGACAACACAGGGTATAGCCGGCAAGCAATCCGTATTAGCACATTTTGGGCCGGGATGCAAAAATGTTTGATCCTAAAATGGAAAGTGACTGTTTAGCTGCCTATTTCAAGAAAGCAAAAAAGTTTCAGAAGAAATATTTCATGGGTTTTGTAAAAGAAAAATAAAAATGTGCTAAGCCTAACTTTAAATGAGAACAACTTTTTCTATAGAGTATATTTTAAGAGTAGCACTGTCACAGGTTACCCGCTCTCCCCGCCGCCCTTTCACATACGTATTCCTTTCATATTTTTCCTATATTGTGTTGCTTTTGGTTTATGTTTCTTTCTTTGCTTCTTTTTTTATGCATTAATATTAATAACCAAGTCATTGTTATTACTGTTGTTGTTGGCGCCAAGCAAACACACACACACACATACACATTGTTGGCAAGCTAAAGAAAGTATCTGAATATATATGTATGTATATACATAGTTCTTATCATCATCATGCAGGGTGGTTCAAATGGTCTTGGCTGTGTTTCGCCAGGAGTTTTTGTCCTATCTACCTAAAAAAAGAGAGAGGTGTGTTTACGAATAGTTTTAATGGGTTATTATTGTAACTGTTTTTCCTTTTTCTTGTCATAAATGTCATTGCTCGTAAAAAGGCAAAATGCAATTTCTCTTACACCTCCCTCTGCCCTGCCCAGTTCTGCCCGTTTCCCCAACCACCACCATATCTAACTATAGCTTTGGCCTGGACTTCCCTCTTCCTTTCTGCTTCTTTAAAAATAAAAGTAACTGCACTTAAATTTTATATGTATTTTGTTTGCTTTTTCCTTCATCCTTCACAAGCCCAGAAGCGCATCCACAGTTGTCAGTGACTCCCGTCGTTGTGTGTGTGTGTGTGTGTGTGCAAGGACCTTCGCCTGCGTGTGAAATTATGATAAATGTGCATAAAATCGCGTCAAGGAAAACAACAAGCACTTTGAAATAGGTTCAACGACTATGATATACCGTAGAGTGAAAGAGTCCATGGAGTCGTCTTTGGAGTGTCATCTAATCAAAACTAATTGACTTTGGAACCAACAGAAATATGTAGAGTCTAAGCAAAGAGCAAAAATCTTTTACAATTATTAACTATTCAGATATAGTCATAAATAATCGAATGAATTAATAAGCATAACGATTTCAGAGACCCCAATATACTTTTAAACATCTTATAGCCACAAGGTCTAAATAGCAACAGCAACTCAGGAGCTGCAAAAAAAAAGATGCAAACCCAAAACAAAATGCACTTTTTGCTTTGCCTTTCTGCATTTCGTCATTGTTTTGCGGTCATAAAAAATGTCCTGCATCAAGCAAAATTACCAGGCAGCACGCAGTAGCAATAGCAGCACCAGTCCAGGACAATGCAATCCTTCGGCCATAAGACAGACAGACAGACAGACATAACAGCGGGAAAGACAGAGGCGAATGAATGGCAATTTTGATTGCATTTTCTTTTAATTAAATTAGCTTTTTTATGCTTCCCCTTGGTTTGTGGTCATAAAATGAGAGAGAAAAAAGATGAAAAAGGAACACCAAATGAGGAAAAATTGAAGTGTGAAATGAGGAGTGTCTTTAATTTTATTTCTAAGAAATTAGAACGGTAATTTATCAGCAGCTTAAGACGAAAAATTGTCATAAAAAAACCTAAAGAATAAAATTTTGATTTATAGTCAAAAAAAAAAGATTATTAAGGCTTTTTTTATCTTCAACAAACCTAAATATCACCTTTTTTTCCTTGGGATTTTCCGCTTTAAGTTTTTTTTAGTTATTTATTATTCAAATCGATAATTTTGTGTTTATTTAATTGAGAATTTATGAATTGCTTTGATTTTTGGCTACATGTGCTTAAGCCATATCTCCTCCTCCACCTCCGGCTGCAATCTTTAGGTCATTCAACTCCTCAGCCAAACGTTGAGTGGTAGCCTCCAAGAGTGTGGGAATCTTTAAGAAATTAGCAGCCGATGCCAATTTATATATCATATTGTCATCTGTATCGGAATCTTTAAGAATATTATTCAAAATTGAACGTCCTACATTAACATCGTCGACAGGATCATCGCCAACAGCCTCACACCATTTCAAAACCATGACAAGTGTAGGTGAATCAACTTTGTGGATTGGAATTACATCCGCGAACAAGTCTCCTTGCAATAAATTCATTTGCTTGCACAGTTCGCCAGTAATTTTATATATAACGCCATCAGAGGTTTCCAATGATATAAGCGTTACCTTTTCCACTCCATCTTCATCTTTATCATCTTCAACGTATTTTTCTGCAATTGGTGAATTAGTTTTCTCTAATTCAAAGTCCGACATTTTGATGTTATTTTTTCTTTCTTCTAGCTAGTTGGGAATGAGAATTAACGACAAGTTAGTCGAAAATCAAAGGGGCACGATATATACATAAATGAAAACTGGTGGCCTACTAAGCTGATTTTATAACTTAAGTGATACGCAATTCAGAGACGAATCAACGTCATGTGTATTGGTCAGTCCTAGGCAACCAAATAAACACTTGAGAAAGCTGCTGGAGCTAATAGTATATTTCGATTTCCGTTGCCAAAAACACGGCCCAGGATAGCCTAACAACGTATAAGTCCAAGTCCAAGTCAAAGTCCGGCAATTGATTGAGTTTGACCGACCGACAGGCAGACTGTACAAGACTCTCTCTAGAGCTTTGTAAGACTCTTGCGGAAATTGCAAAATTTCTGCACCGTAATAAGATATTAAATTAAGTTTGCACACAAAGCAAATATGGCAGGGAAAATGCGATGGCAAGGCAAAGGACTAGGCGGCAGACAAGCAAACAGGATTTTCGTCTTTCAAGCAGCAAATGAACCACTAATTGCGTGCCGAAATGCAATTTAGTGAACTTTACCTAGTCCGAGCGCCCTCTAAATAAATAGAAGGCAACAAATAATAGTAGAGTGGGGCGGTGGGGAGAGTGATAGGCAAAGGCAAATAAAGCTACACCATTCCCCCGTGCACCATTGAAATCGAGGCAATGTCCAGGCAATGTCCAAGAGGCCAAAGTGAGTCTAAAATCTTGAGAAAGACAAACAGTGTAAAATCCATTCATTACCCCTTCTTCTCATACCTTTTGTTTAATTATGCAATTTTCAAAGTTTTAAATCCTTTTCGATTTCTTTCCTCTTCTTTTTTTTCTCTTCGTTGTTGTTGCTGTTGTTGTTGCCAGCTAGTTGGAGATCCTGTCATTGTTAACCCTTTCCGAATGTGTTGACAATGATAAATTACTTGATTTATCGCGCCCGCCGACGACACATTGACACGTGTCCGGTCGACACTTTCTCATCCCATAATTATCTTCCCTCTCCCTCTCCCCACCGTCATTCTGCTCCCATTGGTGTGGCCCTCTTTTGTTTGGCTTACTTTTTAATTAAATGCAAACAAAAATGACCATTTGATAAGCTTCTGGCCAGAATTGACTAAGGGCTCAACCGATTCCTTTATGCCTGGTCCCCACCCACTACTCCCTTCCATTCCTTTGTCCCTTTTCCTCGCCGTTTGTATACTCATATTTAAAATGCACTCACCGGACGAGAGCATCGCACATTTGCCATTGACCACGGACAACTGCTGCAACCAACTGCATGGCATTAATTTTTATAGACTTGACTGCATCCATGAAAATTCATTGGCATTTCATGACCATTTGCGTCATCCCATCGAATGCAGCAGGCGACTTCACTCTTTTGGAGGAAGGATTTCGGATCATAGGTTCGGTTTTTCAGAGGTCCTTCATAGGCCGTTGCACCCATTACAACAATTTTCGACTTAATGATGTTTCCAAATGCATTGGCAAATATGTTTTACCAAAGAAAAAAAAAACACTCTTATCCCTCACTACAAAAAGCTACTCGTATGAAAAGTAATTATGACTAAAAATGAACTGGTTAATACCCTTTAAACTTTTGTGTGTGACAATGTATATCACCATCTTGTTACTCCGGGAGTACACTTTCATAATCTACTTGAATCGTTACCTCGGCATAGATAAATCTGCTTATACATATATACGGATCATTACATGTTTCGATATAGACTAAAAGTCTTGGCTATATTTCTAATTTCATTATGTACTCAAAAATGAACTGGTTAATAGTTTAGATATAAACTAAACTATTAGATATAGTTTAGATAAAGTGACTAGGCAATGATTCATCGATTCTTTAATTATTATCAATGAAATAGACAAATATATCGATGTATTTTTTCCAGTGCCGAATTAGTCATACACCTATATTAAATGATTTTTGAACACTGAAAGTTGATTCAATGTTTATAAATTGACAAAAATTCGATTTGCAAAATTTGGAAAATTTGAAATAAAAACTCTTAAGTTAGCGATTTTGTGACTTTGTCAAATTTAAATCGTGTTTTGAAAGTGACATCTCATTTGTGATGCTTTTCGAGTCAATTATGATTTGAAATTTAAACTACTAAGTTATCTTTTTATTCCAATAAATATTAACTCCATAAAGCTATAACATAGTCATTATTGGAAGTATTATTAAAGTTAAAATCTTTATTTTAAATTTTTACAAAAATAATGGTTTCTTTTTAATCGGGATGCAATTAATTTTTCTAAATAAGTTTTTAAATGCCATTTTAAAATAGTTATTTCTAATCGCTTAGAAAATGACTAAAATACAGTCTAAGGAAACTAGGTGAAATCACCAAAGATTGTTTAAAAATATCTCAAATATTTTCAAATAACACTTACTTTGTGAATCTGTAATTCTGTCAATTTCTGACCGATTATCTAAATTCAAATTTTTAGTTTTCTTATTTAAAAAGTAATCTTCTACTTTAAAATTTTTGTGTAAAACAAAATAAAATGTATTTATATATTTGCGTCACTAACATGTAATGGAAGAACAACTAAATTTGCAGTATCTTGCAGTTTGCAGTATTTTCAAATATCGAGCTTGAAATATATACATATGCAAGTATAAATGTAAATGAATACAGTTCTTAAAAAAAAAACCTTCATTTTAACTAACTCAATAAATCTATCGACAACATATGTATGAAAGAACTTGATGCTTAAAATAACGTTGAAAACTAATACGCCCATTATGATGAAATTTATATTATATCCTGTATATTACTGCGGTTGTTCCCCAACATCCAATACCACGCTCCTACACCCCGCCCAAACCTTCAGACGCAGCAGCAATTTCAATATGTTTATGTGTAATTTTCAAATAAAGGTTTAAATGATTTTGGCAAACAATTGCATAGCCAAAAGAGTGCACCGAATAGGAGGAAAGAAGCTGGTGGAGGTGAAGCAGATGGTGGCGTAGTACCTACTGCCACATCATTTTTCTTGTTTATGGCGGCTTTTTGCATATGTATTTTGTATTTTGCCGAATGTGTTACATTGCGGTTAAATGTATGCATATTTGTATGTGCGTTCGATTTTTGGTCATTGATATTTTTGGTAACGGTAACGGGTTTTTATGCATGTGTGTGTTGAGTGCTTGTAATCAACATGGTTGCGGCTTTGTTCTCCCTATACATTTACATACATTTATCGATATGTCCGGCCAGATATTGCTTTTTCCCTGATTATTTTCAAATATACACATTCTTTTTATTCGCATTTTGTGGTTGATCCGTGTAAAGTGAGAGATTGAGAGTTTGGTATGGTGGTTATCCGATGAAATGCGTAATTATCGAAAAAGGAATTTGTCAGCTAGCCTTTGGTAATGATTTTATATTCTAATTTAATTAAAATTTGTTAACTATATTTCGATTGGCTTTTTTGTTTCGTTTTCGTTGTTCTTTGCTTAAATATTGATTTGGTTTAATTGATTTGCGTTGGTTTCAGTAATAGGTAAACAGTCGAAATGAAGTAATTTCTGCAATATTATTTATCGTCCACAGGACATTTTCAAGGACAAAAACCTAAAAGTAGACACTTTCATTTGTGTATAAATACCCTTAAACTAAATTAGGTAAATACGAAAATGGTCTTCCCTTTTAGCTGTCAATCACGAGACTGATTTATTTATCAATGTAAATTTTGCCAATTAAAAGGTAGCTCACATAATCGCCCACTGAGCCAGCCGCAGTGTGTAAAATTTAAGGAATTTAAGGCAAAAGACTGAATTTGATTCGACTCTGTCACCCAACTACTGCAACATCAAGAAGTGGGCGACAGAAGGGAAGCAGGAGCACAGAGAATGGATCTCAACTAAATTACGTGCCAATCAACCACTTGGAAAATGACAATGGGCACACGAGGACGACAACTGATAAGACCCAAGACGAAGAAAACACGTCAGAGGCGGCAGAAGACAAACGCAAGACAAACTTATTTGTTTAACAACAAGACGAAAACGACACACACACATAAATACACAAGGAGCACAATAATACCATAGAGGGTTGAGAATAAGACCGAGGACAAGGATTCAAGCTGACTGTTTGCTAATTAGCACATATTCCTCCTGGCAGGCAAAAGAAACAAACAAAACCAGGCGACACATAGAGAGAAAATGCCTCCTGGCGGCAGTGTCAACATCTCACGTGCAGTTCTCAGTTCTCTCTCTCTCTCTCTATGTTGAATCCTTCTCGTTCTTGTCTCGGCGGATTAAATTGTTTAATTTTAAATATGCTCTGTCACTTCATTTGTAAGGAATAAGAAAAAAACCACACACACACACACACACAATAACTTTCTCGAAGGATGTTGCAAAAAGTTTTCTGTTCGTACGAAGAGAGAAAAATCATTAACACGCCCGCAAGCCAAGCCAAACGAAAGGATAACAGATTTTTCTGCTAATTTGAGGCAGACTCCTTTGTGCGTGACGATGGGGGCGAAAATGTGGTGGTGACGGAGAAGGGGCCGGGGTGGTGCCAGGATTGGCAGACACTATCTTAGACTTCAGATCAACTTCTTGCCGGTTTCGTTGTCGTTTTGCTTGAGTGACGAAGCTAAAGAAAGAGTAAGTATGAGAGATAAGCTTTTAGCCAGGCAGGATGTTTGAGTTGGGGTCGTGGCCAAGTGAGTCGAGGAGGAGGATGAGGTGAAGGAGTGTGGAGTCGGTTGGCAGTTCCTTAAACTTTCTCAATAAATTGCGTTTCTCGGTTGCACGTTGACAGTTTTGCTTAACGCTTCATAATCAGAAAACAAATAAGTTGCCATCTAATTGTGTATTGTACAATTAAAAGCCAAAAAGAAGGACTTAAGTCAACTGAAATTCAAAAAGTTTCACAAGACAAAAAAAAAAAAAAAACAAAAATGAAGCAAGAGACGAGAGAAATTGAGAAGATGCTAAGGTCCACAAGCGTTTAAAAAGCCAAAAATAAGGGGAGTGAGAAAAACTTTCAAGTCTTTCGCCTGAGTAGTTGCTAAGGAAGTTGGCGAAGGGAATGTCCTTTCGCTTCGCCGATTTGCACACACACACACACACACACAGACACAGGGACAGAAAGGACAAAATTAATTGTTGAGTAATTGAAATTTTATTTATATTAGTTTCCTTTTTGTTGTTCCTGTCCTTACCGCCTGCAGTGTTTGTCTTCGTTTCCTTTTCGGTGTGTAATTCTTGTTTTTCAATGTAATTTAGTACTTAGTTTTAGGCTTCACTGCACTCAGCCAAATGCCAAGAGAATGGCCACGGGGCTCATTTTTTATTCAAATTTCCTTTTTACAAACAGACGAGACGAGAAGATCAGAGCAGAAAATCAATTATACGCCTTGTTGATGATGTCATTGCCAAGTTTTAAGTCATTTTTTCTAACCCCCCACATCCCCCCACCATTTTGAAAAAGGTTTAATTGGTGAAATTTAGTCTCACAGCTGACCCCAAGAGAAATGATGGCATGAAGGGGCAAGGAGACCTCTCTAATACTCTAATATCATCTTCAATTGTGTCATCCTATTTGATAGCCCCTCCTTGTTTTTTTGTCATTTGTTGTAATGTTTGGCAAAGAATTCAATTCGAAACTTGACAAGTATTTGTGTTAGTCTTCAGCTTTAATCAAAGTGTTTTCTACACCAATTTTCAATTCCATTGAAGGAGAGTCTGAGTATGCTGCTGCTAACCATTACCCCTAGACGGCTATTTGTGCTTTCCGTTAATGCCTTTTAATTTAATTTTGCATGCCCAACCGCACAGCATCACAACGGAACAGAACACAAAACACAAATGGTCAATACTCTTCAAATAAAAAGCCAGTCTCTGCCAGGCCCCTTTCCATACAGTTTGAGTCCAACAATGTTGAAAGTGCCTCGCTCACCACCCACACCGCCTCCATACCCATCATTCTATAATAGGGTTAGGGTAAATAGGTGTTATAAGGGGCGGCAAATGTGAATGCAGCCAAAGTGGCACTACAGTCAATAAGAATGTGAATGCGAATGCGAATACAAGTGTGGAATGCCGACTATGACCACGTTGAGGATGACGACGACTGTCAGTCGCATATAACAAGCTATGCTCGCTGGGATCTGGCTATCAGCAGCAGCAGCAGGACACACTCCTTTCCAGTAACAACATACATAATTGCCGGTCATTTGCAGGAAAATGAACAATCCAACTCAACCACCCGAACACTCGTTCGTCCTGCCACCCACCCACATTTCGTTTGTCATATGCAAATCAAAAACAAAAAGCTTTTTTGTTGAGGTTAGCACTCTCTGGCAACATTGTTGCTGCAACATGTCATCGTTATGTGTTGCCTTTTGTTTTTACTGCAAATTTCAAATTGTATGCTAGCCGCTGCAGGGATGTCCCCCTCACTCTCGGGCAGAGGTAAAGGGGTTTAAGCATTTTCGACCATTTTGATGACCAAGATAAACTAACTGCCTTGGAAACACTGAGAATTGGGAGTAAGGGCTGCACAATGACTACGTAGCTACTTTTAAGGGTCTCGAGAACCGTTTGCTTTTATTGACTGACCAAACCAGCCAACCAACCAACTGGTCCACCATTCCACCCAACGGTCAGACAATTACGTTTACTGCGGTCAAAAATGCAACAACTACACAAAAGTTATACCGTTTAATGTTGTGCCCCATCGGAAGCATTCAGCCAGCGGGTAAGTGAGTGAAAGCACACAAAGGGTACATGGGTTAAATGAAGAAGGAGAAATAAGTATATGCGGAAGAGATATTCCTTAAAGAAGAAATAGTTATTTTTGATTTAAAGATGAACACAAACAAAATGTCTAGTTTAGTAATTCAGTAGGTAAAAAATTAATAAATTTACATTTATGAATTAACCCACGTTCATGATTCTAATGAACTAATGAAATTCTAGTCTAAAGTATTTCTAACAATTTCATATTTCAGTCGTCAAAAGAAAGGGTATTCAAGTGTTCAAGCCGAAGTCCTCGTCATGTGTTTTAAGCTCATTTCTGGTTAGTTATGTCGTATGCGTAATAAAAGTACAAAAATCTCATTCTAGCATTGGCTCCTGTTGTGCATTTATGTATATCTCATGTCTCGCCATTTAATTCGAAAAGTTGTTATCTAAATAATTGCAACGATTGCAACAACATTGAGGTTTTTAGTTTGCTCGTCTCTCTCTCACACACACGTCTTTTCAATTCTTCTTTACCATTTCATTCAGCAGGATTGTTGGGGCAGTGAGAAAGAGGAGAGATACACGCCACTTTGCTTAGCCAGGCCATAAAAAATCTGCCGCCTGCAAAATCTCATTAGAATAATGCACATAAACACACAACAGAAGAGAGAGAGAGAGAGAGAGAGAGAGAGAGAGAGAAGGCTACCAGCATCACCAGAAAGAAAGAGTAAGAGAAAAGGGGAGAGCAAACAATTGTTGATTAAATTCATTTTAGTCATTTGCATATGAAATTGTCTGGGATGACTTCAAGTCGTTTCTCTCTATCTGTCTGTCTCTTTGTCTGTCGGTTTCGTTTGGTTCGTTTTTGTTATTATGAAACCGCATTGAAAAGTCATTTTTGGTATGGCGTCGAAGTCGAAGAAGGATTTTGGCCACAAGAATAATGAAGTTGCCAGGGTCTTAAGTCTTTCCCTCCTCTCTATGGCTCTATGCAGAAACAATGGCAATGGGAGAGTGTGGCAAATGGTGAAATGGTGACAACAATGACAATGAAATGACTTAGGTGCAACAGGATTTGCAGAACGCACTTAGGTGTTTTTGCTCTTCATTGTTCTTTTATGGTTGGTTTCAGCTTGTTTTGATAATTTAATTGAAATGGCAAAAGGTGTATGTGTGTGTGGGTAAAGCTACCCAAAATCCAGAAATGCAAAATCGGGGGAAAATGTACAAACATATATCACAATGTTTATTTCGATTTTGGTTTTGCAAGAGGCATGTAAAATGCATGACACGGTAAAGGGACTTTTCCATGACAAATCCAAACAATATCTACATAAGAAAATAGGAAAGTCATTTTCCACTGCAATATATCATTGAATTGTTGTAAAATTTTACAGAGGCTTATGGTCTTTCGTAAATAGCTTCGATCCGTCTTTATGACTCTTAAAAACGATAACTAACTGCGATCAATACCGTTTTGATCAGTTTTTAATTGGGGGAAATGTTGTGAAATTTTACTGAAAACTATTTTGACTTTAGCTGAAGATTTTAAACTAACGCAAATTAGTTTAAACTTTTCATTTTTCACAGACTATTGAGATGACCCTCGTGTCATAGACAAAAATTGGTGAGTCAAAACCAGCAACCGAACACTTTGCAAATTCCTTGACAAGTTTACAGTTACGTTACGCCCAAATGGCTTTAAATGGGCGTGGATGTGAGTGAAACTTTCAAAATACTCACAGAGAGTCACGCACATGGCATTCACATCAACGTGGCCATTGATTGCATTAAGTAGTTTGGACCCACAATAGATGAAGACCAACGACAGAGAGAGATGAGCTTAAGGCCAAGTTTCAAAACATGCAGGAAGGCATTTCAATAGTTTGTTCTATCACTTTTTTTTTGGCAAATTTTAATTGACTTTAAAAGCAACAGACCGCAGCAGCTGGAAAACTTTTCAGTCAGTGGGAAGCAGAAGAAGAAGAAGGAGGACCAGAAGGAAATGCTTCGTTTTGACTTTTATTGAATTAAAATTGCGCGAGCTTTTCACTATACACTTCATTTTAGTACAGCACCCTGAACCAGCTTAATTGCAGTCATGTGGGCTCTAAGTGACGACGTGATTACCTGCTGAAAAGCAAAAAAAAAAAAAGAAACATCAAAACAAAAAAGAAAGGAATAAAAGAAACACATAGGGAAAAACTTTACATTCACCTTAAGGCAAGTGGAGGGAGGCCATTATGTTGGCTTTAACTTCCTGCCGCAAGGACTTGCTTACTCTTTACACTCACGCACACACACACACACATGCACACTATAAACATACACATGAAAAACTTGCCAGAGTTTTTGAAAGTTTTCTTTTTATACCCTGTAAACATTCGGTTAATGAGAGTCTATAAATCTTCAAATAGAAATGTTTATCAATATTTAGCAGAGCAAGTCATTTGATTGTTGAGAACAAACACATATTCATCTGCTCCCTGAAGTATGCAATAATCAATAAAAAAGTTCGCTTTTTGAAGTATAAAACGAAAATCCTCCATGATTAAAGATTGTTTTTAGACAATTTTAAGTTACAAGCCATACGTATAGTTTTAAAGCCTACTGCATACTTTAAGGGGCAAAGCTCCCCCAATTTCATAGTCCTACATTCGCCTATGACAACATCCTATCCAACATTCTAAAAGTAAAGGGCATCTAAGGACACTAACTAAAGCGATTTCCATCCCATTTAACCCATTTTAATAGCTCTCTATTATTGTTAGGGTAAACTTAATGTCGAGTTAAACCTTTTAGGTCTTTTCTTTTCTGCATTTTTGATGAACTTCCTTGTCAGTTGATCCATTTGCATATCGTTTACGTTTTAATGTGATTATGGCGTGTGCATATGGAATGCCATCTTACGGTCTCTCTTTCCTGTCGTCTTGTTCTTTTCAACTTTTAAAAAGGTTTTTCTTGTGAAAATTTGCGGTTAGTTTGCTTAAATAATGAATATTTAAATGCCACTTAAAGAGGAACTTTTTCTCTCTATCTATTTTTCCTTCTATTGGGCTCTGTCTCTGGCTTTAGCTCTCTATGCCTCGTCACACCTTTGCTTTCGTTCATCAATTTTTATGGGACAATTTACAATAAAAATTTATTTACGACAATGTTTTCGAACTACTTAGAGTAATACTGGATGGTAAAGGACAGGACAATTCAAGTGTCCAACATCAACTCCCCCACTCTAGGCGCTCTTTTGCTCTCCTTCCTATCATCGAGGCATCATGTTTTAATGCCTCCTTTATTGGTTAGAACATGAGTTCAAAGGCGATTTTTTATATGTGCCACGCTCTTTTTTTGTTTTTCATGGTCTTCTTTCGTTTTATTGTCAACTATTGACTGTATGTGTGTGTGTGTGTGTGTGTCGCCCTCTAGCCTTCTGTCCCTCGCCCTACACATGTTCTTTAGCTATCTATTTGACCCCAAAGTCTATGTATGTGTGTGTGTGTGTCCAGGGAACATAATTCACAATTCGCTAGTTTTACGAGTCGCTTCCTGTGTTTCATTCGACCATTTTGCACCGTAAAAAGGCAGCAAATAAAATCCATGACTCCTGGGGACGCGCCCGCATCATCAAGTGACCATTGTCCAGTTCAGTTCAATTCAGACAGTTCTTTCTCTGGCTCTTCTACATTTTTTTACGGCATCAAGGGTCATCCTTTTGTGCTTAATGGCCAGGGCAGTTTCATCGTATCGGAGGAGACAGGGCAATGTTGCTGGTGGGGAGAGGGGCGAAGCCGACCGGAGGATGGCAGCTTATGTGTTACGTCACTGCAAGGCAATAGAACGAAATTCCTTCTTTCGTTCGGGCATAAGTTATTTATGATCCATCATTGTGCAATATTTGGTAAATCTTACAGACTTTTTACAGTTACCCATGGCCTAAAATTAAGGACTTTCGCTTCTATTTTTTTTTTTCGCCCTGACAAGCTGTCAGGCCCCCGTCCTCACCCCATGTGGGTGTGTGTGTATTTTTTTTTGCTGTGTGTGTGACTCAGTGTGACATTTGGAGATTTATTTCGCTTATCGTAGGGTAAATAAAGTTATAACAAAAAAATAAATATAAAAACCTTTTTGCTAGCATTGATTTGATTTGTTTTGTTGACGTAGTGATTTAAGTGAAATTCTCTTTCTGAAATTTAATTGCCGCTACTAAGGGTGGAAACTACAAGCGACAACTACAATCAAATCTAGACGAAAGAAGTCTTGAAAAAAACCTTTTTCGAATTACTCGAAATCTTAAGATTAGAAAAAACTTTATTCAATCAAAGCTCTTGATTCGGAATAGTTGCTAAAATTCTGTCAAAGATTTACCTATTCATTTACTGGATAACCAGGGTGAGAGAGGGGGTAAAGATTCCATATATATTATCATTTCATTTCATGCAACGTTAATTTCACATCTCTCACCGGTTACAAGTAATTTGACTAATGTCTAAACCCCTTCATGAAGCTCTCCCCCACCGCAGCAACAAAAACAACACAAACCCAAAAGGATGCACATAAAAATGCCAAAAAATGTCTGTCAATGGGCATAGGAAAATTAATGTTCTACACATAAAAATGCAACGCAAAAATATCGTAAAAAATGAGCCCATAAATTTCATGCCCAAAACACGAAAAAAACACACACACACAAACACAGAGACCAACACACACACAAAACATTGAATATCGACAAATGCAAAGAAATGTATCGAGAACCCCTTTTTTGGGTTCTTTTCTCTCTCTTTCGATTAACAACATAATTTCGAGTGTCATTAATGCTCACATTATGCCAAAATAATGCAAAAATCATATAACTTACATGGAATATTGGGTTCATGTGTATGTGTTTGTGAGTGGGCAGGAGGCAAGGGATGACCACTAACGGGACACAAACATAAAAGTGGCCACAGCCGAAAAGAGAGTTCGAAAAAAGGGTTAAGAGGCGTGCTGGGCAGCAGTTTGAGAAAGGGAAGTAATCGTCGTAGATGGTTGGTTAGTCTTTTGTCCACCATGAATTTGAGCATGTGGTCAGTTTGGGGGGGTGGGGCACAAAGCACTTGAGAGCAGGACAATGGACCAAAAAGCAAAAAAACCAAGGAAAGGTTAGAAAGTGGGTGTATAAAATGATTTTGCAAAAAGGGGCAATGTTTGTTGAGAATGAACAATGGGTCAACTGTTTAGACTGAAGCGATTGAAAACGGCTTTCATATGTGTTGAGCCAGTTAGGAGATAAGTGTGTATAAAACATGAGAATTATATAAATAATCCCATTCATATTGCTTAGATTTTAAATATGCTCAAGCATAACATGTTGTTTTAACTGAAGAAGAAACAAACTAGTAGCTATTTTAAAGCTGAGAAAAGATCGGCTCCAGAGCTTCACATGAATAAACCTCCAATGATAAATTTTCCTCCGAAAAATATTACAAAATGACTTTTTTTGGGTTCTCTAGGTGTATAACTATATCCCCCCTTAAATTTGTGTTCGATTTTAAGTTAATTTTTCATCGAAATCTGTTCCGAATTTATCGAAGTAAATTTAGTTACATGGAAATTTGAATATGCATATTTTTCTGCAATAGTTTTAAAGCCGTTTGCAAAGTTTGCTTGCAAAAAATTTGCGTAGCAATATTTTGTTTCTTTTTTTTTTTTGTTTGTGTGGGGTAAACGCTAACGAACCGCGAAACTGTCAAAATATTTCCACATACGAGTAGATATGAACTTGCACACATGCAGTCAATGCCAGTGGCAAACAGCAACGACGCACGTTTCTTCTATTAAGCTCATTCTGGCGCGACGACAACGGGCACAACATATGCAATGGCAGAAAAAAAGAGCAAAGCACAAAAAGAGTAGGATGAGAGCTAAACTAAACGGAAGGATACGCAAATAGCAAAACGTAAAGTAAAAAACGGAGCAACCGGAAACCGTATGCAAAATACACACGGCAGCAAACACACACACAGAGAGAGAGAGGGCGACCTTAACCCCTTTTAGTACTCTTCCCCTCACATATGCATTTTCCGTGTGTATTGGGCTGCGGCGACATGATTTTGATTTAGTGGCACTTTTAAGGCAAAGCACTCCACTCGACGCAAACGACTCCTTCGAACGGACCAACCAACCAGCTCAGCCTCAGCCTATAAATTCAATTTGCGTATTTATTGAGGCAGAAATGCGTCAGCAGCAGCAACGGGACGACGACTTAATGCACTACCAATTATAACTCAATTTTCATAAATAAGAAAAACGCACACGAAAATGCCACACATACATAGTAGAAACAAGAAGGCGCAGAAAAAAAAAAAGAAAGAGGAAAACGAGGGTGAAGAGGTCGTCGTTACCGTCGTCGCTATGGCTTGACAACTTTATGCTTTGATTTTCGGATGAAAATATAATATAAAATAAATAAAAGGAAAACAGAAACCTATATGAAATATGAAACACAACCACATGTGTGTAAACATTTGGCTTCGACTAGTGAAAGGGGTGACTTTCACCCTCAAAAATAAAAAAACAACAAAAAATTGCCTTTCCTCACGTGCTCAAGGGTTAGGTAGTTAGAGGAGGCCAAACGAACCCTTCTTCTATCCTTTTTTTTGCGTAAAAACATTGATTTTTATCACCCAAAATCAATTGCATTATTGTGTTTGACTTTTGCGGGGAGGATGGATCTAACAAAAATGTGTAAAAGCATCGTATTTAGCCACCATGGATAAATCAATTTGGGCAAGCCAAATAAATTACAAAAAAAAAAAAAAAAAATAACAACTGAGGATGGAAAAAGGAAAAACCTGTCAGAAACAGGAGTTACGAGGATCTACCAGATGAAAATTGACATTGAATATGGCATGATTGGTATTATATTTTATGAGTGCATTAAAGCCTGAAACGAAACCATTATTTAAACTGCATTTGTTCATTAACCATCCTATTCTCGGTCTATAATAATTGCCATTTTTTGCCATCTGCACGAATGTAACACTCTCAATTTTTTGCTACAAACTTTACTTCCAACCTGAAATCGATAATATATATTACATTTGGAAAATAATTCAAATTAATAGTTGAGAGAACTTAAATAAATAATTTAAACATCTTTCTGAACAATTCTAGTCGAAAATCATCTACGCACTCAGATTTTCAAAGGATAAAATTATAAAAAGCCAACAAAATCACATTTACATATTGCGGCAAGGAGCTCATATTCTTGTTTAGGAAAATTTAGGTTTGATGATTCAAAAGTTTCTGAAAAACACCGACCCCAAATCATAATGGAAATTTCTCCTGATCTTTTGTAAGGCATCGGTAAAAATATAGACGCCAGTTTTTAAGTCCTTTTAATTTAGCTAGATTTCAAAAAGCAAGAATCTAATTTAACAACTAACGTATGTATATAAAACAATTTAAAAATTTGTCGACCACCTTATACAGAGTTCGGTTAAAAGGGTTAGCCCAAATCCTTTTCAACGGCAATTTTTATGCAATTAATCAATAGATTTTTAAATAGATGGACAGTATATTAATATGGAACACATTTTACAACTGTCCTAATGTTCAAATATGTTAATCTCAAACTAAGATAAATGTCTTAACTGGACGGCTTATATTACATAAAAGAGGACTCAGTTGAACTTAAAATTATCTAAACTAGCTAAGAATTAGATTCAAATTACAACAAATAAATAAGCTATTTTTAAATAGAACGATTCCCAAAGTTATTCGGATACAATGAATTCAGCTTCAGGTGCACAGATTTCAACTGGTTTCCCTTGGTCAATTAGTTAGAAATAAATATAAACTTCATAAGATCCTAACTATAATGAATTTGCGATTAATGTTGTACGGGACTTGAATAACATCAATATCACTGCCATTTGGACAAAAGTCAACGCTTTAGTCGTCTAAAACAAAGTCACCCACTTGACCTGATTGGTGGCGAACATGTATTCGACTGCCTTTAAACAAAAAGACTTAGCTATATAGTTTCCCACTTGCTTATTGTCCAAGCAAGATTATAATGAAAAATATTCTCCATTTCAACATTCTTCTATTTTCCCCTTTTGTCTTCTTCTCTATAGATTAGGCAGTATTAAAGTTTAAACTTTTACAGATTTTTTTACTTTTTCCATTTTTGGGGCAAATTTGGTGGTAAATAATATCGACGACATTTTTGTCTGATTAAGGCCTTATTGTTGCAAAAGAACTTCCTTTTACGGCTCTCTCTTTCGTTCTTTGGCAACATTTTTGTTGTCACTTTGGTCTAAAATGCAACCATAAATCATAGGCCAAGTTAAAAAGTGAGTGTGGCATCATGACAGGATGCGCCCGAGAACACACATGAATCACTTTATGGCGCAGCGAGTGCAACAAACTGTGTGATTAATAGCAACAGCAGCAGCTCAGGCCACAAGAAAAAGATAGAAACGAGGGGAACAAGAGTGCGAGAGAGAGAGAGAGGTAGCAAATCCCCCTTCCCCATTCAAAAAAAAAAGCTTGTGCTGACAAATTTTCATGAATTTTTTATTAAACATTGAAATCAATTCCAATTTTTCCTCTTTTTTCCCATTTGTAAAATGGCAACTCGAAGTACGAGAGAGAGAGAGAGAGGTAGGGGGCTGAATGGTTGGGGGTTTTTTGGGGTTTTTGCGGATGGATGTGCCATGTGGAAAAATTTAAAAATTTTTGTGGTGCTACTGCACCGTGTACAATGTATGACTTAACTTGTTGATTTATGGTTTTTAAGCTGTCAACGAAGGAAGCCCAAAGCCCGAAATGGCAACTGCCGTGTTTTTATTCCTTGAGAGGGGGAAGAACAGGATTCGCTTGAGTCCTGTGTGCTCCGTGTGTGCTCCGTGTGTGCTTGTGTGTGTTGTCCTCTCTTGTATCATTGTGTAAAACGCTTGTTAACATTGTTTGCACTATGGTTTGAGAATTTTTACGCTGTGATTTCACATGGCAACAACAAAAAGACTCACACACACACACACACATACACACGCACGCACATAAGAAAAGGAATTTAAATTAGTTCGAGTTATAAATGCGTAGCAGGAAATGCTTTTTGACTTAGATTTTGGTTTCAATAAATCATTTAGCAGCAAAAAGTTTTCACCGCATTCATGGAAACCATATAACTATTTTTTTGTAACGATATTTCTCATAAATATTATTAATAAGTTCTTGGCCGATTTGCATAGGAGACAATAGGAATAGAGGAGACTGATCGATTATATTAATATTGAAGAAGAAAGGAATAAATACTTTATAAAAAAATCAAAAACTTTGTAGGGAAAAATTCATTCAAATTGATTCTGAACCGGAACTAAAATCACCCTCCTTGCTTTAGTTTTCAAGTCTTTTACTTCAAAAAATGATTCAAACATATTTTCCTTCAATGCTATTTGAATATGAAAGTGTGTTATTTTATAAAATTGCCAGTTTAATTGCCAGATGATCAGTTTGTATTTGCAAGGTTAAAGCATTTTACTTATCACTTGAAGAGCCAGAGATCTGTCTTTTTCCGACTCCACAAACTCTAAAAATCCCTAACCACATTTCCTTGTTGGATCCCCAAACCTGAATAAGCAATTCCGTAATCGCCGAACCGAAATGCCCACACAGACACAGACACAGTTTAGCTTGACATTTTCATTCATTTGTCTACGCAAAAGCGTCAAGAAAAACGAAAAAGAAATAAACAATAAACGCACAGATAGACGACATAGAGAGGGAGAAAGGAAGAATACGGAATAAAGCCAAATACATTTCAACTGCTGTCCATCCAAGCGTCCTACCATTTATCCATTTCGCCATTTGTCCATTGTTCGAACGCCTGTGTGTGTGCAGACAGCTGCCTGCTGTTTTTGGCCAACTTTGGGTTGTCAATATGGCGAAATCAAAAAAAAGACCTAGAAAAGGGAAGAGAAAATGGCTGCAACTTGGCGTACATTTTTTCACGAAAGCTTTGGCATTTTAATCAACATTAAGCAAAAATGCTTTTTGCAAACAATTCTTTCCATCTACCTCCACTCACACTCTCTCCACTCTCTCTTTCCGTATTTCATGTGTCCATCAGAATGGCTGACTGACTGACAGTCATTCGGTGGGGTATTGTCATTAATTTTACGTATGTGTTTTGGTCATTTATAACGCCAAAGCCGAAAGAGACTTGCAAATTAAAAAAAAAGGAGTAACACATAAAGAAAAAACAACAAAACCTGAGCGGCGAAACTTTCACCATGAGTATACAAATTTCAGTTATAAAATAGAACAAAATATTACTCATCAAATGGAAAAGTTTTTCTTTAAACCTACCACAAAATAGAAAAAACCTTCTATGCTAAACGGGAGTTATGTACAATGAACTAAATACCATTTTTACCCTGTGGTTTACAAAAGCATCGTATGCTGGCAAATGTCAAACCAAAGCGTTAAAGATTCCACCCGCCAAGTTTGGCTCTCTCTCTCTCTCAAGGGATTGGAACTCTGACTGCAATGCAACACTTCAAAGTATACGACCGAATAGCAAGATCCTTTTGGGAATTAGGCAAAAGCACTATGGTCTTGGGTGCTAATAATTACCACTCCCCATCCACTCATCCATCTATCCCACCATCCAACATGAAGTAGAAGCACCTTGCCGGTTTGTTGGCCAGTTTGAAGAAATGTTTATGATTATGAAACGGGCTTTGACAAGATTTCACAAAATGGTTTTATGGCGCGTTCTGACCCCAAGAGTTTCTCAGCTTTTGTAAAATATTTCATTAATTTTAATTGGAAATTGCGCCAAGATGATGATGGTCGGTCGGTCGGTCGCGCGGTGGCAAACGTCGGCGGTCGAGTAGATAATTACACTAGGAAGCTCTCCAGTCGGCTATTCAAATATTCACAAGTGCGATGCAAAGATACAACATCAACAACAACAACAAGGACAACACGAATAAAATACAAACAATGTAACCAAGGGTTCTCACTCTATCTTGCCTGCCCCTCTCTTCCTCTCTCGCATTGTTCCTTTGCTGCTTAATTTGAAACAAATGTCGTAAAAAATGTTGAAAAATAATTTGATGCTTGACTGATGCCAGGGATTTACTGAGCAGTCAACAAAAATAGGTATTATTTTTATGTGAAATGGCAAAAAAAATAAAAGAGATTTTTAAATATTTTATGAGGGATTTTAAAAGTGAAGTCTAGTGAAATATTAGACGAGAACAAGAACAAAAAAAATCAAAAAATTATATTATATTGAGTGAAAATTCAATAGAAATATGCATTTAGTATTTTTGTATATCAGAAGAGAATCTAAATAAGCTTAGTTAAGTAGACTAAGTAAAATTATATAAATCTTGGTGGTGTTTTGCAGATTTTTAACTTACCTTCATCGAATCGATTCCCAATATCATTTGGGGATCACCAAATTTTGTTTGTCCTCCTTTACTCATGGTTCGTGTCCCAAAACGCAGCAAATTCTTATATTTTTCAGGCATGTTTGAACCTACAGGCAGAATCAAATTAGTACATTGTGTAAACGATTACCTCACGAAAACCATAAAATTACCTCGTCACACCATTTTCTTTGAAAACTTTCTTTCTTTTTTATTATGGTCTGTTTCCTTTAGAGCACTACTCGTTGTTTAACGAATCTCGTGTCCAGATATTCCAGATACTTATCAAAAAATGGTTGATGATATTCCACTGCATTTCCAGGAAGGTTATTAAGATTTGTCGAAAAACAGTAAGTTCAATGACAATTATCCCAGTAGTACCACATGTTTATTTCGTTGTAAATGTCGTTCACAAATCTTTTGCAATGTGCATTTTGTCAATTGAAACTTGAATTAAGCTATTTGATAACGTTTTCCAGGACCTTAAGTTTCCCTTCGAGTCGAGTTATTTTTAAAGAATACTGATTCGATAGTGTCTGCTAACTATGGAGCTAAAGTTACATTCAAGTTTTAATTGCAACTTACCAACTAATTCACACACAATGTTACCACTCATGACGGGGAATGTGTGCGGGTGTGTGTGTAATGGGTATTTGTGGACGGAAAACAATTCAATCAAATGGCAGCTACAAGTTCCTAAAACTAATTAAAATGCCATCAACGTGAGCCGTTGGCCAAACAACGTGTCCACATTTGCAACAAAAACCACACAGATTTTTCCGCGGAGTGCTGTTGGGCTGGCAGTTTACGCGTAATTTGACGTGCCTAAAAGGCCGCTACTCCGACCACCCATGGAAAAAAAAAAAAAACAGGACCAAAGCAAATGGCAAGAGAATTGGAGTGAACTTTGGAGAACTTTGGGGACTGTCGCTGTGTGTGTGTGTGTGTTTTGGCAAGTTTGTCAACGTGGTTTTGCAAATTCGCGGACTGCCGCCAAACAACCGCGTGATTTATGCGCTTTTAAAGCACTTAACGGTAAACAAGTCTATGAAGTCCATCGAGGGCCCAGTCCGAGTCAGCAGCGGCTTACAATAAATTTTGCGCGTATAAATCTTTCAACTACATAAATCTCACGCGCCAAATTTGAGCCGTATTTTGTTTTGTCCACGTTTTCTCTTTTCTCTGTCACGGTTTTTCCTCTTTTTTTTATTCTGGTTGGTTTGTGGCATTTGCAAATTCGCACAAATCAAAGCGTAAATTGCTTTTGATTTGAAAGCTTTTTGCCCTCTGGGCTGACTGTACCTAGCGGCGCGTAGCCCACCAATTAAAAATAATTTCAAATAAGGCATATGCGCGGATTTTGTTCATTTTTTTGCTTTTCTGGGAGGAATAATTTCAACCCCATGGTAAATATATGTATGAGTGTGTGTTTGTGGAGAAAGTATCAATAAAATTTTATCTCATACGCAAGATTAAAATACAAAACTTAAAGCTTGTAGAGGGCGCCACATATGCGCCAAAAAATTTACAATTAAGCATCAAGCGCGTAGGCCAAGTCAAATAAACATAAGTTTTTATGTGTTCAACGGTTGGCAGTGGCGGGTGCTGGTGGTGGTGGTGGTTGTGATGGTTTACATGCTCGTATGGAGTATCATCATATGCAAAAATGCAGCACATGTGTCAAGTAAATCTTCCTCTTTCTCCCATTTTTCCTCCCGTCATTTGGCCATAATCATAAACATTTATGGCTGACGAGCGCGCGTTACGTTACGTTTCTAACTCCATCCCTGCAGGCTCTTCGTTCCGATTCTCGGTGACGACTTTGACGAGTTCAATCCTTTCGCTTCTGTTTCGGTGGCGCACTTTTTTTGTTGGGCCTGTGTGTAAAGCCACAGGATTAGGCACAACTGTGACTGGGTTCAATTTGATTATGATCTGACAAATAATTGTCATTTTGATGTGATGCGGCGGATTTAAAAGTTTCCAAGTAATTGTAAATATTGAATTTACGTTTTTGAATGTAAAACCTTTTGTATCTGTGAGAATAGCTTGTAGTGGTGGGTTAAAGTTAGATCCACAAATAAACATATACGAAACACTTAAAGAATTACACAGGACATCTATGTACATATATGTAGATAAGGCTTGGGGAGTTCTGCAAATATCCCCAAAGGTTTTTTTTTAGCAGTGTATTTACTTCATCCTGGGTGGTATATAACTCAAGTGCATAATTGCGATTGCACTTCTATAGCTTGCCATAACTTTTAGCTATAATGACGAAGCAATTAAGGTGGGTATATGTATATGTACATACATATATGCTAGATGGGTAGTTTAAGGTCCCCCCACTACGGTCCTCAAGCCACCATCGCAACCAAAAAACAATCAAAAACGGTGTCGAGTCGCTTACCAAAATCCATGGGGTAGGGGTAATAGCTTTCAAACAATAAATGTCCGCAAAACCATTGACATGGCTCAGCTCCATGCCCAACAACATAGTAGAGCAGAAGAGAGGTAACAAGAGAGGCAAGCAGTCAATGTCCAAGAAGGGAGAATGAAAACCAGGAGACAGGGGACAAAAGGACTGACTGACTGACTGCCAAGCAATTCATCTAATTTGCATGACCATTTTTTGGGGGATCAGAGATTTGGGGGTTGGTATACAAGCACCACCCATGGACGTAGTTAAAAAGGGGCAGCACAAAAACTTTAATTTTAATTCATTGTGAAATGGAACTTAAAAAATATATGCATTATCTTTTAAATATTAATCATCACTCACCTATTTTATGTATCATCTTAAAAAGTTTGCTTTTTGTTCTTCATGGCAAGAGAGTCTCACTTTCACACTATACAAGGTATATGTACACTGAAAAAAACGGATTGAAATAAATTAAACTGCATATGCACATTTGTACCTTAGTTGATCTAAGATTTTAATTTTATATAAATTTCATCTAATAACTTTTCAAAAATAAAAACTTAAAAAAAAAAAAATTGGTAATATCACTTAACACGGCATAACATTCAATTACCGGACTTCATACATATGTATGTACATATACATATATGTACATATGCATGTATGCATGTGTGTACGTGAAGCATTTTTTCAGCTTGATCACTTTCATACTTATGCCTGACTCGTTTTTGTCTTTACAAAATCCTTGTGTGTGAAAGAGAAGGTCTTCAGTGGCAACATTAAATTAAACGAGCAAATAAAGAGGGACCGTTAAAGAGAGCAATTCAAATGAGCGTCAAAAACAAATGTCCACACAGACACGCGAAAAGATCGCCAAACGCGTTCTCCCCGCAGGGAGCTCCTATGTGTGTATGTAAGTCACTCTGTCTTCTCAGTGTGTTGTATTTGCATGTGTGTGTGTGTGTTGGTATGCATACACATGCAAATCGAAGGCTTCTGAAAATGAGACTCCTGTGGACAAGCAGAATAACGGCGCCTGCAAAGAAATAAAGCCATATAACACACACAATGACGCGAAAAAATAGGCAGTAATATTATTATTTCACATTGATCAATAATAAAAAAAATATTACAATGAAATACTTCTGAAATACTTAAAAAAAATTCAAACGCAAACACAATCCCCACATTCTGCAAGGGTATATATTTCACACACATCCACACAAATATGTAACGTACATATTTTCACATTTTTTACAGAACTGTTAATTAGTGAATCACAAAAATAAATTTCCTCGTAATTGGCAGTTAAAATTGAATTCACACTGAATGGAATACAAAATATGTATCCACATTTAGAAAATTTCAAACGTAAAGACAATCCACACATTCTGCAGGGGAATGAAAGAGTTGGCAAAGAAATGCGTTTTCTTAAAGCTTTTGCCACCAACAAAAACAAAAACATTGATCGTAGTTGTGCTGCTGCTGGCAATTCTTCGTAATTCACACACACACAAACATACAAATTTGGCAGACACTCGACAAACACATACATGTACATAGATATGTAATGTATGTATTTCTATATTAGTTATCACCAAATTAAAGAAAATGTAATAAAATTATACACTATTGCAAATTAATTAATAAGAAAGATAATTTTTCTTGTCATTGATACTTGAAATTAAAATGCAATGAAACAAAATCTTTTTCATGCCAATTTCACAAGCTACGAACGAACAACTAAAAGAGAGATCACGTGAACGAACAGAGCTCAATTTTCTAAGAGAGAGAAAGAGAGATCTTTAGCTAGGAATTTGCGTGTGCATGTGTTTGTGTGAATACGTTAGAATTCGGAGAGAGGGAAAACATTGCCGAATTGTTTATACTTCGAATTATTATATATTTCTACTAGACGATAAAAAAATAACAAATTTGATGATGTTTAATATTTTCATATTATCTACATTTATTACTAAAAACTTTAACATATTAAAATTTTTACAAGGTTTCAAGGTATGTAACGTAGTTTTCAAAGACTATAATGGGACGTAAGAAGTCACTCGTAAGGTATATGTACGTAACGTAAAAATATTTTAGACCATTTTTCAAAAATTTACGTAATACTTGAATGGTAACGTTTTTCTGTCAGATTCAGGGTTGGAAAAATGGGTCTCGGTAGGGTTACAATAAATTTTCCTTAGGATGCCACTACGTCAATTGCAATGTTATGTAACAACTTGTTATAAAAAGTCACAGATTTTTTACGTTTATTACAACGATTTTAAAAATGTTTCATCTGGAAATCGAGTCTATGTAATGTTTAAGTTGCCTCATATAATGCATCAAAACGTGTTACAGAAACCCTTCCCACTCGTTACGTAATACAAAAAACTATCTTTAACTCTTGATGAATAGGTCATGTTTCTACTGCGAGTCAATTGTCTTTTCTAAATCGATCTTGAGTACATAAGCCCTGCTTAACTCCTCACACCCCTTATATGCCTATAAATTGTATACTAAATTACATTTAGATGGGAGTTTAAGTGGAATTTCAGGAGATGGATAAACTCTATTAATTTTAAGCTTTCCGGATAATAATGACATTTAAAGAGATCTTAATTACCCTTAATACTAAATAACCATTCGAATAATATGTCAACATGACTTAACTTACCAAGACTTAATGAAAGGACGAAACGTGTGCCAAAAGTTTTGTATTTTTTTTAGACATATGGGGGCACAGAGAAAGAAATGCATTTTCGGGTTCAACCCTTTTTGATACGACCATGGCCAGGGCTAGCCAGTCAGCCATCCAGCCAGCAGTCAGTCGCACAATAAATAAAATTAAAACGATGGCAAACAATGAATGAATGGACCTAGGCCAGGGGCATAGACGACTATTGTCGTAATGCGACGGACACACACGCGTAATGACCTCCGAGAAGAAAGCGCAAAAAACGAGGAAAAAAAGGAATTGCGTCAACTATAGTTAGCAAGGACTAAAAAATATCCTGCAAGCAGCAAACATATATTGAAAGAATTTTAAATCTTTAAACAGCGAAGTTTTAGAAGTAATTTATTCGCCCATTTTCGGAATAGGATCAAGATTTATAACAGATTAAACAAATTACTAATAACTTCTGAAACTTCCTGCTCTTATTTTAAAAAGTCTTTATATCACCGTTTGGATTTTTCGGGTTACAGGGTATTAGAAAAATGAATCGAAACCAAAACCAACAACGGGGACCAAGCAAAATTGAAAAAGGAAATTGTTTGTAACTGCGAAACGAGTTTATTATTTTGGCACCCTTTTTCGGCCATGGACAATGGTCAAAAGAAAGCGCGAAATTTTACATATGGCTTTTTCGGTCATCATCATACACATACCCTTACGTACCATAATACTGTACGTACACCCAAACAGTCTGGGTTCCTGGTAACCTTTTTTAATTAAAATGTTGACAGGCGCGCATGGAAAAATGCATGCCAGAAAATGGCCAAGATGGTTACGGGATTTCGCAATAGGTAGGTACAAATAATGGAAGGGATTGGTGTAAGCCCATCAAAAAGTCAGACATGGAGGCAGTTGCTCCGTTGCCTTCCAATGGTCAGCAGACATTTGCCCTCGGGCCTAAGACAAGAGGGACATGCGCTCAAACCGGGAAGATAAGTACAATTTACGAGTTTTTCAGAGAAAGGGTGGATTAAAAACATTTCAATAGGCCCATTAAATCGGTGTTATATCAATTGTCATTTATTTAACTTTAAAGGGTTGGGTAGGTTATTCGTTAATAAACTATTTCTAAATACTGAAATGAAACCATTTTTAGAGTATCCTTCAATGCTCAATAGTAATTTTGTTTAATAGAGAGACTTTTAAATATGTTTCACATAACCACCCACCCACCCAACCTCCCTTCCTCCTCGATCAACTGTTTTCTTAATGCGGGCGTTGATTTTGCATAATTTCGCCTTGGGCTGATCCCCAGCAACAGGAGCTGCCCGGAGAGGGATGGTGGTGGTTAACAAATTTAGAATAAAAATTCATGTTATTTATGGCCTTCCTTATGACATTTAAGTGGTTTTTGCACTTTTCACGCACGCATGCCACACAAACACACACACACATACAAAAGAAAAGTTGCCAAATACATGGTATTGCAAACAAATTCGAACCAACAAACAAAATGATTTAAGGTTTTTTAATTGAATTTTTAAAGTGGTTCAGGTTGTCTTTTTGTGTGTTGGGGGGAAATCCATACGTTAGGTAGGGTTTTGAAAATGGGGATTATCATAGACTTGGTATTTTCTCCATAATTTTTCAAAAATGTGCCCATATGTTTGGTTGAGAAAATAGATAACTACCCAAGAGTCCGAGAGACCAGGAAAATGTATGTCTTCAAGGCGTATCAGTTTACAATTACAAAATGTCAAATTTTTGACATGATAAATGGGCATATGTGGAAAGCTTTCTTGGATTTCACATTGTACTTAAGGCTTTTTGCCTCTCCCACCCCCCAAAGCCTCCGGGCTATTTAAAGGTTAAACGTTTAGGGGAAATAATGCATGACATTTTTTTTTTTTTACAAAAAAAAAAAGAAAAGAATTTCACCCAATTTAATATACCTTTTACTTTCTCCTCACCCTCTTGGTACAAATCGAATACGCGTAATGTAATATGAGACTCAAGCCTAATTAAGCCATTTCTCATTTGTTCTTTTTTTTTTGCACGTCAGAGAAGAGGAAAACGGAAAATGAAAAATAAAAGAGAATAGTTTTTTTTTTTTGGGTTTTTTTTTAGGGATGTTTGTATAGATAAATTTAATGTGACGCTAATATTTACACACACAAATCATTTGAAAGTTGACACTGACACACTATTGCGGACAATTGAATTGCCTTGGATGGGCCAAGGATGTTCCATGTGGCATGAGGGTTGTCCTTGCCCTGTTTGGAAACACCTTCGACAGAGAGAGAGAGAGTTATACAATACCCAAATATGGGTTCTCGTTTCTTTCACTGGTAAAAGATCATAAGCAATTAGCATTTAATTTTTTTAGGGGGGTAACCTGAGCAATTGTGACAGTTGGAGGAAGGAACCATCAATGTGACCACACCTCAAATTCTTTATCAATTAAATTGGTGTCCTTATATTTGCTACCCTGCAAATGTATAGTCAATTGACAACAATATCTTCTATCATTGCTTTAACTATTCTTAGTCGAATATTAGTTTAGAATCATAAAAGAGTCAGGCTTAATCACAGAAAATGATTGAATTGTAAATAAATTGTAGGCAAAAAGTTATTTTCTCATCAACATCTTATTTTTTCGTGTACCATGAAACGTATAAAAGAATCTTTTAATACCTTTTCAATTACTACAGGGGAAAAAAACGTGCTCAACTACTCAAAGAGACCATCTCTATTTGGATTAACTTGCTGCTGATGGTCTAATTGAAACTCACCCTAAAGAAAAAGACAAAAAAAAAAATTATCCAGAAAAATGCTCATGGCTGATTGCACTTGTCATCAGCGACTGAAAGACTTGCTGACTGGTTGACAGTTAAATTGTCATTTTTGGTTCAAATTGTGGTACCCGAAGACCTTTTGTCTTTGATACAATTTTTCATGCATTTTGCCACACATATGTTCAACTTTTTGTGCATTTTGCCGTATGAATAAAGTTAAGTGCTTTAGTTTTGATTTTCAATTATGTCACATTAACCATCCCCGCCTCTACCACCCCCCCTTAGACCAATTCGAAACCCTTGTCTATTAACAAGCTAAGCTTCTGCTGCCATATGAAGTGAAAATTGTTCAACCCTCTGAAAAGAACAAAAAAAAGTTCAAAAGTGACATACTATCAACAAACTTGTAGAAATTTCTATACCCTTTGTATAAGTTATGCAAAATTTGATTAAATTTAACAGATTGAAATGTCTTCATAAAAATAACTGTTCTTTTATGCCAACTTTTCTACATCATTTCGTATCTTAATAAAATTTTGCCTTGTGAGTTGCATTATCTTGCCTTAAATCGAGCTACCTTTTGATGTATAGGGTATAAAAGTATATAAAATTGAAACTATTTGAATTGTGAAACAGCGTTCATGTGTAAAATGTGGAAAATTTTCCTTTAAGCGGATTATACAATTTCATTTTGTTGTTTCCATAAATTAGCTTTAAAAATGAAACAAGTGTTGAGCATTGAAATTATAAAAAGCAATTTAAATCCTGCATATTGACTTTGCGACTTAAAATATTGTAGAAATATGTTGATATTAACCATAATTTGTAACCCATTTAGATGAAAGAAATTTTCAGCACAAAAGAGCATTAAGGCGGCAAAGTGGTTAGAAGGGACTTTAGTGTGTCTTTTTATTAAACTTGACTTAATAATTAATTAAAAGATTAAATTTTACAAGAAAAAGAGCAATAAGTAATGAGAGGTAAGTTCATGATGACCGAGAAAAGTGTCTCCAATGAATGGCAAGAATAATTGCAATGCATTCGTTTTTATAGTCAATTTTCGTTCATTTTGTTCCACATACATTATTAAATTTTTACCTGTTTGACTATCACAACTTTTGGAGAGCCGTAGAGCAAATGTTATTATACTTTTTCATCTTTAAATTGCAATTAAACTGGTTTAACATGAGACCCCTAACCAGAAAACAACAATATAAGCAATAACCCATAAGTTGCTAACCATTTCGAGGCTAATTAATATACAATTTCAGTATTTCCAAAATTTGCATAACCAAAACACAAACGGCCAACTAATTAATATTAAATTTCAGGCAAAATTCCAAAATTTAATTTGGCGCATCAAAACTTTGTTGCAAACACCAAACGTCCAACAACCTTACCACATCCAGATCCAGAGATTTTCCCCATTCACGCAAAAGCAACCCCATCAACTATTGACTTTTGACTTGGCCGGCTGTCGCTTAGCCTGTTCTGCGGCTTTTGTTAACTTTCCGTGGGTGTGGGAATGAGAATGGGAAAGGGGAAGCATGAGGCGAGCAATTCATAATCATGTCATAAACCCTAACCCCCACCAAACCCCCTTTGAGAGACCAAAGAGAGAGAGAGAGAGAGAGAGGAGAGAGCTGCTTAATTACAACGGCTTTAAAAGCGATTTCAACGGCTCATTGCCAAACAGAAATTTTCAATTGACTACACATTGGTAAAGTATGAGCTTGAGGGTGGCGGGAGGCAGTGGGCTGTGGGGTCTGGGGCAGGCTCTGGGTGAGGTATATGCTACAGATTATTAATTAAGAATTTTACGCAAAAGTCCTGGCCCCACCACCGCGAAAGCCGCTTAAATTGCTGAAATATTTTCGTGGCTCATCAAAATGATTGAAAAATATTTTTTTCCGCGTGAATTAAATTTTCGCGGTCGGCCGTCAGTGCACACAAAAAAGGGTTGTCATCGCCCACCCACAATCCATCCCAAACTTCACGTCTTCACTCCACTTCACTTCAGTTCACTCTGCTCAATGACAGCGCAATTTGTCTTTTGCCCATCTACTTTAGATTTTTGTGGCCAGCAAATCAACCCTTTTTTTTTGGCTCGAGCTTATTAGAATTTTACGCTTAAATTTACTTTGGCACTCTTTTTTTGGTCAAAGTTGTCTTAGTCTTCCGCTGTGGCTTTCGATTTGGCCACGATGTTTGCTTAGGTCTTGTTGCACTCTAAGGAATATTAAGGATGTCCTTTTTTACTTTTCTTTTTCTACCTTTGATCCTTTGACGCGCTTTTGTTATTATTTGTCTGCTTTTTTTTGTTTTCTTTTCGCTCTCTTTAATTTTGGATTAATAATTTTGCTACCTTTGTTTTTTTTCCACCCAATAGCCAACAATAAGAGTATTATTCCGCATGTTGAATATGTTAATAGGGTTGTTATTTTGCTCATTTTTATTTTTAACTGAAGTCAATTGAGAATCTAAAAACATATGTAAATATATATAGTATAGCTTAATATATGCATCTGTTTAAAATTGAATTCTGAGAACCTTAAACTCATTAAAAACACACAAACTATATATCAATTTTCAATTTCATCAATTAGTGTATTCAATACTCAATCCCTTTTTTGCGACAAAATTCTAAAGGATCCCAAAAATAAGTCAACAAAAACTTTAAAAAAATTCGAAAAATGTTTTAAATCTTTTAACTTTGTGAATTTGTGTCCTTGGCCAATTTTATTTGATTTTCGAAAGTTATATTTAATTTTAATGCTTTTAAATTTTGAATTGGAATGTGATTTATGCTGATTATCTAGTTACATTTTCAAGCGATGACAAAAAATGCCAATTAACAGCAAAGTATTTCAATAACCCTTTATTTTATAAAGCTCAAATTTTGTCAATTTTCTGATTGTTTGATGTCATTTTAAAATATATTACATTGAATAACTTAAAAAAAAAAAAATTACATTACATAACTTTTTGAAATCGGTTATAAATTGGATAAAATACACTCTAAAAAGTCGGTAGAATGACAAACATTCTCTAAAAGGCCATACATTATAGTTTTTGACTGATTTACATTCTTGTCCTAACTTGGATTGGAAAGTGGTCTTCTAATTATATGTATTCATTGTTCACATTAAACGAAGCTCTATAGAGCACAAAAAAGTCGGCTTATTCCCAGTTCGGTCTTTCCCTTTTTTTTTGTTGGTTTGTTTGTTTTTCTTTTTAGCCAAATGCTGCTTTGCGCTAAGCTGCCAAAGTGGCGCATTTGTCTGAATGTTTTGATTAAAAAATGTGTGTATTTTTTTTGTTCCGGGGTTTCTTTTTTTTTGGGTTTATCTTTAGCTGCGGATTAGTAATGAACTTTTCCCAAATGTGGTATGTGGGAGTTACATGGCGGGGGGGACGAATTTATGAATTGTGTCTATTCTAGATATGTTTGTTTAGGTCATAATGCAGCGCATTTCAATTAAAAAGTATTTTAAGACCTAAAATGACAAGAGCAAATGACGCATCTACATGAAATGACGAAATCGTTTGATTAAAACCCTTTAAGAAAATTAAATTAGTTTCTACTCAGAATTTTAATATAATCCTTTTGATATTATTACTTATATCGAAAACTGTTTAAGTAGTAATTATTTCTATTAAAGTTAGATTATATAAAAAAGCGAGGAGTTAGTTGTTTAAGCAAAAGTCAAACGCCTAAAGGGCAAAAGAAATGCATCTTGTTTCTTCGATTAATTTTAGTTTCAAGCATATGATTGTCCTTAAACGAGGCTGTAAGGAACGAATACTAGAGGTATTATCTCTTTCTCTCTATCTTCATATGTTCTAGTAATCATCAACTAGCAAGAAAGTTGACATTACTCAAAACTGATTCAATTCAATAAAGTTTTAAATTTTGTGGGGATTTTAAAATTTTTGTAAAAAAAAAATGCACAATCTTTATTTCTAACCTTCAGCCTTCATCATTGCTCTTGGCTCGTCGTTCAGCATAGGGCGGAGGTCGATGGATGATGTTCTTCTACTGGTTTTACACAACCCACTTGAGTACGCATTCGTTTGCGTCTAATGAGTTGTATCAACAACAAGTACCAAATTCTCTTTCCGCCCCACCCTTGGTCTGGCCAAGACACCCATCGCGACTACTGTTCATTAAGACCGACTGAATGAATTCGCGCAAAAGAAGTTACTTGTCGCTGGTCCTGGTGCTCCTTCACCACCAATCACCCCACCACCATCATCGCCACTTGTCTCGGCATTTTCTTTAGCCTTGTTTAGTCAGCTTTCACTTGCAGGAGGCAACAACAACAACAACAACAACAACAACAACAAAAAGCAGAGCGAAAAATCCAAACACTTGATCAAATATTTTGCAACTTCATCGTGTGCCCATCAGGCGCACGGAGTTTCAAGTGCTTCCTCCTGCTGCTGTTGCTGCTGCTTCCCATTTGCCAGTTGCCTCGTTGCACATTTTGTGAAAAAAGAGGCAAACAAAAAAAAGAAGAAAAAAATGGGAATTTGGTTTCTATAATTAAAATGAATTCACAGCGATGGAAAAATTTCCACGCTCTTTACCATTTTCTTTGGCTTTTCGATTACAAGTTGCAAGTGAAACCCGTCGAGTTGTGTAGTTTAAAGGATTCAGTGAGGTGTGCCAAATGATATTGCAAATCAGTTCGACGAAGGGAAGGAAATGAAAGGATTAATTGAACAAAAAAGAAGCCAAAAAGGGAACAACAAAATTTCGACTGCTGTAAAGTAAAATGAAAATTCGTTCTTGTCTTCATTACAAAAAGATTGAATTAAGTTTTCCCAACTAAATCGATTCTGCTCTAAATTAAATAAGAATCCCTTTAGGGTTAAAGTATGTATAGATGGAAGGAATCTGGTTGCCTTTAGGGTGCCTAAGTGCTCTTTAAACCAAGCAAATTTGGGAGACCCATTTAAAAAGTTTCGTTGGCCAACATTAGTTTGTAATACTTTTGAAAGGCTACGTTAACAATCTTCTGTTGTCCTATTGCCTTTTCCATTTATACAAGAAGCTATAGAAAAGACACAGAGACTGTGGTTCTTTAGTTGATTGATCTTAATCTTGCATAAGTATCTATGCCAGGTGACCTTTTTTAAATCATATACTTACCTATCTACACAGATTCGTATGCCCTTGAAAAAAAGGTATATACACTTAGATTAGAAGTGTACAACGCATTGAAGAATGTATTTTCGACCATGAGGTATATATATTCTTGATCAAAACATTGAGAAGAGTTCATGTAGACATGTTTGACCGTCCGTCTAGATTAACGCAAACTCCTTTTAGACCGGTTAAGCTATAGTGCTGAAGTTTTAAATGTCATAACGTTAACTTTTATCAACCACTTTTTTATTTTCTAAGCTATTGTTATAAAAATGAATATTTGTTGGTTTTATATACCTATAAATGACTGTGTGAAATTTCCGAAAGATCGGGCAAGTATATCTGATAGTTTCGGTAAGGACGATCGACGCAAAAAAAATTGTTTTGGTGGAAAAAAATTGTCTCTATAGTAAGAACTATTATAACGAAGTAGTTAGTTGACTTACACATATAATAATCTATAATTCTAGTAAATTTGATCAAAATCTGATAACTATATTATAGCGTTCTTACAAACATATTTATGAGTTTTTAAGTTTGAGTTTTTTGGCCGTTCTTTGACAGAAATGCGAGTTTTTAAGTAAAAGGTATTTCCATTTCAGGTATTTTCCACTTTTAGCTAAGGAAAGAGTAACAAAAAACATGCAAGGGTATATTAACTTCGGCTCGGACAAAGTTAGCTCGATTTACTGCTGTAAATTAATTTAGAGGACTATTTAAAGTAAGTTCTTAGTGTCATTTTGGCATTTTTGGGCTTGTCATTAATAGCAGCCAATTAAGTTATGCACGTTGTATGTGTGTGTGTGTGTTTGTGTGGGTGCGTATATGAATAATCAATTAAGATTACAATAAATTGTCGCTGTCCATTTAAGGAACACTCTTTGCCAATTGTTGGTAGAATTCTCCAGACACTTACCTCATGGCCCCTCATCAATTGTTTCCTTTAACTTCATTTAACCTTTAGCTAATTAAATGGAACAATTTAGAGACATTTCTTTTTGTTGTTGTCTCCTGTAAACCAACTCTTAGAAGAAGCATTGACTAAAGCCCATAGAGGGGTTGAATAGATAGATAGATAAATAGGTGGGTGGGTGATGGCGGCATTAATAAACATTAAGAGACATGTGCATGTTAAAATGTAGGTCGATAAGAGTTTTGTCCCGCAAAAAGTCTCACTTAACTACCCAACAACTCCAAAATATCTCATCAGAGACATAGACAACTCATTTGACTGATGAACTTGTGTTGACATTTCCTCCTTCTCCAACAACAACAACAACAACAGAAGAACGCTTTTTCCAGCCATCACATATGTACGTATGTATCGAGGGGGTCCTGCTCCTTTGCTTGCCGCTTGCCGCTTGCCGCTTTCCTTTCCTTTTTTTTTTGACACTGACACATGACATTTGTTGTAATGTCAATGTAGAGGCTGACTTACTTTTATTTTCTATCTTGTTCTTCTTCTCTTTCACTTCCCACCATTCCTCCCGTTCAGTCATTTGCCAAAATTGTTTTTCAACACAGTTGAGTAAACATCCCAGCCTGGGATGCATGGAAGACAGGAGTGGGAGATATAAAAAATAGGAAAAAAGAAAAATGTTGCATACAAAATTTTACTGGCAAAAGGGCAATATATGGTTTGACATGTGAGAAATGTTTTTTGGTTAAATGCCATAGAAATTGTGCAAATATTTTGTTTGATTTCTGCCCAAAAGAAAAAGAAAAAAATATTTCAATTCATCAGGAAAGTGATTTCCATATATGTATGTAGGTACCATATACAAAATGTATTCGGTTATTGCAAAATCAAAGTTCACCACGGGTGGGTTTTGAAACGTTTGAACAAAGGAAAATGAAAATAATTCAATATTTGTGCAGAAATTGAAAATTTTCAATTGACATGATATGTTCGTCATGTCCAAAGAGAGTTTTGTGAGACGAAACTAATAAATAACTTTACTTTAATATATATTGCCTGTGGACATTGTGTCTAACTTTATAATAAATATATATATTAATTTTGATTTGAAATATGTTTAAAGTCTAGATTGATTTCCTCCAAACTAGTTTTTGGAAATTTTGGTTATCTCAATTCAAAAGTTCGATCAACTGTTTAGCGCTTTTTGATAAAATGATAGTCTCTCCCATACTCCAAAGGATACTCTAGAAAAAAAAGGATACCAAAGAAGTGAACTCTGCACGCCATGCACGAAAGCGCACATTAAATATTTACACTTCATTTTATAGGACCAAAGAACCAAAACCCCCAAGAAAAAAGAAAGAAAATCCAACAGACGATGGCACCAACGACTAGCAAAGTGAGTTGAACTTAGAAATACAAGTATAAAATGCCTGCTTTCGTTTAGTTACTTTGCCTTGAAGAAGAATAATAAAATGCTCTTTGAGGTTTCTAATACAAAATATATTTGTGTTCATATAAAACTCCCCCAAAATTAGTCAAAAAGTGTTTTCGAAATATATTTAGTATACCTAAATATATGTGGGATTTAAACGATTTTCTTTACTACGTAAAGTTTCAAATATATCACAATCATTGCGACAATTTGTTGATTTCTTCTAAGCCAATACTAAGAAAACTTTTCTCCATCGGCTTAAGATAGGGTATTCCGAAATTCGTTTTTATATTCGTTGTGAAAGTGCAATCACATCGTCGCATATTATGGCTTTAATGGGAATGACAACTGTTAGTTTCATTCTCTGCCAACAGAGACACACACACACACACATAGAGAGAGAAGAAAGAGAGACATACAAAACCAAACAAGAAGGACAAAGACAAAATGAACCGCAGGATATGGTGCAGGTCAACGGAAGCCATAAAATTCTCGTTTGTCACGCGAAATTTTTCAGTTTGTCCTTACGAAAATGCCAACACATGCAAAAGACAAAGTTCCAAGTGCAGCAGCAGCAGAAGAAAAAAGAAAAACTAAACAAAAAAAAAAAAACAACAACGAAAAAAACCCCAAGTGGAAAGATATAAGAGTAAGTATAAATAAAACAAAAAACAAAAAAAAGGAGTAATATTAATGGCAAAAAAAAAAAATGGTTGAAAGACACAAGACGACATAAAAAAGTGGGAGAGAGTATCGGGATAGAATTATTTACGTTTAGTTTCTGTTTTTTCCTTTTTCTCTTTTTTTATGGTGTTCGCGGGGCGTGGATCATAAAATATGGGCGCAGGTTTATTTATGCTCTACTGTGGCGACATTTCTACACCAACTAGCCAACCATTCTATACCCCACCTTCACCTCCACCACCACCTCCACCTTTACTTCTTACTTCAACTCAAACTGAAACTCTTTTCTCCATTTATTCTAGTTGGCCATTGTTTTTATGGCTTGACGGATTGCACATGGTAAGGACCATGCCAGTTGCTACTTCGGCTGCTGCTGCTGCTCTTCCTGATATTAGTCCAAATGCCCGCTAATGTCAATTAAATTTGAGCAGACGACGAAAGCCAAATGAAATTTTAATTACCGCAAATGAGCTAAGCGCGGTTAAAGTGGAGGAGTGGCAAATAGAATGGCATACCATGACTTGAAACTTCAACTAATGGCCAGAAAGGAAATTGGCCACTTTAAATTTGATAATGGTTGACCTGTTCGAATTTAATAGAAGATAGAAATCCATTTAAAGTAAATAAGGAAGTAAAAGGTGATAAAAAAAAATGTCATTAAATGAAGTAAATTTAAGTGCTTACAGAAATGAGAAACTGAAATGCAAATCCAAAAAATTAATCAACTAAAGTTTCGATTAGCTCATACATAAAGTATTAAATACTTTAAGACCTAGTCTAGTTGTTGTGTGTATCTCTTTTTTCAGTTCATTCACTTTATTTTATGTAGAAACTAGAACAATTGTTTGCAGTCCCAAAGGACAATAACACTTTGCGCAGCGATTTTCTTGACAATTTTTTTGTTTCCTTTTTTGTTTACTCCAACCATTTCGAATGTAAATTATTCAAATGGCAATTGCAGTTGGACATGCAATGCATCTCCTTGTACCTGTGAAATTATGACCAATTCAATGACCAAAATTGTTAAGCAAGCAAATTTCGAAACTGATTAAGGGATTACGTGAAGGTTAATTGAAAAGAAAGAAGAAGGCAAAGAGATGGAGAGCGGGTCGAGAGGACGAAATGATAATTTTGCAATTATGTCAAATATTTGCCAGGATATCATAAGTCTTGCGGTTAGCCAAGAAATGCCATCGAGTCACGCAATTAGTTTAAATTATCTAAAAGCAAAAGTAGTAGTAGAAAAAAACCAAGAAGTAGAAAGAAAAACGCTTTAACGGGATGATAAGCATGTGCAATTAATAAACTTGCAACACTTTTGGAGAAGGGGGTTAGCAGCAGCAGTAGCAGTAGCAGGATATTTACAGCACATGGCCAGGACGCGCCTCGACAAGCGTTTGAAAAATTGCAGCCAAACGGACGATGACGACAACGACGAGGACAAAGACGAGAATGGGGAACAGAACAGAACAGAACAGAACGGCCAAGTAAATTTATGACCAGCCATTTGGCCAAGGACCTTAACACATGACTAACGTACACTTATGAGATTAAGTTTCGTGTCGGAGGAGGTGGTTGTCCATACTTTGTCCTTTCGAATGGAGAGGTATTTATAAGGACGCTGTCTCCCACTTTCTTTCTCACTCTCTGTCTTGGTTTGTTTCAATTGCCATTCTGCGGCACTTTACACTTATTTGCACAAAATATTCATCGATAGGCAAAATTAAACAGAAAAAGAGGCAAGAGGCAAGATTCGTTAAGCCGTCAAAGTTGCCACCCAGACAACGCGCCGGGCAAAACTCATTGAACCACAAAATAAAGCGTATCATAATAATAATATCGTAATATGCAGTCGTGGCACTAATGCGTATTACCTAAGCCCACCCACGGTTTCTTTTTGCCAGTAGCTGCGACAACAGGAACTCGAATTGTGCAAGGTTTGGGTCAGGTGAAGGGCTCTGGCAGGATGGTTCGATGGATTGATGCAAGCGGCAAGGAGCGGGGATGCAAGATGTCGCCTGCTTAGCTCAGCGGGGGGCACCAAAGCTCGTCACGTCTTTTTGCTTTGAAGCCTCCGCCGTTTCGAGGCAGCGTCGGCGGCGTCTGGGTAAAAAGATTTTGCTTGGCGTTTTTTTTTTTTTCATAATAATAAATACCCTTTCCCTTTGCAAAAACGGGCATCTTCAAAATGATCAACGCTTTGATCTTGTTAAGAAACCAGTATGAAGAGACTCAAATGCTAAATAAATATAAAGTTTATACATCAACTAAAACGTTTAACAGATAAATAAAATGGATTATAGATACATCAACGAAATACTCTAGATCTTAAAAGAAAATTTGAAACTTGATGTCACATATACATATGTATGTAAAATCATTCAATTGGAAATTGTTTTTGTTACGTATTAGGTTTCCATTGATCGAGAGTATCTATTATTCGATTTGATTAGGTAAAAGTTAGTTCTCCTTTTTACCAATAGCTTGGTTGTTTGTCGCGCTTTAATCCGCCCAAGCATTTCGTTTCTTCTTTTTTGTTGCTTCTGCCACAAGGACGAACAAAAAAAAATTTCCGTTTGAGCTGAGCTAAGCACAAAAATTTCTCTACTTTACTCTTACTTACTGCCATTGCGATTCTTTATTATTATTTAACAGAGAGAGTGTAGAAAAAATGAAATGAAAAAAAGAACAGAAGAAGGAAATCCATACTACTCATATATTAAAGTTAGTAAATCGACCTAAAAGATACCTATTTCCTAACAAATTCTAATTCTAAACAAATTGCAGAGAGTTTGGTAGCCCAATAGACTATAAATGGAAAGTGATCTAATTAATCAATTGATATAATAATTTAGTTCATATAATGAATCAATTGATGTAATTTCGCTAATCTAATGAATTAGAGGTCTCATGAGTCAATTGAATTAATGCTTTAGTTTATGTATTTTGTATATAGAAACAATTTATTGAAGCTGTCTATGAAGATTTAATTAATTTTTAAAATGATCCAAGCAAAGCACTTTCAAAAAAAAAAATTGTTTTTAATATAACAATAATACCATACAGGTTCTATTTGCGTTGCATAAATTTCATATGATTCAATATGCCCTAATTTACAGAGTATATAAATATGCTGTTAGTAATTTTTGGTTTCTTGCTTTCCTTTTTCCTTTTTCTTTTTCTCTTCGCTTTGATGTGCTACTAGCTGCTGGGTTCATAATACGAATCTATTCCATACTATCCGACGGACCCGAACACCCGTGCCAACGTTTTGCTGCAAATGCCTAGCCTAAGCCAATTTAATTCTTAGACTCGATGGCGGCCAGGCGGCTAAGGGGCTAAGTAAACAAAACTATGAACCGAGCATACAGCCAAAAAGCCAGCACAAATCGTAAATTAATGAAATCACACAAGAAAACTTAAATCCTTTCTATTTGGCGTCGCGTCCTCCAATGTATATAGTTTTGCCATACAGTCCAAAGAGTCCACAAAAGCTTATAAATTTCGCCCCTTATCGTTCATATCGGATGTCCGATTCGTTGTTGCTGTTGTTGTTCTATACAACAGAGAGAAAAAATATGACCAAAATGCATGCAACTGAACTGAGCTGAACCCAAAAAGAGAAATAACCGAAAAACGTTATACAATTTGTAATACGTAATTTGTTCCTGCGTGTCGTGTCCTTTAACAAGAGTAGGCGGCCATTCTGCCAACCATACAAATCCCGGACTCAATTTATGCACTTTTGCCCATTGTCTGCATTCTAGGAGACATCCACCCAGCTATCGTCTCCGCCTAGCGTCCTTCCACCTATATGTCGCAGTCCTTGTCGTTGGGATAATAAACTTTTTGTCCGCGACTAAATTTAACAAATTATAGAAAAGATTACGTGTCTGGATTTTTCTATGGCTAACTGAGTCAAGTTGTTGTTTGCTTTTTTTTTGTGGTTCCGCAAATTAAAGTTAATTAAAGCCAATTAGTTTGGTTGTGTTACAAGACATTTATTCCAATTAAATATATTGGAGAATAAGGAAATTACACATAACAAATAAAAGGTATGTTCTGATATGGCAAATCTATTTCGTCTATCGACTAACATTTAGGCACAAAAAAAACAAACATTTTTCATTATGTCCTAATTTCTAGCAAGCGTCGAATTTTTTAGCAACAAAAATTCTGAGTTTTGGCATATTTAACCATTAGAATTTAAAATTATTTGTAGGTACTAGTTTTAAAGAGTTTATTTTAGTTTTAAAATGGATACTTCTGACATTGCAGTGTTTTCTTTACCAATTTTTAGTCATAACTTAAAACGAATTACTTGACCCAATCTCTTAAGGATAACTAACCACCTGGATGTGTCAATAGAATTTCAATATCGATGTACAAATGTAGACAAAACTAGAAAAAAGAAAACCCTTAACCATATCATCATATCGTCAATCAATCTTTATTAAAAGCCAGCCCATTAACTTATAACTGTAACAGCAAAAATCGATCATCAGGCTCGTGCAACGACAAAAAAGAGGCCAGAAATGATGATAAATACAAGAGTCCTTGCATAAATAATCCCGTGGATTGTTTCCACTTGGGTTTTTTTTTACCCTCGTTTTTTTAGCCTGCTGTGTGCGGTGATGATGCAAAGGGAGGGAGAAAACGGGGCTACGACGACTCTTCTCGTCGTCATCGATTGATTTTCCACGCGGCTGTTTTTCGTCACTTATCACTCAAAATTATGGCAGCAATAAAGCATTTTTCCGGCTGGCCATTCGTCGCATTTCCCCCCCGTTTGCCCCGATTGTCGATTATGTCCTGTCAGTGGCGGCACACTTTGCCATTTTTTCTTGTCACTTTTCCCCTCATTTTCTTTTTTGGGTGTTTTTTTTTTGTGTTCTTTGCGTTCGTTTTTTGTATGTTTATCAAATTTGATTTGCAGTAATTTCTTTGCCATTTCCCATGTGTGTGTGGTGTATCTGTGTGTTTGTGTGTGTGTGTGTAAAAGGACATTGAGCCGCCTCTATTGTTTGCACTCCCCTAGCCACCTTCTTCCCATATATTCATCTGTTAGTTTTTGTCAGACATCGGACTAATGTTTAACAATTTATTTAAATGTCAGCAGCTTTTTTGTGTTTGTCAAGTCAGAGTTGGTCGGGTGTGTGTATAGCTTTTGTTTACTATATTCCATATTGGTTGGTCACGATAAAGCCAAAGAGTAGGTGGGGCAAAGCAAGGGAGAGTGACGGGGTGTGACGGTGCTAAATGTTGAAACAGATGTTCCTCAAATAGTAATCATTTTTGCCCACAGAAACTTCTATTTCATTTAAATTAGTTAAATATTATATTATTTTTGACCTAAAAATTTTAATTGGTTTATAATAATCATCTGAAATATGACTTAGATTACCTTAAATATGTACATGAAGGACTAGGATCAGATTATATGCAAGAGTGTCCCTGAAAAGGTTGAATGAGTTAACAGACTTAAGGAAATCTTTTGAAGGAAGACATTGTAAATGAGAAAAGTTCCGCCCTAAAAAGGACTAACCCTTGGAAAAAACTACTTAAGGTAGACAAAATTTGGTAGCTTTCGTTTAACATTCTAAAAAAAACAAAATTCAATTTGCCTCATAAAATTGTAAAACATTTCCATTCTTCGCTTTTGTCCTTTTCTCTCTGTGAAACTAACCATAGCTAAGTCAGGCCTGAATTGAAGATTATAACTCTGACTCTGACGACTGGCGAAAAAAAAGAAAACCATAACAAATCAGTTTACACCAACAAGAAGAAAATGGAAACAAAATAAAAGAAAAGGCACAAATAATAATGCCCAAATTGACTTTGTTGCAGATTTTATAGGCCCATGGGAGCAAACAAAACCCAATGGGAACAATGCCAAACTGTAGGCACATTGTCAAAATACGCAACAAAACGAAACAAAAGGCACATACATACGGGAAGGAGGGAAGGTGGCAAGGAGGGTTGTGTGGCAAGCACCTTGAGAGACTGTCTGATTAGTGTAAATAATTGTCAGGCAAAAGGAAAAGAAAAAAAAAACTGGGAGAGGTAGTTGTCTTTTGTTCCGCTAAACTGCCAATAAAAACTAAAACAAAATTATTTTTATAACACCCCAAATAAAAAAAAAGGAAGAAGACAGAGAAAAAGAAACCAAGAGCAAACATGGTCGACGTGGTTGCTATACCCTAGAAAAATGGGAATTTTTTAGAATTACTCTAGACACAAGTTTACCTAATTCTATTTTTTAATGAATATATATTTCCATATACAACATATCAAAAATCAAAACGGCTGAATGAATTTTTCGAAAAAGAAACCGAAATATGATAACTCCTTCATTTGTTTCATGGATTTGCTTTTAATTCATATGCTTGTTTAGGTCATGTATCACCTGAATTTCGCATCAGAAACAATTCCCCTTTTCTTACGTTCCAAACTCTAGAGTAAAACCCATATACCCTTTACGGTTGAATGGCAAAAAAAACTTTAACACACACACACACACACACTCAAATTAACAACAAAGTTGCCTTGAGTGATCATAAAAAATCATCTGCCATCTATAGATGATGCCCTGCGCATAGGCGCTTTAAAAACTTTTGCGCAGCTGTCAAAATTGACATTAGCGCATGACAAATGTAACAAGTTGTTGCTTGGCTTTTTGGCAAACAGACGACGATCTACCAACTACCTCACTGTCTGTCTGTCTGACTGACTGACTCAACGACAGACAAAGCGAGGATAAAGTATACCTATGGCAGAGGCTTAGGTGAGCTAATAAAGAGACGTCGCTTAGATATTTTTATTACCCCAAAGCGAAACAAACAAAAAGAGTAGGAAAAAGGGTACACAAAACAAAAAGAAAAAAAGCGCAAAAGATGTGAAAAAGAGTTCGTCAATTGTCACCATTTGGCGCATAAATTAGGGTTAAAGGATACACCAAAAAAAAAAGGATACAATAAAGTGCAAGGCATGAGAAAAATTTTTATTGATCAACTGTGACGCAACAACAAAAGATTCTTGTTGTTTGTCTAAGGAAAAAAAGCAAGTCATCTAAAAAAAAGATTTAAAATTGTTCTAATCTCATAACTTTAAGATCATCTAGCCCATTGCACGTTTTTTATCTGTTTTCCATTGTTAGCAACTAATACAAAAAGTTAAAGAACAAAATCTTAGATTGTGTCTTAACTTACTCCAAATTCACAAGGAAATAAATCTCTTGCACAAGTAAAACAAAGTTGAACTTATTTTAAAAGTCCTGAAGCATTTAATTGAATCATTTTTGGGATTTTCAAAAGGGTATTTATCTCTATTTACCGTTTCATCTGTCAATTATTGTGTTTTATATTATAAAAAGGATTAAATTAAATTAAATCGGACCATTTGGCATTTTAATAGAAATGAAATTCTGATTGAAGATCGTTGAATAAATCCCAAGAAAAAACTGAAAAAAATATATAAAAAGTCAATGGGTTTTTTTCTTTTAGCCAACTTTTCTGTTTGACAATTCTTCATGATTACCAACAATCGATTGTTTACTATATCAACATAAAGCTCTATATGATGATGAATTATTTTTGGAATGATGGAAACAAATGGGAAATTTTCACTTTTCTTAGGTACATAAAGAATGATTATATCACGTTCGGTTGGTTGGTCGACTTGTAATCATAATAACAATAATAATAATTCTGCAATCGGCCGTTCGCATTTAATTATAAGTAAATGTTTTACTTTATTTGACCGCTATGAAATAAAGGCAAATAACCTAAGCAAATAACATTGGCAGTGGCCATTTATCACTTGTTTCATTCCGTGGCTAATCCTTTGCTCAACTTGGCCCGTATATCATGTTTTATGGCTAAGCTAAGCAACTGCCGCAAAGCTTTACATGGCCATGGTTATGTACGATTTCCTTTAACTAACTGGGAACAGCAGCAGGAAAACAGGGTCGTAGGATAAAGCAAAAGCGGGAAGGGGGACACAGTGTAAATAACTCATCAATGGGGCTGCTGGCGTGTTGGGCAACTGTTACAGAGTATTTTACACCCGCAAGAATTCAACTTCATGTTGTCGTCGTCGTTATGTCTACAGGCAAATTGCCATAACCATAATAGTTAAGTATACGTAAGTAAGTAAGTGGGGAGGAGGTAAGGGGAGAATGGAGGCCTTCTGCAAAATTTAGTTCTTGTCCCATAAAAAGATGATTTCATAGACATTCACGCACTGAGTGGAGGTCAGGGGAGAGGGTTTAACGGCTATTCCTCATACATACATATATCCCCTTACATATCATATATGAAAAAATAATAATACAACATAATAATAATAACAATAATTGTTATATTGATAAAATGGAATGGCTATGTCTATAGCAGTGGATAGTAGTTACTCTCTGGTTTTTATATGCCTCATGTTAATGGCCAAATACGTTGTAGTAGTCAATCTACTTGGTAGTACTTTTTGATGGCCCTTCAACGCACTTTTGCGCGTTTCCCATGGCAACTGCTGCGACGCATCTTCATCGTCTTCATCTCTCTCGTCAGTCGTCAGTCATCGTCACATCGCTCACATCGTAAAGAAAACAAACGTAATAATTATGCTAAAAACTATATGGCACTTCTCACCCCTGAAATAAGAAAAACGGAGGCAAAAATACTGGCGTGTCTTACGCGTTTGTTCCTTTTGTTTGTTTGCGCTAATCTGCAGATTTATATGCAGAGAAGTTGTTCAATAAAATCGTCTAAAACCAGATCATAAACAAGGATATTTTATGCCCGGTTGTTTCCTGCTTCTACCCAAAAAGAAGCTGACCACCACTGCTCATTAAGCCAAAGATGCAGGCACACAGACACACTGACACGGGAGTCTCACAGTCGCAGTACATTCACAGTGACATAAAATTTTTTCCTTTTTTTTTTGTCAGGAGACTGGCAAGAAGCTTTGCATGCTAATCCTTTGGTCAATTGCGCGGAAAAATTCTGCAAAATTTCATTCTTTAAAAAACGATAAAAACTGGGAGAAATGTGAGAGAAACCAGAGGGCCGGGGCTAACTTTGACCACGTCAAAGTTTGTATACACTTGCAAGTCTTTTGTGTAAAAGGTCTAATGTTTGCTAAAGAACGGCTTAGGAAATAACGAAGTTATTGATCAAAGTCACTGTTTTCGACCGATCGGTCCTATGGGAGCTATATGATATGGTCACCCGATCTTGATCAAATTTGGCACGGGCGTTTAGATGTGTAATAAACTTACTAATATTAAAATTCACGACAATAGCTCAGAAAATATTAAAGTTATTGAGAAAAGTCACTGTTCGTGACTTTGCCGTTTGTATGGAAGCTATATGATATAGTGGTCCGATTTCAACCCGATAACTCTTAAGATGGCTGAGTAAAACGAATACGCACCGACGGACGGACGGACAGACGGACATGGCTATATCGACTCAGCTTCTCATGCTGATCAAGAATATATATACTTTATGGGGTCGGAAACGTCTCCTTCTGTGCGTTACAAACATCTCCGTCTGTCCGTCCGTCTGGATCAACGCAAACTCCTCCTAGACCGTTAGAGCTACAGAGTTGAAATTTTGCATGTAGGCTTGTATATACTGCAGGGGTTGCATATCTCGGATTCAGCCGGATCGGACCACTATATCATATAGCTCCCATACAAAAGACAAAGTCACGAACCGTGACTTTTCTCAATAACTTCGTTATTTTCTGAGCTACTCTTGTGAAACTTAATACTAGAGAGTTTATTATTCCTATAAAGGACTGTGCCAAATATGATAAAGATCGGGTGACTACATCCTATAGCTACCATAGGAACGATCGGTGGAAAAAAGTGACTTTGATTAATACCTTCGTTATTTCCTATGGTATGATTGTAAGCGTTTTTTCGCAAACATTAGACTTTTTAGATTAAACGCTTTTCCACTTTGAAGGCCATAGGTAAGGAAAAGTTAAAAACAACTTGCAAGGGTATACAAACTTTGACGCGGTCGAAATGAATTGACATGAAGCCTGATAAAAGCCAATGATACATTTTAATATATTGTCTTAGGAAAAAACAAAGTTAATTTATGGTATGTTATACATATTTGCCAGTAATGAATATTAAACCACAAACATGCAAAAGGAATACTTTTCTATCACGTCAACGGAAAATCAATGTTGTGCGCCTATCACTAGACATTGAGCTGAATTTCCATTTAACATATTAATTGCACGATCACGGAATGCTTTTAAATGGGGAAAATACGATAAGAAGTGTTTTAACAACTGAGCATAAAGTATAAACAATTTTCAATTTTCGAAAATATGGTTCATTACAATAAGTATTTTTAAAAACAATTGTCGCCTTCTAGATTTTAGAATTTTACATTTATAAACAACATATTGGAAAATAAATAGGAATAGGAACTGACTATTTTGAATTTGACGAAGGAAATTTGTTGTCTTTCCTTCTCGCCTGTCATTGGTTATTGAGTTGAATTTTCAACATATTATCATGGAATTTTTTGAAATAGGGAAAATATGTTTTTATGTAATGTTTTTAAATAGGGAATATTCAAAACTAATTCAGCTTTTAAGCCAAAATCCGGTGGATATTTCCGACTTAGGTGGGAAATGTTTAAATGCTTTTAATGGAATGATTTTAAATAATAAGGAAAATACGACGAAATATAATATAACGGTAGTAATTATGTGGGTGAAGTTCTTTTGTTGAAGTTAAAAATTGAAATCAGCCTATATTAAGGAAACAAAATGATTCAGTTGTTACCCCAGCAGAGGGAAGTAATTGAATGAGCAATCGCATGAGTTGTCCCAGTATTTATTTGATTTTTGTGCGAATTTCGCCATGGCGACTTGATGAAAATAAACTCTAAGTATTATGCAACACTGACAATGCTATCGATAAGTAAAACTTACTGTTCAACACGTTCAACACATTCAACTCAATAACCAATGACAGGCGAGAAGGAAAGACAACAAATTTCCTTCGTCAAATTCAAAATAGTCAGTTCCTATTACTATTTATTTTCCAATATGTTGTTTATAAATGTAAAATTCTAAAATCTAGAATGCGACAATTGTTTTGAAAAATACTTATTGTAATGAACCATATTTTCGAAAATTGCAAACAGACAAGCTGCTCACCTTTTTGTGTGTTGCCTTTGAAATAATCTTCTTTTGTAAGACTGAGCTCGAGCCGGCTAAGTTCGATTTATTATATTTATTATATATATTATTTATTTATATTATATTATGAATCGATGAGAATTTGAAACTAGAATGAAATAAATAGTGAATACAATTTAGTTTTTGATAAGCTATGATCATAAGTCTGAGTTTTATTTCACATGTTTTTGATCACTTTTTTGAAGTCTATCCTAATTGGAAAATAAGTTATTTGTATAAACGATTTGAAGGGTAAAGGGAAGCTCAAACTTCAAATATTAAAATTAACAATTAAAAAATTTCTTACTTTCAACAAATCTGAAACTTATTCGGAACAGATAATTTATAAGGTAGCTTGTACATATTATAAGTTGTTCTATATCTCTCCTGTTGAATCTGACTGGGTTTTAAGAAATTTAATAGATAGATGAATAAACTAGATAACTTACATTTTCGTCTTTTTTGCAGTCACGAAATTCGTTATATACTTTTTATTATCGTTAACTATTGGCAGTGAAAAGAAAAACAAATAAAAGTAATAATTGTAATCGAAACTTACATAATTTTTTCTATTCTTATAGGATTCTCGTGTTTATCTTTTTAATTGTCTGATGAGTAAACGTTCTAGAACGCTATATACATATATCTAGATCTAATGGATCTTTTCTCTCGAGACAGGAAGACAAACATCTGAACATTTCAAGTCGTTTCATTAGGAGAGCAAAAGTATAATAATTTTTTTTCTGTTCGTATTCCATGGTCGTTAAATGTTTCAGAAATCATTCGCACACGTCATCATTGGTAGTCGTCATCATACTTATGGCACTTCTTCTCAAAGATCTCAATCGAGACGAGAGGTTGGGATTGAGATTGGTTTTTGGAGTGTGAGGCCATCTTATAAATATGTCAAAAAGGACACTTAACGCAAATGCGTTCAAATGATAATTACGCTGGAAGAACAAAGGCGCACAACGAATAGAAACAGAAACAGGGATAATCATTTCAAAAGCCAGCCAGATGAAGTGGCAACAACTATTACAACGCACTTGCCGCTTATCGAGAGAGAAAGAGAGAAAACGAAACGCGATACTACATACTCTCCTTCTTTCTTTTTCGAAACGGAATGCCAAAATCCGGCTAGCAATAACACTAAAAAATTATGACCGACAAGAAAAAGACAGAAAGACGTTGAGGGCGGATGGCGGGGACGCAGAATTTCTCAGAGTGTGTGTGTGTTTGGGGTAAAGGAGGAAATTTTTGGGAAAAACAAAAAGCTTTTCTCAACTTGCCGGAATAAAGCCAACTGTTAAGCATTCATGAGGATTTAAACGTTTATTTATAAGGTTAATTTTGCCAGTTGGAGCCAGTTCGCAAAAGAAGAAGTATAAAGTTGAATTTGTTTTATTTTTTTTGTCTTTGGGGGTTGCTCCTGTTCTGGTCATGGGTCGAATTAAAGTTGAACGCTTCATTGAATTGAATGTGAAATGTGTGTGTGTGCGTGCGCGCGTCTAAGAGTGTGTAGTGAGGTAGGAGAAGAGTTGCTCAAACTCTCCAATTGAGATGAGTATGATAAAATCAATAGAAAAGCTGTTAAATGAGACTTAAAGTCAAACCAGATGCATACATAGAGAGAATGAGACACACACACACACACTTAATTAATAATATTTATCTAGAGTCTATGTCTATGGCTCAGAGCTGTAATCGAGAGATTTTTCCCCATATACACACACATACACATTACTCACACAAACTCTTGTAAGGTATTCCCCTTTGTTTGTCTTTCATTGCTTTCTCTATTTACTGTAGAATATGGGCATAGGATATAGCTTTTTATATTTCATAAAGGCTTACGGCTAAAACGAGTGTAACAGGCTAACGTGAAAAAAAAACATATGCATGGGTCACCATTATAGAGATGACACCTTTGATGTAATTTTAATCGTTCAATTGCCATCACTAAGTCAAGTGAAATTGTTTTTGTGTATAGAAAATAGTATTTTCAAAATATCTTGTTTGCTATTGTCTTTGATCGTTGACGCCAGATAATCCAGTTTTACTTATCTCTATATTTTTACACCTTAAAAATAAAAAAGATTAAGCAGTATGTCTGCTTCGAATAATAAAAGTTTTTAAAAAACAAATATTTAATTTCCAATTGAAAGAAATTTCGTTGAGTTTGTAAAAGAAAAAGTTATTACTGGGCATCATTTGAGTCGTATTCAATTGTGAAATCAACTTGCTTGATAATTATCCCAAAATTTCAATAAGCAAATGTGAAATGTAGCCCAAAAAAGGATTTCATTCTTGTATAAAGTGTAGTTGATCTCTTACCCTTTTCTCTACTTTTAAATCCTGTTCCTTTTTTTGTTTCATTCGTGCACTCAATTAACCCGAGGGCCATTTGGGTTATTTTGTTGGTAGTCAGGCTGTTGACTTGTTGTCTGCCAGTCAGTTTAGCCCTTCCATGTTGTGGGTCTTTTTCTTCTCTTTTTTGGGTAAAAACATTGCAATTTCCTGTAACTTTTCATCATCCCTGAAAAGAAAAGTAAACATTAATCCATTTACAAGCCAAGCTAAAGCTGATACCGATGCTGTAGTTGTTGCTATTTGCTGATGATACTGAAGTTTCGCCTTAAGTGACGTGGTTTTAAAATTTGTCAATTAAATTAAGTGCAACCGCAGGCGGCATACGAATAAGTGACTATATAGACGACGACAGCATCGCTCAACTATTCATAAATAAACTAAATTTGGAGAGTGTGTGTGTGCGTGTGACTCGGCGGATAGTTTGAGTGTGTCTGTCTGTCCCTCTGACAACGATGTAAAATCGTGTGGCATGTGCCCGGGCAAGTTATTTGCCGCTTAATTTAATTTGCTTTGGCATTTTTGGGTCGAGAGTCTTTGTCGTCCTCGTCGTCGTCGTCGTCGTCATCATCATCTGTCAAGAAGGAGTCAAGTGAAGGATTTGAGTTAAACTCACACTCGAAAATTGCAAGTTTTGCCTCTTCCACATATCACTTTGTGTGATTTATGAAATGCTGTTATTTGTGTGTAATTAACTATTTATGAGTTCAACTTCTATACAATGTAAACGTTACCAGTTAGCAAGCTCTGCCCAAGGGGCCAAATACTTGTCTGTGTTTTCTGAGTTTTGAGCACATATGAAAAGAGAAAGATAAATAGAATAGAATACATATCCTTGACAATAATAGTACAAGTAAAACTATTTTGTTGCTTAGACAGATATGATCAGCTAAGCCATTGGCTAGAGTTGACAAAGAAATATCAACTTATGGCCAACAATCCTTATTTTTGCATATCGTAATGAATATAAATATGTATGCACATATGTATATATGTATGTACATAGTATAATTATCCCACTCTTGTTAGTAAGGGTATTAATTGCACTGTAAATTTGACACTTGCCAAGTCTGTCTCATATTTGTTTGTCGGTTCTGTTCAGTTCTGTTCTCATGGCATGTCATTCGAAATTCAACTTAATTATTTAACGCAAAACATTTTATTACATTTTTAGCAATTTAACCCCGAGCAGAGTTTTTACATTTTTGTTAATTTTTCCTGTTGGTTTTTCGTTTCCCCCTCCGCTGTTTTTTTTATTTTTTATTAAAATATGTTCACGTTATTTTTTTGCCATTTGGTTTTTTTCCGTTTGTCACATTTAATTGAATTTATGCATGTATTTTTATTGTCATTTTGCCGTACAACATTTTTGCATTAATTTTTATGTTTGTGGTTTGTCTTTCCCCCAAAATGTCCCCCCTCTATCAACTATAGCTCTCATTTTCTCTGTCATTTTAGTGTCCTGTCCAAAGATGAACTGTCAAATTATGCAAATAATTTTCCATAGTCACGCATGTATTTTTTGTGGGTTTTTATTTTTGGGCAGCAAAGGGATCGCTTGTGCTATCCTAATCTAACAATCGTCAATCGTCTCATTTTAATTGTTTCTAATTTGGTTGTCCAACCTCTCTCTCTCTCTCTCTGTCTCTTACTCTCTGTGTGTTTGTGTGTGTGTGCCACCTGTGCATTTCTCAAGGCGTGCTGCTAATTGGCTTAGAGCTAAAACCTTTGCTCGGAATTCCCGTGGAATTCGCCGTGTGTGGCGTGCTGGGCCTCACACTGCAGCCACTTGGCCATCACTCGCAATCCTCAAGGAAGGGACAACAAAGCCGACAACAACAACGACATCAAAAAGATAGACAGCGGTCTGGTCTTGGTCTATCACCCCCTCCCGCCAAGTCCCGTCCCCATCCACCCATCCTCATTCTCATTCCCAAATTGTTGTTGGACTGTCAAAATATTTTCATTGCATTTTCGGGTGTGCCTTTTCTTACTCACTCACTCACTCACATTCACCTATCTCATTCTGTCTCTCTGTTTTGTTAGCAAAGTGCAGTCGTTGTTGGGCTTGGTCTACAGGATTAGATGAATATATATATAGGAGAGGTGGGTGGAGAGAAATGTATATATAAATTTCTGTTTGTTATTGTTGTCGCAGTTTATGATGCGTGGAGCTGCTCTCATTCTCTCGCTTCACATTTGCCAGTTCATATTTTGTGGTCTTTTATGGGCTGACAGTTATGGTGGGAAGCCTGGCAAGCTGCTGCTCAAATTTTTGTTCAGGTGCTTAATTAGTAATGGAACAGAGAGCAGAAAATATTGCCACCAAAAATGGTTTTCAGTTGCCTTAGCTTTTAATATTAGTAAGCCTTCATAAAATTAATCCTGTTTTAAGGTTTTTCCATTTCCCCAAATGCCCAACGCATTAAGCACGTCATGGTTAATATTTTTCTGCAATTAAAACAATACACATATATTTGTCCTTAAATGATTCTTTTCGAAATAGGTATAATACCTAGCCGAAAAACGTCTAGGCATCCTGTTTTTGAATCAATTAAATAATCAATGATCAATGGTCCATAATTTATCATAAGTTTTGTAAGCATTGATGAAAAACCCCATGCTTTACCGTTATAGATGAAAATCGCCTTCTTCTATCGTTAATATTGATAAAAATACCCATTTCTTTTTTAACAATATTGTAAGTTTGCATTCAGTATTAACTAGAAAGTTCCTGCTTAAGCAACAGTTTTGTAAGCACTACTCAAAATGAATATTGTAAATCCTTTAATTGAACTATTATTAAAACTCCGTGTTAAGCGAGAGACCAAAACGAAAAAAGCACGACCTACTTTTATGAGCGACAATATCAAAAGTAATAATATTGAAAATCTCTTTACTTTTCCATTACTTTTTTTGTAACTCTGATTAAAATTTGACCCACTGTCAGAATTGTAAGCACTGATGGAAATCTATTTGTCTTACGTAAGTCCTTAATTAGTTCGGTTTGGGATGACAATAGTCCTTGTTAATAGCTTATTGTTAGTGTATAAACGTCATGTTTTCAAAACATGAGACTTGGTTTTGAATCATGACCATGAAAAAAACTAAAATTTTAAATGGTTTGATTAATGTAGAAACAGAATCGATGCGATGTGACTTTGAATTGTATTAATGGCAATTTTTAAGAAACATTTTCGTTTTCTATTGGTAAGTGATTACTACATTGTTAGAAAACGATTCGATTTTTGTCTGATTTCCATTGAAAGTAAGTGATCACAGTAAATAATTACATTGTACATTACTTCTTTCCAATATTGAACACTTTTGCAATCGATTTCGATATTGTGGCTCACTTTTTAAGAAGTACAGTGAGGACGGTGTGTGTAATTTCATTTTTGTCTACTGTAATCAAAGTTTTAGGCAAACTGTCTGTGGAAAAGCGAGAATTATATGGAACTGGAATCGATAGTGTGTATTAAGCCATTACTTTACCAATTAAATTCCGGTTAAGATATCTAACTAACTTTATTTTAAAATGATTTAAATATTTATAGCCATTTTCCAAAGTAATGCATTTTTTTCTTCCTTTTTTTCTTTTGCCTTTTGACACCAAGTGTACTTAAATAAATTTTTTAACCCTCTCTATTTTTATTGCCAAAATCAATGTGCTTATATAGAAAATCTATATTGCAAAAACATGACTGGCCAAAATATGATGAATTAACAGAAAACACAATTGGCTGGACAATCAGGATATTAGCAGCATGCGCAGGTCTGTCAGAGAGGGGGAACAGAGGGGTGTGGTCGTATCTAAAAAACTATGAATATTCATAAAATTATTGAACAATAGAAATTGATGATGTGTTGTCGAAAAATCTTGATTGATGATGCATATGAAAATAAATCTATAACCATACATGTATATATCCTATCTATCTATGTATATACATATATGACTATTTAAATCCCAATGACATGGAAAAAAATTTTCTAGTCACAAAAAATGAGACATTTCTTTTTGATTTTCATATTCTATATATGTTTTTGTGTGTGTGTGTTTTTTTTTTGCATTCTTTTCGCTTTGCCTTTTCTAGTCAAATGTATTTATATAGCAAATTCATAGAAGAGGAGGAAAACTAAAGGGATGAATAAACGAAGTTTTTATACCCTAATTTGTTTCTTATAGAAATAGTTTGAAGATTAAAGAGCTGTGACTTAATGAACTTTGATAGAGGTCTTTTCTTTCGTATATTGACTTATATTACATGATTATGGATTAATTTGGCTTGGGAAGTACTCAAGCTTACATTCACTTTCTCTATTCTAGTCAAGTATTATCCAAGGACAATAACTTTTTATTGGGGAAAAACCAAATGCTAATCAAAGTCATTATACCCTTTCACTAGGGCATTAGAAATATGAAAAATATCATATAGAGCAACTAAAAAGAAAGAAAGAAAAGCAAGTCGTCAGTCATACATCATAATCATTCGAGCAGTTTCAGTGACGAAGAAAAATAACAAAAAAACAAAAAAAACACCCTCAATATGTGTGTGTGTAGGACTCTACACCCCTTTTGTTTGAAGCCCACGCAAAAATACTAGATAACCGACCAAAAAAAAAAAAGGAAAGGAAAATATATGAGAGGATATGTGTATATGGAGAAAGGATGTGCCAGTTCCCTGCTGGCAATCAAAGCCAAAAATATGATCGATGGCTTGGCTACCGTGGTCGAGGTCCATAGGTTTAGAGAGGTCCTCTTTTTACCTCCATCTCTATCTCATGCTCGGTCGGTCCTGGTTCTTGTTGTCATTCCCATTCTTGTGTGTGTGTGTGTGTGTGTGTGTGCCTGCTGCGACTCTGTCCACAAAATGGCACAATTAACGTGGCATATCCTTTCAGTCAAATTGTTGCCCAACAAAAGGCTGTCAGGGCGCTACAATTGTTGAACACAGTAAATAAATGTCAATTCCCCTAACCCGACCTTCCCCCCCTCTCTCACACTCTGTGACTCTCTTATTCTGTTGTTCTCCATCCAACCCGCTTCATCGATAACATAATGACATTTCGTATCATTTTTCAAATTGTAAAAAAAAAGCCAAATAGGAAAATGCGCGTCTTTTTTTTTTTTGTATTTTGGTTTTTGGTGTTTTTTTGGAAAACCAAAATTGAAATTGTTTTGTCAGTTGGTGGTGCTAGTGGTGGTAATGGTGGCGGCGTCCAGTGGACGGGGTTCGAGAATTGGGCTCTGGTTATGGGGTCCTTGGTCACACAGCAGGATATCGTCAAACATATTGGAGTTTTAATTATGATTTTTTTTATAGATCTTTTTTTTATTGGTTTATGTCTGGCCTTAGCAGAAGGCAAGGTGTTGTTGCTGTTGGTGTTGCTGCTGGTCAAAACAATTGTAAAACGATATGAGTAGACCGGGCAACCCCTTGTAACGGATTATCACAAGTGCTAAGATCGATTGTTAAAAGATATAATGATAACTATAATTCCCAAACGGTTGCTGCAGCAGCAGCAATAGCATTGATGTCATCAGATTGAATGACCCTTTGTAAAACCCTAAAAATTTATTACCAACCCATAGACTATATAAAAAAGGCGCAAAGATTAGCCCATAGATTACCTGCTGAGTGATATTCCTTTTTTAAATTGAGCCAACTGATTATCACAATTTTATGACCTAATGTCTTAAGCTAGTCATAATCGATTTTAATCGGTGATACATTGAGTAATCGTGAATTTTCATTCAGTAGTTTTGAATAAGTTTAATTGTTATCTATTTAGAGATGTCCGGCTGACAGCATTTTCAGTATATATCAAATATATTTGGCATTTTAAGCTTTAAAATTTCAATCCAACTGGTTTTAGCTTATTCATATACAGTTTTTTCATCCGTTTTTATGGAAAACCAGAGCGCCGGGGCTAACTTCGACGGCGTCAAAGTTTGTATACCCTTGCAACTTTTTTGGTAACTCTTTCCTTACCTATAGCCATCAAAGTAGAAAAACGTTCAAGCTAAAAAGGCTAATATTGCGAAAGAACGGCCTACAATCTTAGTATAGGAAATAACGAAGATATTGATCTGACTCACTGTTTTGCACTGATCGTTCCTATGGGAGCTATGTATATGATATAGTAACCCGATCTTTATCAAATTTGGCACAGGCGTTTATATGTGTAATAAACTTACTAATATTAAAATCCACGACAATAGCTCAGAAAATATTAAAGTTATTGAGAAAAGTCACTGTTCGTGACTTTGCCGTTTGTATGGAAGCTATATGATATAGTGGTCCGATTTCAACCCGATAACTCTAAAGATGGCTGAGTAAAACGAATACGCACCGACGGACGGACGGACAGACGGACATGGCTATATCGACTCAGCTTCTCATGCTGATCAAGAATATATATACTTTATGGGGTCGGAAACGTCTCCTTCTGTGCGTTACAAACATCTCCGTCTGTCCGTCCGTCTGGATTAACGCAAACTCCTCCTAGACCGTTAGAGCTACAGAGTTGAAATTTTGCATGTAGGCTTGTATATACTGCAGGGGTTGCATATCTCGGATTCAGCCGGATCGGACTACTATATCATATAGCTCCCATACAAAAGACAAAGTCACGAACCGTGACTTTTCTCAATAACTTCGTTATTTTCTGAGCTACTTTTGTGAAACTTAATACTAGAGAGTTTATTATTCCTATAAAGGACTGTGCCAAATATGATAAAGATCGGGTGACTACATCTTATAGCTACCATAGGAACGATCGATGGAAAAAAGTGACTTTGATTAATACCTTCGTTATTTCCTATGCTATGATTGTAAGCGTTCTTTCGCAAACATTAGACTTTTTAGATTAAACGGTTTTCCACTTTGAAGGCCATAGGTAAGGAAAAGTTAAAAACAACTTGCAAGGGTATACAAACTTTGACGCGGTCGAAATGAATTGACATGAAGCCTGATAAAAGCCAATGATACATTTTAATATATTGTCTTAGGAAAAAACAAAGTTAATTTATGGTATGTTATACATATGTGCCAGTAATGAATATTAAATCACAAACATGCAAAAGGAATACTTTTCTATCACGTCAACGGAAAATCAATGTTGTGCGCCTATCACTAGACATTGAGCTGAATTTCCATTTAACACATTAATTGCACGATCACTGCATAATAAAATAAGTGATTATTTTGAATTTGAAGAAGGAAATTTGTTGTTTTTTCCTTCTCGCCTGTCATTGGTTATTGAGTTGAATTTCGAATTAACATATTATCACGGAATTTTTTGAAATAGGGAAAATAAAATAAGAAGTGTTTCGACGGCTGAGCATAAAGTATAAACAAGTTTCAATTTTCGAAAATATGGTTCATTACAATAAGTATTTTTAAAAACAATTGTCGCCTTCTAGATTTTAGAATTTTACATTTATAAACAACATATTGGAAAATAAATAGGAATAGGAACTGACTATTTTGAATTTGACGAAGGAAATTTGTTGTCTTTCCTTCTCGACTGTCATTGGTTATTGAGTTGAATTTTCAACATATTATCATGGAATTTTTTGAAATGGAGAAAATAAGATAAGAAGTGTTTCAACGGCTGAGCATAAAGTATAAACAAGTTTCAATTTTCGAAAATATGGTTCATTACAATAAGTATTTTTAAAAACAATTGTCGCCTTCTAGATTTTAGAATTTTACATTTATAAACAACATATTGGAAAATAAATAGGAATAGGAACTGACTATTTTGAATTTGACGAAGGAAATTTGTTGTCTTTCCTTCTCGACTGTCATTGGTTATTGAGTTGAATTTTCAACATATTATCATGGAATTTTTTGAAATAGGGAAAATATGTTTTTATGTAATGTTTTTAAATAGGGAATATTCAAAACTAATTCAGCTTTTAAGCCAAAATCCGGTGGATATTTCCGACTTAGGTGGGAAATGTTTAAATGCTTTTAATGGAATGATTTTAAATAATAAGGAAAATACGACGAAATATAATATAACGGTACTAATTATGTGGGTGAAGTTCTTTTGTTGAAGTTAAAAATTGACATCAGCCTATATTAAGGAAACAAAATGATTCAGTTGTTACCCCAACAGAGGGAAGTAATTGAATGAGCAAACCCAAAAGTTGTCCCAGTATTTAAAGGATTTTTGTGCGAATTTCGCCATGGCGACTTGATGAAAATAAACTCTAAGCATTATGCAACACTGGCAGTGCCATCGATAACTAAAACTTACTGTTCAACACGTTCAGTGTTGAAAAAGAGGGACGGCTAAAGCTAGATTTCAGTATTGGCAAACGCTATTTTTTATTTGGCGCGTTGTTTGACCGCCCTGGCAGACAAATATTTTACTCTGAATTATAAAATTGAGGAATATTCGGCTGCCAGAGCACCCGATTATTGTGTTCTCAACTATATTTGTTGTCTAAAATCAAGAAATAATGTAAACTCAACAATATTTTCGTTTGTTGAGAACAGTGCGTAGTGAGTATCCGAAATTTGGCATCTAGCAACACTATCTCGAATTTTGTCAGCTTCTTTTAGCCGGAAATAACTACTTTTAGCTATAGTCCCGCTAAAAGCATAATTTTTCTTTTGTCAATTACACAAAAACTACATAATAAATCGCCAAGGCGGACCTGAGTACTCGTGGAATTTTTCTCGTTTGTTTGATACCAAACTTATGTAGTTTAAGCGCGTTTTGGTTCCGAGTAGCCTAAGTAAATATTTACCTTATACTTATCGATAGCAATGTTAGTGTAGCATAATACTTAAAGAGTTTAGTTTTATCAAGTAGCCATGGCGAAATCCGCACAAAAATCAAATAAATACTGGGACAACTCATGCGATTGCTCATTCAATTACTTCCCTCTGCTGGGGTAACAACTGAATCATTTTGTTTCCTTAATATAGGCTGATTTCAATTTTTAACTTTAACAAAAGAACTTCACCCACATAATTAGTACCGTTATATTATATTTCGTCGTATTTTCCTTATTATTTAAAATCATTCCATTAAAAGCATTTAAACATTTCCCACCTAAGTCGGAAATATCCACCGGATTTTTGCTTAAAAGCTGAATTAGTTTTGAATATTCCCTATTTAAAAACATTACATAAAAACATATTTTTCCTATTTCAAAAAATTCCATGATAATATGTTGAAAATTCAACTCAATAACCAATGACAGGCGAGAAGGAAAGACAACAAATTTCCTTCGTCAAATTCAAAATAGTCAGTTCCTATTCCTATTTATTTTCCAATATGTTGTTTATAAATGTAAAATTCTAAAATCTAGAAGGCGACAATTGTTTTTAAAAATACTTATTGTAATGAACCATATTTTCGAAAATTGAAACTTGTTTATACTTTATGCTCAGCCGTTGAAACACTTCTTATCTTATTTTCCCTATTTCAAAAAATTCCGTGATAATATGTTAATTCGAAATTCAACTCAATAACCAATGACAGGCGAGAAGGAAAAAACAACAAATTTCCTTCTTCAAATTCAAAATAATCACTTATTTTATTATGCAGTGATCGTGCAATTAATATGTTAAATGGAAATTCAGCTCAATGTCTAGTGATAGGCGCACAACATTGATTTTCCGTTGACGTGATAGAAAAGTAATCCTTTTGCATGTTTGTGGTTTAATATTCATTACTGGCAAATATGTATAACATACCATAAATTAACTTTTTTTTTTTCCTAAGACAATATATTACCAGAGGACCGGGGCTAACTGCGACCGCATCAAAGTTTGTATACCCTTGCAACTTTTTTGGTAACTTGCTCCTTACCTTTAGCCATCAAAGTGGAAAAACGTTTTATCTAAAAGGGCTAATGTTTGCGAAAGAACGGTCTTCAATCTTAACATAGGAAATAGCGAAGATATTGATTAAAGTCACTGTTTTCCACCGATCGTTCCGCAATCGTGTTAAAAGTGACGAAGTTATTGAAAAATTAAAAATTAATATACCCTTTTTGCAAGGGTATAAATATATACAGAATATTCGGATTTATTTTTAAGCATCTCAGAAGTAAATTTTAAATTTTGATCTCTTCTAAAAGCAAGCAAAAAAATAATTGAAGGACTTATGTATTGTTACAGAAGAAGCTAAGGAGTTAAAGAGGTGGACGATGTTGTCATCGTATTCACAGACGGAACTAGAAAATATTTTCGAAAAGGTTCGAAAAATCAAGATTTTTGACTCGGTAAATTTTAGTAGTTTCAGTAGGGTTTATGAAAATTTAACGACAACTTTAAAGTCTAGTTGTGGCTAAAAAAAGCCGAAACGGATTAAAATTTTACCAAAACCTGGCATTTCACTCGGTGTCTAGACCCCCATGACTCCTCCCCTGCACCATTCCATATCGTACTTATCCGCAAATTCATGTTTTCAACATTACAAAATTTTTCCAATATTTATCTAAATTTAATTGATAATACTCATTACATTTTATGTAAATTTAATTTTTTCCAAATATGTAGCACATTTTTTTTTTTAGTTCTTTCCTTCTGAATTTTAAATATAATTTATAACACTTTCCCACAATTTGCCATTAAACTTTTTACAGATTTTTTTGTTATCAACATTCGCCTAACTTCTACTAGACACTACACGCCCCTTGAAAGGAACTGGCCAATTTGCCGCCAATAATTGTAATAAATGCCAATGAGAGATGGTTTAGGGGGAAGAAACGGGGTGTACGATACACATACCTTGGCCATTTGACATTTCCGGTGGAATTGAACAATATGTGACACACAGGATCTCGAAGTTCCTTACACAAATTACGGTAATTTTCACTTTTTGGCCAACGTTTTGCAAATTATGCCCCCGCAACCATGTATTGGCGGTGGCGGTGGCGGCGTCAACGGCGGTTGCAACCGCCACTTAAACTGTCACACGTGTGCGGCATTGCGGTAATTATAAAGTCATCTTGACATAATCAAAAGTGACAATTACAGCCATTGACCAGGAAGAGAGGCAGCAAACGGTATGTATTGCCAGTCACTATGATTAAAAAACAAAGTCAATGGCATTTGAATGAGTGTGTATCCGTGTGTGTGTGATATTAGTAATTTCAGTTAGCGAAATAGTCACGCGTCATTAGGTAACTTATGTCCAAACCAAAAAATAAAAAAAGTGGGCGGTGGACAGGTGACAATCAAGAAATCCTCCCCCGCAAAGGAGAGAGTGGCGTGTGAGAAATTTTTTGTGATGAATTTCGATCAACAATCGATCTCTTTTCCTTTTTACCTGCCGGAAAAGATGATGAATGATGAAGATAGTCTCAGACAAGGGATGCCAACTCATGACATTAATCCTGCTCTAAAACATAAACACACAGAAAGAGAGAGAGAGAGAGTGAGTGAGTGAAAGCAAGATGAATACGAAAGGCGGGCGGAAAAAAAATTGATATGCAAATTTATTTAAGCCTCAACTAAACGTTAATTTTGTCTAAGCTGCTAGGTAAACACAGGAGAACGAACAACATTACAAGGGTCGCTCCCAAGATACCTTTTCCTTTGCTTTGTACAATGTAATACCTCAATAATATATCACTCACACCCCTCAAAAAAAAAAAACAAAAAACAGTTATAAATCTCATTAAAAGGTTGTTGACTCCATCATCACACAGGCACAGGAAGAGTTCCAGGCCCAGACCCCAGGATTAACTGCAAAAAGTGAAACGAAAAAAAAAAAATTGTAAAGGAACCAAGAAAAGAATGTGAACGAAAAAGAAAAAACTCCCGACCATGAAAATTTTCTTTCTCTTTACGCTTCAATTAATACAAAAGTGTTTAAGGAGGGACTACTTTGACAAGCGTGACATGCAAGTTGAAGGAGTGGCTAACCCTAAAAGCGAAAGAAATCTCTTCTGTCAATAGACAAATGGCGAGTCGAGAGACAACTCGACTGACTAGGCTCACATATAACCAAGTATCTACAAACGTATGTACATACATATGAGTATATGCAAATTAATTTAGAAATGTGTCCACCCTCAAGTGTCAGGCAACCATTACAATAGATCAAACAGAATGAAAGTGAGACAGGGACAGAGACAGAGCTCTAAGGGTAAGAGGTTTCTTTCCCAACGACTTTTGTAATTAAGAGTTGCGTATCAAGTGGTAAATAAATGCTGATAAAATATATTGCAAAAAAATTACAGAAAAAAACCAAACAAAAAAAGGAGGGAAAACGAGATGAACTCTTCATGTACCAGTGAATGTAATCTAAAAAGAGAAATGAGGTACAGTTGTGCCAAAGTTCAATTAATAAAACGAAATTGCTGCATATTCTTTTACCTGGATGGTCAGACTTTCTTTGCTTTTCAATCCTTTTCAAAAACTTCAAATTAAAGCCACAACAAAGCGTAAAGTTAGTTTTCTTTTTGGATACAAAATCAACAGCTTTACTAACATACAAAATGAACCACAATATGACAAGTTTTCCGTCCCTTCTGGTGTTAACTAAAAGTCAAGTCAAAGGGTTTTCTATTCTCGTAAAGTAATGCATTTAATAATTATTAAGATTCAACACTATGTTTCGTTGCCATCCCACACCTTTCTAACACTAACACTATGGTTTTCCCATCACACCGACATGTTCGTTCAATGCTAATTAAGATCTACTATCGATAAACCCTTTTCTTAAAGTGTTCAAAGGGTGCGGGTGGAGCAAGAGAGGAGAAGAGAGAGAGAGAGGGTTATAATAAAGTGTTGCAATTTAATGTCAAGAAATTAACTTATATTAGCAACATTTTTAATTAAACAAACACATTGTGTAAGTGGGAGTGTTTGAGAGTGGGGTGTGTGTGTGTGTGTGTTGGCCATTTAGTTTAGCATAGTCATAAGTACCCACATGTTGCCAGAAGACTTTTCCGCAAAATGCTGCTGCTGCTGCTGCTTGGGTTTGCTGCGTACATAAACTATGCAATTTTACATACGCTTACCATACGCGACCATAGAAGACGACAACTCCTGACTCCTGACTGACTAGTGACTCCTGAGGGCCTTCCCGCCTGCCAGTCAAAATCTCATTGCGCGCACAATTTCGCCTCAAAAGTTGTAATTATTTTTTAGCAGATGTTACACACTGAAATCCCCCAACCCCTTTTACTGTTCGCTTTGTTACTACTACTTTTTTTTTTAGTTTATTTTATTTTTCCAACTATCCTAGAAAAAATAAAATGCCATACATTTAATTGAAAGCATAGGCCTTAAAATGCCCTGTTAAAAATATTTAAAAAAAAAAAATGCTCTTCACTTCCTTTGCTTAAATTTGTATTAAGTTCCCTAAGCTCTTGACTTAGAATTGAATTAAAACAAGGGGAAAACTGTTATAAATAATAAAAATATTTCGATTATATAATTTCTTTGCATTTCAGTTTCAAAGAAATGCCCCAAATAAATTTGAATCTGCTGTATATGTTTATATTAATTTTAAATCCATTTTTGAAAAGAAATAAGGCAAATTTTATTAAAAAACAGTGTTTCAGTTTGTGTTTCAAAATGTTGTGTTTTTTTTTTTCTTTTAAACAATTGTAAAGTTGAATGTTTATAAATTAGAAACTTATTTTCTAATCAGAAATCTATAGAAAAAGTAGATTGATATAAAGCTACACTGCAGAGTCTTCAAAGTAATTAAATTAAAGGGTAAAGAAATAAGTATACAACTTTAATAATTAAATGATTTCTGAGCTGAATCAAATTTTGCCATGGGTTGGAAATGCTTTTCGATTGCTCTCTAAGGGGTATAAAAACATTGCAAATGCAAAAATAGAAGAGACACACGCAATGACAATTTTCCTGGTGGGCAACTAGTGCGAAAGAGTGAAGGGGACACACAGAGAAAGAGAGAGAGAGCAAATGATGAGGATATAAAGGGAACGCCGAAGGTGAGTATATAGAATATATATGAATAGGGGAACTCCTTTTGTTTTTAACACTTAAACAGCAAAAGGGGTTGTTGGCCACGCACATTTTAGCAGCTGTTGAGGTTTGCAAAAAAAAAACAAGGAAAAAAAGGCAAAAGACCTTCCCTCCCCCCCAGCCAACACACACACTAAGCTCCCCGCAACAACTGCAATTGCATCTTCCTTTTTGCAGTTGACAGCAACAGCAACAGAAGAGCCAGCCTCCTTCCTTGCTTTGCTTCACTCTAACTCCTTACATCTCCTTCTCTTGTTGCCTGGTCTTCCTTGCTCCCTTCATCAGTTCATTGACCGCATTATGCGTTTTGCTATCAAGGAATGAAGAAAAAAACCGATAAAGAAAAAAACAAATTCAGAACCAAAAGAAACTGCGTAAATATGCGTACAATTCTGGCCCGCTTTCATCACTCAATTGTTACCCAGGCTTGTCTTTATAATTTTGAAATACCCTGCAATTTAAATAAAGCAAAAGGAAATCAACTGTTATTGGAATCTAGCATTTAAGTAAGGTTTTGTTTGTTTTTGTAACTTGTCGTATGGGATTTAGTAAAAATTTCAAAAAATCTTCGAAATAAACTGTCTTGAAAGAGAGAAAGAACGCACTTATTGTTAGTACAATAAATAAAAAACTCCGACTGTCGCCCAATTTTCGCTTTACTTAAAGCGCCTCATTACAACATTTTAAACTCATAAACAAAAGTACAACTTTCTACACAATTATTTTTAATCGAGGTCAAAGAATCTTTTCCTAAAACTTGGGTAATCTTTGCTATGATTTATAGTGATTTAAAATTGTTTTCAATTATGAGATTTCAATGGACGGCTATTTTAAAATTTAAACTTGGCCCTTATCAGTTTAGATCTTTACAATTTAAATCAAACCTTGCATTCAAGCGTTGTGTTGAGAAGTACAAAGGTTTTATGTAAAAAAGCACAACAAAGTGTGGAATAGGTACATATAAATATTTTTCTTTATTATCCTCATCTTTGAATCCCAAAACGCGGAAACAAAAGTCCCTAGAATGTTCTTACAATCTCTATAGGCTGGCATTCAAAAAGTTCTAGGGATTTTTCAGGACCTTATCATTACAATCAAAGCGTATTGCCTTTGAAGATAAGAGTGAATATGATGCCCATCGCCTTCTTCAGGTGTCAACAAGTATTGACACCACTTTCGTCTCAATAGACTAAAGGACTTTGTGAAGAATGTAGAAATCATAAGCCAAAGGGTTTCGGCAATTGCAGTCTATTATTTTAAAACAATAATATATACGATTATATTTTGGGATATCTAACATGGGCTCTTAAAATTTGTTGTAATTAATCGTGCAATTCAATAGCTTGAATTACAATTTAATACACTGACGATCCAAACAGCTTGCAGTCTTAGGTTCGGTAGCTTATATTTTTTCATTTTCAGAATTTATCTACAATGATGATTCTTCTACATTTGATTTTGTAACTATTGAACTCTCTTCTACAAAAGTTTGAGTCATTTGGTCATCCAGAATAGAAATGGTAAGCAAAATTGAAAGAAAAGCCAAATGTTACAGTTTTGCTCTCTCATAGTTTTTAGACAACAATCATTTTTGTTTTTTAAATTTTTTTAAAGGTGTTTCTAAAATTTTTGTTTTATGAAATATTCAACTCGTCATATGTTAAGAGCATCATCAAACAAAATTCCAGTATATTATATATCCTTTGATATTGCCTTAACTCTATCAAGCCAATAGATGAAAATTCGTATTTAATTACTCTAATTTTTTCTGGCAACATAAAATCCATTTTCTGCTTCTATAATATTGGTTTATATTTTAATATTGGCCCAAATAGTGTTTAAAAATTGCTTCACAAACGCCAGGACCTATGTTTTACCCCATTTGATGACGTGTTTCCTTCTGTATATTGAAATATTAATATTTTATGTTGAAATATTACTAATTTAACAGATTTCTCTCAGAAAAGAATTTAGTCTAGAATTTACAAGAGAAATATCGTCTTAAAAATCATTCTGTTAAATCTCCCTAAAGTTTTACCTTATATTTTTTGAACTGCCATGGCAAGGGTTACTTTTTAATTTTCACTGCCTACGATTTTATAATCTCTATCGCAGAATTGACTTCCAGGCTACTAAGATTTGGTTTCACAGAAAGAAACTATAAAATATTGTACAAACAAATAGATAAATATCAGTCATCAATAGAAATTACTTGGTAACATAGTGAAAAATCCAATCAATCAGTAAATACCAAATATATAAACAAGATCTTAAACAGAACTTAGTTTATTATAGGGTAACCTTGCGTTGTAATAGCAAAGAATTTATTTTTTTTACCTTTGGCTTTGCTTTCACTTTATTTGCATACGGTGAAAATACGGTTGATTTGCATATATCTACGTACAAATATTTGTATGCACATGTATATAGGGCTAGTCGCTTTCTAGCATTTTGCTTTCCATGTGCTTTTTGAAGTTAACCGGGACCTTTGGCCTTTTGTTTTTAATCGGTAAAGTGCAGTTGCAGGAGCAAATACATGCATATCTTTGTGTTGCTTCTCCTTGTTGTTTGTTTTTTCTCTCTTGTTATTTGTTTGTTTGTTCTAGCGTCTTGCGGTTATTTAGAGGTCTCTGACTCTGATAGATTTCATCTCAATGATTTCTAAAATCTTTTGAAGTGAAATACTAAAGAAATATTTACATCAAACTTAAAGATAATATATCGATTTTTTATCATTTGGTATTTAAAATGCCAACATATTGTTGCTAATCAAATAACAATAAAGGAAAACACGAATGAACAAAAAAAAAAAAAACAAGAAACAAAGTCACTGCCCACATCAAATTAACACTAATTAACAAATATTGTGGGAGATCCTTTTTTTTCGTTTCGTTTTGAACTGCTCATAATTTACTTCATTACGATTGTTAATGAAAACAATCAGCGGTAATTCAACAACTACCCGAAATCTACATATAAAAAATACACACACACACACATAAAACAAAAACGAAAAAAACTACCCAAAAAGAGAAATTTGTTCGAGGACCCCGAGGGCAATTAAAGGCGACAACAAACAGCCCCGTGACCCAGACCCAGGGGCCAAAGGGGGTGGCTCTCTAATGACAATGATGCCCGAAGATTCCAACGGGTGAGTGAGTGAGAAAGAAATGTCCAACCGACCAAAGGCCAGAAATCAAAAGCCACTACTACAGGGGCAAACACACTATCCTGTCTATTTGTCTGTCTGTCCGTCTGTTTGCCTGTTGATAAGTACAGTTGCCTCCGTGAATTATGAGAGAGAGAGAGAAAGCGAGGGTGGATTCGTATTCATAAAAAGGGCACACCTGAAAGCCATAACCTGTACTCTATACACACGCATGTGGCACATAAAAGATACATTTATAATGGACTATAGATACTTATACATAACAATAATTTGGTAATTGCCCGACAATCGTAACATTTGTATACGTTCATATATATATGTAGGTATATATATATACATTCAACCATCCATCCATACATCCAATCTAATATGCGATGCGTTTTACTTTGCGTGTCCTATTCAATTTTGAGGGCAAAAGTTTCCCATTTTTATGCGGGTTGTGGGTGGGCAGGCAGACAAAACCATATGAGACTCTATCTATGGATGGATTTTCACTGACAAGTGCCCAAATGTTATTTATGGCAATTATAAGCAATTTTTTGTTTTTTTCTTTTTTTGTTTTCTATCCTGTGAAGGGACGTTAAATGAAACACGTGCTGTGTTTTTGGGGGGAAGACTTCGTATGGAGTAGGGGGATATATTCTTGTTTAATATTTAATAAGGATGAACGCAAATTAAAGTTTAAGCAAAATATTGAATTCTTTTTTTTTTCTCTCTTTTTTATTGTGTCCAACTTTCACCACGCTGCTTAACCTTTTCATTAGAGTGACTGATTCTTCCCATGACCTCGAAATACAATTTAACATGCTCTATCGAAAAATTACACCGAAATGCAATTCGCTTGTCTATGTCACTTTCACACAGAAATTAGCAGACAAACTCACATTAAATGCAGTTTAACTTGCATTAGCACAGTGTGACATTTCATCAAGATCAAGAGCTAGTCAGCCAGTCATTCAGTCAAAGGGGGGAGTGATGATAACAACAACAACAACATTATTACAAAAACTGAGATTGAGACCCGCAAGCACGCGCAATTAAACAGCAGCCGACAAAACGAACGACTGTGACAAATTTCCACTGTCAAGGACCATTCAATGAAGAAAGATAGACAGAAAGAGAGAAAGAGAGAAAACGAAACCTGAAAACCCATTGAAGCGGCAAAACATGAGAGAGCAATCACAGATCGAGATATAGATACCAACTATATACAGATTCACAAAATACACAAATACAGCGGGGCGTGAGAACGTTGAAAAAATTGCGCGAACGCGCGCGCTCGATTGAAGTGAGTAATTAACGCTGCATGCGTCCTGGACGAATGCATGCTAGAGAGGGTCCTGTGCTCTGAAGTCTTGGTCCTTGGTTTTTGTTTCTGTTTCTGTTTCTGTTCCTCTTTTTTTTTTTTTTTTGTCTTCCTTTATTTTGGACATGGTTGACGGTGACATATGCGGGTCGTTGTGTCTCTGCCCCTCAGAGTTTTTGGGTCTGAATTGCGGATGAGTCAGTCAGTTGGTAAGTCCCAGGTGCCATTAAGCAAGGGTGCGTCCAATTTACATGCCCAAAATCCATACAATTGCCGCACAGTGGTCTGAGGTCGATAAGAGGTCAACAAAGATAATTTTATGCTTTCTATATCAAAAATGTTCACAGACTTTTATTAAAATGCTTTCAATTATCTAGACAACTTTAAGTCTATTTTGATATAATATATAGAAATTTATGTATAAAGTTAATAATTTGATTACATTCTTAACATATTATAGTTTTTAATATTTTTCAAACTAATTAAAACTTATTTTATTATAAAACTTAATTTTATTATTAATATGTTTCCCTCCCATTCTTTCATTTTTCAATATTTTTACTATCTATTTTGACCACTGTACTTGAAATTGGGATGCATAGAAATTTTTTAATTGTTGCAACACGCACACTGGAACATTCAAGGCAAGAGATTGCCGAAAAACTTCCTGATGTATGTATTTTTCTGCCATTGGTTTGGCTTTTGTCAGTCAGGCGACGGCGTGTGAATCCCTTTTTGTTCTCTGGGTTCTCTGTTTGTTTGTTTGTTGTTGTTGGTTGTCGGTTGTCGGTTGTTTGAGTGTGTTTGGTGTCACCCACCAACCACCAAATTAACATCAAATGAACTTATCGCTTGCAACTATTTTACGCCACTTTCCCAAGTGGTTTCTCGTGTTTGGCTTATCTATTTCATTCCTCCTGAAGTAACCCAAAAAAAATAGAAACAACAAAAAATGCAACACGTGACGCAACAACGTCAACTGTACGTACTATCAGAGAGACCACCTCAATCCATCCTATCCAGGCAGTCAGTCAGTTTTTAAGGCATTTCCGTTGCTGCTGTTTGCTGTCAGTTGACATATTGTCAAGCCCAAACGTTGACTATCAACAATTACACGTGTCCATTTGTAGTGGTAGTCGAAGGTCCTCTGCTGTCTTTGCCCTCTCTGTATTTTATTTTGCTGAAATTTGCATATTTTTCTAATTAATCGCCATGAAAATGATTACTTTAATATTTGTTCTTTTCTACAGGGGTCACCCAGTGCGGTGTGATGCGTGTGTGTTTGTGTGTGTGTGTGTGTGTGTCTATCCTATCTTGGGAGTGATAACATTTTTGATTCATATAATTAATATTTGTCGCGTGCTCACACCCTGAATCATGGGTTCCTTCTTGTGGTCGTTGGTTAATGTGTGAAAAATTAATGAGCAAGTCAAATGTATTTGAATTATGTAAAGCGTGAAATTTAAATTTAAATAAATTAATAACTTTTAGTTAAAATGCGTACTAGTCAATTATATAATTTGCTTTAGATAAAGTCCTTATTAATTGACTAGGCAAGCAACGCATAAGAATTCTTAAAGCAAATAAATGATTAAGATAAATATAATTTAGTTTGTGGTTGCAAAGTATATTATACATATTCATGTAAATTATATTAAATTTCATTCATTTATTTATTAAGGATCTATAAGAGTATTATATATGATGATATCATTTGCATACATACGCACCTGAAAGCCCAAAAAACTTCAATTTTTTTATACTTTTCCAAGGAGAACTGTTCATTTTTGCCTTGGGTGTTTTTTTTCGTCTAAAAGTACATACATAGCCTTAAATATATATTTAAAATTTGTTTATAAGCATTATAAAGGATATAGTAAAATCCTTGAGACATCTCAAAAATTGTCGAAATGAAAAATAAACAGATTACATATATGCAACGGGATACTTACATATAATTTTGGCAAATTTTGAAAATCGCCCAAAGAAGTAAAGTAGTTTCTGACTTAAGCTGTGGCTAGGGTACCATGTTATCCTGACAAAGGGTTAATATATGATTAGAGAAGGAACTCATTTATGACTAGTCAGAAAGGGGGTTCGAAATAGATTCGTTTGCTATCATTTAGGAAGGCTCTTGTCCTTTTGATAGTCTCCTTATACCACTGTAAGCCCATTAAGCCTATTCGCTTAATGCACATCTTAAATGAACTTCCCATATATGCAAAAATACATTCCAAAAATTCTTAAATGACTATCTCAAAATATATTTTTGAAAAATTTCCAATTGGGTAACTAAACTACAAGCGCGTTCCAAATCCTTTCTAGTAACTTTAGACACATCAGAGAATCAACGAATTTTGATTCTTTACAGTTTCCCTTTTTTTCCTAATCTCTGTTAAATAATCTCAATTCCGTTTTACATTTTTAATTGCACTAACGTATTCTTCTTGGCTTAATTATTTATTCTTCAAAAATAGTTTCAAATTTTAATCGAGTTTCCTTGAACAATAATTCATAATATTTAATTTTGCTTCCTTTCTTTAAAGAAGAGTTCCAATTATTGACACTGCAAAAACAAAACAAAAAATATAAATTTCCTTTTTTTATGAAATCTCAATTTCATTTAGGATTAGCGTATGCCTAATCTATATCCATTCATTTACTTTGCCCTCAAAAGGTCCATTGATCTGTCTGTCACCTTTTATTATTCATCAATTAGATCTGGGTACAACATGCCCGTACATTGAACAATATTTACATTATGGAGAAAGGTAAATAGGTTTATACATTGGTCGTTGTTCGTTAGGTGGGTTCGAAACGATTGAACGATCGATCAATCGATCAGAACGACAAGCCGCGCTGCTTTAAACAATTTTCACACCTATTTTGGGTGCAACAACTACAACACTACTATTACTACACACACACAAGTATGCAACACAGCTGAAAACAGGTGGCCCAGGTGTTTTACTCGACTCACTGAAATGAGGCTAAGTCATCAATAAACCATGCAATGGTTCCATATATACAAATGAGTCACCTAATATCCCACTCCTCGTTTCGATTCTTGCAACGCAGTTTAATTCATCTAAATTCTCACAGTACTTAAAGAGGAAAGGGGACAAAGTTTACATAACCTAAAAATAAGAAAGCGCTAAAAAGTTCCCACACATGTACATAAAATTTTCTATGCAGTTTAAATGATTTACAATAACAAGACCCATCCGAATGGATGGGGGTGGAGTTTCATCACCGTATATTGGAGGAGATGGAGAGGGGATGGCATCTAGCTAGACACAAAGGGCAAACAGATTTTTCTATGATGCATTTACAACAGGTGCTCGAGCTCTTCGCTCTTCGCTCTTCGATGTGATACTATAGCGATTTCAATTAAAAATGACACAAAAATGCGTTGACAAAAGGAAACAATTTCAAATTGCATATGTGTCATGGGAAAGTTGTAGGATATATGTACCTTGTGTGTTACCTTTTTATTCCCTCTACTCTATAGCCCCTCGAAATTGCGTAGCACTTGAAATTCTCTCTTTTCTCCCCCCCTTTCTGGAAAAATTAAAAATGTGCCAGCACTGAAAGCAAAGTAAGGCAAGAGTAGAGTAAAGTAAAGCAAAGCCCTCAAGTGGTTTTTTTATTCAAAAGTTTGCAGGTGTTCCCGGTTCGATACTTAATTTTGATTGTTGTTCTTGTTGTTGTTGTTGTTGTATCCTTGAACCAAAACACGGGTTTTTCGAATGCCAATACACTTATCGTGTATCGTCGTCGTCGTCGACATCGTCGCATCGTCGTCGTCGACAAACGGGCCATGCAAATATGCTTCAAGTGTGTGTTTGCCGCGCTGTAGGGAGTTTAGCACAATAAACAAGTAAAGTGAGCGACTGCTTTTTGAGGGGTTTAATCATACAACGGGGTGAGTTACAGTGGTTCCAGCAATACATCTTGATATGCAAAACCATTAATTGTTGTATCCAATCGTCTTCGTTCTATGGAAATTACTCTTTACTCTAACCGACTTAGTACTGAGTCGGAGTAAAAGATGAAGAGAAGAAGTTCTCAGTGTAATTTTCAAAGACAAATAATTAGGTAATCATTTATATATTGATACTTTTATTCATTTTTATTCATTTTATTCATTTTTATGTCATGTCTAATTTTTGATGAAATAGAAAACATTTTGCGTCCGATCAGAATATTACCATTTTAGGCTTAGGAAATTCAGTCATTTTTCAAGGGGGGGAATTGATGAGTTTGAGTATTTATCGAAATTGCCCGACCACTTTGAAGATTTACTAATTAGGCAGATACAGTTAAGCGAAAAAGGTGAAAAAATGATTAGAAATACATTTTCGAATTCCATTTGGCTAAATTCTGATGCTTTTTTTTTACAGAAATTTATTATTCATAGACAAAAGTTATTTTATACTATTTTTAAACATTTTGTTAGGAATTCTGTCCCTATTATAATAAGTAACGATTTCAAAATTAATCTTATTCATTTCTTAGAAATTCCGCAATTATTAAAATCAGTTACACTATAATAGATTTTGTTAAGTCTTGACAAAACTGTCATAATTACCTTGAGTTTTATTGAATTTTGTTCCTACCTATGTATATACAATCTAACAATTGCGAAATCATATAAAGTCAGAGTTGATAGACGGGCTAGTAACCTGTGTGTTAACATTCATTTAATTCTTATAATTAATATTAATATCATAAAACATAAATCAGAAAATGTCGATGGCTAACGTGGACAAGGGTGAATTGATTTCCCAGGTGAAGCAACAAATCGCTGTGGCCAATGCGCAGGAGATGCTCACACAAATGACACAAAAGTGTTTCAAAAAATGTGTCAATAAGCCAGGAACTTCCTTAGACTCTGGTGAACAGAAATGCATTTCCATGTGTATGGACCGGTTCATGGACTCGTGGAATCTCATTTCTCAAACCTACGGCCAACGGTTACAGCGTATGGAGTAAGAATTGTAGACCAATAGTTCAATTTGGGACAACTGCATTGGCAACCTATTGATTAGTTTTTTAACTATAATGTAGTCTTTACAAATTCAATAAATGAATATGCTAATAATCTTAACTTAAAACTTAACTGAAATCTTTACTTTGCAAAGCCATATACATTATCAATATAAACGTGATTAATTCATCATTGTTAAAATGGTTTTCTTTTTTTTTTACTAGCGTTTTGCCTAATACCGAAGCCACTGTGCCCGGTTTAGAGCTAAAAAGTTATGAGTCACAAACGGGACTTGATTGGACAGGGTTGGAGCAGGAGCAGGAGCAGAAACATAAGCATTCGTAGTTGCTGTAGCTGTTGCTGTAGAATATCAATAGCCTCCGGCTGAAAACTTTGCTTATGCATTACAAATTTATTAAACATTAAGCGCTCCACTTGATTTAGGGGTTGGGCAAAGAGGATGAAGACGATGATGATGAGGATGATGATGGAAATGGAAATGATGGTGAGATGACGTTGACGATCGGCACATTGATATCCCGCTTCTTGATGATGACTATTGAACTTTTCAAGAAAAAAACAGAAACCCATGATGAAGTGCTGTTGCCGCTACTCCTGGTGCTTCTGTTGTTGTTCTTGTTGTTGTTGTTATAGCAGTAGCTTCTTAGACGTTAGCCATATATACGTAAGTACGTATGTATGTATGGGGAAAACAAAGGAAACCCTTCTCGGAGCACCCTCTTCTCGAGAACTAATCACAAAGTGCATTTTACGCTCGCGGCAGTTGATGGGTAAACAGCGGAGCATAACAAAAGTCCAGCGGAAAGTCCGTGCATACAATTTGAGCATTAGAGAGAAGGACTCCATAGTCACAACCATTGCCTTTGCCGCTGTCGTTGTCGTCGTCATCGTTCCTTGGGCAACCCTCAACTCAGCTGCATTTTTATGCACTTTTCAGTTTTCTTTTCAACTTGAAGCAGAAGCACCAGCAAATACTACAAATAATCATAATAATAAAATGCCAAGTTGTACATTTTCTTTCCACTCTTTCGCTTTCCCTCAAACTCCAACCTTCATCGGCATAGCCACCTCCTCTTCTCTTCGTCATTTGATGAGTCATTTTGCTAGCTCTGCTCGGGGTCTGCTTTGCTTTTGGGTTTGGGATACTAGGTTGGCAGGCAGATAGGTAGGGAGTAGGGGTGATGTGTATGGTGGGGTGGGGCACAAAGGGGTTAATGCACTGTGTTTGTGCTTGCCTCGGAATGGTAGAGTCCTTGGCAATAAATATAAAAATCTTTTTAGGTTTGCGTGTGGACAAGTAAGATTTAGTAGAGGCGGCGGCACTCCTTTGGGATTAAAGTAGGTGAAATTGAGTTGTGGATTGCTTGCTTAGTGTGCAGTGGGTGGGGTGGAAGTGGGAGTGTTGGTGGGAAAAGTCAGAAACAGGTAGGTAACTGTCATTTGCATAGGTAAATATAAATACAACAGAGTCCGAGTCGCCAACTGAAATGACTTTAAAATCCTTTTTACTCTCTTCAATGACTGCAAATTATTTATTTTATTCCACTTATTTCTAATGAATTTTCTAATGCTAATTTGGTATTTCTGGTTATAAAACATATTGGGATTTCTATTTTTAAGACGTAGGGACAAAGTTTTTTATTATAAAGTTAGATTTTTTTTTTTAATTTTTAACAATTGGATGCTAATTATCACCCAAACTGTATACAATTTATTATGTTCCCATTGAACTTTATTTCCCGTTTATTAAAAATTTATTTCTTGTTAAGAACTAGTTTTAAAATTCTTAAAAATTCTTTAATTTTGAAATATTTTAAGTCTTTAAAACACGTTGTGTAAATGTATAATTTAAGATTCTACATGATTCTAATGTATTCTTTTAAAACTTTAAGCAAAAATATTATTTTCGATTCTTTTTATCTTTTTTTAAGGCCTCTAGGATGGTTGAGTAGAAATCACAACAACAACAACGACAACAAATATAACAAATCGTAAACCTATTAAACAGAAAACAACTTCCTTTAACCAACGCCGCCCACATAATAACCAACAGAACAGAAATCGCCACGATACAGGGACAAGAGCAACAAAAAAAAAAAGAAGAAGTACACACAATGGACCACTTAACCACAAGGACCACCACCGTCACCATAATCATAGCGAGAACAACAACAACAACAGGAACAACACCACCAAGAGCAATAATAATAATAATCATAATAAGAGCCCACACATTTTAATGGCCTATGGAATGTGATGGAGCCGGAAAGTAGAACAGAGAGTGAGTGAGAGTGAGAGAGAGAGATAGAGAGAGAGAGAGAGAGAGAGAGAGAGAGAGAGCGCGCGGTACACAGATTACAAATGATTTGAATAAATTTGCAATAAAAAGTGCAATTCTATTCTCTACTTTTTTTTATACATCTACATATATTTTGGTTTTTCTTTTGGGTTTTGTGGTCGACAATAAAACAATTTTGTATGTTTCCAAAAAAAGAAAAAAAACCCCGAGTAGAAGAGGCATTAACAAGGCAATTGTCCAGCCTTGTAGAGTTTAAAGATTGCTTCCTATGGCAAAAGCAAATGGTGTGGTGGGTAGGGGGTCGCGGCAAGTGGAAACAAGTGTATTGAAGGCAACATTCTGCCACAATGTTGCAAAGGCAGCCCAGGCAGCAGCCATTACAAGTGTCAAAACAACAATTTATTGTCTGTAATCATGTGTATCTATAATTGCACTTACTGGGTGTATGAGTGTGTAGTAGTGTGTGTGTGTGTGTGTGTGTGTGTTTTGCCAGTGTTGCAAGAAGCAGTTAATCAAATAAATATGGCGACGCCGGGCGCTTATTATTATTATTTTTGCCTCCCAACAGCAACGGCTGTGATAACATCATGGACCAACAACTTGCACTTTGATTTACAATGGTTGTAAGTTTTGTCTTCACACTTTCATAGCCCCCTCCCACAACCCCCCGTCCGCCCCGCTTCACACTTACACACCCCTCAATAACCATTTCCATTCATTTTATCATTTGTGCCCCCCTACTCGTGCCAAAAGAATAAAGACGAACCTTTGGCTAAAACCAAAGCTAAAACCGCAAAGTCATAAAATTACTTTCGCGCATTATAAATTTATAGTTTACTTTGGTTTCCTTCTATTTTCATACACTTACTTTGTAAAAAGGGGTACATATCTTTTTTTAGGCGAATGATCGAAACATTTTTCATCTGTTTGAACGAAAACTCCGCCAAACTATCTTGAGCAGGATAATAAAAATTTCTACTAAGAGTCACATTACCAGCTCAAAATCGTTCAGCAAAACATGGAAAAAAGATGTAAAGTGAATAGATTTCCAAGTTATATAAGTCATTTTCATTTAGATCATTAACAAAATTTGTATGTATATAGTGTATACAGAAATAGCTGTATATATGATTCTTTCATAAAGCTCAGTTCAGTTGGAACTAAAATTTAAATTCATTTTAAAAACAGTTACAAAAATGTTTCACTAATTCGTAAAAACTCAAAAGATTCTTAGCGTTAAAAGACCCCGAAACGGTTTGCCTTAATTACAAAAGGGTATGCTAGCATTCGGCTTAACTTTAGTTAGTTTGGTCTTTTTGGATTCTTGTGGCATTTGAGTTTTTGGCGCTCAAGCGTAAAAATTTATTATGCTTATGGATAAAATGCTCTAAGGATAAGCAGCATCAGCAGCAAAAGCGGTTATAAGTCGGCGTACAGACAGACGAATCAACAGCAGCTGCTTCTATATATACTATATAAGATGTATACACACATATATATTAGTTTTTTTTTTTTTTTTTTGAACGGCGCCGCGTACATAAGTCATTTATATTGTAACAAATTGTACGCGATTGGCGTCTTCTTCTTCTTAGTTGCCCTCTTTTCCTCATCTCTGGTGTCCAGGATCTTGAAAGATATTGTTCCATCTAACAGATGGACACTTTGAGTAAATGTTTTGTCTTTTGAACTTTGCCTTGACTTGGCTTAGAGTGAAAGAAAGAAGGGAAACAAGCAAAGAGGTTAAATGGCGTCTTCAAGATGCCACCATGGAGGGTTAACTTGTGGTCGCGCTTTAATGAAATGGAATTAATGATAAATGATTAAGTATGTATATACAAATGACAAAAGGGTTAAGGTTGCAATAGGAAATTGTAAGAAGATTATTCAGAACGTTGCCAACAAAAAGTCGCAAAGGGATGAGAAACTGAATTTTCTAAACAACATTTAGATCGAAAAATATTTCAGACTTTTTCTTCTTCCTGCAGAAAAGTTAAATTTAATATTCTTACTTTTAATAAGTTGGTGACACCTTTTCACAATTTAAGTGTAGAAAAAACAAAAAGGTAAATTGCTCTTAAAGCATGATTTTGAAGACATTTAATTAAATGTATGGAAGAAATTTAAATAAATAAAAGTCTCTCAATCCTTTGAAACTTTTGGTTTCTAACCATTTAAGATATAAAAAATCTAAATTAACGAGTTATTGAGATTGAGCAAGTATTTGTCTAAAGTAAGTAAATAAAATATGAAAAAGAAATTTAGAAAGCTATTGGAAAAGAGAGAAATAGATAGCTGGGTGTATTCAAATAACTTGACTAGTGTTTGTTCTATATATGCATATGTATATTCTGTGTTTTGCAATATGTCCTAGACAAATAAAATATGTTGGTAATATTCAATTCTCAGCAGCCTGCTTCAGCTGACAAAGATTTCCACCTCCTACATATCCTCAAATATGAAAGTTTGTCATCAAAGTTTCGTGTTTTTTTTTCTTTTTCTTTTTCTTTTTAGGTGGTGCAACAGACGAATAAAAATGAATGAAAGGCAAGAAGATACATCAAGTTGTACGTAGACGATACTCCATTTCAATTCTCATACCACAGGGACATCAACTCCCTGGATCCTTCCCCAACCATAATACAAACAGTTACAGATACTTTGCCACAGAAGAGAGATGCTGAGAATGAGTGTGAGTGTGAGTGAGTAAAGGACGAAGAAAAAAACGTGGCAGGAAATGCGGGCTTGCTCATTATTTGCGCTGAGTGCGGCAACATCGAGTACTTTGCATAAATTTCAAATCTTACAGAAAGAAAGAAAGCAAAAAAAAAAGCAGAAGCAGTGGCAGAAGCAGATGACAGGGCGCACAAAAGGACATCGATAGCTAACACAGCTGCAAATGTAATGGAAATTGAAGGGCGGTCCGCTGACTCCCCGCGTTTCCTTTTGCCACTTTGTGTCCGTGTCCGTCCGTCTGCACCTTTGCCTCATCGTCGACAGTGTCAAGTGCGCGGGGCTGGAGACCAACAACACTCAAAAAAAAAGTTATATCTACATACATACATACTTACATATATATGTACAATGCAATGATACGGAAAAATTAAAAACATTAAAAATGGGGAATTCTTGAAGGTGGTGACAGAGGTGGCGATGTCAGTGGTAAGGGGGAACGGAGGACAGACATTTCAAATAGGCGGCCTTAGTCCGTACAAGTTGAGACTGCTCAGATTTATGGTTGCAATTATGCAGCCGCGTCAGCATTTGCATAAATGACAAAGAAAAGAAACGAGAAATGAAACGAAATGTTTAAGTAGTTTGAAAAGGATCAGCCTCTTACCAAACTTCCCACCTCATCGTCATCATCATCATCATCCACGATACTTCGGTACAAATTGTCCACCAACAGCAAACACACACACCCACATTTGGGTGTCCTTGATTTGGCTCTTCTCATCTTGCCACACCGCATCATTTTCATTCCGTTTCGTTTGCTTTCAATTGACGTGTAATCCTGTCCTTGGCATTTTTGCGTGGAGCTCAAGGACAATGCGTTGGTTGCTTCCAAACGCTTGGGGTGTCAAAGTCAAGGCGACCAAAAGCGAGAGACCAAAAGCGACTGAGGGATAGAGAGAGAGACAACGAAATGTCAGCGCGTGTAAAGGACTTCAAGGACTCAACTACTGGGATATTGATTTAGTTTCTTTTCTCATGCTGATACTGTTCAAACATTTAATTAGCGTTTGGCACAAAAATGTTTAAGCGGAAATGGGATGATGATGCCATCGGAAATCGGGTAATCTATAATATGAAAATATAATTCAAAACGAAAACTGGATAACTTTCAATAGAATGTTACTTACCAAATGTTCTATTCAATTTATTTGCCAAAAAATATACAAAGAACTGTAGTTTCAAGAAGTTACAGGTGGTTTTGGAGCAATAATTTCATGTTTTTTCGACATTTGCCTGATTTATCTTTATTCTGGACAGTTATAGTTTTCTTTTTTGAATGAATAAATAATATTTTTAAAACTCACAATAATTTGCTTGAATGAATGCTTTGCTGAAGGATATCATGCTTAGTTATCCAAGTTCAGAGATGGCAATAAATTGCTCTGCCAATTCAGCCATGTTAATGTTCATTAACATTAACCCGAATCCCTGTTCCTCCTTTGCGAAGAACAACCTTTTCAAAAATAACCTTTTTCATGCATGTCATATTGTACTAGTCTCTGAACAAGTTGATCTTTAAACAAATTGCTTTCCATATTATTGGTTGATTCTCTTTAAATTTCATCTTATTGTTAGTATATACATATGTATCTCAATCAATAATTTAATTTAACTGGTGAACAACAGGAGCAGCTGTGCACATACCGAAACTGAAGCAAGTATCTTATTTTAATTTGTTTAAAAACTTTTCTCCTTCATCTTAAATTAGATACAATTCTTGGTCTCAATTGAATGACCAAGCAGCAGCAGCAATAGCAGCAGGCGTCGCTTTGTAGTTTTCTAATTTTCCTTAGACAGAGATACACCAAAAGGACGAAGATATGGTGGGAGGGAAGGAGAGGAGCATCTTGCTTGCATTTATTTTGTTAGCAATTCGAAAAAGAGCATTTCCTTGCCAGGAAGTACAATAAAACTTTTTGGGTTGCCCAAGCGCCCAACTGCAATAAAAGAAAACTTATCTGCGGTCAGAATAAAGAAGCACACACAAAAAAAACCTTGAACAAGAAATCACCAAACAAAATAAAACTGCTACTTAAACGAATTTTTGAATACTCTTTTTCTGCTTAAATTAGTTGGACTTGTACTGGACAGAACTTAAAGCTTAAATAAATCGATTATTTTATTGATAATTTTTGATATCTTTGAAAATAAGGTCATTCGATTTTCATAATAAGGTTATTGCAATTTTTTTTAAAATATTTTTTATTAAATACAACTAAGAATATTTTTGGTAATTTCAAAAATATTTTGGAGTGTCATTATATCATGTATAATGAAAAAATCCGTGTGGGATTGCTAGGAAATTACACAGAAAGTCAATATACTCTTTGGCAAGGATATGCAAGACAGAAGAAAGGATGCTTGGAAGGAGTAAGTGTAGAGAAACGCAAAGTTTATGCCAGCTGATAAATTTGCAGCTCGGACTTGATAAAAACGGGAGGCGGCAGTCAAGAGACAGCGCGAGACAAACGTTCTAAGCATTTTCGGGTTAAGACATTCAATTGAGGAAAATTCTCTTTTCAGTGAAAAGTTTTCCTTCCCGTCCTCCTTCGCATAAATTGCATATAATTGCTTTCGTTTCTCCATTGCCTTGGTTGCCTCCTTCTCATTCTCTCCTGGATGACTCTGTCTTTAGTTTTTCTTTATTTTGTGGATTCTTGGGAGAGAGATTTATGCGTACATGCTTCGTTTCATTTTGTATTTCGTTGGGGTTTTCTTTCCTTTTCTTGGCTATTTATAAGCAATGATAAAAATTTTTATTAAAACAAAAGCCGCATAAATTTTTATACCACCAAACTCTACCCCGCTGAGTGTGTGTGTGTGTGTGTGTGTGTACGTATTTCTGTCTGTCTCTATATCTCAGCAATTCTCAGTTTCTCTGTATGGCATAATTAGATTTGACCAGTGGACTGCTGCTGCTTTGTGTTTCAGCAATTCACACTTCGATAATCCGCTTTCGCCTGGAGCATTTTATGACTTAATACGTTTTATTTCATTGCATTTTTCTGTATGTGAAATAAATCTTCTCCTTCATCACCAATTCAAATGTCCTGCTGTTGCTGCTTCGACTCCTTTGACTCACGCTTGACCAGTTGTACATGAAGTCTTTTACTCTGGTGACATTTGTTGCTCTTCTCCTTTGAGTCTTTTGCTTTATCTCACTCTCTTTTTCTATCTGTGTGTGTGTCTGTTGCGGTTTATTATTGACCAGTTTGCTGGCATTATTATTACGCGCACACACAATGCTGACAGTTGGCTCAATGTCCATTGATTTATTAGCCAGTTTTGGGATTCCATTCCATTTTTTCCTTATTTTGCTTGCACGATTGTCTCTCGGTTCGTTTCCTCCTCGAGGAACGTTGAATGGGGGAAGAGAAGGAGAGTTTATTCACTTTATGCATTCCGTTCGAGGTGGGCAAAATCCGGGGTCAGACCCTGTTCACCCCAGGGGTGAAGTGACTGCCAAGAGTGAGTAATAGAGCCAAATTGTGACACAAAAATTATATATATATATACACTACAACAAAACTATACGAATTTCATAGTAGATAATACAATTTTCCTAATAATAAATTAAGGATAATTAAATAATGGCATTTATGTTAATCATTAATCGCATTAGATTTAGGATGACCCAATAATTCTGCCTTTCTCATCATTCACAGGAAAGACACAAAAAGATCCTTTATCGAAAGAAAACTATTAAAGTTGAAGTAATTTTGCCGAAATACTAGATATTGAAAGGATAATTAAACTTTACGGAAAATAAAAACTGTTCCTATTTTGAATTTGAAGAAGGAAATTTTTTGTTTTTTCCTTCTCGGCTGTCATTGGTTATTGAGTTGAATTTCGAATTAACATATTATCACGGAATTTTGTGAAATAAGGAAAATAAGCTAACTGTTTTAACGGCTGAGCATAAAGTATAAACAATTTTCAAACCTCGAAAATATGGTTCATTACAATAACATACACAACACATCGGAAAATAAAATAAGTGATTATTTTGAATTTGAAGAAGGCAATTTGTTGTTTTTTCCTTCTCGCCTGTCATTGGTTATTGAATTGAATTTCGACTTAACATATTATCACGGAATTTTTTAAAATAAGGAAAATAGAATAAAAAGTGTTTGAACGCCAGCAAGTTTATGGAAAAAGTTCTTTTGTTGAAGTTAAAAATTGAAATCAGCTTTTAATAAGGAAACAAAATGATTCAGTTGTTACCCCAACAGAGGCAAGTAATTGAATGAGCAAACCCAAGAGGTGTCCCAGTATTTAAAGGATTTTTGAGCGAATTTCGCCATGGCGACTTGATGAAAATAAACTCTAAGCATTATGCAACACTGGCAGTGCCATCGATAAGTAAAACTAACTGTTCAACACGTTCAGTGTTGAAAAAGAGGGACGGCTAAAGCTAGATTTCAGTATTGGCAAACGCTATTTTTTATTTGGCGCGTTGTTTGACCGCCCTGGCAGACAAATATTTTACTCTGAATTATAAAATTTAGGAATATTCGGCTGCCAGAGCACCCGAATATTGTATTCTCAACTATATTTGTTGTCTAAAATCAAGAAATAATGTAAACTCAACAATATTTTCGTTTGTTGAGAACAGTGCGTAGTGAGTATCCGAAATTTGGCATCTAGCAACACTATCTCGAATTTTGTCAGCTTCTTTTAGCCGGAAATAACTACTTTTAGCTATAGTCCCGCTAAAAGCATAATTTTTCTTTTGTCAATTACACAAAAACTACATAATAAATCGCCAAGGCGGACCTGAGTACTCGTGAAATTTTTCTCGTTCGTTTGATACCAAACTTATGTAGTTTAAGCGCGTTTTGGGCCCGAGTAGCCTAAGTAAATATTTACATTTTACTTATCGATAGCAATGTCAGTGTTGCATAATACTTAAAAAGTTTAGTTTTATTAAGTAGCCATGGCCTGATATTGCTTTTTTGATCCATTTCTTATTTTTATGTCCATTATTTTTGCATAAAATAATTTTTTTTTGTTGCGGCCTTTGGCTTATAGTCCTACATACGACTTTTTATATTCATTTATATTCTTTACTCTTTTTTTACTTATCGATAGCATTGCCAGTGTTGCGTAATACTTAGAGTTTATTTTCATCAAGTCGCCATGGCGAAATTCGCTCAAAAATCCTTTAAATACTGGGACAACTCATGGGTTTGCTCATTCAATTACTTCCCTCTGTTGGGGTAACAACTGAATCAATTTGTTTCCTTAATATAGGCTGATGTCAATTTTTAACTTCAACAAAAGAACTTCACCCACATAATTAGTACCGTTATATTATATTTCGTCGTATTTTCCTTATTATTTAAAATCATTCCATTAAAAGCATTTAAACATTTCCCACCTAAGTCGGAAATATCCACCGGATTTTTGATTAAAAGCTGAATTAGTTTGGAATATTCCCTATTTAAAAACATTACATAAAAACATATTTTCCCTATTTCAAAAAATTCCATGATAATATGTTGAAAATTCAACTCAATAACCAATGACAGGCGAGAAGGAAAAAACAACAAATTTCCTTCTTCGAATTCAAAAAAATCACTTATTTTATTTTCCAATGTGTTGTGTATAAATGCAAAATTCTAAAATCTAGAAGGTGACAGTTGTTATCTTATTTTCCTTATTTCAAATAATTCCGTGATAATATGTTAAGTCGAAATTCAACTCAATAACCAATGACAGGTGAGAAGGAAAAACAACAAATTTCCTTCTTCGAATTCAAAAAAATCACCTATTTTATTTTCCAATGTGTTGTGTATAAATGTAAAATTCTAAAATCTGGAAGGCGACAATTGTTTTGAAAAATACTTATTGTAATGAACCATATTTTCGAAAATTTAAAATTGTTTATACTTTATGCTCAGTTGTTAAAGCACTTCTTATCGTATTTTCCCTATTTGAAATCATTCCGTGATCGTGCAATTAATATGTTAAATGGAAATTCAGCTCAATGTCTAGTGATAGGCGCACAACATTGATTTTCCGTTGACGTGATAGAAAAGTATTCCTTTTGCATGTTTGTGGTTTAATTATTAAATTACTGGCAAATATGTATAACATGCCATAAATTAACTTTGTTTTTTCCTAAGACAATGTATTAAAATGTATCATTGGCTTTTATCAGGCTTCATGTCAATTAACTTCGACCACGTCAATGTTTGTATACCCTTGCAAGTTGTTTGTTACTCTTTCCTTACCTATGTCCTTCAAAGTGGAAAACCGTTTAATCTAAAAAGTCTAATGTTTGCGAAAGAACGCTTACAATCATAGTATAGAAAATAACGAAGTTATTAATCAAAGTCACTGTTTTCGACCGATCGTTCCTATGGTAGCTATAAGATGTAGTCAACCGATCTTTATCAATGGGAGCTATATGATATAGTGGTTCGATCCGGCTGAATCCAAGGGTATAAAAATTCAATATGTTTTGTTGAAAACAATTTTGAAAAAAACTCTTCTTTGTTACGAAGATATTCAGCCTGAAGTAAATGTGACATGGGGTGCTAATCGGTCCAGAAGTGTAATGGCTTCATATTTAATTTTTTTTTAACCTCTTTTTTTTAAAAATCTATGTTTCTTTTTATTTAACTCGTAATAAGCTGTAGTCAAAATATTTTAATCGATTTGCGTTCATGCGACTTCGGCCCTCGATATTTGTCGCGGGAGGTCACCATCACCCTGACTCCCCATTGGCTCTGTCCTGGTGTCCCACACGTCCACACAATTCCATGCATATTAGTTGAGTACAGATTGAACATAAATTGGTACTTACTTTTTCATGAAGGTTTGTTTTAGGACAAGTGGCCCAGTCATTAAGCAACTAAACAATGAGCAATCCGGGTTCGAATCAAATCCCAGGCTGGTGTATGGATGTAGTTTTGCTTGTAAAATATAGTAAGGTCAAAAGGTTCAACTACATATGTATATCCTATACTTATAATAATAATAATAATAATTATAATTTAATTTTATATAAAAAAAAAAGAAATTTTAATACCAAAACCAACGAAATTTCTCCTTGTCAAATTGCAATTTATGAAATGCAATTTAGAATTTAACTTGGTACAAGATAAGACACAGAAGCAATTGTTAGTTACCCATTTCTTTCACTTTTGGTAAGTAAAACATCTTAAAGAATGTTTTTGAGAATTGTTTTTACAATTTCAATTGCTGTTAATTTTTTTACATTTTTTTCTTTGTTTGAATTTGATGTCCAGCAGTTTTAATGTTATTTTATATGTAGAAAACGATAAATAAGTTGGAATTTAAATTAAAGAGACACAGGGAGAAGAAGTGTGAGGTGTGAGTGGGTGTGTGAGGGGGTGAAGAAACAGATGCCGTGCAAAAAGCGTTTGGCATTTTGGCAAATTGCAAAAGTTGCAACTGGCAAAAAGGTATGGGAAACAGACGGCAACGCAGTTAAAAGCAACAATAAAAACAGTTTGCAATGTTTGAGATAAAAATTAAAAGGCAACGTCATTTAGCCAACATCTCGTGTGGCTCTCTCAGTCTCTCTTTCTATCTCTGTCTCAGTCTCTGTTTGTATGTCTCTTGGGTATTTGCGGCAGTCGCGTGTGTGTCGTCCGTAAATGGCACACAAAATAGACATTAAAACCAAACATGAGACGTAAGAGACTGGAGATGGAGCAAAAGCTGGAGTCAGCATCACCCTAATCTTGCTGCAGAACACCTTGGCTTACCGACTGATTTTCTCTCTATCTTTATAACCCCTCTCTATATCTTTCTTTCTCTGCCTCTCCCTCTCTCTCTTTTTCTCTCTCTTTTTGCAAATGTAACTTTTATTGTTTTCGGTTTTGGACTTTGGTTTTATTTGCTTCAGTTAAGTTCATTGCGTAAAATGCTTGGGCAGTGTCATAAATTCGATTTGTGTAGCATAATTTAAGGCGCTTTGGCATTGATGTTTTGTGTGCTGATTAGATTGAAGCACGAGAAGCGTTTTAATTGTTTGGACTCCCCCCTCCATCCCCACTCCCACGCTAACCATCAACGTCACCTCATCAGCAGCATTTACACGTAATGGCCTCGTTAAAGTGACTTTTTCGGGTTTCTGTATCATGGCTACAGGCAGAAGACTGGCTGAATGGATGAAATGAAATCCTGATGCGAAGTCAAAATGTTGAAATGGTGAAATGGACGCCATTAACTTTGCGTTTAATTGTGTGCACTTTTATGAGAAGTAGCATCACCGGCAGACGCCTGGAGACAAGCTTCTATATACTACATCAACTCATGTGGCAAGGAAAATGCCTTATCTTATAGCCTTTAACTTAAGCTTTAGATACCAACAAAAACAACAACAACAACGTTTTATGTGATGGGCGACTAAGGCTGAGACTACGCCAGTAGTGACTGAGGCTGTAAAATGTTACCCGAAATATACAACACCTAACCAAAAATGGGCAAAAGCAGCTTTTGGCCATTGACTGTTTTTGTGTGTGTGTTTGCTCTCTTCCTCACTGTTTGCCTTTCGTGGGCAATGAAAAATGGCGTTAAAACGAACGTTTTAAGAAGGCAAATCGCAAATAAGCGGAATGAGACGGAGCAGCGTTAGTCATTAAGATTGAATATGGTAATAACTGATGCTTAAATATTAAATTATTCAAATGTTTCGCTTGGGCATTACTACCATCACGAATAATTATGAAGAGAATGGCTAGAAATCAGAAGTTTCTTTTTCAAAAGATTACTTTTATAATTAATTGATATTTTACTAAGTTATGCCTTTTGTTTAAGATTACCTAAGTTCTATTATAACGAAATTACAGAAGGTAATCCCAATGTTTATATTTATAAGTTATCTAATAGGCTTAAAATGGTCCAACCTTTTATTCGTTTAGTAATTAATTTAAAATATTATGCAAATGATTCTTCAAAATTACTTTTATATTTTTTTTTTATTTTTTTTTTACTTATATATACAGTTTTTGAAACAATCTCCTGTGATATCTTCAAACTTAACGTACATACTATATTTTCTGATTTATCTAAAATAGTATTTAATAGATTTTATTTATAAGTATTTGTAAAAAATGATTGCAAATGCGTTGTGACTTGATAACTCACTAACGGTCATACCGAGTTCCATTACATTTTTTGGGGCTTGTTAGTATGGTCGTGTGAATAGTTTTTAAAATCGGCTGTCGCGTTTGTTTCCAAAAATCTGAATAATGTCAGGACCAACATAACTTCCATGCTAAATCCAACGCCGGTTTAAACTTTAATTTAGGACCAGCATTGCCGCCAGCACAATTCCTCTTTCTTTTGGAGCTAATTTTTGAGGCTGAGATCTTTTCGTTCCAAGACAAAAAAACCCCTTTTCGTTTCTAAATGATACTTTTAAAAGAGTTCGGAAAATAGGCTCCCAAATACAATGACCCCATTTATGCAAGAGGAATCCAAATAAGACTTTAAGACTAGACATTAATATCCAATATGATCGAAGCAACAATTCTCACTGGTGAAACAAAATAAGTTGTACTGATACCACGGATCCTCTTAATATCAATAGACATGCCATTTAAATGCAAACATCTTTCATTTCACGTGCGTTAATAAAGCTTAAGTATAAGAATTAATTTTGTGCTTTTAATTTGGGGTATTCGTGCTTATCACACGGTCAATCATACGTGAAAAGCACCAACAAATTCATTTAATCTTGCACCACACCAAAAATATGGTACATTGATTGAATTTGATTGCACACTGGGCCTACTTGTGTCCAATATAAGTGTATTCAAACATTTCGCAAATTTTATAATATTGTCACTTTTTTAGTTAGATTGTATATCAATATTTTATGTTTTAAATGGAAAAAATTTTTGTCTGTATTGATAATTTTTCAGTGAAAAACTTGATTGATTTCATATCCTGGACTTAAGGACCGTTCAATTGAGTGAAAGGCAGTAATTTTTTTCTTTGGTTTCTTAATCCCTTCAAACCTTAAATGCGCAACGCTAGGTAAAGAGAGAAAGTGTGTGTGAGAGAGAGAGAGAGAGAGAGAATGATTATTGAAAGTGAGATGGAAATGGATGAAAATATCCCTTTGTCAATTTGCAAAACGGAAACGGATTTTGCATATCATTGCCGCAACGAGTTGATAAATTTCAAAGGACACGCCTCTTATTTTTCTGGTTTTTCCATTTCCCCTTCGGCCAAGCCCTCGGGCCAGTGCGATAGAGATAGAGAGCATGATTTTAATAATTTTAATGGTTTTGGCAATTTACAATTTTTTGATAAATTTCTTTTATTTCGTTTTTTTCCTGTTGACTCGTTTTGTTGGTGTCTGTCGCAAAGTCAGCTTAAATGTCCAAAGAGTTAATTTGATTGCAAAATGTTTGCAATTTTTTTTTTAATGCCATGGGAGAGTGTGACTGAGAGGGGAAGTAGGGGGAAAAATGATGCGACGGCTGCGTGCAATCAATCATTTTATCAATGCGCTTGCTAAAAATGGAAAATGACAACAATTCCTCATCCTCATGTTTAACCTCATCATCATGCTCATCATCCACATCCTCATCATCCTAGCAAATTGTTTGCACAAGATCGTGACTTTGCCAAAGCGAACCGAAAAAGAATTTGCATATTTTTGATATTTTTCTCGAGCAGTTGGCGCTAATGAAAACTGCTGGAAAAGTGGCAGGCAGGCTGGCAGCAGGAAGTCAGTCAGTCAAGAGAGACAGAAAGGAGGAGTTACGGCAGAGGGTTGTGAGATAGCGCATAGTAAGACAGATGAAAAAGAAATATTGCGAAAAAAATTGCTAACAGTTGTTGCTGGTGAAAGTTTCACAAATAAAGATTGAAATATATATTTCTCAAAATAAAATCATTTAATTTTTGGAAAAGCTTTTTTACAAACATAAACTTGAGAAAATCCATGGCATTATTCGAAATGGACAATGTTTTCAAAATAGGTCCACCCGAATCTATTCTGCTAGGATCCAGTTCCACCTTTCTAATACAACAATTTGTTCAGTTGAACTATTAATAATAAAGGAGAACGTCTGCGACATGTATATTACTAAGAAAAACGGTTAAATTAAATTCATCAAAATGTAAGTTGTTTTAGGTTAACTTAAAAAGTGTTTAAGCATCAAAGGAGTAGACTGCTCTGTTGAACAAGCCGCCAGCTTTGTGAAAATTCATGTAAAAGCAATTTAATAAATGATTTCAAGTATTTTTAACTTACTGTAGGGTATGCCAAAGTCGGCGCAACTTACCTACTCATTTATAATCGGTTTTGAATTCTATAGCTGCTAATTGATTTGCGTAAACATTAAGAATCAGTAACTGATATAAAAACAACTGCATTGAACTAAAATTTAACAGTTTAATAGTGACATTAGAGGACAAAATCTGTGGATAATTTTTTTTTTCGAAATAATCTTAACAACATTTATATTTAATATCAATTAATGTCTTTAAAATCATTTACTGTCTGTTAATGAGAGCTCGCCTTGAAACTCTCAAACGAAAAGCTCAAAAATTTCGGCAGGAAAATAACAACAAACTAGTTTAATGCATCGAGCAGCATGAACTAATTTTGAAGTAGGTATTAAATAAGCATCAGAATAATTAAGTTTCCCATTTGTTATGTTTATACAGATATGGCGACATGATTCGATAACTATTTTTATTTAATACTTTCATATAATTTATTTTAATTGGTACTGTTTTGGGTTGTGCTTTAGTCAATCTTTTCTTCTTCGCTGACTTCTGGAGTAAATTGTCGTGCGTTATATATGTAGGTATACCTTATCATTCATTCATTATACTTAGCAGCCGATTACTTTTACGGCTGGATCGATATATTCCATTTGCATGCAAACCAATATCCAGGTAATTACGATTTATATATTATAGAAACTAATTCTTATTGAACTAAATGTTTAGTGTTTAGTATTTGTAGCAGAATAATTAATCAAAAATAGTTTTTGGAATTGAACAAAATTGGTCACATTCTGTAAAAATTGACACCTTCTTAATCTTATTAATAAATTACTATAAATAAATTACAATAAGTTAATTTAATGAAAAGTATAAAACTATAATGATTTAAACCTCATCTCTCTCTTCTGAGCAATTTTTAATATTAAAATTTTCTCCATTCACGAGTTTATCTTTTCATCTTCTCCCATTTTAACGAATTCCTCTTCTAATTTTGTAATTCCCAGACATACCAAATTTATATTTGCTTTATTTTATTTTTTTTTTTGCATTCCATTGATTGTATTTTATTTTAGTCTTCCTACAAATTTTTCGACAGCAACCACAAAAAATAATAGGCAAATAGCCTTCACTGATCATTAATTAGCTTAGATTGTGGCGAATTTGGTTGTAGACCCTAATTCTTTCCTCTTGCCATATTCAATTCCTGGAAAGCAGTTGGCTTTGACTTGCCCTTCTCATTCAAGGACTTCCGAGAATCTTAACAATTTGTCTCTAGAGTCTAGACAAAGACTAGCGACTAGACAACTCTTTTTGGACGCTACCTGAAGGCTAAAAAAAGGCACAGACAGTTAGACAGAGAGTTTCACTATGTTGTCTGTCTACAGAAAGAGATAGTGTAACGTAACGATCTTAAAATTTTTTTAATATTAACTTAAGAAATCTGCTGACTGAAACTTTATGCTAAATTGATTTTAATAATCCAGTTTCAAACAAAGTCAGACAAATGCATTTTAATTACCCAACACTAAAAACGGAAATATGAAATATTAAACACAATTCGACCAACAACAACTTTTATACGATGAATCGTATCGTAAAAAAAGTGGAAATCAATGGAAACGGCAAACTTCAGATGACCAATGACTTGAATTTCAAATGGGGTTCATCTTTTTGGACAGTTCTATCGACATTATTTCGATGAGGTTGTCCCTGGGGGGATGTATGTGGGTCATAATTTTTTTGTTATTTGGGTTTTTTTTCTCCATTCTTTTTTGGCTGATTTGATTTTTCATTGCTGCATTTTTATGGCTACTTCGCTAGCTTCTCTAATAAAAAGGCGTCGTTGTCTAACAATGTTGTTGCCTAATAAATTTACTTTGATTGATTTTAATGGTTAAGCGCTTCATTGAGCTTTGGAGTGGAATGGATTGGAGTGCGCTGCGGTGCGGTGCAGTGCGTGTGCGTCAAGCAGTCGGCCAGCTTTAACCCCCACCCCACAAAAACCGCCCTCCCCACCCACATTTATGAGGATTGTTAGGGAAATTAATTTCTTAAGCGTTAGCCGAAAAGGTCTTAAAAATTTTTTCGGTGGATTATATTCTACATACAAAAGCATTTCTTACGATTGTTTGCTTTGCAGTTAAATGGCTGAAATTGCTAGAGGAGACGTTGCGACGGGCTGAAGGGTGACTGAATCAAGTATGATGGGGGGAGGAGGTGCAGAGGTGTGGTGGGATGATTGTGAAGGGAAACTTTTCAAATGAATTGAAAAGATGGCATTTTTAATAGCTTGCAAAGGTTTTCGGGAAAAAAAGCGCGACAATACCGCTTACAGTGGTTGGAAATCTATTTAAGCCAGTGAGTTTTTCATAATATTTGCGGAAAACCAAATGGTTCATAATAATACAGATAAAAGATACAGATAATACTTTTTTATACATAAACATAAAACTTGATCAATTTGAATTAGTTTATTGTGTCAAGTGAGAATTATGTCTGTATTTACATCTACAATGATTCATTTGTTTGTTAATTACTAAAGGCGAATATATGTACATGCCATTGCCCCACTGTATATGACAAGAATAAGTTTTATCTCACAATTGTCATGTTCAATTTCATTCGTAGAATTTTTACTTGTCATTGGTCGTTCCTATTACACCACCCCCCCGGCTCCACAGCACCCCTTTTAAGGGGGGAAGAGAGCATACGAAAGAATGAAAAGAACTAAGAGCTTTTTTTCTTATTCTTCGTTTTATTTTTATTATAACTTACAAAGAATATAAAATTCATAAATACCCAAAAGAGAGAACGAACGAGAACCATTCATAAAATTCAATTTTGTTGCATGTCATAAAAGTGCGCGGCGGCTCCTTTTGCCTTTGTGTTCGAATCTCTTCCCATCCCACCGTACCCTACCCCGCCGCATTCGACCCCTCCCACTGAAGCAAATGGAAATGCGAAATCTGTGCATTGCTTTGCTGGTCACGTTGGGACTCATAGAGGAGAGGCGGCCCAACAAAACTTGAGCAGGTTTTCCATCAAAATACTTCAAACTGGTCATGGGATACGTTCGCAACAACTTATAGTGTATATGATGATTTAACTGACCAGCAGCAGCAGCAGCAGCAGCAGCAGCAGCCAAGAAGTTATGAATTAAACAGTCGATAAAAACAAATGTGATAATTGTAGTCAATTTTAAAGTAGCTTTGATAGTAATAATCAGTTGGTAGTAAAAAAATCTTAAATTAAAGTTATGTATATGTCTAGATTATGTTCTCCTTAAAATTTTAATTTATATTTGCGTTATAGCCGACCTGAGTTCGATTTTCTAAATAGGATTAATAGAAAGGCAGCACAAACTATTTATTTAATTTAAACTGAGCTACTAATTTACGTTTAAATTGCTTTAAACATATAAAACCATTAATTTTTATACCTTTGTATAGTTATTATAATTGTATATTTCTGGATCAGGGTGAGAAGCCGATTCGTTATAGCCAATAAGTCACGCCCTCAATTATAAAGCTGCTGAAATAAAACTTAATATTTGAGATTTTTTGTGCCTAATTGAGCAAACTTGATCTCAATTAGACTTGATCTCTTAGTGGGAAACTTTTTATAAAATGAAGAAGGCAAATACAACAATATTTTAAAATCAAAACATATTCAATGACACTTATTGAAGGAGTTCAAGATAAAGATGAAAGCTTTAGATGAAAGGACATAAGCTTCAGGGTAGTGAAGGATAGCTTCATCTTATTTTTTAAAATCTTGGAATCAACATTGAAAAGATTAGGCTTTATGTACTCTAAAAACCTTTGTCTAGATAAACACTCTCATTGTATGCATAGTATCTAGCTGCTCATCTCGAATTTCTCGCTAAGACACGAAGAAGAATTAGTTGAATGCTTTTTTCTGACTCTCAAATTAAGTAGGAGGACAAAACTATAGTTCACGTTGGTTATTAGAGCATTGCCTTCATTTGCATTTGCATATCCTTTAATTTGTTTTCTTCCCGTATTTAATGCTAATTAACTGCCAACTAGTAATGGCAAATTACTCACTAAAGACCATATACCCATACCAATTCGAATGCCTTTCAGTTCGTTTCAAGCTAAATATTTACACATTCAAGTTCCATTCACCTTTTTGTTTCCTCTGCTTTTTTCTTTTTTTGGTGACTGGATCTACCATTGAATGGTATGAAAATGGAGAAGCAGCACAACAAGCACACGTCAAAAGTCTGACGCCAAAAAACGGAAAAAAGTAGGAAAAACGTTATGATTAATGAGTGAATTATGCGCGAATAAACAGTCCAACAACACAAGTTCAACAAAAAGGAAAAAGGCAACTCCCGAGTGAAAAAAAAAGAAACATTCTCTTTGTCTGGGTGGACTTTTGGTATTGTTGTTCTTGTTGTTGAATGTCGATGTATAGTATATGTTTTTCGAATGGTACCAGGAGCAGCAACATGCCGGCAGCAAATTGACTTCTTTTGCCAACGCAACAGACGGCGGCATTTACTTCAAATGATTATGCAGCGAATGTATCTAACAATTTTTTTTTTCGCGTTGTTGACTCTGAGTTTACCCTGTAACGAAATCTCTATTTATCGTCATATTACTAGACCTACCAACCTAGAACTTGAAGAGAGTCTAAAATACTTGACAAACTCATAAAGAGTTTAGGGTATCCTTTTTTTTGGAATTTCTACCTTAACATAAATCTACAATATGCAAACAGCTGCTGTCATACGCCAAAGGCGAAAACAGTTCTCATCTTTTATTTATTTTAGATTTTTAATAATCATTTTCCTGCGTTTTTATTAATTTTTTTTTCATCTGTGTTTTCTCTTTTTTGAATTTTTCACTTTTTTTTTGTTGTTGTTTTGCATTTTGTTTCATGTTTTCTATTGCGCATTTTAATGAATTTGTTTGTTAATATGAAATATACATATATATGATATATGTATAAATATATATATATATATATAGGTACTATATCTGTTTTTGTTCTATGGTCTCGCGCGAGACTCTTTTGTTGCTGACATCTCTTTGGGAAAATTTGCGCTTGGTTGCTAATTAAAAATTGTGTCTATTTGCATATTTGTTTGGCCATTGGTTTGAGTTGGGTTCTCATTTTTGGGTTCTGGTTGTTGTTGGGTCTTGGTTATGGACATTGCCGCCGCCTGCATTTGAGTTTTCAGTTTCGGTTGTCTCAACCGAAAAAATTATTAGCAACGCTTGTCGTTTGCCAAGATAACCCCCATTAGGAAAGTATAAACTTTTTTAGATGAAAAAAAAAAATTACGAGCCTGATGTACATATCTCTCAATCTTTATAGAAATCTCTCTATAGGCGTTCTATATGTATATATATATAAATAATATGTATGTTAGGTAATGTAAGTTATTCTCCAAAGAATTGAAAATTTATGTATGGAAAACTGTGAAATGAATATTATTAATCAACTTCAATCAATTTGCCAAACAACCCTATTGAACTCTCAGGTGTAACCAATTTAATTACCTTTAACCTTAATTAGTTCATTGAAAAACAAGTCAACAAGAAAGTTAAAGCCCTGCCTGTCAATTCTAATGACCTTTTCTGCTTGTAAGGCCCTTCCACGGGATACTGTGTGTGTGTGTGGTGGTCGTAACAAATGTCAACGCCTCACCTAATAGTTCCGTTAGCTGTGCCTGTCAATAATCATAATGAAAACAGCTGCCATGTCCTACTCAGACGCGCCCACCTGTGCGCCCATTTACAATGAACAATCAAACAAACACGAATGAAACTTTTTGGCCAACTGTCACTCAGTTGGCCAACAGCATTTAATTTACAGCTGCGGTTCAGTGTGTGAAGTGGAGTTAAGGTTTTTTCGTTTTTTATTATTATTATTTTAGTTTTCAGCTTGCTCCGATTGTCCCAAAGTCAAGTGTCGGGGTCAGTTTTAGATTAGTTTTCTACCATATGAAAAAAGTTCCTAAAAACTATTCACTAAACGTGTTTTTCTGTGCGTGTGTTTTTGTCTGTGTGTGTTAATTAGCGTGTTTTATGACTGCATTTTGGTTTTCAACTCCTTGGGGTGCAATTAGCTGACAGTTGAAAAGTTTTTCAATTGGTCTCTAGGAAGTTGCAATGCTTTGACAAAGAGCCACAAAAAGTGACAGAGAGTGGTAGCGAGGACCAACAATGGTTGAGTGTGGGTAACAAGAAAACATTAAGCAATTGTCAATGATTTAATTTTAATTAAACATTTAAACAATTTTTAATATGTTCTTAAGTTTTTAAAAGGATTATTAAGATTATTCAAATCATTTTTTGACGTTGAAAATTTGAGTCGGTTTAATAATTTGTAGATTGTTGGCATGGGAACGGAACAAGTCTAATACTTGAGAGTTCTTGTTTATTTTATCCAAATTATTTAAAGAAGTTTAATTAAGATCTGGCATGAATTTTTATAAAATACTTAAATACTTAAATAATAGTAAAGTATTTATATTAAAGGCATCGCTATTAAATATTTGTGCGCTTCTTGTTTATTTGAAGTTTTATCAAAATTTAATTTATTTTATTTTTTATCAAAAGGTGAAAAAATGATTTCAAATACTTTAACCCAGTGTATTGTTTATCCATTCTATTCAATTCGTCTTTCTGTTGTCTACATGGATAAAGCTATTATTCTCTGCTTTGTATTCAAATTAAATATTTTAATTGCCGAAATATGATTAGCAGGATGTGTAAAATAATGCCATACATTGAGTTAAATTTACTTTAAGTAAAGACCATCATAATCACAATTGAAATTAATATTTAAGAGCTGCAGTCCATTTTCATCTGTCGATTATTTGCAACTTTTTTTCTTCCTTAGTTTTGTTAAAACCTTCATCATTTTATTAACATGTGCTGCTAAGCGGATTATATAAATATTCGGGGGTATATAAGTATTCATATTATAAACCGACAGCCGCACACACACAATATTTAAAACTCTAGCATATTCAAATCCAAGTTTATGGCCAAGGCAAATAAACCAAAAATGCAAGTCAAGTGTACACACATACACACACACACACACACACCATACATAGATACCCTCATGCCGTCGTCGTCGTTGTAGTCGTCGGGGGACTCATAATTATAATTAAGCCGATAACATTGGCAGATTTTGCACTTGTTGTTGGTGGATTGCTTGGCGGTGTTAATGATAGTGCCACAGAGTGGAGGGTAATGGAGTGCCCTGCCCTGCCCGGTCTTGCCCTGTCCTGCCCTGCCGTGCCATGCTATAGACTGGAGTAGTGTATACGTCCGTAAGTCTAGGGCATAAAAAATGTCTGGCAGCAACAAATGTTTAATTGTTACACATATGCAAACAATAAGCAAAAAGGGCCAACAACCCTCAAACTGAAAAATCTGCACAAAAAAATACAATCCTAATGCGCTTAGTCTCTGGACCCAAAAAAAAAAAAAATTTAAGACTTGCACGTGCAGCAGCCAAAAATTGCCTCCTGACTTGGCACTTTTCCTGCTTGGATTTGCCGTGTTTTTTTTGTTCTTTCCACTTTTTTAGTTAATTTTATCAAAATGTGTTCTTGTCTCGATAGACAACTGTTGGTCGGGTAGTTTTAGTGTTTAACCCCCCGTTGACTATAATTTCGTCACTTTTGGTTTGGGGTGCGGGGCGAATATCTATTTTTTACCCATAGATACGACAACCTGGACTAGGCAATAGGTATATATTTAAATGTAACAGATGTTTAAATGAGGGATGCTAATCATCATCATCAACATCATCATGAAAATTGTGCGTGCGAGTTGTTGAGCACAAAATAATGTTGTATCATGGCAATAAATAGTGTGATTATAATTTCTTTTTTGTTGTTAAACTAGAAAACAGAGTGGAGAGAGTAAAGTGGCAAATGCTATGAAAATGTATTCTTTAAGGGCCGGATCAAAACGTTTAAAGAGTCCACTAATTTCTGTAAAATAACAAGGATGAAAACTAGACGTTATATCCTAAAGTTTTCATTCCAATCGTAAACCCTAAGTCGTAAGTGACACTTAAATTAAAGTTTAATTCATTTTATCACTTTTGATAAATAATACAAATAGTTCTGCTTTATGATAAAAACTAGAGGGCCGGGACTAAATTTGACCTTTGATTGCAACTATTTTAGCAACTCCTTCATAACCCAGAGCCGTCAAAGTGGAAAAACGTTTTCTCTTAAAAGGCTAATGTTTGCGAAAGAAGGGCCTACAATCTTATCATAGAACATAACGAAGATATTGATCAAAGTCACTGTTTTTCACCGATCGTATGGGAGCTATATGATAAAGCCAACCGATATTGACTAAATCTAGTTATTATTGTAATATGTAATAACGCGTGTTTTTTTAAGCGTTTGGTTTTTCACGTTGGCAACACTGACATACCGCATGATGTTCATGACAGCTGTGAAAGTGAAAAATGCTCAGTTTAGTTTGCCATTTCATCATGGAAAGACTTACGCCCGAACAACGTTTACAAATCATTGAAATTTATTATCAAAATTCGTGTTCTGTGAAAAATGTGTTTCGCAAATTACGTCCATATTATGGTCGACACAACCGACCAACCGAGCAAGCTATAAAGGCAATTGTGGACAAATTTCGCACACATTTTACTTTATTGGACATTCAACCATCGAATCGTGTACGGAGAGTGCGCACAGAAGAGAATATTGCAGCTGTAGCGGCGAGTGTCAATGAAGATCGCACAGAAAAGAATATTGCAGCTGTAGCGGCCGGTGTCAATGAAAATTCCCTTAGACATACTGGAAAAAGTGGTGCAAAATTGGACCTTCCGTGTTGATCACTTGAAACGCAGTCGCGGCCAACATTTACATGAAGTCATTTTTAAAAAGTAATTGGCAGAGATTGTTTTATCATCTCAAATAAAAATTTAACAATAATATTCAAATTTTGTGTTTCATTTTAATTTTAAAAACCAAACGCTTAAAAAAACACCCGTTATTTTGAACTATGCAAAAAATGACCGACAAACTATTAAGGACAAAAAACCTTTCGAAAGGAATTTGAAAAAAAGATCCATAAATAAACCATCGTTTGGTGGCAATTCAACATGTTGTTGGGCGTCCTTGTCGGAGACTGAGTTTCAAAGAGAACCGACTTTGGTCGTATTTATATGCTTAGTGTTTTGCTTTCCGTTTAGAAAATCATGTTTAAAATTTAAGAAAGATAATTAAAATAAGCAAACGTATTAAAAAGTTAGCATCACCAAATATTGCATAGAATAGTTCCATGCTATTTCCTGGCCTCCTTCTTTTCGGAGACGGAATTCCCAATGAAGTCAATATATGGTGACTGTCTTTTAATTTTTTATAATTTTTAGGAAGTTTATATGAGTAAGGAAAATGTGGAAATAGTTTTGTGGTTAGCATCATCAAATATTGCACAAAATATTTCCATGCTATTTCCTGCCTCTTTCTTTTCGGAGACGGACTTTCCGAATGTCTTTTAATTTTATAGAATTATTAGGAAGTTTATATCAATAAGGAAAATGTGGAAAAAGCTTTAAACTGGTTTTAATTGCTTTTGCAATTTCAGTAAACAGATATATTGGGGAAATATTGTTCGGGTAAGAAAGAAAAAAAGTTGAGCTTCTGTTGCTCTCATCTCGAGAGCTAGCAAGCAACTAAAGGAGCCTGACACAAATTGTCAGCAAGTTTACTATTAGGTATGGGCCATGGCTACCTTCGATGTCAATCACATTGAATTATCGATAAATTAAAGGAATAAGCACGGGTGTGTGAGGAATTGATCGAACTAATATTCACGATTGATGTATATGAATAATGTGTGGATAATAACATCCATTTAATATCGATACATGATATATCGTCACCGAATACTATTTTTCCATCGCTTGAAATAACATGCGGGAAAAAGATGTAAATTAAATTGAAAACTTAAATTGAAAACACAAATTAAATACGTACTAACGTAATACACTTTTTGGTCAGGATTTTGGAAGTCTTAACGACAAGGCCAATGAAATATGCTAAAATTATTTATTTTTTTTTTTTAAGCTATTTTTGTTATTATTATTTTAGTATTTTTAATGCTATTATTTTACCAAATTTAATCATTTTCCAATTAAGAACAGATTTTTAATGCACCAAAAATAAAAAATTGCAAATATATATAATTATAGCTTAAAGTTAAATTATAGTTTAATTTCAATCCATTAAAAAAGATAGTAGCAATATAAAGAAAATACAGTGAAACTATTAAAGAAAAAAACCTTTTGAATAGAATTTGAAAAAAAGATCCATAAATAAACCATCACTTGGAGGCGATTCAGCATGTTTGGCGTCCTTCTTTTCGGAGACAGAGTTTCAAAGAGAACCGTCTTTGGTCGTATTTATATACCTAGTATTTTGCTTTCCGTTTAGAAAATCATTTTGAAAATTTAAGGAAGATAATTAAAATAAGCAAACGTAATGGAAAGTTAGCAACACCTTCCAATTATTGAATAGGTTAGAAGGACAAATTTAAAACTATTACAGATCAATAGAAAATCCCACAAATAAATCCATAAATGGCCCATCCCCAGGTGGTAACTCAGTTCCATGCTATTTCTCGCCTCATTCTTTTCGGAGACGGAATTTCCGACCAAGTTAATATATGGTGACTGTCTTTTAATTTTATAGAATTATTAGGAAGTTTATATGAATAAGGAAAATGTGGAAATAATTTTGTGATTTTCCAAGCTGATTAAAAAGCTTTGACCGCTTTAAATTGGCTTTAATTGCTTTTGCAATCTCAGTAAACAGATATATTAGGGGAAATATTGTTTTGGGTAAGAAAAAAAAAAGTTGAGCTGCTGTTGTTCTCATCTCGAGAGCTAGCAAGCAACTAAAGGAACCTGACACAAATTGTCAGCAAGTTTACTATTAGGTATGGGCCATGGCTTACTTCGATGTCAATCACATTGAATTATCGATAAATTAAAGGAATAAGCACGGGTGTTTGTTGAATTGTTCGTTCTAGCGATATTAGGGTTGAAAACGATTACTTCTCCAAAAAGAATGGTGGATAATTAGCGGGTAAATATTTACTTACGCTACTCAGTGTTGAAAAGTGAAAAAATCGGGTTGAAATCGATTAGTTCTCCAAAATGAATGGTGGATAATTAGAGTAAGGAAGAGAGGTATATATCCGGGTCTTTTACGATCAATGGAATAAAGGCAAACTTAGAAAGATAGTAGTTTTCCTTTAATACTACTGTTTTAGTATTGAAAGCGAGTTGGGCAAAAAAAAACTTGTGGATTATTTGTGTTCTATTATTTTTCGGCTTTGACGCCTGTAGCTAGGCAGGCCTCTTAGATTAATTCTACGAATCACATGGCGATGTTATTTTACAATGAAATGTTTGCACTCCGGTGATATATGCATATCATTAGGGCATTTCACAAGCTTCGATGAAAAACATTCCACTTTCTAAGTATTTGACGATATGGACAGTTTGTATATTTCGTTTTCCTTAGGTCCTGGACGCCTTTTCGATTAACGTTTGTCTCCTATTTGTCGCCACCGCCTGCCAAAGCCAACCTATTAGTCCATGAAACTGTATCAAAAATATCAGCTCTAAAATTCAATCACATAAAAGTTTACTACGCATTGAAATACCCAAAATCTGATTTAAATAAAAGTATACAGTAGCAACTGCAAAACCTTTGGAAAACATAAGAAACAAACTGGCCCTATACTCAAGTAGCAGAGTATATTGTAGAAAGTCATCGAATTCGCTGATGAGTCCGTCGAATGGGCTGGTTCAAGGCAAAATCACATATTTCCTTTTTGAAATGCGGTTGACAAATTAGAAAGAAAATTCCCAATTGGCCCTGTACGACGCGTCGTGACATTAGGTTGCCTGAGATGTTTTTAATAAGCGTTAAACATTAAAAAAAATTGTAAAAACCAGAGGGCCGGAGCTAACTTCGACCGCGTCAAAGTTTGTATACCCTTCCAAGTTTTTTGTTAGTCTTTCCTTACCTATAGCCGCCAAAGTGGAAAAACGTTTCATCTAAAGAGACAAATGTTTAGGAACGAACGACCTACAATGTTAGCATAGCAAATAACGAAATTGTTGATCAAAGTCACTGTTTACCACCGATTGTTCCTATGGGAGCTATGTATGTATATGATATATTCACCCGATCAAATTTGGCACAGTCGTTGATAGACCAAAAAACAATTATAGGGTACTTGTCTATCTAATGATAATAATGTATGTTTATTTTTAAACCTACTTCTTGATTAGGAGGCTGGTAATATTAACATTTCATTTACTTTTGCCTTGTGGCAAAAGTAGTCTTGTGACTAGATCATAGCCATAGTCAATCAAATAATGGTCACATCAAACAAAAGTTGAATTAAATAAAAATAAATTTTAAAAATAAATACAATTAAAATTAAAGCTGAGAAGAAAACCTTTAAATTAAAATGTTAGGTTTATTTTGCTACGTTAGCAGGGACTGCAAGCCCTTTTATAAGAATAATGTAAATAATTTTGTTATTTTTGCTTATCATACCCTTGCAAAAAGGGTATATTAATTTTGGTCAGAAGTGTGCAACGCATAGAAGGAAACTTTTCCGACCATATAAAGTATATATATTCCTGATCGGCATGACGAGACGAGTTCATATAGCCATGTCCGTCCGTCCGTCTGACCGTCCGTCTGACCGTCCGTCTGACCATCCGTCTGGATCAACGCAAACTCCTCCTAGACTGTTAGAGCTACAGAGAATTTTGAAATTTTGCATGTAGGCTTGTATATACTACAGGGGTTGTATATCTCGGATTCAGCCGGATCGGATCACTATATCATATAGCTCCCATACAAACGACAAAGTCACGAACAGTGACTATTCTCAATAACTTTAATCTTTTCTGAGCTATTGTCGTGAAATTTAATATTAGTACGTTTATTACAGAAATAAACGCCTGTGCCAAATTTGATCAAGATCGGGTGACTTTATCTTATAGCTACCATAGGAACGATCGGTCGAAAACAGTGACTTTGATTAATAACTTCGTTATTTTCTATACTATGATTGTAAGCGTTCTTTCGCAAACATTAGACTTTTTAAATTAAACGGTTTTCCACTTTAAAGGCCATAGGTAAGAAAAGAGTAACAATCAACTTGCAAGGGTATACAAACTTTGACGCGGTCGAAGTTAGCCTGACATGAAGCCTGATAAAAGCCAATGATACATTTTAATATATTGTCTTAGGAAAAAACAAAGTTAATTTATGGCATGTTATACATATTTGCCAGTAATTTAATAATTAAACCACAAACATGCAAAAGGAATACTTTTCTATCACGTCAACGGAAAATCAATGTTGTGCGCCTATCACTAGACATTGAGCTGAATTTCCATTTAACATATTAATTGCACGATCACTGCAAAATAAAACAAGTGATTATTTTGAATTTGAAGGAAATTTGTTTTTTCCTTCTCGGCTGTCATTGGTCATTGAGTTGAATTTCGACTTAACATATTATCACGGAATTATTTGAAATAAGGAAAATAAGATCAGAAGTAAAAACAACGTTGAAAACAACGGCTGAGCATAAAGTATAAACAATTTTCAATTTTCGAAAATATGGTTCATTACAATAAGTATAAGAATTTTACATTTATACACAACACATTGGAAAATAAAATCAGTGATTATTTTGAATTTGAAGAAGGAAATTTGTTGTTTTTTCCTTCTCGCCTGTCATTGGTTATTGAGTTGAATTTCGACTTAACATATTATCACGGAATTTTTGTAAAATAAGGAAAATAGAATAAAAAGTGTTTGAACGCCAGCAAGTTTATGGAAAAAGTTCTTTTGTTGAAGTAAAAATTGAAACCAGCTTTTAATAAGGAAACAAAATGATTCAGTTGTTACCCCAACAGAGGGAAGTACTTGAATGAGCAAACCCATGAGTTGTCCCAGTATTTAAAGGATTTTTGAGCGAATTTCGCCATGGCGACTTGATGAAAATAAACTCTTAAAGTATTATGCAACACTGACATTGCTATCGATAAGTAAAACTTACTGTTCAAGACGTTCAGTGTTGAAAAAGAGTAAAGAATATAAATGAATATAAAAACTCGTATGTAGGGGTATAAGCCAAAGGCCGCAACAAAAAAAATTATTTTATGCAAAAATAATGGACATAAAAATAAGAAATGGATCAAAAAAGCAATATCAGGCCATGGCTACTTAATAAAACTAAACTTTTTAAGTATTATGCAACACTGACATTGCTATCGATAAGTAAAAGGTAAATATTTACTATAGTTACTAGGGCCCAAAACGCGCTTAAACTACATAAGTTTGGTATCAAACGAAAGAGAATTTCACGAGTACGATCTCAGGTGCGCCTGACGATTTATTATGTAGTTTCTGTGTAATTAAAAAAATAAAAATTATGTTTTTAGCGGGATTATAGCTAAAAGTAGCTTTTTCCGGCTAAAAGAAGCTGTCAAATTTTGAGATAGTGTTGCCAGATGCCAAATTTCGGACACTCGAATACGCTGGCTTTTTGAAACTTTTGTTCGCACTATTCCCAACAAACGAAAATATTGTTGAGTTTTACGTTTGATAAAAAGCTTAAATTCAAAATCCACATTGGACGTACAATTAACAAAATTAATAAATTAATTTGATTTCTATACCCACTAATAAACCGAAAGTCTAAACTATCAATTCACAACAGATTAAAAATCCTTAAAAATATTTTTATGCCCATCCTACTGTTTGGCTCTTCCACTTGGGGCATTTGTGCTGATACAGACATCAGTAAATTGCAGGTGTGCGGAAATAAGCTTCTAAAACTCTTGTAAGATCTACAATACTTTACCAGATCACCTAGCCTCTACGAATCGACAGGTTTTAAAACTGTTAAACAATCAATAAATAACTAATTTATAATTACAATTCGTGAGCATCACCTATATCATATAGCTCCCATTGGAACGATCGGTGCAAAGCAGTGACTTTTGTCAATAACTTCGTTACTTTTGACGCGATTGCTTTCAAATTAAACATTTGTAAGTTTAATATATCTGTTAATGGCTGTGCCAAATTTGATATAAAATCGGGTGACGGGATGATTAATAACTTCGTTATGTCCTATGCTATGATTGTAAGCGTTCTTTCGCAAACATTAGACTTTTTAGATTAAACGGTTTTTCACTTTGAAGGCCATACGTAAGGAAAGAGTAACAAACAACTTGCAAGGGTATACAAACTTTGACGCAATCGAAGTTAGCCCCAGCCCATTGGTTTTTTTATATTTATCAAATCAAAAAATGATCAGCTTGTCTATAACTATAAAGCTTTCTTATCAGCAGATTTTTCTTACTACTCTAGAATTCCAATGCCATGTCACTACTTCAAAGCTAAAACCATTTGGAAATCCACCATAAATAATAATAGTAATAAAAAAAGCATAATTATAATACCTAATATTTAATAATTATAAACATAAATAATAAACTTGAATAATGAGTATTCAGAATGCTTTTAAGAGTCGTTAAAAACTATTAAAATTCTATTTATAGATGAAATGAAAAAACGAAAGAAACTGTAGAGGAAATCATGTAATAATCAATAAAATGTAAATTTTTTTTATACCATGAATTTTTTTTCCCAGAAAAAAGGGCTTTTAATGTACAGCACATGTTCGTATACCCCTCAATATTTTCATCATCATCATCATTAATTTGAGCTTTGAGTCAAACTTGGATTGCAGTAACCTTTCCTATGCTCATGCCAAAACAACACCAACAACAACAACAGAAACCAAAAACTAATTTTAGGCGCCATTAGCACATCCTTTTAACCACACTGAACAATAGGCGCTAATGTTAGGCAATTAATAATCGACTATATAGGAAATAAACAATACAAAAAGAATAAAAAAAAGGGGAGACGAGTAGAAAAAAGGAAAACAAAACCTTAACTATTGCCTGCACTTTGCACTAATATTTCCTGTCGATAAGGATCAGGCAAGGATTGCTCATAGACTACTAACCAACGGCGGAAGTGTGACTCTGTGTGTGTGTGTGTGTGCGTTTTGAACAAATACATCATCCATGACACAAATGAATCCTTTTGGTTTTTCTTTTTGTGTTTTCTGTACATAATAATTCACTTTCAGACATTCATGGCTGACTGCTCAGCTTACCTCAACTCAACTCACCTGTTTTATCTTGCAATGTCTTTGGTCAGCGCAAAACCAAACGCCCACGCCAATTTGCGGCTTTTGTTATCGAACGTTTTTTGGTTTTTAAAAGTCGCCCCAAACAAACACTGACATGACATTCCATTAGCACACAATTTATCAAAGAAACCAGCCGGAGCGACCACTAGGCACCCAGTCATTCGGCCACTAGACACTTGTTACCACAGACTTCATGTGGCGATCTTATCGTTAGGTGAGAGCGTGCTTCCCGCTTTCCGTTTCTTTGGTCATTGTCCTATGTTGTCGTTGTAGGGGAAAACCACCCGAGTTTTTTTTTTTTTTTTTTTTTTTTAATTTTGGGCAATTAGTCAAAGGTTCCTGACATTAATGTGTGCATTTTGTAACATACCGAACCGAAAAAAGTAGTTTTGCAGCTCAACACGCCCAAGCGAAACAAAATATATGGGGACCAAAAAATTTGTTTTGCGGTGGTGAAGGAAGGAAAATTTATGCATCTGATGTAAGGGTCTTGATAATTTTTAATTCCTTTCGCACTCGTTTTGTCCCCTCTCGAGGAAAATGACTGAATGGTCGTCGTCATCTTCGGCCAGTTAGTATGCTAATTTCTCCCACTCTCCTACACCTCAACCATCCCCATCTCTCTTTTAGCCTTTTAACGCCTCATGTGTCGCCGCCGACGCCTCCCTCTCTCATTCATTCACTCTGTCCATAATTAAGTGTTTAGGCAGTCAAATAGGCGTAAAGTTTTTTTAAAACTCAATTTGCATTTTCGTTGGGTTCGCTTGTTCTTTCGGTATTTTTTTGTTTTTTGTTCGTTTTCAATTTTGTCAGTTATAAAAATGTTTACGATTATTTAATAGTTGGTTCCTTGGTGCGATTTTTACGATATATATTGCATCTTATATATGTATACAGGTGCAGGAACAGGGTGTTGAGTTAATTAGTCGATTTATAAGCTTGCTGGAAGTACTAAAAAAAAAAAAAAAAACGCCAAATGCCAACTTTATGTGTTTCAATTTAAAAACAAATTTTCCGTTTGTTTAATTATTTTCGGATTGGTTGTAAAAGCTAACTTTATGAGCGGAAATAAGTATATTTATAGAAGATTTAATGTTAAGTTTACAAAATTTTACAACTTAATTTGTTTTTAAAAATTATGCAAAAACCTAGGAATGGGGAAAAATATTATTTTTCCTAGTTTCCTTTAAAGCTCAATAAAATAACAATTCTACTTATTGTTATTTAATTTTTCTAAATTTTCCATTTATAAAATTTAGTAATCAAAGAAAAAGCGAGCAAAATTTAATACTCATTTCAGTGTGTAAAATGTATTCCAAATTATTTGTAAAACTCAATAATCTAATGGTATATGTAAAACGTATAGCAAATTGTCGAAATACTGTCGATTCGAGAAAATCAATTGCAAATGCATTAAAAAGCCAGAATTTTCAACATATGACTAGATCAATTACAAATTCAACAAACATTACTTCGCAAACTAAGTATAAATTTCCCGAGGCTCATGAGTTATGCAAAGAATTTGTGTTAAGTAAAAAAGTTATGAACGAGGTGATCGAACGATTAACCAAAGAGATTAAATTGGGTCTGGCAAAGGCGACGCATGATAAGGCGACAGTAAAATGTTTTGTTACATATGTTCAGGATTTTCCCAGCGGGCAAGAACGTGGCAAATATTTGGCCTTGGATTTGGGTGGCACCAATTTTCGTGTCCTAATGATTGAATTAAAAAGTCAAACGGATGTGAAAATAATATCGAAAAGCTTTGGAATAAGTAAAGAACTAATGACGGGGCCAGGTCAAATGCTGTTCGATTTCATAGCTGAATGTTTAAGTAAATTTTGCACCGAACATAATGTGGATAAGAAAAAGGAAATACCATTAGGATTCACCTTCTCGTTTCCCTTGATGCAACAGGGTCTTGACAGAGGAATACTGAAAGTCTGGACCAAAGGCTTTATTTGTAGTGGTGTGGTAGGTCAAGATGTTGTCCAGCTACTCGATGAGGCCATCCAGCGACGTAATGAAATTAAAATCAAAATAGTTGCCATTATAAATGATACGGTGGGAACTCTGATGGCCTGCGCCTTTTATAAATGCAATTGTCGCATTGGTTTAATTGTCGGCACTGGGACGAATGCCTGCTATGTGGAGAAAACCCAAAATGCGGAAATGTTTGAGGCTAATCACGAGCGGACGCCAGGCGGCAAAGAGCACATGATCATCAATTCCGAATGGGGAGCATTTGGTGACAATGGTGTAATTGATTTCCTACGCACACCCTTTGACAAACAGGTCGATGAGGGTAGCCATAATCCTGGTCGTCAAATTTATGAAAAATGCATTTCAGGCTTATTTCTGGGTGAACTGGTGCGTCTAATTCTGGTCGATCTAATGCAAAAGGGTGCCATCTTTGCTAATCAAGAGTCTCATTCGATACAGGAAAAAGGCAAATTTCTAACACGTTTTGTATCTGAGATAGAAACAGATATATCGGGTGCATTTGATTATACCGATTGTGTTCTCAATGAAATTGGTATCCGGAATGCTAGCGATAAAGATAAAGCCTGTTTACGTTATATTTGCCAAGCGGTATCAACAAGAGCAGCTCAATTAACTGCCTGCGGTCTAGTTTGTTTGATCAATAAAATGGATGTAAAAGATGTGGCTATTGCCATTGATGGTAGTGTCTATCGTCATCATCCCAGATTCCATGACATGCTCTACATAAATATGAAAAGGTTATTGCAAAAGGATATTGAATTTCAATTGATATTATCGGAGGATGGTTCGGGTCGTGGTGCTGCTTTAATAGCAGCTGCGGCAACCAATTCAAAAATGAATTCAAAGTGAAGAAAATTGTGTTTTCTTTTTTTATAAATCAAATTTCATACTTCTAATCTAAATGAAAAAGTAGATAATTGTTCAAAATTCTTCTTCTTTTTTTTGTAAATTAAATACTAAAATATTTTTTTGAGGTTTATGTGGCTTTATCAATTCCTTCTCGATTGCTTGACAATAATCTTTAATCAGAACGGGAGGCACGCCTATTTGTATCGCTTGGTTCAGGAACTTCAGGAGTGAATACAATAGATCAACAAATCTCTATTTCTTTCTCAATAGAGAGAACATGCCGACAAACACGCTTGGGGACACGTGACAACAACATCAACAACAACAACAGAAACAGCATCAACGACAATCAACTCTGAGATTCTCTAGTAGCATGAGAAAAAGAGAAATGTCACTTCCGACGGCTTAACACATTTGCCACTTCTCAATGGTCTAAGGATTTTTGCACCCTCTATGTAAGACCAGTCAGCACAGCCTTTGGGCTACTTTCTAATTTATGTGCTGTCAATTCTTTTGTCATAGTGTGGGCGGACAGCGGCAAGGTTTTGCTTTGAAGGGTGGGGGGGAGAAGAAATGAAGAGAAAGGCGGCATCAGGACGGCCGCACTTAATGAGTCTTAAGAAAAATTATTCGCAATTAATAATTATGTTCATATTGTTTTGCCAACCGCATCAAGAAACTAAGGGCAACTAGCGGGGAGGGGAGGTATGAGGAAAAGGAAAGAGTGAGTCAGTCAATTAGTGGGATTGAGAAGGGCAGAGAGGGTCGGCCGGTCAAGTTGTTTCTTCCAACTTATGCAGTTTATTTGATGTTTGTCATTTAATCAATTTTGAAGTATCTACACATAAGTGTAGATAATGTTGTCACACACACACACACACACACACACACACACACGCACACACACAGAGGGGGAATGGTAACTTGAAATATAGAATGGACTGAAGTGAACTGAAAGGCTAATCCTCAGATAATCTATCGAGGTCTTACAGAGAATATATACATCGATTGAATTCTAACTTTTATTTATCAAACCGAATAAAACATATAGTTTTATTTGGAGTGAACTTTGACTTCATCATTTAGTTTGGGTTTGGAGAAGAAGAAGGATCGCAAATGTGTTTCTGCATCTTCCTTAATATTCAAAAATTTTATTTATCCTTTGGAAAGGTCAATTTGGCATTTCTCTTCGAATTTGTAGAACAATTTGTTTGTTGATAAAAAGAATGTTAAGCGTTTAACTAGAAGTTACATTGTTCGCTTACCAGCCTTGCCTTTAGGCCTTTTTGTGCTAAGATGTCTGAATGCATGAATAGCAATTGCAATTTTCTCCACACCAATTAGCAATCTCATCAGAAGCAGAAGCTGTAGTCGTAGCAATAATAGCGAGGGGAAGCAGCCTCATTTAATGAATCATCTATCCATCCATCCAGCCATCTATTTATTCATCTATCGATTGTTGGTTACATTGTACACGTTACCCAAACCTGTTGACCTGAACCGACGAGGCTCGGACCACAGATTGATGGCCCACGTGACGTCACTGTTCATTCCTCTTCTTTGCGCCTTCCTTTTCCCTCCCACTGTCTCTATTCCTCCTTGTCTTTCTGAGGGCACAGCGCGTGATAATGTTAAATCAACATTATTTAGGCATTCATGCATGCGTAATGCGTCTCGAAATTGCAACCCAAGGAGGCGGCAAAGACAATTTGTGTCCCAAATGACGGCGCAACGATGCAATGATGCGACGATTGGGTGGGGATAGGACCCAAAAGTTTGCATTTAAATTAAACGATACAGGGTGCATGTAGCACACACACACACACGCATATGTCTGTCGATGTGTGATAAAAGTTTAGCACCTACTCTTTACCGATTCTATAAACTCAAGAGCATACACATTGTTGTCTCTCCTATTCCTTTCTTTCTCTCTCTCTATTCGACTTAGTTTTATGCATTTTCCATAACGACATTTTGCATAGGTAGTTAGGAAGGTAGGTAAAAACACAATGCCCGAGCCACTTGACTTGGGCTGTCATTCAAAGTGACAGCTGGCTCCCCCTCGTCCTCCTGCAGCTCCTGCTACACAATTTCATTCCTTCAAAGAAAAACAACTAAGCCACAAAATGTGCAACGAGCAGCGAGGTGGTCCTTGGAAAAGGAAAAGGACCGAGTCTATTTTCACAATTTTAATGTTGATTTAGCCACGCACGAAGTACACAAACCATATCCCCCTGCCTCCCTGCCCTAACGTCTCCCCGTCACCCAATCCAACGAGTAAATGTATCTGGACAGTGAATGTATCTTATAGTTTGCTTAGCATCAAGTGCAAGGTAAATACCAGATATTTTACGCAAATTTACCAAGTGTTTGTTCAGCATGTGGAATAGGTGGAAGTTGTTGGAGAATCCAGGGTGAAATGGGGGGAAGGGGTAAGGGGATGGGTGCGCAGGTTATTGTATTTACTGGTCGACCTCTCGGGGGTGGGCGTGGGCATATGAAACGGGCGTGAGTTAAGGGTATTATGTATTGTAATTTACATTTTAACGCTTAAATGAGTTTTTTGTAGGCTTAATTTGAATTAGTCATGCGAGTGGCATGTTCTTCTCAATGTTTGCCAATCGTTTCAAAATTGTATTGAAGATCTTAAATTTAAGATTGTTACAATAAAAAAGTGAAGGTTTTCATTTCGGTTGTTTATCTATACACTTTTAAAACATTCATAAAATCATTTATATCTCAATTAAACTTTTCCAGCCACTTTGACGGTCAACCTAGTCGTATACGTAATTTTTACATCAAAAATATAATTCGATGAGAACATGAGATAATTTATGTATAAATAATATATGTATATCGGTTCTGTTAATTAAATATGCTTGGCTTTGTCTCAATTTGTACGCAAATTAACCAAAGTATTTAAGCAAAAGTAAAAAAATATATATATATATCGTAAAAATTGGCAACCGGAAAATAAATTAATATATCAATATACAAAGTGTATTGAGTGCAATTTCAATCAAATTGAAAAGAGATCTCCCGCTGTGCCCACTGCCAGACACAACACAAAACTCTGGCTACCAAATTGACATGTTTCGAGGCAGCAGGAGTATTCTTCTACATATATATGTATATGTATATTGTATTTCATACACACAACATTGAGATTTTTTTTTTTCATTCACTTTTTTCCTCATTTTTTCCTTTTGTATTTTGTTGTTCGTTTTGTTTGCTGAATGTAAAAAGAAAATGCTCAAACGAAAATCAGTTAAAACTCATTGCTGGAAGAAAGGGTAGAGGTGATTTCAGGGGGATTGTTGTCGTTGTTGTTATTTTCTGTTGTCGCATGCATGCAACAAATTGTTTCAATTAACTAAATTAAATTTACACTCCTGCAGCTTGCAGCAGCAGCAGTAGCAACAGCATCAACAGAGGCAGCTTCACGCACATTGGACATATTGAATGCATTTTGCTCGTACGTGACATGACACTGACAGATAGAAAAAGACGAGCACAGCAAGCAGTCGAAACAAAAGAGAGAGAACAGTAGATACATACATATACATACATACATCTGTGTTTGGATATGGAGAGAAAATCCAAGAGTTATACCTAGGCCAGAACATTGGTAATGCAAATGAAAACGATGGCAAACATGAGCCTGCCACTCCTTGTACTGCTGGCCGTAAAATAATGCCACATAAAACATGTAACATGACATGGAAATTTATAAAAATTAACTGCCAAAAGAAAGGCAGACAGAATTCAGCCCACATAAGATGCACTGAACTTTAGGCAAAATATAAGTTATTACAAGGTTTTGTATTTTATAGTTATTATTTTTATTTGTATTCTTATCAGCATAGAATATTAAGTGATGACAAATAAGAATAATTAATCGTTTATTAAATCATATTATTGATCGAAAGTGCGGGATTATTAATTACAAATAATCGAAAATAATTATTTTGATTATAATCAACCGCTTTGATTTGAGAAGTATCATAAGACCTTTAGACCAAGCGCTTATTGATAAATTAAATTAAATTTTTTCAGTAGGTGAAATATTATTTTGTTTTGTTTACTTTAACTATTTTATCTTTTTTTTAAAGTGCTTTATAGCTGAAACTGAGATAGTGACTTATCGACGAATCGATTAGAAATTCAATTAAGCGAAAGGCATTTTTCGATACACTTATGAGCAAAGTTAGTTAATAACCTAATTATTTTTTTTGGAAGCTCTAGAAATTTGCAGAAAAACCAAGATCTAGATTAGTTCAGCTAATCCCCGCAGTCCAGTTGCTTTACTGACTGCAGCACTTAGACACCTCACCACAGAGAATTAAATATTGTTATTAATGCTAGTTGGACAAATTTTTATAATTATAAAAAACAGGTATTGAAAATTTAGAAAACCCTATTTTAATATAATCTATCGTCATGAAGAATATAAATATGTATGAGAGTTAGAAAATGTTGAAAAAAAGTGTCGCAATTGTAAATTTTCATAAACATAAATTTATATTTCAAAATTGTTAATGACTTTTCAAAAACAAAATCAAACAAATATCTAAGTTTTGGAGGCTAAAAGCTTTTTGAAATTTCTTGTAGATCTCGAATAACATTGGAAATTGACAGTAAAATCGTGCATTTTTTGGTGCAGTGTGTGTGTGTGTGTGTATAATGGTTTTCGCCTCCCCTGGAAGCGAACATTGTATCGGCACGGCACAACATTGTTCGTCAATATCAATTATGCGTTCAAATGAATATTGAAGTGTAGCCGCCCGCCGCATGCCAGGTCTACACACACACACATGCACACAGAGATTCACACCCATTGCTGGCAACAACAACAACACCACAAAGCCACCAACTCACTGATTTCACTCCCACACACACAGAGGCTGGGCGAAAAATTGGCAATTGTACAAAAGTGTTAACATGGCGCCGCATCCTGCAGACTGACCACAGCAGCAACATCAACAGCAGCGGCCAGGCAGGCTGACAATGCCGCCAGCTAGACAACCAGACCGACCGACCTAGCGACAAAGAGTCAGACATTCAGCCGCCTTGGACACATCCATCAATGCCAAGCAGATTTAATCGCCATTTAAATTGTATGCCGGACGATGGTCGAGTCTCTGGCATTTACTTAAGCGTGTTATCAGCGTAAAATAAATCTCTATGGAGAATGGTCACCACCAACATTTCCCCCATCCCCATCCCCAGCCCCGCGTCCGCTCCACCCCCGCGGTGTCCTGGTATCGGTTTAGTGTTTTCCAATCAGAGAGGGTCACGTGCCTTGCTGCTGCTGGTCAGTTGAGTGTGACATGCGTCACATAATTGCAATAAATTAGAAATTGTCAGTATTTTGAAACAATGTTGACCATACCCCTTCCCCCATTGTGTGTGTGTGTGTACACAACCCAATCTTCTTCTGTCTCTCTCTCCTCTCACCCCTTTGTGGCGACCTACCTGATATGAGTTGGCTGAAAATGTATTTCGTCTTAACCCAGGGCGCAATTTGTAGAAGACTAGTTAAAATTAATGTGCCAGAGACACAACAACGAAACGAAATGAAATGAAATGCAAACTCAAGGAAGTTGTAAAAATCAAATTTTATGATTTTTCCGGTGGAAATTAATGCAGAAATGCGAAAGACAATGTGGTCCAGGCTTAACTTATTTCACATTGAATTCGCTTACCCTTCGTAAGATGGGTTCTATGTGGGTGTATGAACATAGTATGCCACGCCCATCTTACGATACGGAAGTGCCAAACAAATGGGGCGCGGCAATAACACTAAAAACCAATTGCCCAATCGTTAGTTTTTATAAGAAAAAAAATTCCTTGCCTTTTCTTTTCGGCTTTTGGGCCCCCACAATTTTCGCGTTTTTTTTTCTCGGACGAAAACTCATTTCCACTTGTCCAAGGGCGACGCAAAACCTGCTTCATTTTTCTTTGCCTCTCTCTCTCCTGTCAATCAACAAGAGACCATCAAGCGAAAATGTTGGTCAAAACGGAAATTTGTCGCAACGTAATTGTGGGTGGACATCATTTCGATTGAAATTAGAAATCAGAAAGTTATTGTCCTAGGAATTTATGTATTTGCTATTGCGTCATTTCGTTTCAGCGATGAAAACCGAAAAACAATTTGCCAAAGCTGGCAATTGAGTTTATTTTGACTGTATTTCATGGCAAATGAAATTTTCGTTTTCATCTAACTAAGTAAAAACGTTCAGAATTTTCATAAGGTAATCTTTTGTAATCTCTCTACTACAATTTATATTACTATACTATGTATGTATAGTCCATATCAAAAATAATCGTTTTATATAGTCAAGATTATGAAAAGCAAATAAACTTAAATTTATTTTTAAGTTTAAACAGTAACCAATAAAAACATCTTGTTATATACAACTGAGTGATATAGGTAAGTGTCTATAGGAGATACAAAAATTACAGAAACTGTTATTAAAAATGGTTTGAAAATGCTTGCTCTTAAACAAATAAGTTTAAAACATTTATTGGCATTGTCATACCTCATGATAGATCCCAATTTCTTTACGTCTTTACATATCTGAAAATCTGCCATTTATTTGAAATTTGAAGGTTTCGACATATAAATAAAGTACATATGTACATACAAACATGTATGTATATATATAACTGATCTCATTGCCCATATCAAGTGATATACTGACCCTTGCTTACAATACATACATACATAAATATATTGTATGGTCAACCCAATAGCAAATCAATTAACAATTAATTTAACCATACCAAACTCAAATCGGAAACAAAGAAAACAAAACAAAAAAAAAAACAACCATGAAAAGAAAAGCAAATTGAAACGAATATCAAAATGGGTGATTATGCTTCATTAGCATTAAAGCCACAAGATTCCAACAACAAATCGAGTCAATTCGAGACGAGCCGAAACGATACGAGTGAGCTACCGGTTTCGGTTAACCAGCAGCAAAATCTTAATGATCCTCAATCAAACAGTCGATACGATTCAATAGCTGAGCGATTTGTGTTAGTTATCTCTTTCGTCATGGCATGCCATGGCTGGTTCAGTTTCGCTTTCGGTATTTTACATTGGATACTAACAACATCACAGGGTGTCACATGTCAATTTCTTGACTGACAGACGACAACCGAAATGCAACGCCCAATGTGTTAAATCTAACCATTAATATTAATAGGTAATAGGACTTGCTTTCCAATACAATCACCCCAAACTCTCTTCTTCCCACAAAAACCATCTATCGGTTCGGTTGCAGTGTGCGTGTTGTACGTGACTTTTTTCATAACCCTTCTTTGCCGTCTTCAACCCGAAATCTTTGGCAAAACTTCTTTTCACTTCTTATCGTTTGATTTGTAGACATTTTATTGCTTTATTGATGCGTTTTTATCAAAAGCACAGCACTTTTTGTTTGATGAATTGCTCAACTCAACTCAGCTCAACTCTTTTCTTTTCTTTTTTCATTTTATTTTCCCTGGCCTGCACCTTGAGGCATCGTTTTGTGGCAGCCCCCGGGGGGAAATCGTCAGCATTTTTATGCTGGTAGACCAAATCGGACAACCGCACGCAATTTGCCACCACCTTGGGAAACTCTTTAACTCCTTTGTCAAAATTCCCAAGTATTTTGATTGGCACTTACTCCACACACATCGGAGCAGTGGGAAGAGGAAAGCAGAGGGTGAGAGAGGTGAAACCCCGTGAAAGGGCATCCAAAGGGTGCGTTTTAGTTGATGGGAAACAAAAACGAAACCGTCACGAATGTGATAAAGAGTAATCTTTTGATTAAATTTAAAATTCCAAATCCCAAGGTGGGTAAAATTTACTGTGAAATAAAGTCACAATATCATCAATATTTCTTGTTTTTTTTTTTGTCAATCTATTTACAAGTCCGTTTGGGTTTTGATTGAGATGCAAGGCGTAATGCCTTTGTCCAGATTAACAAAAGATACTTTTATTTTGTTCACAGTTTAATTACCTTTATATGTTTAACTAGACAGCAAGATACATATTTTAAAAATAATTCAAAAATTGTGAATTTGTATTTTTTATAATTATTGTCATTATATGATAGGACTTGAATACATAGTGTTCATATGGTAATAAAATTCTAATTGTTGCAATGCCAAATTTTTCCTTCACGAAGGTTATTTGATTTTTGGCTAAACCAGTTAAAAAAATAATTCAAATTGTAACGAAAAATCTGCGAATTACTTATCCAGCATAAATCGATGTCATAGCTTTTGGGGGTAAAGTGACCTAGAGCCGGGTTATACACAAGATTTTATATATTTCTAGGACTTAAAAACCTTTACAAAATATTAACATAGTCCAATGTCATAGAAAAAAATGTCTAAAATTGATATAGAAATCCTATATGTATGTTTTTTTTTTACCTTAATATTTATGTAACAACATTAGATACTGAAATGAAAATGCTTTTAAAATATGCTCCATGTAATCGCCCTGCTTTAATTGAAAGTTAAGAACAAAATGCTCCCTTAAGTGAACTGAATTTTTGAAAAGAAGGAAAGTTGTCAAATTGATTTGGAAATTCATAAATCAACTTAAAATTGAGGCAAAAGTCAGAGGCAAAAATTAAATTAGGACCACAAAAACCCAGAAAAATAGAAACAAGCAAACAAAAGGAATGTGAAAAATGTTTAACATGGCATAAAATTGTATCGGACAGTTGCAAGGCATGGCACGGGCAGGGTTGGGACACAGCAGACTAGGGGGAGGGGGCAAGAATGGGGTACGGGGTGAGTGTGGGCGGGGGGAAGTATCTCTATGGTTTTATGAGTTCAATCTGCCCACTTAGGATAGAGAGAAGGCACGAGAGCATCAAAAAGTAGAAACATGTTTACTTTCATCATAATTTCTCGACTTTGACTTTGGCTCGGGCTTGGCATAATATGTGTGTGTATGTGTGTGCGTGTGTGTATATATATTTTGATGCAATTATAAATTGTTGGATAACAAATTACATGGTTGCGTTTGAAATGGACAAGTTTAACGCCCTCACGCACCACATATGTCGGGACGTTTCAGACGTTTTGTCGAGGGCGGGATGAATAGTATGTTTTAGTATTTGGAATTTGGTGATGCTTGCAAGGAGGGGACTAGATGAAATGGATGTGGATGATGATGATGATGATGGGTGGAGTGGAATGAAGTGAAGTGAAGTGGAGTGGAGGGGAGTAGAGTGTGTGTATGTGGATATATTTTCCAAGTCCGACATTGATACAGGTATACCCAATGAACCGCTGTTGACAAGTCGATGCTGCGCGATGACATATGTTAGAACAAAACCATACGACGACTACTTCAGGTGGTCCCCAACCGAAAAACAAAGACAAACACACACAACAAGACTTGCATCATTATCCTCCAACTATAGCAGCTTAAAATTTGACATGTGGCATGCGGGTAGGCAGACGGCCATAGTTTGTATTGAGTGGGGTGTAAACTTGGGTTTTTGGTGTCATCTTCTAATAATAAAACTAACATTTTACATGCATTTCTCTTTTGCATGTTTCATTCACATCAATTTTTGTTTAGTTTATTGAACTTTTCATATTCTTAAAGCTTAACCAAAACGAAACAAAATAAACACTGAATTTTCGCCTTTGTTTCTCCTTTGGGTGTTTACTTGTTTTTTTTCTTTCTTTTTTGCTGTCTAAATAAATGGGAAAAGGGTTCATAACCGGCACTTAGCTTCATTGGCTTTTGGCTTTATCGTGCGGCCCAGACGTAGCTAGAGAGCTATCCACTCGAAATTCAATTCAATTCTGTACCAAAAATTTTGCACGCAGGTTGTGCAAACATTAAAATTAATGAATAACAATAAAAGTTGGTGTAGGGGGACAGAGTAAAGGAACTGACTTGGCTGAGTGACTGTCATATGTTTATGACTGTCTGACAAAAAGGTTGAAAGCTGATGATGTAAATGGAATGCCATTTGAATTAAATACCTAACCAGTACAGTGCCCATTGAATAGAGGTAGATGTTTAAGCTAACTGAGAATCATGGTTTTTACTAATATACAAATTTATAATTCTCTTTCTGCAGTTAAATTAGATCAAAAACTTTAGAAATTATCGTCGGAGTATATGTAAGTCATAAATATTAAGACATATTTAAATTTGGAATAGAGATTCTCGAATACTCTAGTGATGGCAAAAATTTTATTCCAATTTTTAATATTTTAAAATTTATCTGGAAGGCAAATGTCATTTGAAAGCAACAGCGATTAGAAAAGTCACTCTGCTTCTACGGAATTTCATATTAAAAACAATATTGACAAGCTAAAATGCAAAAAAAAAATGGACCTGGTCTGGTCTGCCTTTGATAAATAATAGTATTTTCAAATTTATCTTTGTGGTAGGTTTAACATCTCTTAGACATTAAAGTTTTGAACTATTTATTTATTTACTTATGTTTATAATTGACTAAGTCTAACTAAATTAGAGTACATAATAAGTATGGATTAAATTGAAATGATTTTGCGGGGGTCTAAAAATAGTGCATACAATAAGACCTAATTCTGAAAATCTTCCAAACTAAAACCACCAAAACTTTTTAATGCTAAAATTTAATACTTAGATTTATAATTCGGAATAAATGCCTATATTTGGAAGAAAATAACATGTTATTGAATTTTAATTGGCCCATTAAATTTGTATCCCACAAATAATTGTAGAATATTCAAGAAGCGACTGTAAATTAGTCATTAGTACCTAACTTAATAAATCGAAATACATAGTAGTTATTCTTTTCCATCCAGTTTGTTAAGCCTAATATAATATGCCCCCATTTCATTCACGACAAGTGCAGGGAGAGGGAAAGGGTAGTTGGGAATTTGAAAACCATTTTTAGTGAGCAATTATAAATGCCTATGAATTTCATTGATATTAAACAACAATTTTAATGGCCTCGATATGATGATGCCTGATGAAAAGGTTTATTCATCATAATTATAACTCCCTCTCTTGGCCCATTTGAAATATGATTTCAATTTCGTCTCGTTTTTCGTACTCTCTATTACGCACATTAAAATTGAGCCATGATGCCAATTTGAACAATTGCAAAACTGAAATGCACATACATACATGTATATGCAAATTAATTACAAAATTTATGATTTCATTTTGGCTCTGCTCCTCATCATCGCGATGACTATGAGGATGATGATGATGATGACGATGGGGAAGTTAGGCAGTCTGCTGCTAGTATCATAAAACTAAGCCTGTCAATTGCAAACATGAAACTTGGGCCACATTCTATTCGCTACCTCCTGCTGCACATGTGTAAAGCCGTAAAATTCTTTGTGGCGGGGGCTGAGGCAACTGTGGCGACTCCTCCTTCCATACAATTGGAAATTGAAGTCAAGTCAAAGCCAATGTTAATAGCTCTATCAACGCGTGGATGAGACTATGATGACTACAACAACGACCACATCAAAATCTTCGTCGTCGTCATCATCATCATCGTCGTCGTAGTCGTCTTGTCTGTGGCTGTCACGCACATAATTCTTGCATTGTGCAAAAACATTAATTGCGCAATTGTTCCAAGTGAAAGAGAGTGTAGAGGTAGTCAGAGTGAGTCCTGTTGCGGCGGAGGGACGAAGGGGGGCTGCAATGGAGAAAATTTGTTGAACTTTTTAGTGTCCCAACAAATGACGTACGATTTGTTCTGCACGAATAAGTCAAATCATTTGTAGACACAGGCACTTTGTTTTATGGCTTGACAACAAGCCACCTATCCACCTATACCTCCCACCCACGCATCCCAATGCAATCCAATCCAACCCAAGCAATATAAACCAAACCCTAGTGTGGCCCTTCATCTTGACTGCTAGTTTCTTGCCCAGCTGACGCCAACTCTCTGAGACAAAAGCATAGAGACACAAGAGGGAGAAACGAACAGAGCGATTGTGTATATTTTTTACCACCTAACCAAGTGTAAAACTACAACCGTTTGCACCACTCACATGTCGACAACAATCATTGCGTATCCACCTGATGCCAGTATGCGGGCTAATTTATGGCCTGCTCATATGCTTTCTGTTTGTTTTACTACAAACCGATCCATCCCCATAGGCAATTCTCTCATTTACGGCTAAGTGTTTTTTTTTCTTTCTCTTCCTTGCATTTCATAATTTTCTAAATGACATATTTTGCTAACGCTTGAGTAGTTTTGTTTGTTTTTCTATGCAATATAATTGGATGGGTATACAATGAATGGATGCGTATACATAATGAAACCTCCGAACCTCCTAGCCATTATGCTGGGGAGTTGACTTATTGACATGCGTAACAAATTGAAATATGTCGAAATGGGTGGGAGACGAAACAGAAAAAACGGAAAGGCAACTTTAATAATTAATTTGAAGAGCTTTATTACTCTAATATTGATAACAAGATAAGCGTTGCTATGGTCACACATCCTATACCTGATTTGCTTATGTCTATTCATTTTTATTGTAATAGACTTGAAAAAACTGCGTCGAGAAATCTTTATACCCAATCATTTTCTAATGGCTTTATTTATATTCACTTGACTTTTACTGTATTTACTTTTCCCAAATTCTTAATTCATATTAAGTCATAATTCAAGTATATTACTTCAAAACACTCTAAATACCATCAGCCTTAACATATATAGAAATAAAAATAATAAATGTCTATACTTTTTAAATAAAATTTTACTGATATTATTATTTGAATGTACTAACCATTAAGTTAACTAATAGACTGTGCCTTAAAAAGGAATGTTTTCATGTCCTCAGTCGCAGGATTTTTTAAAGTAAAGCTTAGAAGACAAGATTAGAATTAGATTAAGATAAAAATTTATCTTCTGTAAAAAACTTTTCTATAAAATTATTAAATACTTATCATAGAAAATTTCTATATGGTGTTAAATTGCTAAAAACTTGGCCGAATTTAAAAATTTCACAGTTTTACTTTTTTGAATTAATGTTTGTTTTAATTGCATTATTATTATTTACTCAAGTCATAAAAACATTCCAATATTTGAATCTCTCAGTTCTCAAAAACATTTAACAAGCTTTAGTAAACCGAAAATTGATCTCAATCCATGAACATATGTTTAAAAATATCCAGAAAAGCCTAATATGTCTATGTTGAAAGGATTTGCTTTATATTCTGCTATATGATAAGCCCGGATATCTCTTTGGCTTTATATTTATATGTTTCATACCCCGTAAAAATGTGTTGTAACTTTAACTTGGGATACCTAACAATTTGATGGACATTAATCATAAGAAATAAAATTTTGCGTAGCATACAAAATGCGACGCGTAAAGCCATTAAAATTATTTTTAACAACGTTTTTGTTGTATTTTTTTTTTGTGCTGATGTGCGTATGTAAAATTGCATGTAAATTATAATGTCTAAGTCGAACGGGGAAACCGGGGAAAAAAGGATAAAACTTTCTTTACGCTTCGTTTGATTTATAGGCTTATAGGCTGGGGTTAAGCTAACCATGGTGTGGGCGTGGCATAAGTGCATATGTGTGTGTGTCTGTAATTTGCCAGCCTATACACACACATGCACACACACACACTTGTTATCGAGCAAACATCTTTATGTGTTTATTTTAATTTTCGGCATTTTATGACTTTCAATTTTTGCGCTTGTTTTACGAGCCGAGCGCCCATTAAAATGAAAGACAAAAACCAAGCCAAAGGAATAAACTCAATTAGATAAAAAGGCTCTCTCTCTCTGGCTGGATTGGTAAGTGGACTGACTAACTGGCAAGTGTGAGTGCAAGTTGTGTTGTAAAATTCACTCGGCTACACACACGCCCAAAAGTCCGGAAAAAAATTATACAAATTTCTGGAAGCGTGTTAATTTCTTTTTAATTTTCGACAAAAACCAAAAGTGTGTGAGAGTAAGAGGTGGTGAGGGTGACTATAGACGAGACGAAGAGAAAGTCATAGCAGTAGTCAGAATATCGTAGCAGTAGTGGTAGTGGGAGGGGAAGGTAAGAAGAAATGTATCTGTAAGATACTCATAAATTAACGTTTAGTTACGCTACATAAAAGATCTGTCTGAAGCAAGTGGAGAGCACAGTTTTTATTATTGTATGTGAGGGAGGAAAAGAAACTTTGTTAGCCCTTTCTCTCGATTTTTTTTTTCGTTTATTGGTTAGTCTGGAAACGAAAGCAATATATTTACCTACATCATTAGCCTCTTTTGGGGTCTGAGCGCTGCTTGTCACTGGGCCAAAGCATCATTCGTTTTATTTAATTATGCCTTTGATATTGATTGCTTTGTTAGAACAGATTAACCCCCTTCTTCATCTGTCTGTCTGTCTTTCTCTTTCTCTCTTCCTCTCCCTTACGTAGAGAAAAACCATCAAGTCAAAGTTCAATTAAAGGAATCGACGACTCCCCATCCTCCTTTCCACTTCTCATACTATTTATATATATTTTTACCATATACATATGTATATTCCAGCTGTGATTCGGCAAACCCAACAATTTGATTTGATAATGAATAATGATGCTCATGTTGATTTGACATTCGGCAAACGGTATAACATCAAATGGATATCGTCACGCTTATAATTCCTTAATTTCCTATACCATTAATGAGACTTGGCTAATACATATATATGTACATATGTACATATACATACATATAGAGGTACATGTATGAGATATCTTGCTGCGTAGGCAGCTCATTGTGCTACTTGGGTAGATCATTTGATTTTAATTTAATTAGATTTCCCCATTTGGGGTACAATTCTTTATGCTCTCTAATTGTAAGTATGATAATTTAATGGAGCATGAAATTTAAAACAGTTTTCCTTTTTCGAATCAATTTCACAGCAGCATCGAGGATTGATCTAAGCGATTCCTTTGGATTTTTTTTTTTGCATCTGTGTGGTCAATGATTTTATAATCAACCATGACATAGGTCATTAGGAATGAGATGAGATCCTTCTCGGTTTATGCTCTAGCATAATTTACAAAACTTCGTAATGAAAGTGCTCTCTTGGTCCCAACAACAAGAACAACAACAACGGCTAGAACTTCATTAAAATTAGCTCATCAAATTTGCAGCAAGTTGTCGGCATCTCTTATGCCAAAAATCTTGTTTAGTTTTCATTTATGGCTCAATGCTGCTGCTGCTTCAGACGATGTGGAAATGTGCAAGCAACAAGCTTCCCGTACTACTCACATGCACATCCTTTACATTCATTCATATCCTTGACAGACAACGACTTCAACGCATTTCAGCATAATTTGCTGTGACAGCTTCCTGCAAATGAGCTAAGGCGGCGGTGGGCGCAAAAGGATTTTAAAGATGGAGTTGAGCGAGATTTTGAGTTGGAGCGAATACTCTTTCTACTAATTCCACTTTACCAAATGACATTTAATATGCAAAGTTTTCGCAGTCTGTCCGTATGGGTGTAAATGCGGATGCGGGCATATCTTTTTGATGACTTTTGCGGCGCAAGAAGATAGATTTACGAGCTATTTTTGGTACAGTCGCCAACGGCAGCCTAGTCGAAGTTGTTGTGCAGTTTTGTGTGCACTCTTCCCCTCTTTGACAGAAAAACAATGGCCCTTGGCGTTCCTCACATTGACTTGGCTCGAGTCAACAGCCAGTCCTCGAGCTCTAGCTGTATTCTCTTCAAAATTCATGTTGAAATGTCTACGAAATACCCTTTATTACAAAATAGCTTTGCATACTTTACGGCGCACAAGCATCGTAAACTTTAATGACGCCATTCTCGACGCGCAAACTTGGCATTGCCTTTTGAAATATGAATAGGACCTCTTCTAATACTCGCCTTGTTAAGGAGATTAGTTCCATGGCCCGCAATTGCTGTCCATGTTGCTGTTGTTGTCCTTGTTGTCGTTGCTGTTGCTTTTCGCCTTCGCCTGTCCTCGTCAATAAAATTTGGCTTACAAGTTTTTGGCCAGGCCACTTTTCAATCGCTATAATTGTCCAGGGCAACCAGACAACTCTCGCCTAGCCTCACACTCAACACTCCCCATCCTTAAGCCGAACACGCACACAAATTAAGCTCATAAAATTTAATATTTTGAGCAAAAGTTTTTCTGTTCCGCCTTTGGTTTTCGTATCTTATTTTTTGTGTTTGGTTTTTTTCTTCTAGGTGTGTATTACAAATTTATTACCGAGTTGGGCTAAAAAAGACTTAACATAAATAAGACTTTGCTAAATTGAGCCCGCATAATTTGAAAATATATTCATGGCAACAACAACGAAATATTATCACATAAAATTTAACTACAGTTATAAGTTTTGCACTTTTTTTTAGGTACTTTTTTTTTAAAGTGTGACAAATTACAGTTGGCTAAGTACTAAGAATTTTCAAACCACTTCATAGGTTATATTATGTGACATTTTTAAGTTTTGGTGCTAAAACTAGGTTTACTCATATGGAAACTTGTATTCAAGTTTTTACTTGGCGGAAAAACTATGACCAAAAATAATGCTTTGAAACTTGGAATTCAGTTAAAATAGATTTGAAGGATCTACTGATCCTTAAACCTTCTTCTTATTATAGAAACGCTTTTCATATTTTTTACCAAATTACTGAATAGCAGAAATTGCTTGAAAAATTTGCAACATTTTATACGAATTTAGTTGATTTATCATTTAGTTTTCAAAACAAATCAATTTCTCTAAAAATATTCCCATGAAAGAAACCTCAGTTTTTTTTTTTTGTATTTCTTTTGTGTAATATTTTGACAAGCATTGAAAATCTTTTCAACATGTAAAAAAAAGGAAATGGAAAGCCAAATTGAATGCACTTAAAATATATAAAAAAAAAATAAAATCAAACATGAAATTTTACAAGTATTAAAATAATATCCAGGCGTGACGAAATCTGTTGAAATGTACACACACAACACACAAAAAGTCTGCCTATCTGCCTGGCTGTCTGTCTGTCTGTCCGTTTGGGTACCCGCGAAGGCGGTCGTCTGATCGACAGCAACTTGTGCGGAAACACGGGATGCGTGCTGCTGCTGTTTGCTGGTGTCTACACGTCGTTGTTACTGCCGGGCGCCTGTGTTTTTTTTGTTTTCTTCTTCTTTGACAACTCAAGTGACGTATTACTCAATGGGTGTTTGGCTATGCCTGCCAGAAAGAGCACCCACAATAAGGGACGAAACACACGCACCATACACTGATTGTGAGTCAACGTCATCAATCTAAAATATTTGTTGAAAAATCTCAGTGGCATGGGTACATAGTTTAAATTTGATGCCTTTCGCTTTTCAACTGGATTTTGATAGAGCGTTGGTCGAAAACGAGAAAAAAAAAATACATTTCATGGGAAAGTGTTATAATTTAAATGGAGAGAAATCCATGCTATAATTGATTCTTTCAGCTCAGGGAAACTAACTTACTATTAAACATTATGTGATTATAGTAAATCAATTTAATACTTGAAATATATTGTTTTCTTAAATCAAATGGAATGCGAAATAATAGTTTTTAACATATTAAACCAGAGGGCCGGGGCTAACTTCGACCGCGTCAAAGTTTGTATACCCTTGCAATTTGTTTGTTACTCTTTCCTTACCCATGGCCATCAAAGTGGAAAACCGTTTAATCTAAACAGTCTAATGTTTGCGATGGGACGGCCTACAATCTTAGCATAGCAAATAACGAATTTATTAATCAAAGTTACTGTTTTCCACCGATCGCCGTTCGCCATGGAGTTAAGAACTCAGGATATCACATTAAAATTTATCCATAAACAGTTTTTAATTCAATTCAATTCAATGTGTGCTTTATTTCCAGTAATATGTTTCATTAAAGCTAATGTTTAAGTAGGGTTAACAGTGTTGTTAGGCATAGGCTTTCCATCTGCGACATTCAAATGTCTGTTCGACTAAAGGCTTGTAAAAATAAATAACATGTTATTATAAAGGAAAAAGGAAAGAAACCCTATAATGGTTTCTTAGACTAGCTTATTTTAGATCCTAGGATCTAAATACTAAAGGAAGTTAACTTCAATTTAGCGGCTTAGTACTAGAACAAACAACAATTGCAATGTGGAGTGTTGGTGATAATATGCCCTTAAACAATCAGGTAGATTATTTAAGAGAGGCAGGGCATTTTTTAAGGATTTTTCACCAGGTGGCCAGAAGAAAAACTTCTCCTCGAACCCTTACCCAACCGTTTCTCTACCGACATACATGCGCGATTCTGAAAACATTACAAGGCGGATTATTTAACAGTTTTAAAACCTGTCGATTCGTAGAGGCTAGCTGATCTGGTAAAGTATCAGCACTAACCATAGAACACATAGATGGGACAAACTCATGATTTTTTGATTGCAAACGCTAGCCCATGATCATGGAACCCCAGAGAACTTCGGGAAAACCCGAACGCTCTCACTCTCAATGAGAGCGTAAAATGGGGAGAGGGCAAAGCAGCTACGAAAAAATTTCAGTCTAGCACAGACTACCGAACGACGAAGGCAGGCCTACGTCGCTTGTGATTTCGTTCTGTCTATGTATGTGTACACTCGTCGGTACATGCTTAGGCTTCGTAGTGTGTGTATGTCGCTGGTTCGAATCCCAACTCGATTATCGTTAACGAAGTTTTTTTTGTTTTATTTTTTATTTATATAAAAATAAAAAAATAAAAATAAACAAAAGGAAAAAAAAACAAAATGAAAATAAATAAAAAAAAAAATCAAAAAGGAACAAAATAAAAAATAAAACAAAAAAAACTTCGTTAACGATAATCGAGTTGGGATTCGAACAAGCGACATTCCTATTGCCAAGCAAACACTCTATCAGCACAGCCACCGGGATACATACGTAGCTGATGCCAATATTTCTTGATATTCTTTCGACAGGGGCATATCCTATTCGCATTGCCGCTGTTTTGTCGAAAATGAAAAATTTTGGTCGAGCGAGCTATTGAAATGCGATGTTGTACAACTTCACGTCACACACACACTACGAAGCCTGAGCATGTACAGACGAGTGTACACATACATAGACAGAACGAAATCACTAGCGACATAGGCCTGCCTTCGTCGTTCTGTAGTCCAGAGCCCGGCACTCATATCCCCCGGGGGACGAACACGTTCGGCACCTCGTATGCGTGTAACCGAACAGCTGCCGAAGTCCTCACACAAAATTATCATGAGCAAGAGGGTGGGTTTTAGTTTCCCTCAGCATTTCGACGCAAGCAGATCTATGTCGCTTTGTTGAGAAAACACACATGAAAAAATTGATCGCTGCTTTGTTTTCTCTATCTTTTTCTTGCATTAGATTATTTGCTGCACTCGTTTTCTTGATTTGAGGCAGAATTTGATGAAGTTTCATTTTGGGCAGTGTAAAGCAACATACGCACACAAGCAAGTGCACACATACAACTAAACTTTTTTAGCGCTCTCTTTGTGCCGGGCCCTGCTGTAGTCTGTGCTAGACTGAAATTTTTTCGTAGCTGCTTGGCCCTCTCCCCACTTTACGCTCTCATTGAGAGTACGAGCATTCGGGTTTTCCCGAAGTTCTCTGGGGTTCCATGACTAGGCTAGCGTTTGCAATCAAAAAATCATGAGTTTGTCCCATCTATGTGTTCTATGGTTAGTGGTTTTACTTATCGATAGCATTGCCAGTGTTGCATAATACTTAGAGTTTATTTTCATCAAGTCGCCATGGCGAAATCCGCTCAAAAATCCTTTAAATAATGGGACAACTCTTGGGTTTGCTCATTCAATTACTTTCCTCTGTTGGGGTAACAACTGAATAATTTTGTTTCCTTATTAAAAGCTGATTTGAATTTTTAACTTCAACAAAAGAACTTCTCCCATAAACTTGCTGGCGTTCAAACACTTTTTATTCTATTTTCCTTATTTTAAAAAATTCCGTGATAATATGTTAAGTCGAAATTCAACTCAATCCCCAATGACAGGCGAGAAGGAAAAAACAACAAATTTCCTTCTTCGAATTCAAAATAATCACTTATTTTATATTCCAATGTGTTGTGTATAAATGTAAAATTCTAAAATTTAGAATGCGACAATTGTTATCTTATTTTCCTTATTTCAAATAATTCCGTGATAATATGTTAAGTCGAAATTCAACTCAATAACCAATGACAGGCGAGAAGGAAAAAACAACAAATTTCCTTCTTCGAATTCAAAAAAATCACTTATTTTATTTTCCAATGTGTTGTGTATAAATGTAAAATTCTAAAATCTAGAAGGCGACAATTGTTTTTAAAAATACTTATTGTAATGAACCATATTTTCGAAAATTGAAAATTGTTTATACTTTATGCTCAGTTGTTAAAACACTTATTGTATTTTCCATATTTAAAAGTATTCCGTGATCGTGCAATTTATATGTTAAATGGAAATTCAGCTCAATGTCTAGTGATAGGCGCACAACATTGATTTTCCGTTGACGTGATAGAAAAGTATTCCTTTTGCATGTTTGTGGTTTAATATTCATTACTGGCAAATATGTATAACATGCCATAAATTAACTTTGTTTTTTCCTAAGACAATATATTAAAATGTATCAGGCTTCATGTCAATTAATTTCGACCGCGTCAAAGTTTGTATACCCTTGCAAGTTGATTGTTACTCTTTTCTTACCTATGGCCTTTAAAGTGGAAAACCGTTTAATCTAAAAAGTCTAATGTCTGCGAAAGAACGGTTACAATCATAGCATAGGAAATAAAGAAGTTATTAATCAAAGTCACTGTTTTCCACCGATCGTTCCGAGCTATATGATGTAGTCACCCGATTTTTTATCAAATTCGGCACAGTCATTAACAGATATATAAAACCAACAAATGTTTAATTTGAAAGCAATCGCGTCAAAAGTAACGAAGTTATTTACAAAAGTCACTGTTTTCGACCGATCGTTCCTATGTGAGCTATATGATATAGTCACCCGATCTTGATAAAATTCGGCACAGTCGTTTATAGGAATAATAAACTCTATTAAATTTCACGACAATAGCTCAGAAAATAACGAAGTTATTGAGAAAAGTCACTGTTCGTGACTTCGCGATTTGTATGGGAGCTATATGATATAGTGATCCGATCCGGCTGAATCCGAGATATACAACGCCTGCAGTATATACAAGCCTACATGCAAATTTTATTTCTGTAGCTCCAACGGTCTAGGAGGAGTTTGCGTTGGACGGACGGTCATGGCTATTTCAACTCGTCTCGTCGTGCTGATCAAGTATATATACTTTATATGGTCGGAGATGCTTCCTTCTATGCGTTGCACACATCTGACCAATTTTAATATACCCTTTTTGCAAGGGTATAAATATCATACCCATCTCTCTCACCTATGTGAACAGAACTAATTACAAACCTGGACCACAAAGCGTCAAGAATCGTTTTCAACAAAATGATTTTTGTCCACAAAAACCAAGAAGAGAAATAGCTAGAAGAGAAAGCAAAAAAAACCTACTAGAAAAACAAAATTCAATTGTAATGACGTTTAAATGCGCTTAAAAAGTTTCTCCAATTAATAAAAATATAAAAGTGTATTAGAATGTAACACATAAAGCAATATTTTTCTCCCGGTTTTTAGTAATAAACAAGTAAATTCAAAATAAAAATACAAGTTCCACAAATTAATTAAATCAAATATAAATGGATTAGATGGTTGAATTAAGGAGAAATGTATAAGCTACTTATATAGCTGTAAGGGTATCTGGTATATATGTATATAGAATCTCCCGCATAGGGAAAATTGTTTGCCTTGGCTGTTTTTGTCAAGCGTGTGCAAAAATGTCACCACGAACAAAACCACTCGACATGTGAACTGAAATGGAAACTGCGAGAGGAGTTTTTCCAAAAAGGAGAAACTTTTCAACATACATATACATACATCGAATTTTCTTTATTTTTTTTTTTTTGCGAGTGACATGAAAAGGACATGTCACACCGTATGCGCACATTAAGTGTAGCCACAATTTATCAAACCACATAAATCTAAATAGAATTCGGGGTATATGCGAGAAAGTCCCAAAAAAGCTCAGGATGTTGCTATTTTTGCTATTGCCTCTGTGTCGTTCGCATGAAAAAGTCAAAAAGCTAATTTGCATTTAAAAGGACCAAAGCCAACAAGAACAGCAGAAGCATGAAGAAGATGGAATGAAGTTTTCAACAATGATGCCCATATGCAGGCAAAATATATGTAAGTAAGTATATATGGATATATATACATATACATATATATATCTAAGCAATATTTTCAATTTAATAAGCCAGAATAAATGCAAGGAAGAGAAGAGGTGGCAAGAAAAGGTGCAGGCTAAGCAGACGAAAATGTGGCAGACGTATTTATGTATATATATACATATATATATTTATATGTATATCCTTATCCGTGTCCTTATTTGCATAGTTTAGTTTGAGCCCTGTCAAGCACTCGACCATTTCTGTCAATATGTGCTACCCATGCACTTTATCAAATGTGCCTCTTCTGTTGTCCTGGTCGGGATCATCATCATCTGGTGCTGCTGCTGCTTTCAGTGCGATAAGAAAACCTTTTGTTATGAAGGACCACACAAAAAAAAAACCAAACTCTTATTCGTGGTTTCTCTGAAATATGAGAAAAGTTAAATTACTTTGCATCTTTTTTGCCAACAACAACAATTTCTCAATTGTTTATTTATTCCAATTGATGGACTTTATGAATGAAATTTGCTTACATATTTGCCAATATATTCACAAATTAAATTGAGATAACAAAATTTGTACATATGTATGTACATATAATAGTATGTATGTTAACAACAACGATTCACAGTTGAATGCATTTTGTCTGGCAAAAATTAGCCCATAATCAAATAAGTCAACGAGCAGTAACCAAACTGACAATTGGCGCATATAATTGCTGCTTTGGCTGTATGGCTAGCTGCCATTTCCCCGTTCTAAATAAATTCTCCAACAATCAGCAACATTTTCAAACCTAATTACGTCACGACAACGGCAACATCCTTGGGGACAATCGGCAAGAGACAACCAGGGGAATAAATAGACAGAGTCGCGTTGTCACAAATCACAGTTCACAGTCGAGAGAGTCGAGTCGAGTCGAGTCGAATTGAGTGGGTCGCAGCAACTGAAATGCAATAGAGCGTGCCGCCAAGTGGTCAGGCCAATAGAGCATAAAGCACACAACTCAAGTGGTCAATTCTCCTGGCAAGGACACAACAACAAAGCCAGACCGAGACCTAAGACACTCACTGAAGCAGAAAGTAATTTTCTCCTCGCCGACTCCCCGCCCCCACCCTACAATTCCTAAGATGGACAATGGTAATGTTCGGCAGTGGACGGACTGCGTAGTAGGAGGAAAATTGCCAACGGCAATTTGATTTTTCAATTGCTGCTAATTAGCCTGGTTTGCACCAAGCGATCCAGCAACAATCAGCTAGCAATTTATCAACCCAAGAATCAAGGACTATGTCAATATTGCCCCCAAATAGATAATGATAGTGATAATCGCCATCCCTTTAGATTGTAAACCACAAGTCGGTAGGCAAATAAGTTGAGGAACCCTAACCTTTAGTGTGGCAAACACTAACCATTCCAGTACCATAAAATTCAAAATAAATTTAGTGATTCAATCTAGAATTGTAGTGAAAGAAAAGAAAATCATGAAATAAAGTTCATTTTTAAAACAACGTACTAAATAATTATTTTCCTCTTTTTTCTTTGCTGGGCATAGGCTTTAACTAAAAATTCAAAATACATATTCCATTAATGTATTTGATAAGCTAACAAATTTGATTGATGATTTTAAGGCCACGTTAAAATAATGACGCTTGTTCTTTCTCGTTAAGTTTACTGAAATATCCAAAACATTCTTGCCACGGAGATAAAGCGTTTGACTTTTTGCATATTTATTTGTTTCTACTACTAAATACTTACTAAATAAGTTGGGCATTATGAGCCACTTGAAGGTCCTTTCAAGAATACCATCAGCAACTTTTGTATACGATGAATGGAGAAACGCATATCTTTATACATGGCGTTCTGCTTTTTTATTTCAAAGAAAAGATCAAGGTCTAAGATTTTTGGCAAAATAAATATAAAATATATAATATAAACAATATAATAAACTGATAATTGTCATATTACAAAAATGTAAAATACTAATTGAAATTTAATAAAGTATAAGACAATTTACTTAAAAATTGTTAGCAAAACATTTTAGACACACAAACTAGCTGATATTTCAGAAAGGAATCCCTTAGTTTCAAATTGATTCGAATTACTGCCAACATATGTATGTATGTACATACATTTCTGATAGACTAAATCTTTGGCAAGCCTCCTTTTTCTATCAATATCAAAAAGTAACTATATCCTTAGCTTTCGATTAGTTGGAAATGTTGACAAGAGGCTTTTCTCTTCCCTTTTTATACCCTTGCAAAAAGGGTATATTAATTTTGGTCAGAAGTGTGCAACGCATAGAAGGAAGCATTTCCGACCATATAAAGTATATATATTCTTGATCAGCATGACGAGACGAGTTCATATAGCCATGTCCGTCCGTCCGTCCGTCCGTCCGTCCGTCCGTCCGTCCGTCCGTCCGTCCGTCTGTCCGTCTGTCCGTCTGTCCGTCCGTCTGGATCAACGCAAACTCCTCCTAGACCGTAAGAGCTACAGAGCTGAAATTTTTTATGTAGGCTTGTATATACAGCAGGCGTTGTATATCTCGGATTCAGCCGGATCGGATGACTATATCATATAGCTCCCATACAAATGACAAAGTCACGAACAGTGACTTTTCTCAATAACTTCGTTATTTTCTGAGCTATCGTGAGATTTAATATTGGTGAGTTAATTACACATATAAACGACTATGCCAAATTTGATTAAGATCGGGTGACTATATCATATAGCTCCCATAGGAACGATCTTTCGAAAACAGTGACTTTTGCCAATAACTTCGTTACTTTTGACGCGATTACTTTCAAATTAAACATTTGTTAGTTTAATATATCTGTTAATGACTGTGCCAAATTTTATAAAGATCGGGTAACTATATCATATAGCTCCCATAGGAACGATCGATGGAAAACAGTGACTTTGATCAATATCTTCGTTATTTCCTATGCTAAGATTGTAGGCCGTTCCTTTAGGTAAGGAAAAAGTTACCAAAAATGTTGCAAGGGTATACAAACTTTGACGCGGTCGAAGTTAGCCCCGGCCCTCTGGTTTTTTTTGTTTTTCGGTTTAGCATTTCGCAACATTTCAATGTTAAAAGCTAAAAGCAAAGGGATAATGCCCCAGCATCACATTCATTGGCGGAGGGCAACCCTTTTCACTCACTAGAGTAAGCTGTCGGGTGAAAGCCTATTAAGAACCTATGCTATTGCACCTTACTGTCAGCATTTTTTTTCGCCCTGCGTGCTTTCGCATAGCAACTTTACTTTAGCCCACCTTTTCGGCTTTTTTTTTGTTTGACTCTTTTGTTGGCTTTGTGAAAAGTCAGTAGGAGTAGTGTAAATGACAGCTGTCAGTGGCATTTTGCAATCAACGAGTGCCTGTCAAACTGACTGCCTGTTGCTTGAGGCACTCTAAATGCAAGGCGAGTTGGTTCTTGTCTCGTTTCCTTTATTTTTTCTCTCTTTTTTTTTCTTTTTTACGCTTTTCTTTCGTGTACGCGCTTGGATTTTGCAAAACTAAAGAGTTCGATCTATTTCATTTCCACTTTAACGCCTTAATGCTTATAATACTATAGAAATTACCCTTACTCCCCCGACCACCCACCCATCATTTGTGGCGAACAATGCCAAGTGCAAAATGCAACAAATGTCATTAAAAACGTGACATAAAAAAATATTTTATGCTTACTCCACAAACATCTTTGAATCTCATTCTCCATTCACATTTTCTTTTCCTCCTGCTGGGCATGTGTGTGTATGTTGTGCTCATTTTATGCTATACATATACGAACATATATATGTATATGTATATATTGCATCGCATCGCGAATATAAAAACGCAGAATGGCATTTCGCATGCGTTTTCGAGATTGCGATTACGATTGAGATTGAGGTTGAGGTTGTGAGCTAAACAAAAAAAAGGAGGTTGAATGACCTAGGACAATAGATTTATGCTTGGGGTAGTTGTTGTTGTTGCTGCTGCTGCTACTTGCCCGCTGCGCTGATTAAGGGCGTTTGCTTCTTAAAGAAGGGTTATTACTATGGGGTTTCTTTATTTCTGCTGTTGTTCTTCTTTTCTGTTTTTTTTTTTATTTTCTGTTTGCCGATTGCATTCCATTTAGTTACGAGAGTTTTTGACTTCAACTGTACCGTACAGGGGCCAATTTCCAGGCAATTTCCAAGCAATTTGACTTGCCAAAGTTAGCCCTAATGAGTTCAGGTAATAGTACACAGACTTCTCATAACGAAATTCCCACGTAACAATGCCCCAAAGTGAAATGATTGCCAGACGTAGCTACTTCTGTTGCTGTTGCTGCTGCCATTGCCCATTGCCATTGCCATTGCCATCGACAACAAGCTCAAGTTGGCTTCTGAATATATGTAGGTAAAAAGAGAGGAGTCAAAGCAACAGGGCAAAAGGGATCCAATGTATTCCCAAAAGCAACAGCGGCACATTAAGCCAAAAGGTAAAAGGGAACAGCTACAATTTGACTTGGCTCCTATACTACATTCTCTCATTCTCTCAAACACTCTCTCTCTCTTTCTCTGTGTGTGCATATTAAATATAACACAAAATGCATATTAAATGGCATAAGCCACAAGAAATGGCATGCCAGAAGACGACCAAACCTACCAACCAACCAAATAACCAAGGTGCATCACATCTTCCCAAGTTGTCTATTCGGCTGATACTCGGATGCCAATGATGCCATCATGCAGGGCAATCCCCCTAGCAGAGAGCTTAGCTGTAAAACCTTTAAGACTTGACGGAAACGCTTTCGTGTTGTAAAATTTTATAAGTTTACCATTTTCCACTCTATGCGTGTGTGTGTGTGTGTGTGCGTTTACTTTTATTTTGGCATTTATTTTCGTGGCTGGCTAAAGAGCTTACGTGAGACTCTAGGTAGTTAGTTGGCTAGTTGAATGCATGGCATCTTGATTCAATTCCTCAAGATCTACATACCATTTACATATAGTATATAACATCCGTAAGCCTTCAATTCACTCTCAGTTTAACACATAAGACAAAACAAAGAATGACAAATTTGAGTGCAGATTCATCAATTGCTTCAAATGGAATTTGACAAAAATATATTGGAATAAGAAGCAAAGCAAATTGTTTGAGTTGTTTTTTTAAAAGTTATATGTAATAAGAAAAGAAATTTTCATTTTTATAACTTGCATTCTTTATACACTTACAATGACTTCAAAAACCATCTCATGTTAGAGGTAACAGAACAAAAATTATTTCAACAATCCCAAATTCAATTTCAATTTATAACTTATCAGGGTCATCACATTATTTATGTTTTAAAATAGTGTAAGCAAATGGAAGAAATAACCGATAAGAACATGGAACTATTCAGAGAAAACGTCTCCTTCTGTGCGTTTCAAACATCTGACCAATTTTATAATACCCTCACATGGGTATCATTATTACCTAATATGGAATAAGGTAAATTCAAGTCGTTTCTAAGGTTTTTGTACATTTTTTTTTTAAATTAAAGATTCACTTATAGCCTTACAAAAATTTGAGATACTTCTTCTCAGTCTAGTAACTAACGACCCCAATCACTTTTCATTGGGTTGGTCTGTTATTTCTTTTAAAACGTGTTCGATTATTATTAATTTATCATAAATAAAAGACAAATATAAAGGAACAACTAGTTTAATGTAATTTAATATATGTAATATATGTAATCAAAAGCTTTACCCTGAATTATGTATATATTTAATATTTTGTACCTATTTCAGATAATATTAATATTTCCATAAAAGAAATCGCTTCTGTGTGTTTTTAGTATAAAGCCAAATAAATTATAGCAAACATCTTTATCGTTTCAAAAGAGAGTTCTCCCGTTAACAATCAGAATTATAAATTACCATTTTGGCGTAGATATGGATTTTCCATTCCCCAGTAAAGTTTTCGTTTAGCTGAATTTAATATCAACATCTTGGCTTAATGCAAGAAGCTGCTTAACGCATTTCTCATTCCATTGCAAATAAAGACTTCGCACCGTCTAATTAAACAAAACTTGAAAAGTCGACGTGTAACCACCATAAATGAACATTAACTTGAAAATAATAAAAACCGAAAAATAAAGGAGTAAATGAGAACAACTCCGGTTCGCCCTCTTCCCTCCCAACACTTTCATTGCATTTTGTTTTTGGTTTTATTATTTTTTTGTATTTGGTACATAAACAAAACTCCGAGTCAAATTTCATAGCATAATAAATGGCGCGCAGACCAATGCAAAAAGTTTCCTGGGCCACCTTCAAACAAACACTCCATCTCCAATGCCATCATCTTCAACCAGCAAGGACCCCTTTCTTCCGACCTTCCGTCCGCCCCATCCTTGTTCGGGTTCTTTTCGTCCTTCCATCCTTGCTTGTCGAAGTGATGAAGTAATGAAAGCGCGAAGAAAAATTACAATTCAGTAGCGCACAACGCGCTGTTATGAACTTTTTGACGGTACTAAATAATGCACACGAAAGTGGCTCCGACTCCAACATTCAACACCAACACCAACATCGACACCGAATCCTGTCAGAGTCCTGGCATTGGCTAGGGGTTAAGGTTACTTCATTAACTCTCTAGCGACTCGACGCGACTCTCGCTTGATGATGATGAATTTTATATAAAATGCTTAAATACCTGCAATTTAACTTTTGTTTGGGTATGTCCATAACGAGAGGAGAAGAAATCCATTTCGCTCTCTCTCTTGCAGACACCCCTCTCTCAGATGGAACATTTCAATATGCAGCACTGTGGACTTCTTTTAATTTAAATTAACTCCACCGAGTGGCCAAAACGGGAAACAAGATAGAGCAGGAGGAATTGGTATGCCGCCCAGTGGGAAAAGAAACTAATCAAAAGGCTATAAAATGGTGAAAAAAAAACACACACACACACACAACAGAAAAACGACGACAAGCTAAAACTTTTAACTGAACAAATGGCAAATGAAGCTAGCAAGTTCAACGATTTTAATATTTTCAAGTTTATGCTCAGAAATAATACTGCTAGGTACTACAAAAAACTGAAAACAATATATACAAGCATTAGTTAAATGTAAAATGCTTATTTTGAGACAGGTGAAAGTTAACTTTTAGAAAGATTCTAAAATAAGAATAAAAATGTCCAGGATGCTTAATTTTAAAGAAAGAATATAAAAGAAAATATTAAAAATGGCTTCATTGTATTTAGTTTAAGATATGGTATGGCCATTACAACTCGCGATGGAAGTCTGCTGATGATAGAACTTGGTGGCTCTTTAAATATATATACAGACAACCTACTCACTTTTTAAGCTGCCGGTTAAAAGGACGATCGCTTTGCCTATGATAATGTCCCTTATCCTCTACTTTTGTATCTTGACTTTTTATCTAAGTTTTGTATTCCTTGTTTTAATAACTAGTAGTTCATCTACTAATTCATTAAAATTTTGTTAAAAGTTCCTTGCACTTTTTCTCAACTTCTCTCTTTTCCTTTTTGTATGTCTGTCTTCTTTCATTTTAACTGTCATTTCAACTGCATATACAGAGATATAATTAATTAACCATCCTGACAGTATTAGCAACCAGAGTTAGCTACCATAGACCAGCGACCAACCCTGTACTCATACAATCAGTCATCACTGTGCGTTGTCGTCGTCGTCGTCCTTTTTAACTAACAGAAATGTCAAAAATGCAAGTGACAAGTGTGAAAAAAGAGGATGATCTGGACGAGAACAGAGAGTGGAAGAAGGGAAAGAAAAACAAAAGTCACCCACACACACACATATGAGTAGCGATTACTTGGGTAGAAAGTATCTGAAGACGTTTCCAAGGACAAGGCCAAAGGAGATGGAGAGAAGTAGAAGATGGGAGCAAGCGAGTGAATGAGCGCGCGTTCGTGCAGAGCAAAATAAATTGAAATTTTAAAATGTATGAAATTAATTTTTTGGCATAAGAACAGGACGCTTCAACGCCGCCGCCGCCGCCGTCGTCGTCATGCTGATGATATCACATGATTATTTATCTTTTATGCACACTTACACAGCAGTCGACACATATGCAGTAAAAAGGAGCCAAGTGAAAAAAAAAACAACACAGCAAAAAGGATGTGGATGTGGATTTGGTTTGTTTTGGTTGGCTCGAGTGAGTCTCAGCCTGAGTCTGCTCCTGGGCCTGACACTTGCCAACACTTTGTCAAGTTTTTAGTATGTTGTCAGCCTTTTGTTTTTCTCCTCTTCGTGCTCTTGCTCTTTTAGGCCATTTGTCAAAACACTTAGCACATGACGTCATGTGCAAATGAAGGGCAATCCCCTTACCCCACTAGTTGCCTTTAAAAGGTGGTCGTCTCTTAAACTTCTTCTTCCATTTGAAAGACACCTAAAACGAAAGGTTTGCGGCATTGGCATTTTGCAGAAATGTTCAATTTAAAATTTACATATAGATTAACAAAAAGGAAATGCACTCATCTTCGTTCCCAAAACTTTGGGATGGAATTTGCAAAGCATTGGTCAGATCTGAATGGTCTCTTCGATGCAAATGCATAAAGTGAAAATCATAAAGTGCCTTGGCGCATCTTGTAATCCTCTCTTTACCTCAATCCCCATCCCCACACCACTTTATCAGCCAATTGTTCAATTGTTTTCCATGCATAAGGATTCATGCCATTTCCGTAGTCCAATAGCAGCTTCTCTCTCTCTCTCTCTCTCTCTCTCTCTCTCTCTGCATTGTCCGCTTACAGAAATCCCCTGACAACATTTTGTGCGTATCCAAAAGAAGGAAATTTCTGTTACCGATTGAACAATACTTGAACAATGCCTACCCATAATTGTTGGAAAGTTGTTGTGGTCCTTTGGCTGATGCTTCTGGCCCCTGCTAATGCGCTACCGATGATGATAATGATGATGGCCATTAAAACGCGTATGATGAGGCTTAAGTAGTTATCCAAAGTCCCACACATATACACACAAAGCGATTGAAGCTGAAAAGAAGGAATGAAATGTGTAGAGCCCTTTTTGAGAAGAGATTTAAGCGAAGCCAACATACGCATGAATACCCCATTCCAATTGAAGTATTGGCTTCTGAGTGGGTGGTAGAATTGGAGGTTCCATATTGTAATATACATCTTAATGATGACTACATACACATTCCACACACACAAACTGGGCATTGTTCTCCATCAACATCTGTCTAAACGGTAATTAATAGAACCTGTTTACCACTAGTAAATCCACTATCAAATGAGCAAATATTGTTTGTTGTAAATTCTGGGTGGTTACCTTAGAGAGGTATTTAGCTGCTGTTTTAGTCTTTCTCAGTATTCTATTTGTTTGCCTTATTAGACGTATTTATTAAGGCTTATATTTATTAAAATATATTTTAATTGTTGGTTATAAATAAATAAGCTTAAATGCTTTTAATGTTTTTCGAAAGTAATTTTAAGTATTTTCTTAAACTATCCTTAACAGCATTTTTCTTGCCTTTAAGCAAAGAAATTTACATTTTAAGTCATCAATAAAAACTGGTAATGTTCCCACAAATGAATCGCGTTTCTCTCATTTACAATCCCTATCTAACTAATCCTTTACTAAAAACCCTTTTCAATTTGGCTGTTGGCAATTTTCACACTTTAGTTGGCCAATTAACAGCATTAACCAAAATGCAATGCAAAACAGACTCAACAATAAAAGCAACTGAAACAGTTGAAAGGCAGCAAAAATAAAAAAAAAACTGTAGCATAAATATAAAATTTTATGTTTATGGCCATGATGAAAAGTCTACACAAAATGCCCGACAATGATATGTACAATAATGATGATGATGATGATGATGATGATGATGATGATGATGATGTTGTTGTTGTTGGTGTGATGTGGCAACGGCTGTCCAAAATAAATAATTACCATAAACAGCAGGCTGACAAAGAACAGGAGAAGAAGGAGATGGAGGAGGAGTTGGGAGTCGCTGACAGAATAGACTGACTCCTCGAACTCCATTGACATCGAAACCATTGATAGGATTTTGTTTTGGGGACGGGCTTTTATGTTATGTTAATGCCATTGGCATTTATCAAAAGGTATATTAAACCATTGAAAGGAATGAGTAAAGTCAAATAGGAGGAGCTGAAAGGTGTTACTACTACAACTCCTCCTCGGCGATTGCATGATGTTGTATGTTTCAACAACATTGGCATTCTTGTAATTACGTTTTCACTCTTCTGGCACCCAAACCAATTGCCTTTCTCACAGTCCCACACGCACATACACACGCATACAGTCTCCTCTTGTTAATTCAAATTTACGTTAATGGAAAATCATTACGCACAAATGTGTAAAGTGCACTTTTGCATTCTCATTTTCATTTTGATTGCCGTGTGGAACAGCATCAACAGCTTCAGCATCAGTTTCAGCTTCAGTTTTTAATGCGTTTTCCCTACGAAATGGGCGAAAGGCAAATAACTGAAGTTGGCCTGCTGCAAACATTTTTAATGAGCTTCAAGTGCACAAACACAGCTGCGGGCTGCCAGCAAACTGATAAGAGAGCTACTGAATGCCAGCGGAAGGTACAGCTTTACCTCTCCAAAGAATAAGATTGCAAAAGAAAAAAATAAAAGAAAAAAATAAATAAATAAATAAAAAAAGAAGACAGAGTCAGATAAAGAAGTAAAATTTAATTTTGTTTCTTAATATAATTAATCTTATGTTTTTTGCTTCTTAAATTCTTAAATTTTCCCAAACATTTGCAAAGAAACAAGAACTTTGTCCCTATCACGCACCACGCCCCACGCACACACACACACACACACACACACACTGACACATACAATTTAATCAATAACCAACGACCTTGAGCTGAGAGCTTGGCATATAAAAAGCACGTGCTGTCAACTGTGTCAAACGCACCCACACAAGATATGGTAGAGCTGCTCCCTAAACGAATTTTCATTGTCAAGGTCAAAAGCGCCCGGCAAAAAGGGAACACAAAAAAAAAAAAGAAACACACAAGAAAAGAAGCAGAAAAAGCTACAAGAAAGAGGGTAAAAGTAAATGCCGGCCGGCCTGGCCTTGACAAACAAAAAAGCTTCCTCCCTACAAGGAACCACAACTCGCTCACTCCATCGCTACAATTGGCCTTGGCAGTGACATTGAAGTCAAGACTGTATCTAGCCCCCAGCGTTTCCCCCATTTTAGTAAACGAGTAAAACACTTTTTAGTTGTAAGTGTAACAACTCTAATGCCATTTATTGCAACTGCAAACTATGCGGGAAATGGTTTATCATAATAGATGAGTTGGCCCAAAAGGGGGGCCGATGAGGGGGAGGTGGGTTGAGCTGGTACTGGCTAAGATTGAGGGCGGATGCATTCCATTCATTTCAAGGCCAATACAGGCGGAAGATGTCTTGCTGCAGCTGCAAACGGATTGTTTGAAGGTCAATTTTGTTAGAATTGGCCCCGGAGGGGGAGGGGCTTGCTTAATGACTTTTTCCTCACATTGAAGTAAAATCAAATTCTATGAGCAATTCACAAGAAATGGGATAAGCAATAGGGGGAATATTAAACACAAGCTTAAAGAAATGGAAATCGCATTTTGTGATAGTTAGTTGAGCAATATTTTAAAAACTTTTACATGAGCAACAACTGGCCTTAAGAAATGCGATTATTTGATTTATTACAAATAAAGAAAATTATAATTTTCATTTCGTCATAGATGGGAATTACCCAAAGCTTGCATATTGCATTTAAATGATTTCTATTATTGATAAATTTTAAGTTTATTTAATTTATAAATTTAAATGATTTAAATGACTATTATTAGAATATTTCAATAAATTTTTTTTTTTTCTAAATTTCGACCCTAAACCCCTAATTTCAATTAATATTTTGAGTAATTATATTTTAGGTTTTTTAAGTTTGATAAAATGAAATTCTAAATAGAATAAGATGGATTTTTATGTAATGAATGAAAATTGCAATATTACTTTTAGGGCTTCTTAAAAATTAAACTAAATTTCTGATTTAAAGTAAGCAAAAACAGTTATGAGGAACTTTAAAAAAGACTTCTGTTCTTGCAGTGATATTCCCAAACATGTTCAAGGTTTTTAAGCAAAGTCTTATGGCTTATACTCCTATACGTTAAATAAGTTATCAATTGGTATTAAATATTTTTGTACGCTAAATATTGCGAAAATCAAACAATTGTTGCTTAACTCAAAAAAAAACAGAGAGTCAGAGAGAAGAGAGTGCGAGGAGGAAGAGATGAGGAAAAGTTTTCCGTTTCGTTCGAAAATTCGAAAATAAATGCAAGTCTTTTACCCCTCCTAGCAAGGAAATTCAGTTAACCCCTCTTTCGAAAATGATACGGAACTACCCTTATAGTAGAAGTAGCAGCAGCTACTTACGTTACGTTTGACGTAAGCGAATTTCTCCCCTCTTTGTCATCCCCTCCCCTCAAGGTTCCATCAGAAACACACACAAAGTTCGCTCTCTGCTGCATGACTCTCTTTTACTCTCTTTCTCCCCTCTTCACTGTAAGTGATGGTTATGGTTAACAAAGCCAAAGCCCAGCCGTGACTGTGGCAATGGTGGTAGCGGCGGTTGGGGTTGGTGGTGGCTGGCTGGCTGGCTAGCTAGCTGACTGAGTGGTGTGAGTGGCTGTGGTTGGTGGTTCAATTGGTTGGTTGTTGGCATAAACAAAGCGCGCACACAACAACACACACACACGCACAATAGATAATACTCTGTGTGCCCCTCTCGGTGGCATTTTCAATTCAGGGGGGTGACATTTACCATTTCCATATAGATTTTGCCGAAGCCCTTCTGTGTGAGAGTCGGCGAACGGAGTCGAAGTCATTTCCATTCGTTTATTGTGAGCGCCGCTGTTGCTTCCTAGGAAGCTATGAGCCCTTACGCTATTTTATAAAAGTGACTGCAGCAAGGATATTTACAGTCAGTCCATGCTGAAACCTTGATAAGGCAACAACACGACAAAATTAGGAAGCAAGAACCACACAAGAGAGTCAGAACCTTGAAAGTTTCGTCATTTTTTTTCCCGCCAAATACAAATTTTGTGACTTAGTGAAAAAATATAAAAACCGAAAAACGGGAAAACAAAAAAACACCAACAAAAACTTGAGAGTGTAAAAGCAGTGAATAATTTAAAAAAAAAAACCCTAAAAAAATAAGAAGAACAAAAAAAACAATGGCCATAGCTTATTTTATACCAGATCAGGCACAATTGCTGGCCCGAAGTAATCAGCAAAGTAATGGTCAACAGGCCAACAACAATTCTACAGAGTCAAATAGAAGAAGTCCATCGGCAACCTCACGGCAGCAACAACAGGAACAGCAACAACAACATCGTTCACAATTTCGCGCCAACATCACTGTGCCTCTGGGCAGTCAGCAAGGAGCCATGTCCATGTCTGAATTTGGCTGCTGGGAGCTATTGGCCCAAATTTTTTGCTATGCTTTGCGACTCTATAGCCATCAGCCCCGTCGGTCGACAGTCATACAGATTTCCTTTGAGATATGTCCTGGCTCAGAAGAAACAGCAACACCAACAACAACAACCGATCCAGTTGCAGTTCCACGAGATAATGACGACGAAGGTGATGTGACTGATGATGCCAATTTGAGTGGAAAGCAAGATTAAATCGTTTTGTTTTTTTAACGATTACTTGCACAGATTCTTTGAATGTTTTTCTTAAAAGAAAGCAACATTTTTTTTTTACGAATGGTCCAAAACATTTTTTTGGTGGCAGCTCAATCAAAGCGCATTGTGATTTCCCGTCGTCGTTTTTTTTTTTTTTTGTTTTTTTTTTCTTTGTAATGATGGAAAGCGGAAAATATTTTTGGGAAAATTTTATTGGAAATTTTGTCGTCGATTTGCTGAAAGTGATATTGGTATTTAAAAAAAATTGTTGGCCAACAACAGTTAAAGAAAAAAAACTGTTTCTTGTATATTTAGTTTTTTTCCACATTGAAAAAAAGGTTTCCGGGTTTGAAATATAAGGAAAGTTGATCTGAAGAATAATTTTTTTTTTGGTTTTGGTTTTTGAAATGAAATATATCATACAACTTAATAAAAAAAATATATATATCTGTGTCTAGCCTAAATCAGTCAAAACAAAAAAAAAAAAACGTAAATATATATAAAGAAAAGTCACACTCTCATTAAAAAATCTACAAGAAGCAAAATATTAAACAAACTATTTGTCAAATTTAAGCATTTCTACTAAATACACATCTATTATATATGAGTAAATAAATATACACACATATATATATATATACATAAAACAGAAATCAATTAATTTCAATATGCATACAGAACCAGACCAGATGTAAGAAAAACAAAATACAAATACAACAACTTCATTGTACAAAATAGCAATTAAGCAGACAAATATACATATATATATATGTATATATAGAAAGATTAAAACAACTTTAACTTGGGTGTCAACAAACTGAATACTAATAACACAAAAAACAAAAATCAACCGCCGATGCAAATGATTAACAACAATAACAAGAACAACAGCAAAAGAGAACTATGAGATTAACAACTTTTTAAGCAATTTTGATACATCTACAAACAAAAAAAGAATACAAAAACTATTTTACCATTTATTTATTTATCGATTGATTTTAGCAAAATTAAACAAAAACAAAAAATACTTATCATTTTCAATTTCTTGGCAAACGAAAGAAACAAAAAAACCAAAATTAATCGAATGTAAAAAATTTAACATTTATAAGCAATTTAAACATTTTTATATAAGAAATAAAAAAAAGGCAAAAATAAATACAATTTTATACAAAAAGAAAAACCACAAATGATATTATTTCTATCTTAATATTTAATATACAATTTTTTCAGAACATAGAATAACCATGAATATTTCCAGAAAGAAGAGAGAGAGAGAGTAAAAACTGAACTGGATGGATTTTTTAATTACCTTATTGATCAAAATAAATCAACAAATGATGAACAAAGCGTTTGGAAATTAAATAAAAATATTTAATACTTTCGAAAAATCAAAAAGTCTTCTCTATCAAATGTTTTTGAATTTTGTATTATTTTTTGTTATTTTTCATCTAATTTCCCAATTAAAGGGCTTTAAACCAGCCCTGACTCTATTTACTATTAGAATGTTTTTGGTTGGAGTGGTTGGAGTAGGTTTGGAGTATTTAGAATATTGTCCTAAAGGGGTTTTTTCTCAATATTTTAGACGATGTGATGAGCAATTTAGAAACTTTTTTTAACATTCAAGACAAGGTAAAGAAGATAGTATGAACATAAAAGCTGGCCAATTTGTATGGAGCCAAAAAAAAGAACAAATCTTACTCCAATATCGGATTCTTCAAACATTTTCCGTTGACTAAAAAAACGGAATAGTACATGGATTGTTTTGCCGTGGAATTTTTGTGTTTTCTTGAAAGTTTGAAATATTTGTGAGTTTTACTGAAATCGATCAGATTTGGACCAAAAATAATTGAACCAAAAACACTACAATACTGCAATCACAAAACGTCTCGACGGATTCTGTCTTTGGGCCACGCTTTTGGCGATAAAATTGACCCGACCTAATAAAAGTGCTTAAGCAAAACATTTTTAGTGAGTTAATTGAATTATTTAACTGGCTCAATGTCAACATACTTTAATTTGGATAACTTTTTTGTATAAACGGTTTGTCAGCTACTTATTACTTTCTTTCTACAGACCTCTGACAAGGTCCAAAACTTAGGCACGCAAAAAAGAAAGGCGATAGGGGGAAACATTCAAAGGCTCAAAAGCCAAGAACAGTAAGTGTCATAAGATTTATTAAGAAAACTTAATAATAACAACTCAGTCATGTATCCATATTCTAACATTTGGTTAAAGATAAAAAAGATCACAACTTCGTTTATAAACAGTTTTCAAGTCAAGGGGGAGGTTAAAACATATGTGCAACTAATTTAAACAAATTAACCAAAAATATGTTATCATAATTGGCCGATGTCTCACCATCTCGCATACCAAGCCTAAATTGCAGGCGCTTAAAAAATTCAATCCTGGAACGCGCGCGCAGACATCACGAAGGACACGCGACAAAGAGTGACGTGGTATAATAGTATGACAACATTTGCATACCCTACAATTTTCTCAGTTGCTTATCATTGCCAAAAATCAAGCCACACGCAAAAAAAAGCAAACAGAGAAAGAGGAAAAAACAAAAAACGCAATGGAACCCTTTTGCCCGCTTCTGCCCTCGCACTCTCCCCTTTCTGGCACTCTCGCACTGTCTGTGGCCAGGTCAACGCGTTAGTTAAGGACCCTAATTTCCAGGTCGCTTATTGTCATGTCACGACAATTAAATTTGTTCCTTGTTGCCTGTGGTTGTTGTTGTTCTTGGTGGTGTTGTTCAGTGCGCTTTTGGCCGATTTAAATTAAGATAGGCGGCAAATTAGCGGCCGAGAAATGTTTGCATAATTATTCCACAACAAATTTTTGACTGTCAAACTTATCAGCGAGTGTTGATCATTTCCATTCACAGATGTTACACTTTTCCCCTGTAATTCTTTTTTTTTTTTTTGGTTTTTGTCATGGGGTTAAAATTGCTGTCCTATGGGCAAATAGGGATGTGGGGAATGGGGGTGGGCGACCCTGATGACTTGAGCATTTAATGCCTCAGCTTGGTCTTTTTGCTTTTTCTTTTTTTGCTTCACATTTTTGTTTTGTTTACTGCGGTTAAGCGTAACCTTTTAATTTTTAACCCTTGCCTGCCTGCATGACGCTACAGAAATTGTTTTCCTTTTAAGGTGACATATTGGATTTTGCGATAAATATCGCTAAATGTTCACTTTCCTGTGCGGGTACACGGTGTGCGCAGGGTGTCCGGTGCCCGATTGTCTTCCGGGTGGCAAAGGGCTTATATTTCTGACATTCTTATTGACATAACATGTTGGTGAGAACTGGGGGTAAGTGAAAGTTAAATTATAGAAAAGGATTGGGCTATGTTTCCTGTGAAATTTGACAACAATTCCTTCGCTCAAGTCCAATTATCTATATCACCACTTTAAGAATATTTTAAAAAAATAAAGAGAAAGTTAATTAAGAAACACTTAAAGTTCAAGCCTGCAGATGTATGTTCATAAGAAAAAGATATTGACTTAATTTCCTCAGGTTATTTTGACCGTGTATTTAATTTATATCATCAGTACGCAAATTGGTAAATATATAGTCATTCATTTAAAACATTTCTCTCTCAACCAAAGAGTATTTGTTTTTAGAAGGGATAATTTGAGAAATGAACTGTCTAAATGTTGAAGAGCAAATGTTACTTCAAAAAAGTTGCAAAAAAGTATATGTTAGTCCACAATTCTCTCCATTATCACCCATGGAAAAACCTTTCATCGGAGGAGACGCCGATCTCCGCCTGTCTTTTAAAGTCGATATAGAAAGTTGCCAAGATTATTTTTAAATGTTTTATAAAAGATGCTGATATTCCAAGTTTAAGAAACAATCTATCCTGTTCTGGTTTCCCACTCTTGTTTTGCTCTCTTCTCGAACTTGTGGTTCCCAATTTTGGATGAAATATCAATTGTTTTACTTTTCGAAATTAAATTTAAAGCGTTTTCGGTTCGCCTGCTAGGTTTGCTTACAGGGTTGCTGAGCTTTATAATTATTAAGGTCTAAATTTGTTTTTATGCGTCCAAGCCCTGACAAAAATAACACATATTTTATTTGTTAATGGATTTTAAACTAATTTGTTTGTAGTCTTAACAATTTAATTTAGGTTCAGACCATTTTAATAGTTGTCAGATTTTGTCTCACTCATTTTTAATTTATTTAAATGAAAACAAGCCAAATTAAACGATTTCAAATTTAAAAATTTAATATGAACATGACTAAATAATTATTATAATAAAAATATAAATTATTACACACTTTGAATATTTTAAAATTTTTGTGTTATTATCCAAGTAGGCTTGTAATAGAGCTCAAATGTATGAAAACATATTTGGTTAGTTCTCCTGGCAAATCTATTCAAAATTTGAACGGTTCATTTTTTAAACTACCTGGCCTGGGGATTTTGTGTGTGTTTGTGAGTTTTGTATATTTTTTGGAAGCTATGAGCAGCAGCTAGAAAGTGTTCGCAAAAAAAAAAGAAGCGCGGACAAGTTTAAAAGAATCTCATATTATGGCAACTATTAACGATGTCAGTGAGGATGCTAATTCACTCAGTCGACACGAGTGTCTGAATGCTTGTACTGCTGCTGCTGCTGATACTGATGATGATGATGAAGATGAGCGACGAACAATGAGACCAACGGATAGTTATGAAGACATTTGTCAAACATATAGGACAAATAAAAGTTCAGATGAATTAGTTAAACCAACAATATCCGTATCTACCATTAAAATGGAAGACAATCCATCAAGCTCATCCTCTATACCTGCAGCATCAGCCACTGCTTCCATCATGCCTCCCGTTGAGATTGAAAATTGCCGTCCGAGCTGCAGTGCCAAAACGAACCCAGATGATGAATATAATGAATTCTTGAAATGCATGAATTCGCGCTAGTGAGTATTCTTGCATACAATTCTATTTGTATTCTGTATTTGGTTTTTCTTTTAAAGCTCACAATATCAGTTCGTTGCCGAACCAATTAGTGGATATCAAAGTCAAAATATGGATTTTTGCGATTACAATAAATGTGAGTCTGGAAGAAACAAATCTATTAGAGATTAATATCACAACTATCTCTATTTCTCTTTAGACTACGGGTATGGGCCAAATTCAGGTTGTGAGTCAAATGTTTATGGCCAGCAGAATCAAATGGATGGCACAAGTTACTATGGTGGCTATGCACAACAGGCAGCTGGAGCTATGCCCCAAAATACCAGCTGTTATAGTTATTCCTTAGCCTCAATTCAACAGCAACAGCAACAGCAACAACACCAGCAACAGCAGCAACACCAGCCTCAGCAACATTCATCGCCTGAAAATGGCATGTATACGTATATGCAATCGCATTCTATGCCCATGACTCAAACGCATGAAAAAGAGTCAACAACTAGTCCAAATGGTCCCACTATGACATCGACGCCAACACAGAGCTATGGCAACGATTCATGCTGTTGTTTCCCAAGACGTGCAGAACGACAAATTGGTCAGGAATGTGGACAAGAACATGGACAAAGTCAAGGTATGCCAATGGGCATGGGCATGGGCGGCATGGGCATGGCTGGTGGTAGTGGTGGCGTTCCCATGTATTATCCTGCAACAGGTGGTGCAGCAGCAGCTAACACTGGAATGTATGCCATGAATATGAATGGCGGAGCATCAGCTTTAAATATGACAGCACGGCAGCAAAGTGTTGCTGGTCCTAGCGGGGGCTTTCCATCAATGGCCATGGGCCATGGCTTTCCAGGTGATGTCGAAAGTTTTATGAGTAAATTTAATCAATCCGCTGCTCAGCAATGTTTTCCTCATGGCATGAGCATGCCCATGCCCATGCCCATGCCAATGCCAATGCCCTTCTCCATGCCCATGCAAATGCCATTTTTTCCCATGAATGATGCCATCAATAGTGTCAACAGTAGTGGCAATCAAATGAGTTCCTGGGGTCAATTGCAGGCTCATGGTCTGGGTCAGGGCTTTGCCAATGATACACTGCAAACACAAACGGTTTATGCCTCTGATTATAAGCCCTTTGCCGGTATGGGTAATAATTTTAATCATTTTCCAAATGGTGGACCAAACGGTACCATGGATCTGTTAAGTTCCACGGACTCGTCTGCCTCATATGGCGGCGGTGTTGGTGGTGGTGGCAGTGGGCCAAGTACTCTAGCTGAATTATACGGAGGTGGTGGCGGCGGCGGCGGCGGCATGGTCAGCGGTGTTGGTCAGGCAATCTATGGAATGAGTGATCAATTGCAAGGCTATCCCTTAAGTCAATTGTCCGCAATGCCCCCAGCAATGGGACAAATGTCAGCAATGAGGTAAGTTTGAGACGATTCAAACTTTTTGTTTGTGAAACTTGTGAATTATTCCCTAATTCTTGCAGCTACTCATCATATCCATATGCTGCTAACTGTGATGGCTTGCCTGGCATGGCATCAAATGGCGGCGAGTCCTATATGCAATCCATTGGCATGTGTGGTGGCATGAATTCCAAAGCTGGCAGCTAAATATCTATTTTGCTATATTATTATTGTTATCTTTTTTTTTTTTTTTTGAAATCTGAACCGATAAATTGTAAAATCTTTTGCGCCCAACTGTGCTGAGGAGGCCATAGCACAGTTGGTGTCTAATGATTAGCAACAGCTAACTACCAAAATAGGTGGCACTGATTTAATGGGAGGTCCCCCCGCTCCGCCCTCTCTCATAAGGCTCATCGCTCAACTGGAGCTTGAGCTCTTTGTTTCTCTCTCTCTCTCTGCTCGTCAAGCGTTTTCAATTTTGTTAATGACCCAAAAGTGCCGTAAAGCAATTTATACCCACCAAAAGAAGAAATGGTATTGGGAGATGGGTCTAACATACACACACGCACACACACATATGTATTTATACAGAAGACAAATAATAGCGCAGCAGGACATTGACAACAACACCCGAGAACGGGAACAGCAACAGCAACTGGCCAGAGTCAGTCTCTTGTCGGAATCGGAGTCGGAGTAATTGACTGACTGAGTGACGGACTGACTGAACCTGAGAGATTGGGGTTTTTTGGGTTTGAGTTTGGTCAGGGTCTTCCTTTCGTTCGTTCTCTGATGGTCACTGACCAAACGCCGATAATGAAGCGCAATTGTTCAACGTGGCAAACAAATTTTTGTATTCTTGGGTCACACACAAACGCGCACACACACATACAGACACAAAGTGCAACTGCAAATGGGCAATTAATCATATTGCAGGTATATGAATGTACATATATGCATGTATATTCGTCTTCTGTTTTTCTACTAATTTAAGGTGTTGCCCTATTCATGACGTAAATAAATCATTCATTTTTGTTTTTCGTTTTTTTTTCTCCTTAGATAGAATAGAGCGTCAAAGTTTTCTGACCGCCTGCAGTTTTGTGGGTGTTGACACAACATTCCTTAAAGGGCTATGCGTTTTATTTATTCCATAGATCTCATGGTATTTTTTTCCCACAAGATTAATGAACTGAATATGGTGTAGAGCGGGGAGGGGTGATACGGACGATTCGGCGGGGAGGTAAAACAAGATTGGAATAGTAGTTAAATGTCATTTCAACAGACCGAAGAAGTCTTATTCAATGGCCAACTACTTAAACGATATACTCACAACTTCAAACAATTAACTTTGGGGCTTAAGCTGACTTTCTCTCTCGTATGTCGCGGAGCCCTTTGATATTTGATTTGCCTTTTCCTATATATATATATATATATAAGTATACCTATATATGGATAGAACTTTGTTTGTGGTCATATTGCGTTTCACTTTTGCTCTACTTTCTCCGTTTTTGCGTCGATTTCATGTTGGGGGCGTTGGTTATTTGCCTGGCCCCCTTTTTTTTTTGCACACTAAAGTCAAGGAGGGGGCTAAACTGGGTCAGTGATGTTTGTTGTCTTACATAGCATGTATCTCTTTCGCTCTCTCTCTCTCTTTACATATGCCCTAAAGGAGGACCCATGAACAAATGCTCCCCCGCATGTGAAAGGGAAAAAAATCAATAGACCAACTCACTGTAATTAGCTTTGACTTAAAGTGCATGCTAAAAGTACAGGTTGAGCTAACTAAAGTACTATCTGAGTCATTCGTTTCTGAATGAGGAAAGAGCAAATGGATGACCCCATAACTTGAGGGCAAAACAGAACGTTACAATTATATATAAAACATGTACAAAATAAAAATGGTATCCTTGTTTAAATAAATGACTAGTTTTAATACTTGAATAGTTGAAGAATTCGTCAGGGAAACAAAGGAAGTTCCTCAGCCTTCAGTTTAGTTCTAGCAACTCTTGTAATTTAGCCACAAATATTGTTTTTCCCAGGCAATTTCGAATAGAAGTTTGTTCCCACACTAGACACTTTCTCCCACTGATGACTATGATGACATTGACTAAGTAGCCATCATTGACCTCTGTCCAAGCATATTTATTGATAAGAAGAGTGCTGAATTTGATTTTTGCATAAATGATATATTTATTGTAGTTTTTCCCTTTGTTGTTGAATGGTCGCTGCCGCTTTGATGTTCCTTTCTCTGTCTTATGAGAGGGACGCGTGTCAGTTGAGCATGCAAATTGGTTACAGCCATCAGTTGTCAATGCATATTAATCAGAAATCGATTTGCACGGACTGTGCTTAGGGCCATTGAAAGAAATTGATAAATTTGCCTAAAGTGACATAATTAAGTGGAGGCAGACCGACCAGACAGATGCCCATAAAAGATGCTCAGATGACCATTGTCCCCTCCATTGGTACTCCAAAAAACAAAACATCATAATCATAATAATGAAGTGTAAATGCCTCTACCCTACTTACCCCTGAGCAGTATAATCGGCTTTCAATGCGAAACAAAGAATCATCACTCGCTTCGCAATTTGATGGAGAGAAAAGAGGAACAAAAAAAGTCACGTGCCTGCTAATCCGAATCCCTGTCTATGTGTGAGAGTGTGTGTGTGTGTGTGCGTTCAGTGAAAGTTGTGCCTTGTGCCTTTAGTCTCCTGCCCCTGGCATGGGCAATTTGTTACGCTTTGATTTTCGAGTGAAAGGCAACCGCGTAAATCTCTATCTTTACCCTTGGCTTCTGATCCTGCTGACTGCTGCTGTTTAGTCCCCTTTCCTATTGTCTTTGTGACTGGTGGTCAGGACTCTGCCTGCCTACCTACTTACCTACCAACTGAAAGTTGCCCTGATTAAATTATATGTATATATATCTAGGGTTAAACGTGAGTCACTCTCGTGACACAATTGCTACTTGATTGAGCTGTTAAGCCTCGACACACAAAACATAAAGTGGAAAGGAAAGTGAAATTTATCTTCCAATAATGTGAAACAAGGGCAAGGAATTGAAATTAATTATTTGTATATTACATTAAGACTTACGTTTGATAGTTCAATAGTTTATTAAATGGCATTGTATTATATTGATTTATTTATTTAACTTCTCTGAAAACGAAATTTAGTATTTAAAATTATTTATATTTAGCTTCCGAAATGTATTCTATGGAAGCAAATATTATTAATATTTATAAGCCTTTCAATCATTTGACACTATTTGGTAAACTTTTTGTAGGGTAAATAATAATTTTTTTTTCCAATTATAAAACTCTATAAGAACTCTCTGATTTTTAATAGCATTTATACTGTAACGAAATATATTTATAAATATTAACTGGTAACATTACGTAGAATACTTAATAAATGTGCAGTACTCCTAAGCACCGATGCACAGAATATGCCAATTGATCTTTAGAGATTCCCTAAACAAATACATACATAAATTACATTTTATTTATTTACTTTTAAAATTAATTAAAAATGTCAAAAATTGAAATTGGAATATTGGGAAATTACCGAACAGATAGAAAAAGGGACTTTTTGTTGTTACAAGATTTGTAGCTTGTCCAAATTTAAAAAAAGCTTTAAGTATGTTAAATTATCCTAGGTTGTAGGACCTGAATTAGAGTGAAATCCTCGAATTTGGACATGCATTTTTTTTACTACTATCACATTGTTATTTAGGATAACCCTAATCTATGACATTCTTAAGTTGTTTAAATGGTGTTAAATTCCAAACATCGGTGAGTTGATCATTCTCAAAAATAGCATGCAAACGGTATCTTATCTTCTCTGATCAACGACATGAGCAACCAAAACGAACTAATTGAGACAGTTCTCTTTAAAAGGTGTCATAATTGATAATTGCCTCGTGATTGTTATACAAATGGTAAGCAATGTTTTCGACTCTCCCATAGTTCATCTTACGTAATCATCCTTACGTAAAGCCTATCTATAAGGAATGTAACATATAGTGCCAAAGATGCAAGACATGTGAGTTAAGAAGTTTTGGATCCAACAATCCCCATAACCGAAAACGCTCAATTTGGAGCATATGGAAACCAAATTTAGCTAATTACCGGCTATTGTCTTGTATTTTCCATTCGGATAAATATTGGCAATCCCATCGCTAGCTAGAGCAAAGAATCCTGTAAAAATCCGTTCACTAATCCCTTTATTAATTAATCCTTTCTCTAGATTAACTACCATGGTGTTTTTTTCTTTAAGCTTAAGTGAGAGCAAAATTGCCTAAGATATTATCGTTTCTCACGCTTTCTCCTAATTAGGAAATCCTTTAAAAGAATTTCCACTACATAAAATCGACGCGCACAACACACATGCAAGGCGATAATGCCATGTTTTCCCCTTTTTTTCTGTCTCGTTTGGGCGTTACAAATAACGACAAATTACACACACCAAATGCTCGCTCACTCTCTCACACACACACACATTCGGTTCGATATGTTCTGTATCTCGTATTTACAAAAATTTGCAAACAATATTGATTTCGAAACGATCAAAATAAAAATTAATCAATGCACTTAAAAAATTGAAAATTTTTATAAGGGAAAGAGAAAGAAACCTTGTACATGACGACATAAGTGGCAATTGTTATAAAAAGGAGAAGTCAATGGCGTGGAAATGTCAATGGAGAAACCCCTTCTATTTTGCCCCGCTCTTCCCCTCTTTCAGATTTTAAAGTACTTTAAAAAAACAACAACAACAACAGCACAATAACAAAAGGAACTTTACTAATTTATAACTTATGACTGTATGCCATAAAAAACAATTTTCTATGCCACTACAAAGCAGAGCAAAAGCCAAAATTTGACATGAGTAGCGGTCGCTTAGCCATATATCCATATAAGCAACCGCCCAACCCTTCATCGTAATCTGTAATCCGTAACCCTTTTCTGTTTTCGATTTTTTTTTTTGTGTTTCATCCTCCTATACACATGTGAGTATGTCTATATACACTCTCCACATGTCGGCAAGCGAATTAATCGAAGAGAAATGATTTATTTAGCGCTTGGACGGCGAAAGCAACACTTCAGTGACCCAAAAGGGTTAACACAACAACCCAAACCCAAACCAAAAACGAAACCCAACCCAAACCAAACCAAAAAGCAAACCAATCTTCACCCTCTCACCAATCGTTTTTTTCCGGGCATTTGTGTAGCCGCGCGCACCCAAATCAAATTTAAACTGTTTTCAAAACTGCATTTCTATAAAAAAAAAAAGGAAAAAGAAGAAGAGGGATCGACACACTGTTCCATTGATGATGGGCATTAATTGGAGTTTCGTGATCCTTCAATTCGCATAGGGTAGTTTCCTCATCCTAAATGCCATGCATTTTAGGTCGATTTACTTCAATTTTTACCCTCCGTTTTTTTGTGTGAAATTTCTTCACATGCATTTCGATTTATTTTCATTTTTTTTCCTTTTTTTTTGGCAAATTTCACACTGCATTTTTATGGTTTTGCCTCTTTCAAAATATTTATGACCACGCGAATTTTTTTATACGTAATTTTTTTTTGTAATATTTTCTTGTTTTGATTGTTGTATTTTTTTTATTGTTTTGATTGGTTTTCTTAAGGATTTGTTTTGTGACAACCCATACCTTTTTGATTGATTTTACAGGAAAAGGAACTATTTGTCGTAAATTTGCAGCAATTAATAAAACTACAAAATATTTGCCAGCGTTTGAATTGTGGGAAAATATATTCGCAAACAGCTGCAAAAGGCAAAAACTTTATGACCAAACAAAAAAAAAAGGATACTCCTCCAGGGAGTAACCAAAACGAAAAACTCCGTCAGAGAGATCCTCGTAAAGTTTACTTATCTTTAGGCTGTTTTTTATGGTCCTTTATTTTTTAGTTAACTTAAAGAATAAAGTTGTTTAGTTGTGTAAATTCCATGTAGAGGATAATCCACCGTTTACAAAGTTTGAAATATAATTTGAAGTCCCCTTATTATAGAAGTCAAGGAAAACCAAGAATCCAAAACACACTATAGAAATAGCCCAGTCAAATTTAGATCTTTAGATGGCTTTGCGGCAAAACGTCCAAACGAATTTTAAGACAACACACGACTAAAAAAAGTAGAAGGACGAAAAAGGTAAAAATTAAGATTATCATATTTAACAGACAATAAATTCAAATATTAACTTACTTAGTTTTATTAAAGTAAAACTTCAGTTTTTTTTACTATTGGCATGTTAATTGTGTACATATGTATGTTCTCCCAAGAAGAATAAAATGATAATTGAAATAAATTCCATGTATACTACTATTCCGATACCCCGCCATATTTTCTTCTTCTCTTCGTATTGACTGTGAGTTATTTGTCGACCACGACCACGTAACAATAGATGTTATGCATGACCAAACAAAAAAAAAGGATACTCCTCCAGGGAGTAACCAAAACGAAAAGCTCCGTCAGAGAGATCCTCGTAAAGTTTACTTATCTTTAGGCTGTTTTTTTATGGTCCTTTTTTTTTAGTTAACTTAAAGAATAAAGTTGTTTAGTTGTGTAAATTCCATGTAGAGGATAATCCACCGTTTACAAAGTTTGAAATATAATTTGAAGTCCCCTTATTATAGAAGTCAAGGAAAACCAAGAATCCAAAACACACTATAGAAATAGCCCAGTCAAATTTAGATCTTTAGATGGCTTTGCGGCAAAACGTCCAAACGAATTTTAAGACAACACACGACAAAAAGAAGTAGAAGGACGAAAAAAGTTAAAAATTAAGATTATCATATTTAACAGACAATAAATTCAAATATTAACTTACTTAGTTTTATAAAAGTAAAACTTCAGTTTTTTTTACTATTGGCATGTTAATTGTGTACATATGTATGTTCTCCCAAGAAGAATAAAATGATAATTGAAATAAATTCCATGTATACTACTATTCCGATACCCCGCCATATTTTCTTCTTCTTTTCGTATTGACTGTGAGTTATTTGTCGACCACGTAACAATAGATGTTATGCATGACCAAACAAAAAAAAAAGGATACTCCTCCAGGGAGTAACCAAAACGAAAAGCTCCGTCAGAGAGATCCTCGTAAAGTTTACTTATCTTTAGGCTGTTTTTTTATGGTCCTTTTTTTTTAGTTAACTTAAAGAATAAAGTTGTTTAGTTGTGTAAATTCCATGTAGAGGATAATCCACCGTTCACAAAGTTTGAAATATAATTTGAAGTCCCCTTATTATAGATGTCAAGGAGTCTTGGTTCTCCAAAACACACTATAGAAATAGCCCAGTCAAATTTAGATCTTTAGATGGCTTTGCGGCAAAACGTCCAAACGAATTTTAAGACAACACACGACAAAAAGAAGTAGAAGGACGAAAAAAGTTAAAAATTAAGATTATCATATTTAACAGACAATAAATTCAAATATTAACTTACTTAGTTTTATAAAAGTAAAACTTCAGTTTTTTTTACTATTGGCATGTTAATTGTGTACATATGTATGTTCTCCCAAGAAGAATAAAATGATAATTGAAATAAATTCCATGTATACTACTATTCCGATACCCCGCCATATTTTCTTCTTCTTTTCGTATTGACTGTGAGTTATTTGTCGACCACGTAACAATAGATGTTATGCATGACCAAACAAAAAAAAAAGGATACTCCTCCAGGGAGTAACCAAAACGAAAAGCTCCGTCAGAGAGATCCTCGTAAAGTTTACTTATCTTTAGGCTGTTTTTTTATGGTCCTTTTTTTTTAGTTAACTTAAAGAATAAAGTTGTTTAGTTGTGTAAATTCCATGTAGAGGATAATCCACCGTTCACAAAGTTTGAAATATAATTTGAAGTCCCCTTATTATAGATGTCAAGGAGTCTTGGTTCTCCAAAACACACTATAGAAATAGCCCAGTCAAATTTAGATCTTTAGATGGCTTTGCGGCAAAACGTCCAAACGAATTTTAAGACAACACACGACAAAAAGAAGTAGAAGGACGAAAAAAGTTAAAAATTAAGATTATCATATTTAACAGACAATAAATTCAAATATTAACTTACTTAGTTTTATAAAAGTAAAACTTCAGTTTTTTTTACTATTGGCATGTTAATTGTGTACATATGTATGTTCTCCCAAGAAGAATAAAATGATAATTGAAATAAATTCCATGTATACTACTATTCCGATACACCGCCATATTTTCTTCTTCTTTTCGTATTGACTGTGAGTTATTTGTCGACCACGTAACAATAGATGTTATGCATGACCAAACAAAAAAAAAAGGATACTCCTCCAGGGAGTAACCAAAACGAAAAGCTCCGTCAGAGAGATCCTCGTAAAGTTTACTTATCTTTAGGCTGTTTTTTTATGGTCCTTTTTTTTTAGTTAACTTAAAGAATAAAGTTGTTTAGTTGTGTAAATTCCATGTAGAGGATAATCCACCGTTCACAAAGTTTGAAATATAATTTGAAGTCCCCTTATTATAGATGTCAAGGAGAACCAAGAATCCAAAACACACTATAGAAATAGCCCAGTCAAATTTAGATCTTTAGATGGCTTTGCGGCAAAACGTCCAAACGAATTTTACAACAACACACGACAAAAAGAAGTAGAAGGACAAAAAAAATATAAAAATTAAGATTATCATATTTAACAGACAATAAATTCAAATATTAACTTACTTAGTTTTATTAAAGTAAAACTTCAGTTTTTTTTACTATTGGCATGTTAATTGTGTACATATGTATGTTCTCCCAAGAAGAATAAAATGATAATTGAAATAAATTCCATGTATACTACTATTCCGATACCCCGCCATATTTTCTTCTTCTTTTCGTATTGACTGTGAGTTATTTGTCGACCACGAAACAATAGATGTTATGCATCTGCTCGAGGTAAGTTTTCAGTTCCTTGATTTCTTCATCGGTTACTTCGCCACCATAGGAATCCAGGACAATGGCATCATCAGCACTATAAGCAGCAGCAGCTATCACCTTAAACTTTTGATAACCATACTTCACGTCTATCATTGCATTTAAATATTGGACCAAGCCCACTGGGCCGTTCTCTGTGATAGCCATTTTAATTGCAGCAAGAATTTTGGGAAAATTTATTATAATATTTATTTTTAATACAGTTTATGTCGACTGATTTCACACAATAAATTGATATAAAATATAAAGCGTGCTCAGTTTAAATATTGTAAAATTAGACTAAAATTTCGTCGCCAATTTTTCCTTAAATAAATGTCCTATCTAAGTTATAAGTCCCAAGTTATCACCATTGTTATTTTCTTGTTAAAATCATTTCTTATATCTTATACAGGACATGAACTACCACGCAACTGAGCATAGGCAAGATTTTTTATTTAACAGGACTAAGACTCAGAAACAGGACTACTTTTGAAGCAATTGAACATCTTTAAATATATACAAAGATTCACAACTTATTTTTTCTTTTTGCTAAAGTCATAAATGTGCAATATTAATATTTATTTAAATACTGTTTGAAGCACTACTCTTCGAAGTATTTTCATTAATGCTGTTATTTAAGGAATCATATTTGTTCTCCATATAATCCATTTTTAATTCCAGGCTGTGATTATGCCATTAGTCATATCATAGTCAAATGTCCTTTTGATAAAAAGGTGTGGAATGATGGATTATTTTTTTGTTGTAAAGGAATTTGGTTTATTGTACCAAGATGAAACTCTTTTTCATTGCTTGAAAAATGTGCATGGTCAGTTGAAAATTAAATTACTTTACGGTTGAGTGACATCTTGACATGTTAAGCTAGTTTATGGATCTCTTTGGAAAACTATGATAGTTTTTCGATTTCGATGGACCCAATTGAGCATCACTAATATGATGGCACGTTGGCGGCAAAAAGTCCTTAAATTGATTTTAACACATTCATTTTGCGTGACCCCTTTGCAATGAGACAACGAACTCGAAACGAATTTGCTGTCGCGGGGTAATAAATTTTTTGGTTGGGTCCACTCTTTTGGTCAATATAGGGTTGGAGGATGGAGAATGAATGAATTGAGTATGTTTACAATTTCCGCTCACTCTCTCTCGCTTTCCATCTCACTGTCAGTTTTTCAACATTTTTATCAACTCTATTTTAAATAGTCCTAATGACATCCGTTCCCTTTTTGCCTTGAATGTGTGTGTGTGAATGTGTGTGTGTGTGTGTGTGTGTGTGTGTGTGTGTATGTGTGTGTGTGTGTGTGTGTGTGTGTGTGTGTGTGTGTGTGTGGGTAGCCTTTTATTGTTTTTCATTTCCTAATCAGGATGGCTCATTGTGTTTCTCCGAGTGGTGCAAACACAGGATGTAAGTGAATGAGTGTGTCCGTGTGTGGTTAAGGGTTGCCTGCCCTTGGCCACAACACACACACACACACATTCACACTGACCAAGATTGTCGTAACTCTACCCCATACTCTAAAACTTTTGGATATTGTTGTTATCAAGTATTTTATAGTAGAAGCGATCAAAATTTACGATAAATGCTTTAAATTTTCTACACACCTCCAACAAAATACAAAAAAGTTTTTGTTCCGTTAAGTGAGCATGGCTAAACTGATTTGTTAGAGATCATAAATTTCATTAGAACTTGAAAGTAGAGTAGATAATAGATGACATCACATGTGTGACACACACATGTGTGTATGTATGTATGTATGTGTCTATGAAAAAGGAGTTTTCTTTTTCGATTTTGGCTTTATTTTGTTGGTTTTTGATAATATATTTTCAGGGGAGGATTCTTAAGGGAAAGTCTGCACCTGCTGCTGTTGTTGCTGTTGCTGTTGCTGCTGCTGCTCCTCCTTCTCCTCCATCTTATTCGCTTTTAATGAGCAAAAGCCTTTCATCGTGTTGTTGCTCCAGCAATTACTTTATCCAATATCCATATGCATATATGAATCGCAGATATTCTTGATTTTTTATGTATTTTGGCGAACAAAACCAAAAAAAAAAAAAAGAAAGCATCATCAATCTCTGTCTACAACTGTTAAAAGCGCATGCATTTAAATTAGACATTTAAGCCACGGCTAAAAATCGAAACACGGGCATGGGGTGGTTAGGTATGTATAGATGTATGAACATGTATCTCGGCATACCCCAAGTGTCAAAAGCATGTGGAGCTGTTGCTGTTGCTGTTGCTGCGTCGTCACCCAGGAAACGCTTAATAGGATTTTCACAATATTTTCCTTTTTTTTTTTTTTGCTTTCCTTTTACTATTTTGCTGTGGCTGTTACTGGTTACCAACCAGTCAATGGCAGTCGCTTTGCTTTACATTCTTTGTGTGTGCCCTTCGTTTTTCTTCCTTTTTTTTTTTAATTTCTCAAAATATTTTTGCCTTTTGCCAAAAGGGGTTAGGAAAATGCCAGAGCTCAACCCTCTTTCCGCTCAGAAAAAAAAGGAAAAAATTCTTTTACACTCACTCTCGAGCTCTGCAGGTGATATGTGTTTGTGTGTCTGTATTTTTATTTTGTTGCATGTTTTGTTTTAAACAGGATATAGCTTCCTGTTGTTAGGGTTTCATGCACCGCATAACATTAAAATTCAGATTTTGATTGATCATCCTGGTGCTAGCTACTCCTGCTGCTCCAGCGGCTGCTGCTCCTGTCGAATCTCAGTATTTCGTGGAGTGGATGATGAGGGCAATAAGCAATAAGCATTGCGTCAAACAATTTTTGTCTTTTGCCTATTTTTTTGACTTGTTTTAAAGCTTGTCTAACATGGTTGACAATTGCTGGAGTTTTTTTTTCGTATTATTCTGTGTATTAGCCAGGTGTGAGAAAAATTTCGATTAAGTTGTACCTTTCCCATGAGGCAGCTTTATTAAAGATATCGCTTGTAAAAATTTCGCTTTCAGTTGTTTAGTTATTCAATAGTATTGGTTTATGTTCTCAAAAACCATTTTACTTAAGACGACTTAAAGATAATTCTTGTTTGTTTATCTATTCTTTTACAATCAACTAGCGACCTTGCTTTCAAGGACTTGTCTCAAGTGTCATGAGCATTAACTACTCATGTCATGTCATTAACTACTATTTAAACTTATGTGTCTCGCGTTTCTGTTATACCCGTATATCCTGACAATTTTAGAAGTGAGATTTTATGCCTTGGCACAAGGTTTTCAAGACGAGAAGTCCTTTTAAGGGTTTGAAGTCGAATAAGCGACGGTTGAGAAGAAAGTGCGAAACGGCAAAAACTAAAAAGTCTTCTATTTTAATTGAATTAGGCGACGAATTCTGCACTATTTCAAATTTTAAGACTAATAAATTAATAAATACTTATGTAGCTCAACCAAGTGTTATTTAATGCTTACAAAAAATATCTCAACCGAAAAAATATCTCGAAAATATAGTTTAGTATCGTAAAAGGCAAAAAAGTTAAACAAAAACAAAACATTCCAAGTTTTTACAAAACAAACAAACATCACAGCAAACAAAATGAATATGGGATCAATACCATTTTTTCTATTTTGATCACACAACTTTAAGACCCTTAGGTTTTGAAACCAATTAGAACAATTCCTGAAATTTTGTCACACTGTTTATTTTCTAAACTAAATTGCCTTAAACATTTGAATGGCTTCACATTTCTTATATACAAAGGATTCTATTTCAACCAACTTTTGGGATATATCAAATAATCATCTGTGAATTAGGCATATTTTATGTAAATGAGAACTTTCGTCCTTTCGGCAATAAACAATTCAAGAAACTTTTTTTATTTTATGCAAATTTCGATTTATATCAATACATTGCTTTAATCCTTTAACTGTGCATTGGAGAAAGTCAAATTAAATTTCGTCACGCTAACTAAACTTTCCCAGGAAAATGTTCAATCAAACTGAAGCCATTTCACATGCATTGGTATTTTATTCTTCTATATATATATTTTTTTTACAATTCTGATGGCTGGTTTTGTGTGGTGGTTGTGTGTGGACCACTTAAATATGCATGAATTTTTTCCTGTGTGTGTGTGTGTGGCCCGACAAAACCGAAAATTCGATTAACAACAATGCATATTGATGGAATAATTGAGCAATTCTAATGAGCCACAAACAGCAACAGCAACAGAGGCAACAAATTGCAGTCAGTTGAGGGACGACCGCTGATTTCTACACAGAGTTTTTTTATGCTCGGTCTCGGTTTCGGTTTCTGTTTCGCTTTCCTTCGTTTTTCTATTTTCCAAAGAACCGCAATATTTGCATTTGATTGACAACAAAGTTAATTGAGTGTGCAGTTGAGAACTGTGCTACGACATTTGCATAGAGGCGCAAAAAACAACAACAAAAAACAAACATTTATTATACTTAACTATGATTTTTTTCTATTTTATTTGATTTACATTCTCTTTCGTACGAGGGGTATATTGGCTATTCCTTTACGATTGAGTCTATATGGCTGTCGATATATCTATGAAAAGGATCTCTCATTGAAAATGCTTTTGGAACGCTTTAAGAAGAAGAAGAACTTAATACATTGAATTGAAGGAAACAAAGCAGATTATTTTTATTCGTAACTTATCTTCTTAGATTTTCTGAGCTCAATAATTTACAATAGAAACTTGAAGCAAGGGTATAGTTCCGTCGCTATGATGATAACTTGCCTTACTGTTTTTGCTGCAGGGGGTTGAGATTTCATTAATTTCGCAGTTCGCGCTGACAGTGTCATTTGGCTAGGTGACTGATGATGGGTGTTGCGAGTTCGGTTTGAGGTGAGATCTCGATCTCTTGGGCCTAAATGTCATTTCAATGAATTTATAATTGGGAATTATGCGAAAAGCAGCATGAAAATTTACATATTTCTACACTCTTGGATCCTTTTTTTTTCTTTTTGCCTCTTTGTTGGGCTGTGTTAGTTAATTAATGATTTTATGCAAAGTTTTCTTTCAACTTTTGTGTGTGTGTGTGTTTATTTTTTTTTTTCTTCTTTTGGTTGGATTTTGTATTTTGCATACATGACACTTTTTTTTTTGTCATTGGTGGATTTTTTTTGTTTTCTTTTTTGTTATTTTGAAACTGTTTCATCATTAATCAGACCTTTAAGCAGTTGCCATGTTGTTTGATGGCTTCAACTCATTAACCCTTTTGTTAGCCCTTTTGACAGTTGAAAGCAAAGAAAACGGAAAATAGCAACAAAAGTTTTCTTCTTATATAAATATTTGCATTGCCTTCTGTGTGCGTGTCTTTTTTATTCGATTGTCAAACACGTGAGAAAGTATTTTTGTTCTTTTTTCATTTCGCTACTCATTTTGTCTTTCAATTCTCGACGATAGAAATCCTTATTAATGATCTGACATTCAACCTTTTGGCACTTTTAATTAGCTAAATCTTGACTTTTTGGCACAGCTGCCATCACCACCAATTCTGGAATTGACTTTGTCTCTTTCTCTCTTACTTTCTAAGACTAACAGTTTGGCCTGCTGTGAAATCGTTTTTCCCAAAAATCAAAATCTTTCGAAACAATATATCAACATAATTTCCTATACCTTCTATCAAGATGAACATTAAGTCAATAAGTGGGCAATAATACACAAGTTTCATAAGAAAAGAAAAAGCTATAACAACAGCAACATATAAAAAAAAAAAAATATCAACAAAACCTGCCCCTCAATCTTATAAAGGAATTATGCCATATTTTGTAAATTGGTAAAAAAGAAATAGAAATAAAAACAACCAAACAGTCACAATTTTGCTGTATTTTAGTTGTATTCTGTATACCCTTACAAACAAAAGAAACAAAAGGTGATTATATGATATAGGTCTAATAAAATAAAAAATTAACCATCAGAACATAGATAAGTCTCATTAGGAAGAACTTCTAAACAGTCTACAAAAGGTAGTGATAAAGTTGCAAAATATAAAAATCAGTTGCTAAAAACCTGAAAACATACTTTAATATTCATATGGTTTCAAGTAAAAATGTTTGTAAGTTATTGCGAATTTACAGCTTTACTACAAATTGTATATAACCTTTTCTTTTCAGTAAGGGTATGCAACAAACAAAAAAATTTGCCAAAGTGCTGAGGACAAAAAAAAGAATTGGCAATTGTGATAAACAAAAGATTGAGGTACATTATGTCAGGCGCAAGAATTATGACTTTTGATTTTGGTTACATGATAAGGCCTCTTTTTGAATTATGGGGGCACAAACAGCAGGAGACTAAAAAAGAGAGAGTGGAAACACACAATGGGGTTGCGGGGAAAGTATTACAAGTAACTATTAACTGGGGTGGAAAATGATCTTCAACTAAATGTAAAAGAAACAAAAGAAAATGTGCCAAATATGCCTACAACCACTCACCTTTCACACTAATAATAATTCATAATTAAAAAATAAAAAACCAAGGAAATGAGGAAACTTCTATGCGGGCTTATGTAGATCGCTTTAACTTAACCCCATCACGCCGGCAAATTGCCGCCTGGGCATTAAAAGTCACGCAAAAAATCATAATTAATTGCTTCTCAATGTTTGGTTGGGTTTTTGATGTCTAAACATCATTAATATCTATAAGATTTTTATTTTTTTGACGAGTTGTGCTACCAGAGTGTTTAACCCGCGGCGCGTACATTAACCCACCACACACAACCACCAAAACGCTGTTAAACTGAAGTTCCACGAAAGAGTAAGACCCGCATAATGCCTTAAGGCCATATTTGACGCCGTTTGCCTTTGCCCGGGACTCTGTTGCAAAGTCAATTTCAATTAAACGCGCGGATTAAAACAAGAAGACGACACGAAAGGAAGCCAAAGGAGAGTAGGACTTTTGCACTTTGTTTCAGACACCCTTTCTATCTGTCACTGGACAAATTGGATTTTCGTAAATAAGCTAAAGTAGCAGCATATTTTGAATTAAAGATCATTAATAAAAATCATAAATAAAGGCATGGCGAATGACGTCACGTTTTTGTGATTAGCTGAGGCGCAAGAAAGGATTGTCCCTTCCCAATATACATACATACATATGTGTCTGTGTGGGTTGTGGTTACTTTTCAACAAAAAAAAAACACAATTTCTAATTAGTTTTCCCGTCTTTTTGGTTAGCGTTTTTCTTTGCATCATTTTTGCGTCTAATGCATTCTGATGATCTTATGGTTGAGTGAGCCCAGCCGTAAGTGTGACAAATTTGATTAATTAACAATGTTGCCACTGAATTTTATGTTACACTGTGACAATTTGTCATAAGCAAAGAATGTTGGTTATAAGCTTTAACAATATAATAAATAAATCATTTATTTTTATAGGTACTTATTTGCTGGACATTGATTTGGGAAACGAGTTTAAAGTGCCTTAAGATTGATAGAAACATTTTTAATGATATTAATTAGTTTACTATTTGAATTGGAGTGTCAGAGAAGGAAAAAACTCAGTTCAATTTTAAATTTTATTCTAAATACGTGTGTCATGATAATGCACTGGCACTCAAACCTCTGGACACCAGCATGCAGATTAAACGTCTGATAAGAAGTCATCCACTTGACCTACCATTTATACCAAGGACGGACTGGTGACTCCACCCATATTTTATGATTACCTTTGACAATATTTGCTTGTTGTCTATTTAGGATAGATCGTAAACAAAAATACATATCAATAAATACGAGTAGCACAGGAAACTGAATTCCACATACAATGAAACAGCAATTTCTGTATATACATTAATCAATTTGTAGAAAGCAAACAAAACGTCACCAGATTCGGAATCTACGAAGAATTCTAAGACTTATTCACCAAGAAACCATTTGTCTTAAGTAAAGCATGGAAGCTAAAGTTTTTAGTCAGTGAAAAGAAATTGGAAATTTTCTAATAAATTCATAGAAATGTCAGCTTTTAAATATTTTTTTATTAATTTGCAATATGTTAAGAACAATTTCAAGTATTAGTGGATAATTTTGTTTCAACTTTTAATTTACAAGAATTACTTTCAAAAGGGAACCAAAAATTGAATGTGAATAAGTTATAACAATGTAGAATTGAGTAAAAACTACAATTGTTTTCCAGTACCACAATCAAATTAGTTTAAAAAACAACCAAATGTAAACTTGATTCGGTTCTCTCTATGAATTCGATTAAGTCACACATTGAATGAATGAGTTTGACTATTATTTGCATTTTATTTATTATCATTTATTCGATTTCTTAATAGCTAATTTTTACGTAAACTAAACATATAGATAGCTTTGGGGTTCATTTTAGTTTATCATTTGCTCTTTTCTAAGTTACAACTTCATCGACATCATTTCTTTATTCTCCTTTCTCCCATCTTTAGCACCCTTTATTTCTTTTCATGTCGTTGGAATGGCAAACAGCTCTATAAAAAAAAGCAACAAAATTTACATAACTTCTCAATATTATTTTTTGTTTTTTTTTGGGGGGGAATAAAACAAAATCTAGCACATAATTATGTCGTCCATAATTCAAAAAATTTTCCGCCTTGAGAAACAAGTTTAAGGCCATCTGAAGAATCTGAAGAAAAAAGTGAGTACATTGAAATTATAACATACAAGACATATAATTTAATGGCATCAAGATCATAAAAATTTCCGCATCATATATGACCGTTGGTCATAAATATTCAAATTTCGGCAATTTTCACAGCATCCCAGACAAAAAAAAAAAAAAAAAGAATACACACAGAAAATTGTTGCATCAATCATAAAAAACAAGCTCATTAAAAGCCTTCAAAAGGAATTTGGTTACAAATATTAAATGCGTCTTCCAGGCGCAAAAGAGATAGATGAGAGGGAGAGAGGGGGTAGTAGCTGGCCGGGCAGCTGACCATGATTTGCATATAAAAGGCATTTAAACGCAACAAATTGCATGTAAATTGTTTCCCTTTCTCATCCTTTCATCGTCATCATCATCATCTCGCTCGCCACTAATTATGCCCATCGAGGAAAAGTGTTGAGAGATAAATCTTAAACGAAAATCGGCAGGGAAGCCCTCTGTCTCTCTGCCCAACTGTCCCATTTGAGGGTTGGGTTAGATTGGGCAGAACCTGGACCTTCCTCCTTCGGTGGACCAGTGTGTCCTTTTCTATAAATTTTCGAATTATTTTTGGCAAGGCCGCAACCCAAAAAGGAGCAACAGCAACAACAAAGACGAAACAAAAAAAAAAGCATAACGAATAAACGCGACTACTTCCTGTTCCCATTGTCGACAGCAGCGGCTTGTCCTAACAACGTGTTAATGTCCTTGTTCCTGTCCCAGAGCCGAGGCCGTGGCCGAAGCCGGAGAGTCAAAGTCTAACCCTTTTTTTTCGCCAGCAGCCTCTCGTCACCGGTTGACACTAATGTGCCGCATTACAAACTGTTGAGCAATTTAATTTAATGTATAGTCGGTCGCTCGGTCGGCCGGTTGGTCGATTCTGTATGGATAGTCGGCCGGTACATCGGGTTGCAATTTTTGTTTCCTGGGGTCGTCGTTGTCGTCATCTCATCATCATCATTGAGGTCTTGAGATTTATTCAAATTAATTTTTTTCTTTTCATTCTTTAGTGTTTTTCCGGTTGGGGTTACGATACGTTAGCTGGGAAAAATTTTTGCTTTAAGGAAATTTATTGCCTTTGGAAATTTTTGTGGCTTTTTGTGTTATTTTTGGTTCATTAAATATAATTTCATGGTTGAGTTTTGACTTAATTAAGTGGCATTTGGAGAATGAAGTGTCCTTGAGCGCTGCGAGAGGCTAAATGAGTTGGAAAAATGTCGCAGCGAAATCCCTTGGTGAAATTTCACTAAAACTTATTGAGTGAGAAAAAGGAAGAGAGAATGGGGAACAAAAACTTGATAATTATTTTTAAATTTAATTTTGGCAATAAGATAAATTTTGGTGTTTAGAGAGAAATGCCAAAAAAAACCGTCAAGTTTTTAGAATGATATCTATGACATACATATGCATATGAAATAATGTCAATACATAATGTCTTAGGTGAAGTTTTGTAGGTCAAATAACTTAGTCTATATCAAGATTAAGAAAATAATTTGTAGAAATGTAAGTGGATAATACTGTTTTCGTTTTTGATGCCCAATAAACTGATCGTAATCGGAATCGAAGTCCTCTGGCTTCGGTTTCGAAGTTAATTTGTTCACACATTTTTAACAATTAATTATCAATGTCAAAACAACTAATGACAATGAAACATATTTGCACCCTTGGAAGAAATAATAGAAATGGTCAGTAATTTAAGAAAGCACATATCTCATTTTAATTTTCTCTTTTTAAGAAAGAAAAAAAAACGAGCCACATATTGGGTGAAAATACAAAAGGAGAAAGTATAACCTTTACCAATACGTTTAGCACAACATCACGATCAGGTCGAATTAAAGTTACTTTGACAAACTTCAGAAAAAAAAAAAAATAACAAACCCCACACACAAATACAAAAAAAAAATGTTTTTATTAACAGTAAAAAAAAAAAATGCAACAAGAAATCAAAAATAATCGATACCTGCATATATGCCAGGAAATTAACTTTTTAAATTTTAATTTTTTCAAATTAGTAATAAAGTATGATAAATATAAAATTTGTGACTTCGTTTTTGGTAGAAAAATTAGTTTTTTAAATTTTTGAGAGTTTAAATACTTTAGTAAAAATAAGATCGAAATATTGGAGTAGGCGTTTGCCTCAATCTTCCCCCAGCAACAACTGAAATTACACTTTAATTTCAATAAATAAAAATGTGTGTAACGAAAATACTATTAACGACAAAAACCTTTTGAATGAAATTTGAAATAAAGATCCATAAATAAACCATCACCTGGAGGCAATTCAACATGTTGTTGGGCGTCCTTCTTTTCGGAGACAGAGTTTCAACGAGAACCGTTGTTGGCAGTATTTATATGCTTAGTGTTTTGCTTTCCGTTTAAAAAATCGTGTTGAAAATTTAAGAAAGATAATTAAAATAAGCAAACGTATTAAAAAGTTAGCATCACCAAATATTGCATAGAATAGTTTCATGCTATTTCTCGCCTCATTCTTTTCGGAGACGGAATTCCCAATGAAGTCAATATATGGTGACTGTCTTTTAATTTTTTATAATTTTTAGGAAGTTTATATGAATAAGGAAAATGTGGAAATAGTTTTGTGGTTAGCATCACCAAATATTGCACAAAATATTTCCATGCTATTTCCTGCCTCTTTCTTTTCGGAGACGGACTTTCCGAATGTCTTTTAATTTTATAGAATTATTAGGAAGTTTATATGAATAAGGAAAATGTGGAAATAATTTTGTGGTTTTCCAAGCTGATTAAAAAGCTTTGACCGCTTTAAGCTGGCTTTAATTGCATTTGCAATCTTAGTAAACAGATATATTAGGGGAAATATTGTTTGGGTAAAAAGGAAAAAAAAATTGAGCTGCTGTTGCTCTCATCTCGAAAGCAACTGAGGGAGCCTCGCACAAATTATCGATAAATTAAAGGAATAAGCACGGGTGTGTGAGGAATTGATCGTTCTAGCAGTATTAGGGTTGAAATCGAATATTTCTCCAAAATGAATGGTGAATAATTAGCGGGTAAATATTTACTCGCTATTCAGTGTTGAAAAGTGAAAAAATCGGGTTGAAATCGATTACTTTTCCAAAATGAATGGTGGATAATTAGAGTAAGGAAAAGAGGTATATATCCGTTCAATGGAATAAAGGTAAACTTAGAAATATAGTAGTTTTCCTTTAATACTACTTTTTTTTAGTATTGAAAGCGAGTTGGACAAAAAAAACTTGTGGATTATTTGTTTTCTAATATTTTTTCGCTTTGATAGCTACAGGCGTCAAGATTAGACTTAGATTTCTTAACTAATTAAATCTACGAATCACATGGCGATGTTATTTTAAATTGAAGTGTCTGCACTCCGGTGATATATATATGTACATATATACGAGCCCTCTCCGTGAATGTCTCTTTTTGATTTTTCGAGCGCACTGCGAAAAATGGCCCATTTCACAAGCTTCCATTAGAGAATTCGGTAAAAAGCATTCCATTTTCTAAGTACTTGACGATAGCCACAGTTTGTATCTATCCTTTTTCTAAGATCCTATTTGTCGCCACCGACTTCCGAAGCCAACCTATTAGTCAGTGAGACTGTACCAAGGCAATTTTGGTTGTACGTTTCCACGAGAAGTCATATGTACATACATACATATGTATTTGGATGTCTTATAAATATCCTTGCAGTAGAAGTTCAACTGAATTAAACCAATATATCTCTGTGGGTGACTGATTGCGAGATACGCACGTAAGGAGGTGTTTCAACAGTTTGCGTAGAAGCTTGTTCTGGAATCGCTGCTGAATATCAATGTTTGAATTAGACGATGTGTCCCAGAATTGTATACCATTAGTCCATACAGACTTCAAAATGAACTTGTAGAGCAGCACTTTGTAACAGGTGCTGACAGGTGCTCGGATCTCCTGCCGAGTAACCACTGCATTTTGTAGAGTTTTAAAATTAGCTGAGTTCTCTTAATCTTAATCATAAATCTAAAGCAACTAAGGCTTCAGCTTTATATAAGTACAAGGATTCCATAAAATAAATGCTAATCAAATTACGCTCAGAGAATGGAAGTTCCCTGAGCAAAATTGGAAATAAAAATCATTTTGTTATCAAAAAATTGTTTGAATTTTAGGAGAAGAAAAAAATAGTTCCCTAAAAATCAAACAATACAAAAAGCAAAAGAATAATGAAAAATAAAAAGGTTCATTATACTCGCGGACTAATCGCTATAGCCAACTGTCAATCAAGTTTATGACTTCTAATGACAATTCACATTTCTATTGTATTTGGTTTTTGCTTTTGTTGTTTTGTTGTATGTCCCTGTTGGTTTTTATCGTGCGTCTGTCATCAATAAATTAACTCGATACAAAAATGCCAACACGCGATTGAACAGCTAAATATATATATATATATATATATAGACAAATCAGAAAAAGCTTAAATGAGCTGCGATTTTTTATTGCATTCGTCGTCGTTGTCATTTCACCTTTGTGCCTTTGGCTTGCTTCAGAATCGGAAATCGTTGACTGACTGGCAAATGCACAAAGCACCCAAGCAGCAGCACAGAGCACAGACAAATGTCGTTTCTTGCTACGAAACTTAATTTCATTTTATTTATTTAGCCATGACAGCCAAAACGGTTCAATGTTTCGTATTTTACAACATTATTTAATATTGACTTGTACATATATCGGTATTCGGTATCGGTAGCCTCCATTGTATTGGCCATGTTAGTGCCAAAGTGCACTAGCACTTCGCATCGGATCCCCAAGTTGCTGATGTCTGTTGGTTGTCAGTTTTTCTGTTCGTTGGTTTTTTTTTTTTTTTGTTGCCCTGCCGTGACTTTTATGCGCAATTGCTCGCTAATGGCCCGGCAGCCGTCGATGTCATCCGTTAAGCGTAACGTCATTCACATCATCATCATCATCATGGCCATCATTGGCATCATTGCCATTGCCATTGCCATCTCAAGCCATTCGATTGCTAGCGGGCAAGTTGCATTTTTCACTTGGCCTGTCAACAGGGCAAACACATAAAAGAAACTGCTGAGAGACCAGATCAAATATCTACAACAACAACATCTACGAGAGGAGCTTAAAAATAGTTTGTCCACTCGCAGCGGAAAGTGAATTGGGATCAAAAATTCTAAATTAACATCACACTTATACTAAAATTTAACTCGGTCTAAATTAATACGATAAAAACAAGTTCTAATATTTAATTTTAAAGGTAAAAGTAAAACAAAAGTTTTTATCTACATACATACTTATGTAAAAACCTATTTGGATTCCCAAATTGATGCTTTGGTGAATTAATTCTCTTATGATTTACGGTTTTATTTATGTATTTATAACGATTTTTATTTTAAGTTTATTATATAAAACGCTGGACAAATAACTCATCCATCTAACACGTCTGTTCTCCGTTTTGAGATATTTTGGCTGTAATACTTACATTGACTTTTAAGTCTAACTATTTGAAAGTAAAAAAACTGAATGCTAAGCTGAAAGCTAATTTAATTTGAATACCAACAAATGGGAACAAAATACTTTTTTATCTCAATTAATAAATCGCTTATTTATTCTTCGTTAATTCGTAAATTTCCAAAATTTTTAACAGAAAGGATGCAGATATATATATTTTTAAACGATTACAGAATCTACTCTAATGTATATCTAATATGTTTTATTTGTCTATCCAATTAGAGAATCGGTTTATTTAATTTTTTTTTAATTTAGACTTTATTAATTTGGATTATTATTAATTTTCCATCATTCTAGCTAATTTTCTGTTTACTGTTGAATCTATCTATAGTAAATACGGAATTTTGTCACTAATTGTCTAATTTTAGGAGTCTAATCATTAGGTGTCAATTAATGAGAATACGGTTCTCAATAATTTATATTAAAAAAAAACCTATACTCGAATACCAACTAGTATCTACAAATTTATTACTTAAGAGAAAAAGTTTCAATTATATGTAATAATTTGCCCAACTATATGAACATCTCTCGTTTTGTAGCCAATAAATAGCATTTTCTTGGCCAAGTTCCAGAGAAACTTCCTCACTTTTGTACTTCTTTCGTCCATCAGTGTGAAGTAAATGCGATGAATGGGTGGGTGGGTTAAAAATGATTTAGTTTATCCCACTACCTGAGTTGCGATTTGGCGCTGATTGAATGACTTGCGGTAGAGACGACTACTTGGTATTTCTCTCATTCAACTCACCCACACTTTATTTTTATCTCTCTGTCTCCTCTATGCTTTGATTATTCTTCTTTAGCTAGCTAAGCTAATGTCTCATACTCCCATTTCTTTAAAGGGAAGCCCAGTAGTTCGGTTTATGAGCGCTTACTATCACCTAGAGCTACTTCTCATTCTTTCAACCGAACTCAACTTACAATTCCTTTATAGGTGCATAGTCGTTGTTCGTCCCTTGAATCGTTGGCCGTAAAATCTTAATATATGAAATTAAGCTGTCATAAATTTGCTTTAATGCGCTTTAATTTAATTGCCAGCAAGGAAAGAAACTGCAATGAAAATAAAATTGGGGGCAGGACTCGGCAAAACCCGTGTGGCATACAGAGAGAGAGATAGAGATAGAGAGAGTGTGTGTATGTGTGTGTGCGTGCAGCAGGTGTCGTTGAAACCTGAAAAGCTGTTAAAGGATCCATACAGAAATGAGGATGACTGCACTGGGCCACATCATTTCACTCCACTTTACTTGCTCGAGTGCATTATTTCAAGGCGCCAAGGTAGATTATTAAAATAAATTGGTGAAGAGCACATTTTCTAAATTTGTCGCATGAAAAATTGAAATTTTAATGTCAGAGTCGTTGTCGTTGTACTCCTGCTCCATCTTATATTTCTGCCTTTCTAATTAGAATTTCTCTCAAATCTTCATTAATAAACCAAGTGAAAGGAATTAATTTTAGGAAATAGTTGTGTGCCCTAACATTTTGGGTAATTTTTCAGTGACAATTTTCAGAGCTGGAGAATAGATGGGGATGGGGATGGGGATTGAGATAGAGGGCGGATGCACATTTTGTTAAGATTTATGAATGCAAACCAAAACGAACAGCAAAGTGTGGATGAGGAATAGTTGGATTGAATTGAAGTGGATGCACGGGGCACGCTTCATGCGCCCTGTATGCCATAATTAAGTGTCAGCTATGGTTTTTGACTTTACAAATTCCAATTCCAAATCAGTTGAATGGGGGCCGTCCCTCCAAAATGCTTAAGCAAAGCTGGTAGGCTTATTATGTGTCACATAGATCAATCGCATGATTTATGATGACGAGCTACAAATGAACACCCTACATAAAGAGAAGAATAATGTATATACAATAAGTAAGTATATATGCATGATTTGTTCTTTTCTTAAACATTGGTTTTTTAGTCGCTTTTCTTCCTTAAATTCCTTAAATATGTTAAAAATTGTAAATCATTTATTGAACCAAAAACTTTTCATACCTACCTTCTTTTGACAGTGGCAAAAATTCTTTTGGTAAGACATTTTGGCACCCAATTATTATTATTATTTTCAGCCAGGCAATCCATGGCATCATTTTACATCTCATTATCTCGAAGCCTTTCACCTACTGACCAAAAACCAATTGCAATCAACACGCAAAATGCTTAAAAACGAACAAATAACACGAAACCAAACCAAACCTCAAACCCAAAACCCAATTCAATCCAACGGAAAATCCACAAAAATTACCATTTTGACCGCAGACAAATTAGTGTTATTAACACTTTTTTTTTTGCTTTTTCCTTTTTTTTTTGTTGCATCTCCGCTACCTCTTGCCGATAGCTGCTTCTCCTCGGTTTTTTTTTCGGTTAACGTCCACCTACTTCTGCTGTTGTATTTATGGGCAATGGCCAGAAACATTTTTCACGCTTCAGACACGCGGCAGTTGTTGTCATACCGAAATTCTCCTCCAAGAGAGTCACTTTTTCATACTTGCAAAAATAAAAAACCAAAAAATCGTTAAAATCGTAAAAATCTGCAACTGCAACACGCCCTGACCGCAGGTTTTAATATAACCTTCCCCACCCACCTGTATTTTATCCACATTGCCACCAAACCAAATAACCGCCCAAAAAAAAAAATGGTTGCGCTTCTCTTTTCGTCTCGTTGTTTGTTTATTTGTTTGCTCTGCGAAAACAAACAACAATAATACCGCATAATACCCGGGGAGCCTCACAATCACCAATCCCCTCGCACCTCCCCTACACCAGCTAACCACCTTCCCATCATCAGCAACCGACACATCCGAAAATATTCATATATCCATTAAAAATGCGTTGCATTTTGATACTCTTAACGAGTGCCAGGTATTTTAGCTATAACTGAAACATATTTATTTCTGTTCCAAAAGACTTTTGATTTATTCAAAAGGTTATCCTGATTCGTATTGAGTTAAAATATAACTATAGAAAAGATTTTAGACTTTTAATTCGGCTTTGACGTATACTTATACTATATATTATAAATTATACTACTTATTGTTTTGTTAAGTCAACTGATAATGCATTAAGCTTTCAAATGTGCGTTTAATATATATTCATGTTTCTCAATGTAAGGGTATCAAAAAGTTCGATTTTATTAAAATTAATTCCAAAAACTGATTTTACTTCTTTTTTGTGTTTTTGGCTCGCACATTGTGGCAAGGTGTTTCGTTGAATTTCATTTGACTTTTTGCCTTATACACCAAAACTGATGGCTAATTGGAGAGTTTGAAGAATTTTGAAGCATTGTAACAGAGCGAATAGATATTTAACTTTGATCCTTTGGGCTGGCGAATGGAAAAACATATAACTATATGATTTCTGTTAAGATTCTTATAAGCTTTTGCCAAAAACAAAGCTGACAAAGATTTCCTATATTTTGAAGTAGAAAACTTTTCAAGCTTACCTCGCTGATTTTTACTGGCTATCTTTGTGCCTTTTGCATAATACTTTAATACATTAACCAGTAGCTGTTGCAATTTTGACTCTTTTTCTTTTTTTTTTTGCATGTACTTTTTGCAATTTTCATAATGATACAGTCCAATGAAAGAGTCGACACAATGAAAGGAACGAAGGAAAGAACTTGCCAATCGGCAGCTAATTAACTTAATTAGTTTATTTTAAAGTATATAAATCAGCAAAAGATATGCCCTGGGGTTAACACTACCGAATTACGATCTACTTATGGTGTTGCTTCGCTTTCGGAGGACAAACCCCTTACTTACACCCCTTGTTTTTCTTCGATAGGATTTGTTTATATAGCCTAATTGCAATGTTTTTGTCTCCATTTCAGTGATTTTCAAGTGGATTTTCACTTTAGTTGTCAAATTCAAGGTTGCTCTTTGCCAATTTTGCATAAACAGAAAATGTCTATGTGGGCATGCCAACGACAGATGAGAGAGAAAAAGAGAAGCATGGCTAATATGCTAGCTGCCTGCCTGCCTCTGATTCTCGAGTGCCATTTGCTTTTGACAATAAATGAAATGATAACAAAGGTCGTTGTCATCTGCATCTTTGTTGTTGTTTTTGTTGTTATTGTTTTTGTTTGTTGCCTGCGTGTCACTGACAGTGGCAACTTTTCAAGTGGTTTGCTATTTGCTTGTCTCAATTTTCACACTAATTGCTAAGCCACTTGATATCGTTCACTTTATTGAATGAATATGACTAAAAAGTGAATTTTCACTGCGTAATTATAAGCAAAAATCTAGTGGGCAACACCTTGTACTCGAAGTACGTCTTTGAAAGATTCATGGTAGAGAAACTAGTTAACCATAGCCATTACACATATGTAGATAAAAGATAAAGAAAATATTGAAGATTTTCTGTTCGTTGTTTTTTTGGCAATCTTTTTAATTGCCTTCAATCGTTTTGTTTACCGGCTCGAGATCAATGAACTCCTTTTTTGCTTTTTCTTATATATTCAGGGACTATAATAAGGAATTATCCTTTTTATATGGAGTTTGCAAGGTTTTGTTTTTAAACTTTTCTGCTAAAAAAAATTGATAAATTTTCGCTGATTTGTCAGTATTATGCATTAGTTATTGCATAGGTTATAGAATTTACAACATTTCAAATGAAAGTTGTATTTCTGTGTATAAAACAAAGATTTAAATTTTGAATATCAATTACGAAAATATTGGGAATTAACAAAAATTGTAAGCATTACCCTCTATTGAACACAAAATGACAGAAATGTATTTTCCATTAAAGCAATTTAAGTCACGGTAAGTCATTCTGTGTATATATATGCTAAAATTCGCTTACTTTTGGGGAAATCAAGTTGCAGACAAAAAACATTGAAGATTTTTATTGCCTAGTTGAGCTCTAAAACGAAGTAGATCTATGATACAAAGTTTGGACAGAGAAAAATATTTTGTTTTCATATCTTGCGAAACATTTCTAGATATGCGATAAGAATGATGGTAGCTTCTTCTTGAAGCTGGCTGTATGTTAGGGAATTCTTAAAATAATAGAGGACTTATATTTTAAAATTGAAAACCAAAAATATTGAATTCATTTGTTAATTATAAATACTACTGATATATGTACATATCTCTAATATATTTCTTGAAATATCTTGAAAGTGAATAAGGTTATTGTTTAGCAATTCAACGGCGATATTCATAGCCAATTTTATTGGCTGAATGCACTTGATTTAGATTATAGATATACATATAAGTATAGTATGTATTGTATATATTATATATGTATATAAGTGTGTATGTATACAATTAAGTCGAGGTTGTTTCTAGCCAAAAATAGTCTAAGCTTAACCATCCCAAAAACGAAAATCGATCATTGAATGAAGTAAAAAAATTGAAAAGTTGCTTGTTTATTAAAAGAATTAAGTAGGTAGAATTTGTCTAATTTAAACGCCAAGAATGTGTGGGTTTTTTTTTTAACTATTAAAAATAAAGCATGATTTCATTAGCTTGAAACCAATTTGGATGTCTTTCGTCTAACAATGTCTAATTATTTTGAAATTTGAAAAGTAAAAAAAGTTTATTACACGAAAAATCATTTGGAAAGCCAAGCTTATAAGTCTCATTAAATTCTCTCTCTCTTTTCTGTGTCGCTTTGTCTTTCTCTTGGGTTTTTTCTTCTTATTGCATCACATTTCGGCGTCTCCTCAAGAAGAGGTAACTAGCGCCAGTTAATTGCCATTGCGCCTAGACATAGAGCCAAAAAAAGAAAACCTCGAACCCAATCTTGAATCTCTTATGGCCCAGACGCATGTCGCGACAATCGTCTCCAAGTCAAGTCATTCAACAGCTGTGTGATCGGTTGGATTTGGTACTCTCTTGGTCTCTTGTGGCTCTTCTGGGTTGGGTTCGTCTTTGCTGCCGTCTGCGGTTAATCGTGCCTCGTCTTTATATATGTTAATGGCACTTTACCAACAGAGAGCGAGACAGGTAGAGAAGAAGAGTAGTACTTAATTTTCAACAATTCTTCTTTCTCTCTCGCTCTTTCAGTCAGTCTTTTAACTAATTTACTTTAATTTGGCTTCTATTTCTTTCTGGTTGTTGTTTCGTGATTTGCAGCAATTTGGTAAAGTGTCTAGCAAGGTTCTAATGTTATGACCGGGCCACACCGTAGCGTGGTTCTAATGCATTTTTGTTTGATTCGTTTCTTTTTTTTTGTATGTGGTACCGATAAGAGAAGAAGAAATTGTTTATAATGAGGTTCTGCGGTCTGCGGCTCAATTTTGAATTTTTTTCTTTACTTAATTGTTGGGCGAGAAGCCACTGGATTTACGCTAAGCATAATCTTCGGGGCTTCTGTATTTTATTTTTTCCTAATGGTTTTCTCTTTTTGAGTTTGGCTAATGCCTAACTAATTGAGTAATTTCCAAACTGACTGGTATCAATCATTGAAAAACCCCTTTTTTCTTAACTCGTTTGGCAAGATGTTTCCTCGAAATGATATTGACTTTGTGCCTGACTTTATCTTCAGTTTTCATCCTTCAGCTGGGCATTGCGAATTTCCCAAAAGGCGCTTCAACTTTACGCTTTATTGTTACAAATTTGCTGTATCCCTTTTTTCTTGTCCCCACCATTAACCCCCGTCGCTCTCTCTCTCGCTGTCGCTTTCTTTCTCTTGTTTAGCTTCCCTGGCAGGATGTGCAATTCCTTTGGGCGACATGCTTTCACTTCTTAAACTGGCAATCAATCATTCGCCTGACTTCCTCACATCCTTTTCTTCTTTTCTCTTATCAGGGACTTGTAGTGCGTCTTTTGCTCTGCCCTCACGCTCCTTCGACCCTGGTTAATCCAGTATTGTCCGAACAGTTGGTAAATAAATGTGACTATAAATCGAAAAATTATAAACGCTTAGCGCTTGACCACCATTTGAACATCATTTGCTAATGCCCCATTGACAACCCCTGGCCAAGAGCTTAAAGAAAAACCAACTGGGATAAAAGGGTTTGAATAACGAAAGACAAATACTCTTACTTTCGCACTTACTTTCCTTTCTTAAAAAGTTAAGAATTCCCAATTATCGTTATCCATTTATAACTCTAACAAATACTCGAAATATTTCTAAAATTGTAACTAAGTTTTGAAAAATTCAGAACGGTATCATTTAATAGGACAAAAACAACAAAAGCTATTAAAAATTAAAGAAATATTTTGTGAGTAATAATTTGTTTTGAAAAAAATGTAATGAAAGTATTTAAATTTCTATTACTTGGTGATTAGATGGTAAACGTCATCAATGAATGCATATACTCTTTAACGCCCGAAATCAACCCACACCCACATAGATCACTTGTATGACGATTAAAGTTAACCCAAAAGCCAAACTGTTATTTAAGCCTTTTAACAAATCCAATTGCGGCCATTCTTGGGATTACCAAATTCACTCAATTCAATTGATATAGAGGAAAAAGGAAAGGAGAGGGAGAGAGAGAGAGAGAGAGAGTGATAGGGAGGCTGGACAAAACCTTCATCTCTGGCTGGAAATTGGAATAAATTTATGCATTTATTTTGACAAGCAGCATGATTTATTAACCGTAAGTAATTTGTAAATTTGAACCAAAAAAACAAAAATAACAAAAAAAGAAAAGAAGTGCAGGAAAAGAAAAACAGAAAAATGGACTGAATGGATGGACACCCCATTACCATTCCAATTTTGGTTTTTTTTTTTGCGCCCTTATCATTCGAGAGGGTAAAGTGAGGAGTTACATTTCTTAAAAATTTATTTGCATTGACGCATTTGTAACCGCAACGAATTTGTTTGTAATAAAAATGTAAATGCCATCGGACGCCACTTCAAGACGAGTTTTTTTTCTGTGGCTAAGAATAAGGAAAAGCAAACTGTAAAGGAAAAACGAGTTGAAGTTCAAGTTGGAGAAAAAGAAAATGAAATACGACCGCAAACTGACACTTGAGGATGGACATGGGGCGAGAGTGCGTAACCGTAACCCTTTTCGGTTGACCAGCACCAACAACAACAACCAAAAGGATTGGGTTTTCGTTTTGGGATTGGAATTGAGTTTAGCATTGCGACAGGGGGAGGAGAGGGGATAAGGTACGACTGCTTCTTTGGTTTGGTTTTTTATTTTGTTTTTGTATCTGGTTTGGCAGGTTGGCAGAAGGCAGGCAATTGCAGGGTTTGACCCGCTTGTCTTTTAACAATGTGTATCTGCATGACTCCCTCTGTATGTGTGTGTATATATACATATTTGAATAGCCTTTGCTATCTTTCTTTTTCGAGTTAATAAATGGTTTCCTCATATATCATCAGTTTGCTTTTGATTTATGAGAAATGTAAATATATGCAGTTGAATCGGAAAACTTTGAAAACTCAGCTACGCATATAATTAACTAATTCTTTTTAAAATTATGGAATACTAAATAAAATTGATTCCCTACAACAACAACCTAAATTCGATCCCGCAGAGCGATTTCTTAAACTTTTTTTCCAAATCTCTTTACTCTAACTATATTTTTTATTTACTTTAATAATTTTGTATAAGGAGTTGCTTGTTTCTATAATATTTGCAAATGTTCTGAAATATTTTTGAATATCTTGACTTCTCCTAAAAAGATCATTTGCTCACCAAATATCTGGGAATAATAGGGAGTTGGGCATTATATTGGATATTTTAAGTAACACTTGCAAAAATATTTTTTTTTTACTTGGGAATTACAATTAGTGAACTGATTTGGGTCATCGTTATAATCTTGTAATCTCGTATGCATATACATAAGACTTAAAACATTTAAATTAGTACGTATATATCCTAAATCTCTTGATGAACTCTTTAAGCAAGATTCACAAACCCAAAACTATGTTTTTAAAGATCAAATCCTTACAACAGATTAGAAGTAATTATGTTTTCTTAAAAGTAATGCGAATACTTGGAGTTGTATTAGGTACTATGAAAAGGATATTTTACACGGTGCTGTCGGCGCGAATATTATAGACATTTTGTCAATTTCAATTTTCAAAATAAATATTGTTTTTTAATAACTGAACAGTGTAAAGCTCTTCTCAGGCTTTTTTATATCCTGTTTTATTGTTAAAAAAAAACATGTATTCTGTTAAACTTATCTTAATTCAGCATATAACTCCAGATCAGTTGAACAGATATCATGTTGCTATAACTTTTTAAAGACAACGAATATCGAAAAATCTTTTGAAGCATTTCGATTTATATATTTTTATGGAAAATATATTAAACAAAGTGAGTTTATGTGCTAAATGTATAGCACATATACAAACATCGATGCTTCTTAAATTACTTCAATCACTATTTTCCATTGAAAAGTCTAATTAAAAACTTTTTTGCCTAAAAGAACCTATTGAAAAATTTATCAGAAATTATTTAATAATTTCGCCTAGTGTCAATATTATTCACCTTCCATAAAAAAGGCTTACACATAAGTACAATAAGCATAAATGAATTATAAACTTGACCAGCTGAAACCCTTAGGTACGGCTATGGCTGTCCCCCTTATCTAACAATAAGCTGTAAAAACTGCTAAAAAAAAAAGGGACCAATTTTATTTTAACAAAATTTATTTCATTAATTTTAATCACAATCCAAATAACTTTAAATTACTTAAAAGAAAATAATTGTAAAAAGTATCTCGTATCTAGGATGTGAGGAGTCCCTCATTTTCAAAAATCTGTCTTTTAAAATCCCCATGTAATAAATGATTGCGATTATATAGTGGGTAAAATTAGAAATACTTCTCTGGTTCTGTATATACTTCACCTATCACCCTAAACAAGAAGCGAAGCAAAGTCGACAATATCAAATGCGCTAATTAAAACGCTGCTGGGGAGCAATTTGGGGGCCGCAATTGCCAACGCCCTCATTTTTCTATATTTCTCCAACCAAATTTTGTAAAATGAAAAACCCAACACACAACCAAACACCTCATATACCCACACACACAAGCACTCACACGCCCTCTTCACCCCCTTTTACTTAGAGTCAGTCATGGCTGTGGTTCAAGTGGGGCCCCCTGAGCAAATGTATTTGTTTTTTCCCCCTTTTTCTGTTTTTTGTGTGTCTCTTTGTTAGATTGTGAGAGTTTTCTTCTCATTTGCCAAGGTGACGCCTTTTATTGCTCCATTTGTTGTTATTTTTAGATGGCAAAAATGAAAAATTTCAACAAACAAAACAAATAAATTGAGTTACACGAGGAGATGATGCTGCGGCCTGTGGCAACTTCTGTTGTGGCTGCGGCTGCTTCTGCTGTTGCTTTCCCTACACCCGCATTTATTTTTCCAATGTTATTTTTTATGCTGTCTTCGAGTGACTTATTTGAATTTTGTTATCTTAGCTTAAAAACACTGAAATATGTTAATAATTAATTAGCTTCTCGTTTGTTTTTTTTTTCTCGTTCTTTTAACAAATTTACAAGATAATTTTTTCCAGCTGTTGACATTTTTGTGTGTTTTTTGTTCGTTTGTTAAAGTAATATGAATGAATTATAGTGTGAAGTGGGGGCGGATTTGGCGGGGTTAACGATATTCTTCAAGTGCAAAAAAGAAGACCAAATCAAGACTAATTCCTATTAAATTTATATGCATTTTAATGGCCTAACCACACCCATTTAATTACCCAAACAAAACACTTGAAATGCACTTAAAACAATAAATAAAATGTGTGGCTAACGGGTCGAAACTATCGCAGCTACTTAATAAACAAATTTTCACAACTACGAAAAAAGGAAAAGAACACGGGAACAGGAAGAGGAACAAAACAAAAGGGAAAATACACATTGTACAATTTATGGGCCAAGGAGTGGCTTAGCGAGAGAGGACACACACACACAGCAGTTAGATAAGGGATAAGGCGAGGGCGTACTTACACACACGAACACCCATAAAAAAGATTAAGTGCCGGGACATCATTCCCAGAGAAGTGACAAAAAGGGGGCGTCATTAAACTATTCAGGATCGGACAAGGTTTTTCTAAAGAAAAGCCTTAAAAAAGTGTTTAGGAATCTTTTTGGTCGTTTTTTCTTTAAACTCATCTTTGGATGTTTTTTTTTTTTACGAGTTGGGTTACATTTTGGGGATCTTTGTTGGGTGATCTTTCATTTATTTCATTTAGTTTTTAGTCCTGGTTGGACTTTTTGGCGATTGTTTAGAGGCTTTATTTAAGAGCCTTATGGTCCTCCTTTAGAAACTCTCGCCGAATAAAATGTTTTAATACTAAAATATTAAAAAAAACATTGATTAATTTATTATATTAACTTAAGTCAGTTGATAAAATGCACCCCTTGCCGACTACGCTCATGATAGGCAGCCACCTGAAATGGTGGGCAAATGTGTGTGTTTGTGGGTAAGCCAAGCGAGTAATAATTATATTTTTATTGGACATTTATTGCCCAAAAAATGGGCAACATTTTAATCAAATTGTTAAGCGTGAGAGAGGAAGAGGAGGGGAAATGAGTGCGATGCCATGACAAGGAGGAGGATTGTGGAAAACCCAAAAGCTAATTTATATTCTTTCTAAGAAATGTGGGAAATCTAATGCTGTCGACCAGCAAAAGGAATGCAAACAATGGACCCAAGCAATGAATTGCTTTTTGGAAATTGTTTATCGAACAAACAAATTCCCTTCTGACCACACATCCTACCAAATAATTTGCGCTCCACAAAAAAGAAGAGGAAAAAATGAAAATCAAATGTAATTCAATACAAGAAAAGACGAAAATACCAAGAGGTGAGGGATAATTTTTTTCTTTTTTTGAGTTTTGAGAAATAAGCCGCCGAAATAAATGCAAAGAAAATCTCTCTTGAACCTCTCTAGCTGAAGCAGTGGCCAATGAGTAAGTGACTTTTCGGTTCCGCTGTCGGTCTGTCTGTCCGTCTGCGTGTCTCTGAACCAATAGATAAAACCACACAAAACAAATAAATAAATAAATCGCTCTGCTAATTAAAGGCTACGTTGAAGTCGGCATGTGTTTCATGTGCAACCAACAACAGGGTAAACACTTTGTGCCTTCTTCTCCCTTTGCCCACCAGTCCCGTTCCACTATTTCCATCTATGTATGTATGTGCTCATCCCCATCTCCCCCCTATCACAAAAGGAAAATGAGCAGAAGAAAAGAAAATTCAATTGAAAGAAAGCGACACACCAAATGACATGAGTGCCAACACAACAGGAAAGGGAAGCACTAGGAATTTTCTTTTCTTTTTTTTTTTTTGTTCTTTTATAGAGTAGTTTTATTTAAACGAGTTTCACATACTCTTTCCTCTTTAACATTATGTTTTAAATCAAGTAACAGCATGAGAAATGAATTCAAATACATACTTATGTACTGATATCGTATAAGCAATGATCCATAACCGATATGGCATTATAATATATTATACAATCTTAATAACATTGCAACAGATCAAAATTGTCCTAATGAAAACAAATTAATTTAATTTGAAACTGTGTTTTTATTTCGGTTATTCCAGATTTTTCTTATTTAGCTTTTTCGTTTGATGGCCACAGTTTAGCTGTTAACCAAAACCAAATTAGCAAAATAAACCAAACCAAGCCATATTAAATTTCATAACTACAGTATTTTATCATTTTTAGGTAGGTAATATTTTGTTTCGGTTATTCAAAGTCTATTTTTTTTTTCTAGTAAGCCCTTTGTATTGTAATCTTTAGGAACTTCGATACTGATCTAGGTTTAAATGCATTAAACACTTAATTTTAGTTCGTTTACTTATCCCCTAGACAAATTATGTTTTAGCACATTAAAATTCAAAATTCATGATGTATTCGCTTAACCCCAAAATGGCTTTATAATAGGGTATATAAGGAAAAAAAAACTGAGTTCAGTTTAGCATAGACCATAGCATAGGGCCATCAAATTGTCGGACGACCCCCTGGTGCGTTTTTATATAGAAAAAGTTTTCACTTTGATGTGTGTTGTATGCGTTACACATATGTATAGGAGAAGAAATGTCAGTCAGTCAGTCAGACGGTACGTTGTATTGGTTGCGGGGTTATTATGCTGCATTCCGCTGCATACAAGACGACAAGATTCAAGTGTTAAACTGCACTTTTTTTGTTTTGGATGAGGGTGGTAGTGGAATTGACTGAAACTTTGACGCTCTATCTCTGTAAGTCTGGGAGCACATACATTGAGAAATGCTACGCAATCAGGTGCTGACAGCAACAGCAGCAGCAGCAACAACTCCTTCTAGTCTGACATGGCTCCAATTCGAGCCGGGATAGGATTACCATACACATTTGTCTGACAAACTGAAATATGCTTAACGCTGCTGACAATTGACATATGCAATCGGAGTAACTCAACTTTGTTGAGCATCACTCACACTTAGCCACCACTTGTTCCTTTCTCTCCTTCGTGGGTGTGTGTGTGTGTGGAAAATGGCATTTCGTCAAAGCATTTTTGTGGCTGTCTTTGACACAAACAAAGACATACCAACCTTACCATTGCTATTCATTCTTCTTCTTTTGCATTTGCTTTTCGGGAAAAAAAGAATGACTCACAATAAGCTTTGACAGCCTGTCAATATGTAAATTGTTCAGTTATACGCACGATTTGGCGAAAATAGAATCTCAAGTTCAAGTGTCTCGTTGTCTTACGATTGCCTTTTTTATTTGTCGAACTGGGGGCAAAATCTCTTGTAAGCACTTTAAGCCTTTTAATGGAATTTATGAGCATAAAACTTTATGGAAATGGTTTTGAAGTAGTTTTATTTTTTTTCGACTTACACACACTGCTCACAACACACACTCTCAATGCCAAAGTCAATGCCAAAAGTATTAGAAACTGTTGAAAATTGATGACAACATAAACTCAAGTATAAAAATTGTCAATTAATTGCAAATGGGCATTAGCATTGAGAACAATTAATTATTCGAGATTTTGAAATTTTAAGATTCTGGAAAAAAATGACTCAACTGTGACCTTCTCAGCAGTAAATACAACAGTATGGGAAGAACAGATTTCTTCTAAATTAAAACTAAGATTAATTTTCGCATTAATTAACTATTTTTTGTAAAGTTTTTTGTCTAACTCTTATACAATTTCAGGAATTAAAGCATAACTCAAGGCTGAACTCGATGTGGTGAATAGATATGACTCTCTAAATAATGCTAAGCTATGTTGCTGTGTAATCATGTGAAATTAAAAGAAATTCAACAACACGTCAAAAGCATATACACGAAGTTTAGGAATTCAGGAGTTAAACTTGACCACTTCCTACACTTTACTTCAAACATCAACCACCACCAGCCAACTCCAAAAATACATTCTATATGCAACAGTCTTTTACAATTCCAAACATCTCTCTCCCTGTATATAGTTGTATAAGCAACTAATACTTTACTCTTAGCCTAGTTTGTACCACCGGAAAGCAGTTAAAATAAAATAATTCCCTTCCAAAACAGCAGTGGTATAACAGTATCCAAGTAGTAAAACTGAAGATTTCATAAAATTAGGCCATCAAGGAAAACCATTGTACCGAACAATTAAGAGTATGTAAATCAATACATTCCTTAGTATTTTATGTTAACAGAAATATCAAAGAAACTTCTTTTGAATAAAATTATCGTCACAATCTTTTGTAAAATTATATTGTCAATATAATTAATATCCAGTTGCTAAAAAGTTGCAGAAATTACATAGACAGATAGAGTACGATATATAGTCCGCACGTGTGGAGACAGAGTGTATCCTTTAAGTTAGTAATAGGTATCCACATTACCATATTACATATTACTATATTATTAAAGAATACTTTTTTTGAAAATAGAAATATTATATGATTAGTTAATAATCACTATTTACACAGTATTAATCAAAAAAAAAGAAGAAATTAAACACTTTACTTCAGAACAAAAAAATAATTTTTTAAATCTGGAAAAAAAATTCTTTCATATTTTGGTTAAAAGTATATAGACAGTTTAAGTTATTTCGGCCACAAATGACTTGGCGTGTTCGGATTGCTGACTGAGTCGAATAGCTTTTTCCATTTATAACTAAATAATATTAATAGAAATCTGTATTTCAATACTCTAGTTTTTTGTCATCGGCCTTTTCATAAAAATTCTGTCTAAATATCAGAAAATAATGGATTAAATCTTTGAAATGTATCATTGCACTGCATCTGCTATATAATTTATATATATTACTAAAATAGATTACAACTTTAAGGTTTTTAAGAATCGTCCGAGTATAAAAATTCTAAAATTAATATTGAGCATTGAAATTTTATGATTGAACTTATGTCACTTTTATTTTTTTTTGTCGTAAAATTCCTCAAAAAGCACTTCATGACAAATAGTGTGATAAAGAAATCATTGAAATCATAATAAAACTCTATCTATAGCCCTTTTAACCCTTTTTCCCAACCAAATTAGAGTTCACTCATTTGTAAAGCTCATGAATAGCACAAAAAAAAACCCAGTGAAAAATCCCACCAAAATGAATTAATCAAAGCAAATTGCGCATCCACGAAGACAGAGAGGGAATACGAAAGATGAAAAGCAACCAAACAAATCAAAAAACTTCTGACAAGACAGAATAAAGCCAACCAAACATCATCCATACACAGTTGAAGGATTAATCATCTAACTTAACATACACAAAACAAAACTTGAAATTCGTCTTGGTACTTGAGTCAAAAAAAGAGGTACGAAAAATCACTTTGTAAGAGAGAGCAAGCGACGGAATGTCTGGTCTTTTTGGATCTGGTCATCTTCTCTATCCTTCACGGTCCTCGCTTCAGAATGCCCAAAAACACGAACAACAAAAAATATACAAAGTTTTTGGTCAAGGTGTTGACTGAAGACCTTTTGTGGAACGAAAACATTAAAGGGAAAAAGGGTTACAAAATGGCAATTAATTGAAACATGAATTATTAACGCCACCCATTTTGTCCATTGTCCACAAATACACACACACACGCACAAATACTTACACACAGAGAGATGACCAGGTAAATTTCAACGGATGCTGCAAACTCACTCACTGACTGACTGACTGACGGATGGATGACTAGATGGATGGATGGATGGCTGAGGCTGCTTTTGTTCTTGATTTATAAAACTTCATTAATCTTGCTGAATTCTATTTTAGTGTTTTTTCTACAACGTTTTTTCTTTCAATTTTTCCTTTTTGGCTGTGAAAGAAAAAGCGCAGCAAATGCTTCTGCTTTTGGTGAACAAATTTCAATAAAACTTTTTGGTAGAAAATGATAAAAAAAAAAAACGACATGAAAAAAAACAAGTTACCTTTAAGACGATCTAAAGATACCCCTTAGACTGTTTGGTAGATTTCGTATTATATGGATCTAACATTTTTACAATGTATAATATTAACAATTTAAGGTGAAATATTTTTCAAGTTTAACCACAAATTTAAGCAATTAAACTGATTTTCGAAACAATTTTCTTAGTGAATGCAATTTTTGCTATATATTCATAGATATCCATTTGTTTATGTGTATTTAAAAATTTATAAATACCCGTTAGTGTATTTGTTCAATACAGGGTATTAAAAGTTGCCTCCTTTGTGGCGAGTGGTCAAGTTTTACATGATTAATTAACAAATTATTCATTGCATTGGAAGACATAGCAGATGAGGACAACGACAACGAACGATGGAACGTGAGAAAATTAATTGAAACTATTTGAAAATTGAAATGACTCACAATAGATAATTACTTCTTTCTTTAATTTCAAAAAAAAAATGAAAAAAAAAACGCAAGAAAAAGAAAAATGCAACCGTTAAATGTGCATTACATTGCAAAAAAAGAGTAAAGAAAGGGACACCAACTAAACTAAACCCGAGAATGTCAAGGATAATTGCACTTGCAAGCACACACAAAAACACAGAGACACAAAAAGGGTTAGGGCTAATGGTATGAGTTGGAGGTGGTTTGGTTTGGGGTGACTAAGCGCCAGGTGGTAACTCAGGTAAGCCATTTGACTAAACCGAACTAAACGCGCGCGTATTTAAGTTAATTTCCAATGTGAAAGCACTACGCCATGCACTCATTAAGTCGTTTTGGTATGCGGGCGTGCATTTTTCGGTGAAGCGCAAAAGGGTGTAGCTTTGAGTGTAGGTTAACTTATAGTTGATGGTTATTATCATAGTTTTTTGCCACTCAAAGAAGTTTTTGCGACAATTTATTTAATTGGATTTTGTGTGAGTGTGTTAAATTGAGCATAAATTTGTTAGCGATCAAAATTAACATTCAAACTTGACTTTGGAAGGACCTCGAACCCTTTAAGACTTTGGCTTACACAAAAAAGAACGCAAAATTCCTAAAAATAAAAAGGGCAACTCAATTTTTCATTTTGAATATTGCATCGTTGAATATGAAAGAAAAAACACAAACCGTCATCGACCATCGGTAGCAATGCATCCATTCTCATCTAGCCAAATGCACTCAAGCATATAGCGCAATAAACACAGCCAAGCAATGACCACACATCACAGCCTCCTTCTACTTATTACTCCTACTCCTCCTCGTTACTCTCCTTCTCTCATCTTGTCCAAGGGGCATCTCAACAATGTGTCCAGCTTGCCGTAAAAAACGGAGAGAAAAAAAACGAACGCACACTTCTTTGCTCAATCAAATGGAAATAATTGTGGTACGAGTGAGGACCAAGGAGAAGAAGTGCCCACCACTGCCTTAGTGCCTTGTGGTGGCTTCTGCCTGCTGCTGGTCACTCACTGGCCACACACATACACACACACACACACACACATACAACCCACACTTGAGGGCCCAGAGAGTTCCGTCGGACAGAGACTGAGTCTCAATCGCTGCACTCATTGAAGTGTTGATGCATCCAGCGGCCTATTGATGTGGTGGACATCATCAACTCATGCCATCCTTCTAACCAACTCCAATGATTTCTTTATTGAGCCATTGTGTGCAAAAAGTAAATAGTCTCCATTGGGATCTCTCTGGTCATTGTAAGTAGGAATGGACTCAGCCAATTAGTTGAAGGCTAAAGTTGGAGTTGGAGTTGGAGTTGCAGTTGGCCTGATGTGAGTTCTACTGAACAAAAGGGATTTTGTGGTTAGTTAGTGGCCAAGCTTAACTTGAGTTTTGCGCAAAAGGAACAAAAAACCAATACAAATAAAAAGGGTTTGAGTAGCACTCTGCATATGATTTATTCAAACATAAAGTCGGTTCATTATGATGGGCTTCAATATGAGAAAGTAACGTACGGGTAGGCACCCTTTAATAGAGAGATGGCTTCTTCTTCTTCTTCTTCTTGGTTATACCGATTATCTATTTCTGTATGCTCTTTATTTTAAAGCCAGAGTTAGGGTAACTTGGTCTTTTGAATGAAATGCAAAAGGTTTTACCGTATCTTTTTCGATCTTCTTCGTTGGTTGTCTTTGGAAGAACTTTGAGCCTTTTTGTTATAGACCTCAAGAGGTTTAATAAAAATGAATTATTATTTTTGTTTAATAATATTACAAAGAATGGTAAAAAATTAAATTTTAGCATCCGACATCTTATAGCGTTATTTACCACGACTTTTGGCTTGGAAAAATCAAAGAAAGTTGACATCTTAAAACGTAAAAATAAATTAAACAATTAAAAACAATTTAATATATCAATAATTTTTTTTTTTTATATTTTCAACATTTAAATTATCAAATTTCTCATTCAATGCCAATCAATCAAATGGAGAAAGAGAGAGGTGGAGGTAGAGTAATCATATAAATCTCTATCTCATGTGCTTGTATAATTAACTTTCGAAAATCAACACTTGCCATTTCACTATTGAACCTTTCACTGTTGGCATCCATCAAAGTCAAATGGGCTGCTGCTAGATAAGACTCACTTAAATCACCCACCCACTCGACCACTTGCTTTACTTTGTGTCAACCCCTAACTACTCATTACAATACACCTTTCACTTATTTCAAAAAAGGAAATGTTTCCAAACCAATTACGCTTGGACATGAAGAAGAACACACACCGACATCACATCACATTTGAGGCATAAGTATCTGGTTCAATAGTTTAATGAAATTATCAATATCCCAGTAGAACGATGGGCGATGTGACTCATCAAGGCACACACATACACATACAAACATAATCACCTACTGATGTAAATACAATATTTTCAATATAACCACTTAACGCTTAAATCCAGAGCCAAGACAACCCTCAATTTCAACCAGAGGGGGTAGCAAGACAAGAGACAGAGACCGATATCGAGACCGAGACCGAGACCTTACCCACACGGTTATCTGCATGATGATGGTTATACCATGTACCTATATATATGTATGTATATATATTGAGAGGACAAACCCCTACCTTCTCTATCAACGTTTTCTCTTTCTACTTGACCCCATCTACTGCAATGACGGCGGTGACTACCGACGACCACAACAGTATCAATGCACAAACTGTACCTACATATTACTACTCTAAGGGGGTCGCTCTTTCTCCCTCTCACTCTTGCTTTCGCATAGGCAGCAGCAGCAGCAACCCCCAAAATGCTTTTTCTGCCATAAGGGTTCATAAGACGCGCCGCATCGGCATCGACAACGACAACGACCACGACGACGACGACAGTGAACTGTCATATTTACTTTAACTGACTGACTGACTGACTCGTGGACTAGGTGGCTAAACTGACTGACTGACTGGATGGCTGGCTGACGAACTGCCAACACGTTCTCTAGTCTAGGGTGGTGATGGTGATGGTGGTGGTGGTTGACGGTGACTTACCAACTGACCATCTGTCATGGATGAAAATATGCCCTAACTCCCAAGTCTTTCTATTCATTCTTTGGCATATTTTTCAGCGCTCACACACACACCACATTTTTTTCCCTTTGCGAGTGTGTGTGTTGAAAAATTCAAATGGGCCGACGATCCCAGTGACAACTGTACACACCATTCCCAGCCAGCCAGCCGTCCATCCATCTAGCACAAGTGTAGTAGTCCTTTCCTCCCCTCCTTTACCCTCTTTCAGGGCAAGTGCTTCCTCTCTTGTTGCTATTGCTCGACAACAAATTTGGTTAGATTTCGGTTATTCGGTTTGGTTTTTTTTTTGTTTGTATTTTTTTTTTTGTTCCTCGTAGACATGAAATTTGCATAACTCTTGAAAAATTCCTTTAGAAGCGATGGCGGTTCAACCCTTTCATATAATCATCATCTTTGTCGAGTGTGTCGGCATTTACTAGGACAAGATTTTTCTTTTTCCATTTTGAACACAAAAGAATTTGGAATTGTACCAAAATTGTGAGTGTTGATGTTTTTTTTTTTTTGTAAGCTTAATTGTTTGGAAGAAGGGATCTATAAAGGAGATGTCAGTACATGAATGCATTTCGATAGGGAGGTGAAGATCCTTCAAAATAGCTCAACTAATCCTTGTTCGGAAAGAGAAACCAAAACGGTTGCACAATACTTTCAACGATTTTGTGGAGTCACCCGCATTCCTTACCTCAGCTCTCTGTCCACTTGAATATGTCCAAAAGTTCATTAAGTGAAACGAAAAGTTCAAAAAGCAGCTGAGAGCAAAAAATCAACACACACACAAATGAACTCAATGCCTGGAAGCCACATAAAAAACCGACAGAGTGACACAGGGGGGGACCAATGCAGTATTGGTAGGCGTTTTTTTTTTTTGTGTTGTCCGGGATATTAATGATTTTGCGCTTGAATTGCAATTGCAATTGCAACAGAAACACAATAACAATATACAACGGCAACCACTGCGGTCAAGCTGTCAATTTTTCAAAACTGAAGCACATACCCCACCATAGGTACAGTAAGTCCTCGCTAAGGCGTATAGCCATTGCTCAATTGGAGGATTGTTAGCCCAACTAAGCATTTAACTTGTGGATTAAGAAATGTCTGATAATCCTCTAGATTAGCATTGAGCAAATCAAGGTAGAAAAGGTCTTACCTAGATATATCTGGTTAAGGATCAATCAGGATATCAATTCCAATGAGACAACCAGATGGTTAAACCCTTAAGCAAACTGTAATTGGAGTGGCAGACCTAGAGCTCTGAGAAGATTTGAAGTTTGTCCCATAAAGTATGCAAAATAGAAAAATCTAATTAATAAAAAACTTTGAGATCATCTGTCAAAAGCAAACAATTTTTATGGACAATTTTTAACAGTTAAAAATTTGTTGAAAACATAGAACACTTTTGCAGCATATTGCATACCTTAAGGGTCAGGGATTCCCCACTTCACAGCCATAGATAATAACTGGCAACAACTTCTTTAAAAAATGTTATCGACTACACAACTCTCCACAATAACGAACGACCTTTTTTCTTCAGTCTTCCTATTTAAGAGAATATCCATCCAATTGACCGTAGAAAAAATAGTCTAAGCCCAAAAAGGATGTACGTTAAGTCGAGTCTTCACTGTTAATGCCATATATATCTATACTTATAACAAAGCTGAGCCCTCTCAAGGGGATCGATCGGTTGCTTGTTCGATGTGGTGTTGCCAACGCAATGACATGCAGTTTTTTGCATATCACTGCACTTGGGCACAAAACCCTTGATATAACAACAATTTTCCTCCTTTTTTTTTTGTTGGTGTCGTTCCCCTCACCTTGCAGAGTTTCAGTTTCGGTTGTATTTTTTATTTGGCATCCCTCAATTTGTGTTTCTTTGTTGTAATTTTATGCACATTTGTGTTTGTTTGCCGAATGACCAAAAAATTTGTGTTCGGAATGGATATATGGCATGGCATGTATGTGGGCTCTGACTCTCTGTCTCTCTTTCACTTGCTCTTATTCTTTTTTTACATGGAAATTAATTGAGTTTTTTCTAGTTGACTGCATTTTTAATGAAATTGTTAGTTCAATGTGTTTTTTCCTATTTATTTATTTATTTTTTTTTTGTTATATCCTCATCTCTGTGTATCTGTCATTGCCGTGGAGATATTGCCATTGCAATAGGATAGATAGATGTTCAATGAGTTTTTCTTTTTTCATACACTTGCAACAAATGAGCATATACACTTTTTTAAGATTGCCAAAGAGGCAACTATGTAGTTTAATCTTTCAATTAGATTTAAACTATGATTATTGTTTGTTGATCACAATCGAGCAATAGAAAGTAGAAGTAAGACAAAATCAGTCATCTACAGATTTACAGAGTTTTTGTTTTGAAACCAATCGCAAAATATTCATAATTAAGGGGACCTAAATATAAAGAAATAAACACTTCAGTAAATAGTTTTAGATCAGAATAAATAATATTTCATATTGTTGGTAAGGGTATAGAAATTTCGCCACATTCACATATTTTATTTAAGGTTTTCCTTTTTTTTGGGTTGAAAATGTGCTTATTTGTCCAGTTGTTCGATTTGTTGGCACTTGTAAGTATTTGGTGGAAATTAACATTGAAACATTTGCTATTTTTTAAGAGGGTCAAATGTTGTATATGCCATGATTGTAAAGCTCTTGAAATTCGACAGTAAGAGGTACAAAGAGAGAGGTTTAAACAAACTAATTCAAAAGGCGACCCCACACAATAGCAGGTGTGTAATAAAAAATGATAAGTTCAGTGAAATAGATCACCAGCTATCTGTAAAAGCTGTCAAAAAACCTACACCAAGATTTCAAATGAAGTTTTATAGCCAATAAGGGAGAAAGAAAGAAAGAATAATCATAAAAATAAAGAACACAAATACATTTTTACAATTAAAAAACAAAAACCCAAGACCAAAGAGCTAATTGAATGGCCAAACAAAAGACTTGAAAAGCCAAAGAATGCAATTAGTGGCGATATATGGAAGTAAATACCTGGAATACGCACACACAAACACACACACACATGCACATGTCTAACTAATTACGACCCTACAAATGGGCCATGTAAGATCGTTAAAATGAAAAGTGTGTCTAAAAATTATGAGATCAGCCACACACAAACATCAAAAATTTATGGAGAATTTTTTTCCAAGTTCGTTTTCTTAAATATAAAAAAAAACTAGGAGACAATTAACTTGAGTGAAATTACCAAAAAAAAAGTTATAACACACAACACAGACGTAATAATATATGCATACCCTGTAAATATATTCTAAACGAAGTGTATACTATTTGATACAAAAGTCTTCTAAAAACTAATCAAAATATTTTAGACATTATGTTTTAAGCAAGTTTTATAGTATGTTAAAATTTAATTTGTTGACTTTCTTAATAATAATAATAAATTTTCAATAAAATATTATATTCCAAATAATAAAAATATATTTAAGATGGCATTTGGATTTAGAGATTTTATTTCTTTACAGATGAGAATAAAAGTTATGCTTGGGGAAATCTATTTTTGCAGGGTGTAAAAGGCAATTACAGGGTGTGCTAAATAACATCACTAAATGTAGACTTGCTTCTAGCTTCTTTTTGCTTCTTTTTTGGTTTAATAAAAATTGGTTTTAATGACTTTTTAACATAATGAAACCAAGTATATTCCAAGAATGAAAGCTGCCCCGAAAAAAACAGAATTCAATCAAAATGCATTAAAAAAAAAGAAAAAATAAATCTATGGTAGATCGGAAAGTGGTGGAGAAGAACTTATAATTAATGTGAAAGGTGGTGGCCGTTTATCGCCTCAACTTGATCTACATTTTTCAGTCAGTTTCAGTTTGTTTGATGATGACTTTGATGCCACCATTAAAAATGCCAATGCACCCAATGCAGGGGGAAGGAGATCGGGTTAATTTATTAGCTTTTGAGCATTTTGGAAAAAACTTTTTTTTTTTCGTTGGGATGTAGTTAATCTTACTCAGATTTACCACCGATTGGCCTTACTGTGCCTGATCATCATCATCATCAGCCACAAAGACAGTTTCTGTTGGTTTACGAGTATTTCTTTTTTTTTTCGTCTTGTTTTGTTTGTGTGCGTGTTGGCATTTTTCGTTTTTTCATTTAAAGCTTAAAACAAATTCGTTATGGCTTTTCTTTTTCATGTAAGTAGATGTCTTTGTAAAAGAAATTGATGGAGATTGAAATCTAAAAGTTTCGAAAAATGTTCAATTTGTTTAACAATTAAGAGAACACAATTTTTGGTTCCCTCTCTGTCTCTACAGGAAATTAATGATTTATATCTAATACTTATGATCCTACACACTAACAAACTATGGAATTGAAGAAGACCCACGCAGAGTTCATAACACGTGCCCTTTCTCCTGTTCACTTGCTCTTCTTGTTCTTCTTCTTCTTCAGCACATGCCACACTTCAGTTGATGCTGCCACACTTTTTTGTTAAGATCTCTTATCGCCCCCCCTTGGCTAGGAGGAGTGTTGACCCAAAAGTACAAAAATATGACGAGTATTTGCCCCCCAAACCAAAAGAAAAAAAAAATTAAATGCGCCACCCAACTCTCTGAAAAGGCGACGCGCAATTAAAACTTTTCATGCACATCAACTTTCACTCAAGCGGCGAGTGACTGACTAACTGACTGACTGACAGCGTCAGCGGCACCACACAAAAACTATATGAAAACATAAAATAAAATCATATTTTTCTAAACCACACGACACACAAGCACTACCAGCAACAGCACCAGCAGCGGCAACCAACACAAATTTTCTATGGAAAAAGATCTTGAAACGAAAAAAATTAAAAACAAGATGAGATGATCTTGAAGCAGGCAGGCGGCAAGCAGCAAACAGCGAACAGAAGCAGCATCCACATGTCAAGGGGGCAGCAGAGCGGCTCATGCCACAGCAGCAAGCGGCAAGTGTCAAGTGTTTCCATTCTGTTCGAGATATATTTTGAGATATATATTCTTTTTGGGTCTGTGAAATCTTCGTATGTATGTATGTGACAACACTTGAGACGCTCTTCAAGTTGTCATACCGAAAAGCATATTAAAAATGATCTTGGAAACCAAATGGCATGGCAATGACATTAATAGATCTTTAATTTGCAGTTAGGGTAAACACACACACACACACAGACCTACACAAATGGAAACACTTCATTGCATACTGTTAACCATTACGGGCAATATACCTTGATGCATTTGATTTGGATAAACTTTACAACTAAATACGAATTTTACAAGATTTTTTTCTGTACCTAGATAAAAAGTTAGATATAAATATACAACCTTTATAATTCAATCAGATAGAATTAAGAGAACTTTATTCCATTTTCGACTTACAAAAAAACCAGAGGGTTGGAGCTAACTTCGACCGCGTCAAAGTTTGTATACCCTTGCAACTTTTTTGGTAACTCTTTCCTTACATATAGCCATCAAAGTGGAAAAACGTTTTAGCTACAAAGGCTAATGTTTGCGAAAGAGTGGACTACAATCTTAGCATCGGAAATAACGAAGTTATTGGACAAAGTCACAGTTTTCCACCGATCGTTCCTATGGGAGCTATGTGATATAGTCACCCGATCTTGATGAAATTTGGCATAGTCGTTTATATGGATAATAAACTCATCAATATTAAATTTCACGACAATAACTCAGAAAATAACGAAGTTATTGAGAAAAGTCACAGTTCGTGACTTAAACGTTTGTATGTGAGCTATATACTATAGTGATACGATCCGACTGAATCCGAGATATACAACCCCTACAGTATATACAAGCCTACATGCAAAATTCCAACTCTGTAGCTCTAACGGTCTAGGAGGAGTTTGCGTTGATCCAGACAGACGGACGGACGGATATGGCTATATAAAATCGTCTCGTCATGCTGATCAAGAATATATATAGTTTATATGGTCGGAAAAGCTTCCTTCTATGCGTTGCACACTTCTGACCAAAACCGTAAGTTTCTAATTTTATTTTTTGAACCGATATATTTCGGTTGCTCATCGGCAACCGTCTTCAGGGCAAAATATTTAATACGAAACCGCCGAAACCTATAATGTTATCTTAGACTAGCTTATTTCTAGGATCTAAATACTAAAAGGAAGTTAACTTCAATTTAGCGGCTTAGTACTAGAACTAACAACAATTGCAATGTGGAGTGTTGGTGATAATATGCCCTTAAACAATCAAGTAGGATATTTAAGAGAGGCAGGACATTTTTTTAGGATTTTTCACTAGGTGGCCAGAAGAAAATCTTCTCCTCGAACATGAAAACATTACAAGGCGGACTACCTAAAAAATGCCCTGAAGAGAGGTGATGCTCACGAATTGTAATTATAAATTAGTTATTTATTGATTGTTTAACAGTTTTAAAACCTGTCGATTCGTAGAGGCTAGCTGATCTGGTAAAGTATGGTAGATCTTACAAGAGTTTTAGAAGCTTATTTCCGCACACCTGCAATTTACTGATGTCTGTAGCAGCACAAATGCACCAAGTGGAAGAGCCAAACAGTAGGATAGGCATAAAAATATTTTTAAGGATTAATAATTTGTTGTGAATTGATAGTTTAGACTTTCGGTTTAGTAGTGGTTATAGAAGACAAATTAATTTATTAATTTTGTTAATTTTCCAATGTGGATTTTGAATGTAAGCTTTTTATCAAACGTACAACTCAACAATATTTTCGTTTGTTGAGAATAGTGCGAACAAAAGTTTCAAAAAGCCCGCGTATTGGAGTGTCCGAAATTTGGCATCTGGCAACACTATCTCAAAATTTGACATTTTAGCCGGAAAAAGCTACTTTTAGCTATGCTCCCGCTAAATACATAACTGTTATTTTGTCTATTACACAAAAACTACAAAATAAATCGTCAAGGCGCACCTAAAGGCCTTGCTCGTTTTTTTCTCTTTCGTTTGATACCAAACTTATGTAGTTTAAGCGCGTTTTGGATCCGAGTAGCTTAAGTAAATATTTACCTTTTACTTATCGATAGCAATTTTAGTGTTGCATAATACTTAAAGAGTTTAGTTTTATCAAGTAGCAATGGCCTGATATTGCTTGTTGGATCCATTTCTTATTTTTATGTCCATTATTTTTGCATAAAATAATTTTTTTTTTGTTGCGGCCTTTGGTTTATTCTCCTACATACGACTTTTTATATTCATTTTTATACTTAGAGTTTGTTTTCATCAAGTCGCCATGGCGAAATTCGCCCCAAAATCCTTTAAATACTGGGACAACTCATGGGTTTGCTCATTCAATTACTTCCCTCTGTTGGGGTAACAACTGAATCATTTTGTTTCCTTATTATAAGCTGATTTCAATTTTTAACTTCAACAAAAGAACTTCTCCCATAAATTTGCTGCCGTTCAAACACTTTTTATTCTATTTTCCTTATTTTAAAAAATACCATGATAATATGTTAAGTCGAAATTCAACTCAATGACCAATGACAGGCGAGAAGGAAAAAACAAATTTCCTTTTTCAAATTCAAAATAATCACTTATTTTATTTTGCAGTGATCGTGCAATTAATATGTTAAATGGAAATTCAGCTCAATGTCTAGTGATAGGCGCACAACATTGATTTTCCGTTGACGTGATAGAAAAGTATTCCTTTTGCATGTTTGTGGTTTAATATTCATTACTGGCAAATATGTATAACATTCCATAAATTAACTTTTTCCTAAGACAATATATTAAAATGTATCATTGGCTTTTATCAGGCTTCATGTCAATTAATTTCGACCGCGTCAATGTTTGTATACCCTTGCAAGTTGTTTGTTACTCTTTCCTTAACATATACAAGCCTACATGCAAAATTTCAGCTCTGTAGCTTTAACGGTCTAGGAGGAGTTTGCGTTGATCCAGACGGACAGACATGGCTATTTGAACTCGTCTCGTCGTGCTGATCAAAAATATATATACTTTATATTGTTGGAGATGCTTCCTTCTATGCGTTGCAAAATTCTGATCAAAATTAATATACGCTTTTTGCAAGGGTATAATGAGTTTTTAAACACTTTCACAGTAAACTGATTCATTAAGATATTTTGTTTTAATTTTAAGTAATAATTTAAAAAATTGTTGTTCTTTTTTTGGTGTTTCTATTTATCTAGAATTAGATAAAAATACTCCGCTTAAGAAAGTTAATGGATTTCCTAAATACCGTATTTGAATACTGGATTCAGTATACCATTTGCTTAAATATAAGTTGACTATGAAAGTGTTTAAAGACTTGAAAAACAATTCGAAAATAAAGAGAACTTCATTCCATTTCCAAATTTAAACAATGGATTCTTTGAACCCTTTTATACTAAACAGATTTATTAACAAAATCCGTTATACATACTGCCCTCCATTACACTCTCAACTACAACTGTAGCGATATAAACAAATACATTAAAAACAACTTACTCCAAAAGCTCAAAAACAACATTAACCGCTGCAACACATGGTACCAACAGCTAAATAGCAATCTGACACACACAGGACACTATCTCAAAAACATTAAGCAAAAAGACATAGCACGGATAGACCAAATAAAAATTCTACGTCTTAGATTAGGCCACACAAGACTCACTCAACAACACTACATCAACCCGAACGACATAACACCCTGCCCAAAATGCAACTCAACATCTGACCTAAACATAGAGCACATACTAAAAAACTGCCCTGCAACCTCCCACATCAGGGATGAAGTCTTTAAAAAATTATGCCCAATAGCAACCCTAGCAAACCCAACTCCAACTAACCTTTCCACGATAATCGACTACCTCAAAAAATCTAATTACTACCACATCCTATAGGTTTAAACATAGAAAATACAATACTAAATGTAAATTAAGTAAATATGTATGTTAATCTGTAAATATGTAAATACACACAAGTCAAGCCGAAGGCCCAAGCAGCTAGCGCTTCAGTAATTAAGTTCTGACTAATTTTAATTAGTCATAACTCTAAGATAAATAAATAAAATATTAACTTATTTTGTTTTATTCTTAAAGTAATAATTGAACAAAATTGGATGTTTTCTTTTAAAATTAGATAAAAATATTCAGCTAAGTACTTACAGTAGAGTAAGTTTACTATGAGAATGTTTAAAGACAATTTTTTCAACTCGACAATGAAATAAAGTACTCTTAATTCTAACTGCTTCAAGATTGAAAACCTTAAAATAAAGTTGGCTGAACTCTTAGTTTTTTTTTTTTTTAAGTAAACTAATTATAATAAACTAATTATTAAATAAATTAATGTACACTGTACACTGTCGATCTGAGTAAATGTATTTATTTTAAATCTAATTAATATTTTTTAATTGTTTAATTCTAGTTTGCACGGTTAGACTCTAGTCTATTCACGAATCGATAATCAATTCAAAAATGTGACAGTAACTTGATTTTAGAATCTAAATGGATAATCTTTAGGCTGGTTTTTTTTATCTTTCATATATTTTTTTTTTTGTAACAGAAATTTAAGGATTTAACAGTTATTATATGTATATAATTTTTATTATTTTTCAGCTAAAAATAAGTTGATACATATTTGAATATTTGAATATAATAATAAATAACATGAATAGCATATATTTTAGATAAATAAAAGCACAATTATTAATTTTAAATAGGTTGTTATGAAAATATTTCAAAAAAGGATCTTCTATACCTTATTTGTTTAATATACTCTAATCAAGTTCTAAAAGCAAAAAGGTTTGCCAACTATAGCAAACAATTTATAGGATTCAAGGTCGGATGTCGAATCTAATGAATTTAAAACTCATTAAAATGTATGAAACATCTCAATGAAACAAAACCCAAATGTGCATGGGGCAATGGTTTTTTTTCTTATAAAATTCTTTGCTTAAACTCACCTGAGATATTCGCAGTAAGTTGACTTTCTTTATGTACATTCATTAAGTTTCATTTCCCAGAAGTTTTTACATTTCCTTTTTGCTAAAAGAAAAAAACAACATTGTCATTTCATCAGCCATCAAAGTTCGAATAAAATTCATTCCTAGACGCAATTAAAACCATTCAAAAATGAAAATGAACATTTCATTGCCAAAACGAATGACTTTACTTGGCCCTCTTCATGCCACAACACTCTATCATTTAGCACTAAGCGGACTTTACCTAGAATGAAAAAAAGGAAAACGAGAAAAAGTTGCAACATGAAAAAACCTTGCTGACATTAAGATAACTTTTAATCTTCATAAACAAAAAAAAAGGGGGCGAAAGCAAAAGCTACAAAAATTCCATTCGCCATTTAATTTTGCTTTTCGTTTCCTTTTTTTTGTTTTTGGGTGCAGTAAAATGCAAATGCAACGTAAGCGGCTTTTTGTGTAGCACAAAAAACAACGTCAAAGAGAGAGAGAGAGAGAGAGAAGGAAACACTTCACCAAAATATTTGAAACCAAGGATTTGCTGATGATTTCTGATATTAAATTGTTTCGAATTCCAGCCGCATGAAATCCCTCAGAGATGGGCACTGTTTGGGGGGGAAATGTAATGAAAATTCAATTAAAAAATTACATTTTCCAGTGAGATTTTTTACGACTTGCAGCAGCAGGAACAGCAACAGGACAAATGCAAGTGAGTGGGCGGATTGCAAAAGTGCAGCACTACATTTTGTAAATAATTTACATTTCAACAGCAGACGCAGCATCTCAATAAAGTGAAGAGACGCCTCATCCCCCCCTCCAACACCATTAGCCTTGTATCATTTCGTCGCTTGTAAACAAATCGGCAAAACATGTAATTTCACTTATCTGACATAATGTCAACAATTTTAAAATGGTTTTACCCTAACCCAAAGACCAGCAGACATACAGCCGGAAAAATTCACATATAAATTACGCAAAAAAAATACGTAACGTTGAATCCTTTATCCTGGGATCTCTCCGCTGCTGCTCTCTGCTGGTACAATAACAAGGAGTTGACTTGTGTAACAAATAAAAAAGTCACTTGATAAGCCTTATAATGCAGCAAACTCTTTCCCCCTCCTTGACTTCTTATTTTTGGAAATGAAAGGGTGCTATGCCAAAAAAAAAACTTTGTCTGTGAATGTGTGTGTGTGTGTGTGTGTGTGTGTGTGTATGCTAATCGCACACCACATAGAAAACGACACCCAATATAAGCAACCCATAGAGAACCATTGAGTGACGCCTTTTAACATGCTTAAGCACAAACCAAACGAGCCAAAGAGATCTTTTGCTGTTTCTTTACCCTGTAAATCTATGACTCAAGTGGGGTATATTACGTATGCATACATGATAATAAAGAAATAAGATAAATTTAAAGCAAATAAACCTTTTAATATACAATATTATTACTTATTACCATAGGTTTTTACTACATGCTACCAAAGTTCTTCTCAATAGTTAGATAGCTTTAAAATAAATACACTACTAGGAGGAGAGGAAAGACCTAACGTATTCTACCTGATCTGGCTATAAGGAGAAGTATTTTAATTGAAGTAATAAAAGGGCAACGCCTACAAGTAGTAGACAATGGTTTTATAGCAAACCAATGATAAAAAAATATGCAAAACAGGTTCTAAAGGAATGAATACACAGAGTTTTATTTTAATTTACGACTCACTATTGTTAGTAAGTTGGTTTTTATTAAGCTATGGTTTTTATTGAGAAATATGAGAAATAGATGCAATCTATATTCCGTAAGGAACATAACTTGATGTGTTTTATCATTTTCTATCTACTCGTTTTGGTTTTTGAAGGACTTTTGTAAGGATACTCCATAATCGACGCTTAGTTATCCACATATTCACATATTCCAACGCTGAAAAATTGATTTGCAGCAGTAATTAACAATTAAGTTGATCAAACTATTGTAAAATAAACCAAGTGATTTATGGTATATATACTATGTACATATGTATGTATATACTATATACTACTAAGAATCCTAGAAATTTCGTTAATTATTTGATCCTCATGATTTATTTCAAACCTTATACATAGTGAGCACATCTAAGGGATATTTAATAGTCGTCATTCAAATGTAAAAATAAGAAAATTTGTTTTCTTTTTGGCTGCCTTTTCCTGGTGGAAATTGTGATTTTTTATAGCCTGGCGCCGCTTGAATGATTTTTATGGGCTATGCGCAAAAAAAAAAAATGGGTTAGGGTAAAGAAGATGAAGAAACGAAACGAAACCAAACGAAACTGATTTGCATGTCTTTGCCGAAATGTGTAGCCAAGAGAGAGGGAAGTGCGGCACTTTCTTTCTCTCCCTTTTTCTCTCTCTCTCTCTCTCTCTGTGTTGTGGCAATAGAGTTGTGTGTGCCCTAACAAAAGAAGGGTCCACATCCATATTATTGATCTTCTCATTTGCATTTGCATTGCAAATAAGGCTTAAGGATTAATGAATTTTGATCAAATGCAAGGATCCTTCATGTGTATATATGGAAAACTGAATGGGATAAATTATTCAGAAATACAATTAAAAAAAAACCAGAGGGCCGGGGCTAACTTTGACCGCGTCAAAGTTTGTATACCCTTGCAAGTTTTTTGTGTAAAAGGTCTAATGCTTGCGAAAGAACAGCTTAGGAAATAACGAAGTTATTGATCAAAGTCACTGTTCACAACCAATCGGTTCCTATGGGAGCTATATGATAAATTGGCCCGATCTTAATCAAATTTGGCACAGTCATTAATAGTTATGCTAAACTGAGAAATATAAATTTTTATGACAATTGCTTCAAAAGTAACGAAGTTACTGACAAAAGTCACTGTTTTCGAAAGATCGTTCCTATGGGAGCTATATGATATAGTAACCCGATCTTGATCAAACTTGGCATAGTCGTTTATATGTGTAATTAACTCACCAATATTAAATTTCACGACAATAGCTAAGAAAATAACGAAGTTATTGAGAAAAGTCACAGTTCGTGACTTTGCCATTTGTATGGGAGCTATATGATATAGTGATCCGATCCGGCTGAATCCGAGATATACAACGCCTGCAGTATATACAAGCCTACATACAAAATTTCAACTCTGTAGCTCTAACGGTCTAGGAGGAGTTTGCGTTGATCCAGACGGACGGACGGACGGACATGGCTATTTGAACTCGTCTCGTCTTACTGATCAAGAATATATATACTTTATATGGTCGGAGATGCTTCCTTCTATGCGTTGGACACTTTTGACCAAAATTAATATACCCTTTTTGCAAGGGTATAAAAATGTATAGAAATCTATAATCGAAAGAATGTTAGCTGAGAAAAAAAATCACTTAGTCCCGTTTAGAAGCTGTCTCTTGCGATTCTCCAATAAGAATATATACCAATCCAATTTACCTTACTCTCTCTGAGTACTCTTTTATACGAATACATATGTACATATATGGATTCTTTTCTCTCACTTACACTTTTGCACAAACACTCAACAAAACAAAAAAAAAATCGCAGCATGAATAGCTCTTGCCTCTCTCCCTCTCGTTTCCGCCTACGCCTAAGACTGCAGTGGCCGTTGACCTTACAACAACTTTTTTTGCAAAATATTTTAGAAAATAATACACCAATTTCATATTGCCAATTATATCAATTGATTACTACTAGCTTAAACTTAATGCTTAACCACTTTAATTGCACTTTAAAACGTTTTTAAATACACAAATAAATAAAAACTTATCACGACGACAACTGAAAGGGTCCGTTAAATGGCATTGCCAGCAAAAACTAACGATCAGAAATGGCAAGTTGGCTTTTTTTAGCTTTCAAGTGCAAATTAAAACTTTAAAAGCTAAAACTGTCAACACTGATAACTAAGATGAAAAAGAAAAGACAAAAAAGAAAAACAAACTTGCAGCATAATTCGATTCGCTTTATTATTTTTTTACCTCTTTTTATTTGACTTAATTTGATTTTAAGTTAAGACAACAAATTTATCGATAGTAATAAGAGATGTTATCCCATTGCGCGCCTGTGTGGGTTAAAAGGCCGTTAACAGTTCAAATCGTTAAGCAATGAATTTTCAATATCATTCCTAACATTCAAAGTTTTACATATGTAAATATATTAGTATTTTAAATGGCCCACTAAAATTACATTTTTATTTGTTGATTTCATTTTTTGTTTTTTTTTTTTTTGCTTGTTTAGGGTATAAATTATTCGTCTTGTACCTAAAACTGTTTTTTCATATGTTCTAAGATACACTTTTCTTTTCGTTTTGATGTTTCTTTTTTTTCAATTTATTTTGGAAATTTTATTTGCATATATGCAATAATTTGCAGACAAAAAGCAAGGACCTCAACCGCCCTCCCCCCCAGCACTCTCATTCCTGCCGTCAACCATGAAAAGGGGGAAATTTGAATGGGTTTTTGGCATTGGTGGTTTAACTGAGCGTTACGATTCTAGAGGACCTGCAATGAATAGGCAATTGTAATCTGTAAGAATCAAAATACGATTTGATGCCAAAAGCAAGAGGAAGAACTGAACATTTAATAAGCAGTAAAAAATCTTGGTTTTCCTTCCTTCCATCCTTTTGATATTCTCTTTCTATTTTTATCTATTTTAAGATAGAATTCGCTTGGGTTTTCGTGTCTGGTATATTGTAGTTGATGGTAGTAGTTGGAGTTGTTTTTTTTTTTCCAATTTTTTTCAACATTTGTTGTGCATTTCAATTTCAATTTCAAGAGCCATTAAAAACTATGCATGCAATTAAGTCGAGTGAAAATTTCATAAAGATAACAATCGACAAGAACAAGAAATAAACATGAAAATAGGAAAAACCTGCAGTTGCCCGTCAGTCAACACTTCAAAAGAAGAGGAAGGAGCAAAGCCCAGTACCCAGAGTACTGAAGTCGAAATCGGAGAAGCGATGAGAGGAGGAGAGGAGAAGACGAAGATGGAGGAGGTGCACCAGCCTACATTAATTTGCATTTAAAAACTGTTTTTAGTAGCATTAAAAACAAACATCAGGGGGAACGAGCCCCAAGTAGGCAACAAACATCATCTGGAGTAGGAATAGGAATAGGAATGGAATGGGATCGTAAGAAGATGGGGAAAGAAAAGAGACCCATTAACAAAGTGTCTCCAGATGTGAGCATCTTCTCTCATATTTAACATATATATAAAAAATAGAAGAAGAAAAAAAGATGAAAAGTTTATTATGATTAGCTTAAAGAAATGGTTATGGGCCCAGCGCACGCCATATTACACACACACACATACACACACACACACACAAACACATGTACATATACATATATAGAAAAACACACCAAATGTCAAAAGTCAGCGGTCAGAGATGGTGAAGATACTATAGCTACTCCCCAACCAAACCAAACTCATATCCATTGCCATGTTGATGTTATTGCTGTTGTTGTTGTTGTTGATGATCATCATCATCTTGTCATAAAACGTTCAGTCATCAAAGTTGCACTTTATGCGAAACGATCGCATCGCTGCACGTGCACGTGTTCATCGTCATCAGCATTAGCATTAGCGGGTCTGTTGTATTAGGCGAGAACAGAGACTAGAATAGATGGCATAGACCCTCCATTCTCCAATCTCTTCCATCTCTTCCATATCTCATCCCAACATAATCATAGAAATTATGTGCCTGCTGGCTAAATGGTGTTGGCAGCAACTTAAGCTCTTGGCTAATAGACCGCATGGGGTCGTTTGTGTGTCCCTTATCTCTTTACATATGTATGTATAAAATGTTTCTATTGGTAAACATTGCATTATTGTATTCTTCAATATTATGGGTATATAAATATAGATTTTGGTCAACAAATTTACTCATAAATATGTCAAATGAAGTCAAAATGATAAGCAGTTAACACTAAACAGCGGAAGTTCATTTAGTTATCGAGAATAACGTTGATATTTTGTCAATAATTCGATGAGAAAGAGCTTAGCTTACCTGTATACATAGGTTATAAAGAATAGACTACAGCTAAGAATGAGTATAAAGAAAAAGTCCAGACGATTCAAGAGTATAGCTTCTCAAATATAGGCAACTACAACATATGTAGTTTAATTTACAAGAGCAGTGGCAAAGGGTTTTTTGCGCCGATCTAAACAAGTAATATACTAAACGAAATGTCTTGCCTATAATACGTTCAAGTGGCCCCTACCAAGTTACCAGGAAGGAGCCTGTTACTCGCGAGCCCAAGCAGATACCTGCCCACCTCCCACCCGACCAGATCGAGGAAACAGACAAACTGATCAAAATGTATAATCTACAACTGCAGATTACAAAATGTAGGAGGTTGTATTTAACGCACAGGAGCCTAAATTGTTTATACAACGCATTGTTGACTTAGAGCTAACGGGATAAAGGGATGTTTAGACTGTCTAGTTGGTACCATTAAGTTAAAGTGAGCTAATAAGTCAGTCCAGTCTATTTAGCCATTTAAAAGATTTCACATATAAATAACACCAAGCATAATTCCACAGTTAGTTTGAGGGGAAAGATGATTAAACGAAATCTACTAAAATACAAGAACATAGCAAAAACTGATTATTATGAGATTCAAGCCCAAGGTCTAATTGTAAGTGTATAGGGGTGCTAGAGTCACCACAGACGACTGAAACTATAAATAACTTACAAACGATCATTATAATATCTTATACCTTATCAAATATACATTTAGAAATTTTTTATTTTAACATTTAATTAATCCATTAGTAAAGTGTCTTGATTAGCACATCAAAAAAGGGCAGGTAATTTCCATTTCCTGTTAAACTCTGCTGTCCTTTTATAATATTCAAAATCTCGTAATTAAATATTATTTGGTATTTATTAAATTGAATATTGAAACGTTGGATTTAAGTCTGCTTACAGAATATTTCACTGGGAGCGCAACAAGTTGATCAGGTTGTCTCTTTAGTCATTTTAAGAACCATCATATTCTAACATCAACAGAGCTTGCTCTTCAAAAGCTTAAAACTGCTAAAACTAGTTGAGAATTACAAGTCGATGAAGTGAAAAAGTGTATTCCAGGGTTCACGTTTTTTGTGCTGGTTTTATTTATTTTACAAGTATTTCTCCAATCTAAACTGAAACGCTATCGTTTTTTTTTTCAATTAACATGTTTATTTTTCCTTCTATTTTTTCTTACAGTAGAACTTCGATTATGAAGGGTAATGTAGGGAGAGGGTGTCGCGGATAACACAAAAGAGTTGATGTAGTTGATGAAGATTGAATTAAAGCACACAGCGGAATTCAACCCATAAAATATATTAACTGTTTAGATTACGAAGATTAAAGATTGACCTCGAGCCATCTAAAATGCAAGGTTTGAAATATATTAACACAACTTACGTATTCAAAACATTTCTTAATTTAAAGTTCGAATCTGATGCCTCGGTTTTTCCTTTTTAAAACCGCGATATCACATTATCAAAAAGGTCACTTGCAGTGGTTTCTGGCTGATTGACGACTTCTCCTTGTTGACTCTCTTTTACATCCTCCTGTACTTCTCCTTTAAAGTACACGAGATGACAGACTTTATGGCGAAATCTTGGATTTGCGAGTTACCCGAGCTCCTTCTTATTTTATTTGGAAATGATCAAATCGAAGGACCAACAATGTTTAACTAAATAAATATAACTCATTAAATACAATTCGAAATTGCCATCATAAATATGATTAAAAACATTTGTTACATTTTTTTTTTTAAAGAAAGCTCTTAATAATCTCTATATCAAGGTTAACCAATTCGAATCTTTATTTGCGCATATGTGTCCTTTCTGATAAAAATGACATCTAACAATTCAATTTAAGGGCTTAGGTCATTTTTTCATGAGATTGTGGTTCTCAATTTCACTGGTCAAGGACCTATTGTCTTCTCACCTTCTTTGGCATTATCAACAATGAGGATCTCTTTTTTTTTTATCCATCCACACTGAATTACAATTGAAGATATGTACTTTTTTACGTTTTTCGTGTTTTGTATTCTCTTAGAATCCCAATGTCTACCCATGTCTCCGGTTTTTGGTTTTCTTAATATTTTACGCTCAACTAACTTTGCTCAAAGGATTTTCATTTTCTGCAGGTCAGACGGGCAGACAGTCAGTCAGTCATGCTCGGTAGATGCGAAATCCATACACATGTCAGTCACACTTAACCCCGGGCCATCGTTTTATGGCAGAAGAGGGCAACAGCAGCAGCAGCAGCAGCAGCAGCAGCAGCAGCAGCAGCATCAGCTACAAGATGGAGGGGGAAACTTGAGTCTAGGCGACCGCAAAAACTTTTTCAGATTTGGATTTGCTTTTATTGCCTGGCGGCAAAATTATGATATACCTATACCATATAGGGTATATTGATTATTTGCATTCAACAAAGAGCCAAAACCTCTAATGTCAAATGAGGTCAACGATGTTAGAAAGTATAACAAGATAAAAACACAAAATTCCATAATAAAAATTCTAAAATCATTCAAAAAATCTTAATAACTCAAAAAATAAAAAACAAATAGAAGAACAAATATCTATATCTACTTTACTTTTACTTGTTACTTCATTTAAAAAAAAATAAGAGTATCAAAATGTTGTCATAGCTTAAACTGTCTGTGTGCCTTGTGGTTATTATTTTAAGTCAGTCAGAAATTTGCTACTTTGCTATATATGTATGTATGTATATATAATTTTCAACGTTTATTATGATTTCCGGAAATGTTTTGAGGCAAAAAAAGAAAAAAATTTATGCACATTGCATATGTCAACAGTTTGCTCCTTTTTCTTTAAAATATTTGTTGTTTTTTTTGTTTTTTTTTTTGTTCTGGTTCGCATGTGAAAGGATATTCATATGTATCCTTGTTGGCTTTCGTGAAATTTGCATATTTGCATTTTCAATTCAATTCTTTTCGTTTGGGGTTTTTTTTTTCTTCGTGCGTTTGCAAGATTTAATTGTCAATAAAAATATACCAAGCGGAAAATTTGTTTGCCAAACAAATTGAAATTCTTTTGAGTCTGAGAAAAGTAAAATAAATATATATCAAGACGAGATAGATAGCTTAAAGACACTGTTTTTCAAGTCCTTGGGAAACATTTGCAAATTTTAAATAATACATGGGCTTCTTAATGGATTTGCTATACGCTTCTACCCCTTTTTGCAAGTGTGAGTGTGCGTGTGTGTGTGTGTAATATATGTAATTTTGTAATTTACATTGCAGGTTTTGAATTTACACTTGCCGGCAATTAATAATGCTGCATTAGGGTTATCCTACAAGCAGGATAATTAAGTTTATCGTTCATTGGCTTTGCATTTCTCCTCTACTTCCTACAAACAGGCCAAGTGTGTGATGGGAAAAGGTGATGGTGGGTGGAGTTGGAATATGTTTTTGGATGTGTGCGTGTGTTGAAATATGTATACATACTACATACACATACTTATGACAGATTACAGGCAATGCAAAACTGCCAACTTGTGTGCTATGTACTGAGGGGACACACAGATTTCATTTCGGAGTGCATTTGCTTGCCAATCAACCAAAACTTGTTTTTTGGATAGCCAAATGTATGCAAAAGCAAGACATGTGTCCATGCATTAATCAAGATTTGTCAAGAATCTTTAATTGTGCATGTGAAATTGCATCCACATGTTACATATGTGTGGTCTATCCATATAAGTTCTCTAATTAACAACTCATAACTTTAGTTTAAGTTCATCAAAACCTTTCGTTACCCATTTTGGGGTTGTAGTGATCAACAGTTTCATTGATTTCAATCAAATCCTTAAATTTTTTGTAAAAGTGGATCTTAAGCTACATAGGTCTCTAAAATGACTTTACAAAAACCAAAAATTTGAAAATGTAAGTTAATTCTTATAGTTTCATAAACAAATTTGGATATATATATTTTCATAATCAATATTTCTTTGATCACAACAGTATCTTTACGCTCTAAGCCATGTAAATTTTAAACATTTATCATACTGTTTAAGAAATAATGAAAACTAATAGTTTTTGAGAATTTTGTTAATTTTTTTTGCTTACGAATAGACAAATTAAAGTTTTTTATTGAAACGAATTACCCAAACGTTGAAAAAAATGGTCAATATTAATGATATTTTGAAGAACCGATACGTGCCTTAAAGCACTCACTATACCGATTTATTCATGATTAACAGGAGAAGTCGAATCCAAGTCGATCTGTCCCTCGATGCGTAGTAACTTCACTTCGATTAGAAAACTACTAATATGAAATTTGATATTTACATAATTGATTACATAATTGAGATAAAGCTTGACAATTCAGTAGTTGCCATAGAAACCATCGATCGAAAAGTCTACTTTATTGCAAAATAACTCAGTAATATAAACATAACAGATAAACATTGCTCATAATACATCTCGAAAAATCTTATATAAGCTTCGGTTTGAAGACGTATCTACAATAACTTAAAGTCGAAGATGTCGATGCTGAAATTAATTGATTGAATTTAAAACGATTTTAGTATGGCTCGCACTAGAAGTGTATATGAAGTTCGGGGCAGGCAAAGTTGGCTTTTTTCTCGTTTTATATTTTTTTAGCCTTTCTTCAATTTTTCCAGGATCTAAAGATGTTTCCCGTTCATACTGTAGGGTTGTCAAATGGTTACTAATTTGATTTTAACTTTTCCATTTCCCAATTGTCCTTGGTTGAGAACTTATCTCAATGCTATTATTGTTATTATTATTCGTCTGGTTGAAGTGGCTTTTCCTTTATATTATCCTAACAGGGCATTATGGGCAATAAATTATATTAAAGACAAAAACGTATTGATTGCCCCTCACTCCCACACACAGACTCACAAACACACCCGCACATTTAGAGTGCTGCCTTATACGTTGCATTTCATTTGACACCTTTGAAGTTGCCACACTTTGTATCTATTGCTCTCTCCCTTCCATTCTCCGTTTCTCTAGTCAAGTGCATCTGCATACATATATGCATTTGTATCTCTGTATCACAGTCTTGGCACAATGAGCAAGCTTTTCTGCACACACATAATGTAAAATAAATTGGATTATCCTTTGATTCATTCACAGTTTGTCGCCCAAACTTGGCTGGGACATAATTTATATGCTTTACATATTTCAAATGGAGCTCCCCAACCAAAACCTGTAAAGTCAATTGCATCACTGGTTGGCTCTCAGTCAGTCTCTCTAACTCATACGTCCCTTGGTTTTGCCTGGTTTGAGGCTGGTCATTAATTTTCTTCGGTGTCGGTCAAAGGAGGCGATAACAAGTTTTGGCTGATTTGATTTGCCTGTCCGTCTGTCTGGCTGTCCATTCGTATATGTTGAAGTTGGAGAGAACCTTTCGGGGTTTAATTGCTTTCGATTCAAGGTTTGCGACAGGCTTATATCATGCATTTAGATTCAATCCATTTTGTATTGAACTAATAAAATAAACAGTAAAAATATCCAAATAGGTTCATAGCCCTTATAATCTTTCATTTAAATTGATTGAATTTATAATGTTACAAATTCAAAAATCTCGCCAATAAATCTTTAAAATGTGCTTGCCCTTTTTGATGCCCAGTTTAATTTGCCACTAGATTCAAGCAGACATGTTTCATCATCTCATCAGTTGAATTGAGATCGAGTTCATTTAGTATTGATAGTTTTTGGCTCATTTTCTATACGACCTAAATAAGGATATCGGTTTTTCCTTGTAGAGAAAATTCATCGTAACAAAACTCAGTTTTAATCAATATTATCGATAAATGATTTAAATCGATAGTTTTTGTATTAGGCTACGATTAATCGGACACAATAATCGATTATTTTGCTTAAGCTTACGATTCAATTGTATCGATAAATGACTTTAGATTAATTTAATCGTTAATCGATTAGTTGTTCAAATATTATCTTCATGGTATCCTAAATTTTTGGATCCACGTCTTAAAAAATATATTTCCAAGAGGATCTTCTTTTAACCATAAATGACATAAGACAGAAAAAGCTAAATGAATGCTGGGCCCACCAGTAAGCTTATGCACACAATGACACAGAGCTTGTCAATTGTGTTTCTAAATAGGGACTTCCTTAGAAGCAGAGTGTCCTTTTTCTCTCTCTTTCAGTCAATAATACAAATAAGTAATTTCGGTGCTGCCAAATATGGATCTTTTGTAATTACTAATACTTTCAGCTGACATTTGCCTAACACATAAATACTTAAATTAAAAAAAAACGTTTATTTTTATTGGGCTTACATTACTCGTGATAAATCGATTATTAATTTAATTGAAGATTCGATTAATCATTATACCCTTGCAAAAAGGGTATATTAATTTTGGTCAGAAGTGTGCAACGCATAGAAAGAAGCATCTCCGACCATATAAAGTATATATATTCTTGATCAGCACGACGAGACGAGTTCAAATAGCCATGTCTGTCCGTCCGTCTGGATCAACGCAAACTCCTCCTAGACCGTTAAAGCTACAGAGCTGAAATTTTGCATGTAGGCTTGTATATGTTAAGGAAAGAGTAACAAACAACTTGCAAGGGTATACAAACTTTGACGCGGTCGAAATGAATTGACATGAAGCCTGATAAAAGCCAACGATACATTTTAATATATTGTCTTAGGAAAAAGTTAATTTATGGAATGTTATACATATTTGCCAGTAATGAATATTAAACCACAAACATGCAAAAGGAATACTTTTCTATCACGTCAACGGAAAATCAATGTTGTGCGCCTATCACTAGACATTGAGCTGAATTTCCATTTAACATATTAATTGCACGATCACTGAATGAGTTTAAATAGGGGAAATACGATAAGAAGTGTTTTAACAACTCAGCATAAGGTATAAATAATTTTCAATTTTCGAATATATGGTTCATTACAATAAGCATTTTTCAAAACAATTGTTGCCTTCTAGATGTTAGACTTTTACATTTATAAACAACACATTGGAAAATAAAATAAGTGATTATTTTGAATTTGACGAAGGAAATTTGTTGTTTTTTCCTTCTCGCCTGTCATTGGTTATTGAGTTGAATTTCGAATTAACATATTATCACGGAATTTTTTGAAATAAGGAAAATAAGATAAGAAGTGTTTGAACGGCAGCAAATTTATGGGAGAAGTTCTTTTGTTGAAGTTAAAAATTGAAATCAGCTTATATTAAGGAAACAAAATGATTCAGTTGTTACCCCAACAGAGGGAAGTAATTGAATGAGCAAACCCATGAGTTGTCCCAGTATTTAAAGGATTTTTGAGCGAATTTCGCCATGGCGACTTTATGAAAACAAACTCTAAGTATTATGCAACACTGACAATGATATCGATAAGTAAAAATAACTGTTCAACACGTTCAGTGTTGAAAAAGAGTAAAGAATAAAAATGAATATAAAAAGTCGTATGTAGGAGTATAAACCAAAGGCCGCAACAAAAAAAAAATGATTTTATGCAAAAATAATGGACATAAAAATAAGAAATGGATCAAACAAGCAATATCAGGCCATGGCTACTTGATAAAACTAAACTCTTTAAGTTTGGTATCAAACGAAAGAGAAAAATTCTACGAGCACGACCTCAGGTGCGCCTTGGCGATTTATTATGTAGTTTTTGTAAATAACAAAAGAAAAATTAAGCCTTTATGGGGACTATAGCTAAAAGTAGCTCTTTCCGGCTAAAAGAAGCTGTCAAATTTTGAGTTGCCAGATGCCAAATTTCGGATACTCGAATACGCGGGCTTTTTGAAACTTTTGTTCGCACTATTCTCAACTGACGAAAATATTGTTGAGTTTACATTATTTCTTGATTTTAGAGAACAAATATATTTCAGAATACAATATTTGGCTGCCAGAGCAGCAGATAAAAAATATACCTTTATCTGATTTTTTCACTTTTCAACACTGAAGTCTAGAGTAGCTTAAGTAAACATTTACCAAGAAAAAAACAACAATTACAACAAACAAAAGTCAGCCTAAATATGCATGATTTTTATTCATAAAAATAAAATATAGTTATTTATTAATAGATTAAGTAAACTCTGCCTTTTGTCAACACTTTTGTCAACACTTTTGTCAACTCTTTTGTCTTTTGCTTAACACTAGACGTCTTGAAAAAAAAGTGTTTTAATAGCTATCGATACAATGCCAGTGTGGCATAATAAAAAAAGTAATTATTTTCATCAAGTAGTCGTGGTGAAATTAGCTAGAAAACTCTATAAATATAGGAGGAGCTCATGGATTTTCTCATTCAGTAACTTCCCTCTGCTGGGGTAGCAACTGAATTAGGTTTCCTTATTTTAATCAAGTTTTTTTTTCCACATTTAAGCATCTCGTAATGCTAACTTTCATCACGAGTTCAATGAGCTTCGCATACTCAGCCACCTTGTATCTGCCGTTTTCCTTTTTCAAATACATAAGTTCAAATCCCCTAATTAATTCAAACGTATGGAAAACGTTTATGTGATTAATTTGTTTTTGCCTTTTCGTAGAAACGTAGAAACCAAAAATGCGTTGGTACAGTTGGTAAACTATTATTAGTAAATAGCCACTTATTCGTATATTCCTTATTCAAAAACACCTCCTTATTATATATTTAATTTTATTTGTATTTTCCTTAGTATTAAATATCCCCTTATCAATAATTAACCTACCTCCGCTAACTGTCTACTTTATAACTACGGAAAATAGTTAAAATCAAAATTCAGTTCGTTTTCAATTTTCACATTCAGTTTCTTCCTTCCTTTTGTGCTTTTTGCCATTTCCTAATAGCTTGAATAAGTTTTTAACTCATTCATCCGATGTGGAGTTAATACATCGTATGCGGATTGGTCCTGACCAAACTAATCACAATATTCTTGCAGATATATTGCAAAATATATATTTTTGAGTTAGGGGAGAGATTTGAGATCCATCACCCTCTTTCTATTTTCCTGTTGACGTAGCTTCTCGTTTGTGCTTGTGCTCTGGTAAAAAAGTTCGGCTAGAACTTTTTCTGTTCTCCTGCCTGTATACGGCTTTCGATTTGCTCAATTTAGCGGATTTTCTTACGAAGTTTCTTCAATAGTTTAGTGGCATCCGTCAGAAGAGTCCTGGTGGTGGTGTTAGTGGTGCTGCTTGTGTTGGTTTGTACTTGTGGAACACTTGAGGATACAGTCTTGGTTCCCTTCGCTGTATCAATCTTTTTGGCTTTGACCTTTTTCTGTATTTCCTTTTTCGCTTCGGCTGCTACAATTGGGCACATTCCCGGTGGTACACCTGTCTGCCTCTTGGCCACAAATTGTTTGCCTTTACTCTCGTACAGTGGCACCTCTTCCTGGGGTACATAGCCATCCTTGACGCGACGTGCCTTCCGCCATGTGCCGTCCGGACGTTTTGTAGCTGTGATAAATTTTCCTTCGCTATTTTCTAAGTATATGCTCATTTTTGTTCAACAAATTCCAAGGTAAAGTATTCTAAAGTTTTTGACTTTGATACAAAAACAACAACGAAGCCTTTATTTACTTTTTTTTTATTCAACGTTTAATATATATTTGTTGAATCTACTCTTAAATTAGAGCCTAACAACAAGTTTGAGATATTTTTCTTAGTCTAGTACTTAAGATAAATCCTGGGGATATTGCAGGCGGCCCTAATCACTTGTTATTGGGTTGGTCTGTCATTTCTTTTAAGACGAGTTCTATTATTAGTTCGCGTAAGGCAATTGGCAAGAACATCCGGACGTTTTGTAGCTGGGATAAATTTTCCTTCGCTATTTTCTAAATATATGCTCATTTTTGTTCAACAAATTCCAAGGTGAAGTACTCTAAAGTTTTTGACTTTGATACAAAAACAACAACGAAGCCTTTATTTACTTTTTTTTTTTTCAACGTTTAATATATATTTGTTCAATCTACTCTTAAATTAGAGCCTAACAACAAGTTTGAGATATAGGAGGAGTTGTATAGGAGGACTTTATACTCCAGACATAGAGGGGACCGAGCATTGATGATCCAATGTAGGCTACTCGCTTTTAGTTTAAGCTGTGACTTTTTTGCTTCGATGTGCTTGCGCCAAGTTAGTCTTCTGTCTAGGTGGATGCCAATGTAAGTGACATCCACGGCTTGAGGAACTGGTACGTTGTTTAGCTTTAGAGCTGGACAGTTTCTTCTGGTAAGCGTAAATGTAACATGTTTGCATTTCTGCTCGTTGACCCGGATACGCCAGGTTGCTAGCCATTCCTCTACCACCTTGAGGTGTTCCTCTAATTTTGCAGAGGCTTGTATTGGGCATTTGGATCTGCTGAGGATTGCCGTGTCATCGGCAAAAGTGGACGTTGTAAGTCCTAAACTTGTTGGTAAGTCTGCAGTGTACAGTAGGTAGAGCAATGGGCCGAGTACACTGCCTTGCGGTACACCAGCTTTGATTTCAAAATCAGCCGAGACGGAGCCATTACATCTTACAGCGAATTTCCTATTGTAAAGGTAAGATTCCATGAGTTTGTGGGTGTTTTTGCCGGATTTTGAACATCAGACCCTCCATCCAAACTCTATCGAAAGCCTGGGCAACGTCGAGAAAGAAAGCAGCACAGTATTCTTTTAGTTCGAATGCTGTTCGTATTTCGAATGTTATGCGATTGACTTGTTCAATTGTACCATGTTTTTCGCGGAAGCCGAACTGGTGTGAAGGGATTGCGTTCTCCGATGCCAGAAATGAGTTTAGTCGGATCTGCAGGACCTTTTCAAGCTTCGAAAGACATGGCAGCAAACTAATTGGCCTATAGGATGATGGCTGGGTTTTGTCCTTTCCCACTTTAGGAATCATGATGATAGTGGACTTTTTCCATGTTCTTGGGAAGTAGCCAATTTTTATTATGGCGTTGAACAGTTTGCAGATATATTGTATGGCGATGATAGGGAGTTCTAGGATCATTTTCGGTGTGATTAGGTCATGGCCAGGGGCTTTTTTCGGTTTTATGTGGTTTTTAATAACTGCAGTGATCTCGTCCGATTGGAGTTCCGAGTACTCACTATCCGTTAATGTGTTCGAAGGGGGAAGTACAGATGAGCTTGATGTTGGATTTGGCTGGAAAACCATTTTAAGATGTGTGGCAAATACGGATGCCCTCTCTTCGTCACTGCGGGCCCATCCACCGGTTGGACTCCTTTCGGTGAAATTGTCTCTGTAGGGGCGCTTAAAGTTGGGTGGGCTTTCCACAGAGGATGTTTAGTGCTGGTTGGACTGAGCTTTTCTGTGTATTTCCTTTGAGCCCAGCTTGGAGAGCCTTGGAGAGGTTGCGATTAGCATGACTTTGGCGAAGTTTTGCTGCTGGTGAGCGAGTAATCTGCCATTCTCTTCTTAGACGTCGTTTTGCCGTTACTAATTGTTCTATCCGCCGGTTCGTAGGCCTGTCAACAGGTTTAGTGTAAGGAGAGGCATGTGGAGTAGATACTCTTGCAGCTCCCATCATCAACTCAAGTGCAGAGACGCACATATCAATGTCCTCTGCAGCATCCAGTTTCGGCGAACAGTCAATGTGGGCACTCATTTACATTTTAAATTTAAGCCAATTTGTTTTGTTGTTTGTGGGCCTATAAGGGCGATCAAGTACTTGAGGTCTTGTTAATAGTGTGAATAGCACTGGAGAGTGATCGGAAGTTAAATCTAGCAGTGTATCCGCAGTGATCCGATTACGTGGAATCCTCTTGGTTACTGCGAAATCAATCAAGTCAGGCACTTTCTGTGGATCTGTGGGCCAATAAGTAGGCCTACCCGGTGAGACGCAATCCATCTTGTTGAGAGGGTTGACTATTGTGTTGTACAACTGCTTGCCTTTAGGATTTACCAGGCGAGATCCCCAGTGCGTATGTTTGGCGTTATAGTCCCCTGCTGCAATAAAGCGATCTCCGAGTGTGTTAAAGAAATCGGTAAATTCCTTTTCAGAGATTGAGAAGCGTGGTGGGCAGTACAGGGCAACCAATGTAGTGTTGCCGCAGCTGGTTTGGACGGTTATAGCAGTTGCTTGTAGGTGCTGTGTCTCAAATCTGTTGAGAAACGAGTGTTTTATACGGTTTTTGATTAGGATACCAGTCCCGCGATTTCACTTGAGTCTAGGAATAGTTGCAGTTCATTTTTGTGCTTGGAGATGACGTTAGCATTCCAAAAACATAGACGTAGGGAAGCCATTATTTATTCTCGATAAGCTTCTGGTTAAGCAGGTTTTGATTCCGCATCAGTTCGTGCATACAGTTTTGCATGAACGTCGTAAAAGTGGTCATGTTTTGATTGAGTGAGATCAATAGGGCCTCTAAACCACTTGGAGTTTGCTGGCCAAGTTCTGGTGCGCTAGGTTGCGGATTCTGTAGATGGTGGAGAGACGGGGTCTCTTTCGCGGGCTCCGTCTGTCCAGTTCGGAGCACACTAGCGAAGGATACACTAGGACTGGTTGTAGCAGTCATGTTGGATGATCTAACAGCCTTGGCGAAGAAAACCTTCGGTGTGGTTTTGGAGGCGTTCAAGGTGATTTTTGGTCCAGCTGGGGGTTTGCACCCGTTTAGGTGTGATTTAAGATCCTTAAAGACAGGACATCCTCTGTAGTTGGCCGTGTGGTTCCCTCCACAGTTGCTGCATAGCCTTAGTGCGACGTTGTTTCTGTCCTTGGTGCAAATGCCATCTTCATGATGTTCGCCGCAGCCAACACACACTGACCTAAGATTGCAATTGTTAGAGGTGTGGTTGTATTCCTGGCAGTTTTTACACTGCGGTGGTTGGCGTCTCTTATGGGGCTCCTCTACGGTGATTCTTCTGTGCAATAGAAGCTGTAGGTGGTAGATCGGGTGCACTTCATTTGGCTTCGACCGCTTTGCATCAGGTTGGAGCTCGATTTTAAAGAGCGGCTGTGCGACTTTGTTCCTGTTGATGATGTTGACAACGGACTTGACCGCAAACCCTTTTTCGACCATCGCGTCTGCTATTTCTTGAGTAGGGACCGATGGCTCAATCCCCTTTAACACAACCTGGAGACCTTTACTGCTTTTTAGTTGGTAGGTATAGAAGTTTATGTTAGCATTACGGAGGTATTTTTCGATGATGCGGAAATTATCCTCAGTTTGGGTTTGACATTTAATTTCTTTAATGTTACCCCTATTGAGTGGGGTTACAACAAAGTTATTTGCCCCTACTGTTTCTACTAGCTTCGAAATCAGGGCGCTGCAGTTGGCTCCACGGATATATAAAGGGGGTGGTCTAGCCGATTTAACTTTATCTACAGCGCCGGCTTGATCGTCTTGCTGATCGGCAAGAATTTTAAAACGATTCCCGCTAAGGGGTGCTACTCGTTCATTTGGTTTGGTTATTTTCGGCGTATTGCCACTTTTTTTCTTTTGCGGGCTTAGCTTCCGCTTAGTTATTTTAATATATCTATCCATTCCAGTTTGGACAGAAGTCGTTGGGTTTACTATTGTAGCTGACTCTGGGCGACTTGTCGTTATTTACTTTAAAAAAATTGTTCTTATTTTCCTCCAATAGTTTAGAAAACAGCATTAGAGGGTTAAAAATTATTTTTATTAATTGCTTGATTCAAATAAATTTTTAAATTTTAGTTCGAGATATCTTGTTTTTCGATCGTAAACCTATTTTGGATATCTGGTTTTCCTGAACGTGAAAAAATGAAAAGTTACATGTTCCTTGTTAGGGTCAAATTTGACCGCACATAAAAATCCAATCGGATACGCTACGAAAGATACATGTCCTATGATAAATGTTCACATAAAAAGCTTTGATGTTTTATAACATGATAACATGTCTTCAAATAATTCGTTTTTTTGTGAGCAAAGAGGGGAAAGTTTATTAGCATACAGAACCGACCTTCAAGCAACTGAGTTATAGGAATCTATCAATTCAAATCGATAGGTAAATAGACACAAATAAGTTGAAAGCATCAGAGGAGAATTGCGCTTGCAAAAACACATGAAGGACGTCAATCTTGAAGATAATAAAAAAACGATCATAATCATGATACAAAAATAAAACAAGAAAGTGTTGACACTTTTGACCAAATGATTGGTATATTCTCCTGCAGACGTGCCGATCGACCTATTTTCATATAGGTTTGCTAGGCATATCCGATATTAGCGCATTTACCATTTATGTAGTAATATGTGGACGAGAGTATTTGGAAAACGTAGCATATTAGCTGGTCAAATCGCTTTTTCTTCGACGAGAAAAGAGGCCTCACGCAGAAAATGCTATTGCTCTCGTAAAGAATACTCCAAATCAACTGCCATCATTAAGCCAATAACGATCAGCAATGGAGTCTGTTATGACCAACACAAAAATAAGTGCTTGATGCGAATTATGTCCCTACAACGCAGACGGAAATAAGTAGTGGAACTTTTGCTGTTCTTGCCAGAGGGCTTGTTCTTCTAATCATCACAAACGCTACAATTTGTGCACTGATTGTGAAGGCAATAACTAAAACATAATAAAAACACAACTAAAAACTGAGTATATACCAATTTTTGTTAATTAAATTAAAAAGTATCATCAAGGAAGTAAGGTAAATTGAATATAAATTTGAATTGTTATACCCTTGCAAAAAGGGTATATTAATTTTGGTCAGAAGTCTGCAACGCATAGAAAGAAGCATCTCCGACCATATAAAGTATATATATTCTTGATCAGCACGACGAGACGAGTTCAAATAGCCATGTCCGTCCGTCTGGATCAACGCAAACTCCTCCTAGACCGTTAAAGCTACAGAGCTGAAATTTTGCATGTAGGCTTGTACATGGTAAGAAAAGAGTAACAAACAACTTGCAAGGGTATACAAACTTTGGCGCGGTCGAAATGAATTGACATGAAGCCTGATAAAAGCCAATGATACATTTTAATATATTGTCTTAGGAAAAAACAAAGTTAATTTATGGAATGTTATACATATTTGCCAGTAATGAATATTAAACCATAAACATGCAAAAGGAATATTTTTCTATCACGTCAACGGAAAATCAATGTTGTGCGCCTATCACTAGACATTGAGCTGAATTTCCGTTTAACATATTAATTTCACGATCACGGAATACTTTTAAATAGGGAAAATCCGATAAGAAGTGTTTTAACAACTGAGCATAAAGTATAAACAAATTTCAATTTTCGAAACTATGGTTCATTACAATAAGTATTTTTCAAAACAATTGTCGCCTTCTAGATTTTAGAATTTTACAATTATACATAACAAATCTTCTATATATATAAAATTGTAAGCCGCTTTTTTGTAATTTAATAAGTCCTTTAGGAATCAACCAATTTTGCCCATTTTTTTTTGTAAATGTTCGTTGTGGCCCAAAGAAGGGTTTTTTCCAAAAGAAAGTTAATTTTCAGTTTAACCAATTAACTAAAGGCGTTGTAAAATGAATGAATAAAACCAGTGTTATACAACACTATACGTTAGAGGTATACGTCAATTTTTTGCGTTCAATAAGAGAAGTGAGCTTAGAATTTAGAAAATTAAGTGAATTGTATATAAACCACATTCAAAATGCCAGACGAACACGAAACGCCACAGTTGTTAGAGAATTTCGTAGACGTAATGCGAACACGGTTGACAACAACATGGAATTGGCGGCTCATAATTATGATAGCAAAATTGATTATAGCATATATTCCAATATTGTACAAATGAATAAAGAATGTGTGCATTGCAGAGCACTGCAATTTATGAACGAAACGCCTGCCATGTGCTGTGCTTCTGGAAAAGTTAAATTGCCTGCATTAGAACCTCCACCAGACCCTTTGCACTCATTAATTTATGGCAATTCACAAGCGTCAAAGGAGTTTTTGAAAAATATTCAAAAGTACAATTCGTGCTTTCAAATGACATCTTTTGGGGCTACAAATATTATAAGAGATGGATTTATGCCGACCTTTAAGGTAATTACTTCTTAGTACTTACTATGCAATTTGATTTATGAGAAAAAAAATTCCAGATTCAAGGTCAGATATACCATAGGGCTGGGTCACTGTTGCCACTCCCAGATGCTGACCATCAGTTTTTCCAAATATATTTCATTGGGGAAATCTTGAGTGAGCTGCAAAGATTTTTCCATCAGCACAATTAATTGGTCAAATTATTCAAGAATGCACTGGATCAGATGCCCACCGATGACCATACAATCATAATATGTGCTGACAGAACATCACTCGGACAACATGCCAGGCGATTTAATGCACCAACAATCGATGAAGTTGCAATCGTAATAGTTGGAGAACAACTTCATCAAAGAGATATTGTTTTGCATCGTAGGAATGAGCAACTAAATCGTATTTCTGGGTTCCCCAATCAAGAAATATCAATGCACCAAAACTTTGCTAATCGAAGCAACAATTCTAACTGGCAAAGAAAGATGAGAAGTTGTATTAATACCAAGGATTCCATTGATATCAACTGACATGCCATTCGAATTGAAACGTCTTCAATTCCCAGTGCGTTTATCATTTGCAATGACGATAAATAAAGCGCAAGGACAAACCCTTCAAGTGTGTGGGGTAAATTTAGAAGAGCCGTGATTTTCTCACGGACAATTATACGTGGCATGTTCCAGGGTGGGAGCACCAAATAATTTGTTTATTTATACACCTGCAAACAACACAAAAAATATTGTATACTCAATAGTATTAAAATAAGTTAAGTGCGTAGCAAAAAATTTGAAAATTGCCAAAAAAAAAAATATTTAATGGATGAACTAAACATTTAATTCGCCAGCAAGTAAAAAAGGGGGCAGAGCAACGCTTGCCGGGCCAGCTAGTTGGAATATAAAATAAGTGATTATTTTGAATTTGAAGAAGGAAATTTGTTGTTTTTTCCTTCTCGCCTGTCATTGGGGATTGAGTTGAATTTCGACTTAACATATTATCACGGAATTTTTTGAAATAAGGAAAATAGAGAAGTTCTTTTGTTGAAGTTAAAAATTGAAATCAGCTTATATTAAGGAAACAAAATGATTCAGTTGTTACCCCAACAGAGGGAAGTAATTGAATGAGCAAACCCATGAGTTGTCCCTGTATTTAAAGGATTTTTGAGCGAATTTCGCCATGGCGACTTTATGAAAACAAACTCTAAGTACTATGCAACACTGACAATGATATCGATAAGTAAAACTTACTGTTCAACACGTTCAGTGTTGAAAAAGAGTAAAGAATAAAAATGAATATAAAAAGTCGTATGTAGGAGTATAAACCAAAGGCCGCAACAAAAAAAAAATATTTTATGCAAAAATAATGGACATAAAACTAAGAAATGGATCAAACAAGCAATATCAGGCCATGGCTACTTGATAAAACTAAACTCTTTAAGTATTATGCAACACTAAAATTGCTATCGATAAGTAAAAGGTAAATATTTACTTAAGCTACTCGGGCCCAAAACGCGCTTAAACTACATAAGTTTGGTATCAAACGAAAGAGAAAAATTCTACGAGCACGACCTCAGGTGCGCCTTGGCGATTTATTATGTAGTTTTTGTAAATAACAAAAGAAAAATTAAGCCTTTATGGGGACTATAGCTAAAAGTAGCTCTTTCCGGCTAAAAGAAGCTGTCAAATTTTGAGTTGCCAGATGCCAAATTTCGGATACTCGAATACGCGGGCTTTTTGAAACTTTTGTTCGCACTATTCTCAACTGACGAAAATATTGTTGAGTTTACATTATTTCTTGATTTTAGAGAACAAATATATTTCAGAATACAATATTTGGCTGCCAGAGCAGCAGATAAAAAATATACCTTTATCTGATTTTTTCACTTTTCAACACTGAAGTCTAGAGTAGCTTAAGTAAACATTTACCAAGAAAAAAACAACAATTACAACAAACAAAAGTCAGCCTAAATATGCATGATTTTTATTCATAAAAATAAAATATAGTTATTTATTAATAGATTAAGTAAACTCTGCCTTTTGTCAACACTTTTGTCAACTCTTTTGTCTTTTGCTTAACACTAGACGTCTTGAAAAAAAAGTGTTTTAATAGCTATCGATACAATGCCAGTGTGGCATAATAAAAAAAGTAATTATTTTCATCAAGTAGTCGTGGTGAAATTAGCTAGAAAACTCTATAAATATAGGAGGAGCTCATGGATTTTCTCATTCAGTAACTTCCCTCTGCTGGGGTAGCAACTGAATTAGGTTTCCTTATTTTAATCAAGTTTTTTTTTCCACATTTAAGCATCTCGTAATGCTAACTTTCATCACGAGTTCAATGAGCTTCGCATACTCAGCCACCTTGTATCTGCCGTTTTCCTTTTTCAAATACATAAGTTCAAATCCCCTAATTAATTCAAAACGTATGGAAAACGTTTATGTGATTAATTTGTTTTTGCCTTTTCGTAGAAACGTAGAAACCAAAAATGCGTTGGTACAGTTGGTAAACTATTATTAGTAAATAGCCACTTATTCGTATATTCCTTATTCAAAAACACCTCCTTATTATATATTTAATTTTATTTGTATTTTCCTTAGTATTAAATATCCCCTTATCAATAATTAACCTACCTCCGCTAACTGTCTACTTTATAACTACGGAAAATAGTTAAAATCAAAATTCAGTTCGTTTTCAATTTTCACATTCAGTTTCTTCCTTCCTTTTGTGCTTTTTGCCATTTCCTAATAGCTTGAATAAGTTTTTAACTCATTCATCCGATGTGGAGTTAATACATCGTATGCGGATTGGTCCTGACCAAACTAATCACAATATTCTTGCAGATATATTGCAAAATATATATTTTTGAGTTAGGGGAGAGATTTGAGATCCATCACCCTCTTTCTATTTTCCTGTTGACGTAGCTTCTCGTTTGTGCTTGTGCTCTGGTAAAAAAGTTCGGCTAGAACTTTTTCTGTTCTCCTGCCTGTATACGGCTTTCGATTTGCTCAATTTAGCGGATTTTCTTACGAAGTTTCTTCAATAGTTTAGTGGCATCCGTCAGAAGAGTCCTGGTGGTGGTGTTAGTGGTGCTGCTTGTGTTGGTTTGTACTTGTGGAACACTTGAGGATACAGTCTTGGTTCCCTTCGCTGTATCAATCTTTTTGGCTTTGACCTTTTTCTGTATTTCCTTTTTCGCTTCGGCTGCTACAATTGGGCACATTCCCGGTGGTACACCTGTCTGCCTCTTGGCCACAAATTGTTTGCCTTTACTCTCGTACAGTGGCACCTCTTCCTGGGGTACATAGCCATCCTTGACGCGACGTGCCTTCCGCCATGTGCCGTCCGGACGTTTTGTAGCTGTGATAAATTTTCCTTCGCTATTTTCTAAGTATATGCTCATTTTTGTTCAACAAATTCCAAGGTAAAGTATTCTAAAGTTTTTGACTTTGATACAAAAACAACAACGAAGCCTTTATTTACTTTTTTTTTTATTCAACGTTTAATATATATTTGTTGAATCTACTCTTAAATTAGAGCCTAACAACAAGTTTGAGATATTTTTCTTAGTCTAGTACTTAAGATAAATCCTGGGGATATTGCAGGCGGCCCTAATCACTTGTTATTGGGTTGGTCTGTCATTTCTTTTAAGACGAGTTCTATTATTAGTTCGCGTAAGGCAATTGGCAAGAACATCCGGACGTTTTGTAGCTGGGATAAATTTTCCTTCGCTATTTTCTAAATATATGCTCATTTTTGTTCAACAAATTCCAAGGTGAAGTACTCTAAAGTTTTTGACTTTGATACAAAAACAACAACGAAGCCTTTATTTACTTTTTTTTTTTTCAACGTTTAATATATATTTGTTCAATCTACTCTTAAATTAGAGCCTAACAACAAGTTTGAGATATAGGAGGAGTTGTATAGGAGGACTTTATACTCCAGACATAGAGGGGACCGAGCATTGATGATCCAATGTAGGCTACTCGCTTTTAGTTTAAGCTGTGACTTTTTTGCTTCGATGTGCTTGCGCCAAGTTAGTCTTCTGTCTAGGTGGATGCCAATGTAAGTGACATCCACGGCTTGAGGAACTGGTACGTTGTTTAGCTTTAGAGCTGGACAGTTTCTTCTGGTAAGCGTAAATGTAACATGTTTGCATTTCTGCTCGTTGACCCGGATACGCCAGGTTGCTAGCCATTCCTCTACCACCTTGAGGTGTTCCTCTAATTTTGCAGAGGCTTGTATTGGGCATTTGGATCTGCTGAGGATTGCCGTGTCATCGGCAAAAGTGGACGTTGTAAGTCCTAAACTTGTTGGTAAGTCTGCAGTGTACAGCAGGTAGAGCAATGGGCCGAGTACACTGCCTTGCGGTACACCAGCTTTGATTTCAAAATCAGCCGAGACGGAGCCATTACATCTTACAGCGAATTTCCTATTGTAAAGGTAAGATTCCATGAGTTTGTGGGTGTTTTTGCCGGATTTTGAACATCAGACCCTCCAGCCAAACTCTATCGAAAGCCTGGGCAACGTCGAGAAAGACAGCAGCACAGTATTCTTTTAGTTCGAATGCTGTTCGTATTTCGAATGTTATGCGATTGACTTGTTCAATTGTACCATGTTTTTCGCGGAAGCCGAACTGGTGTGAAGGGATTGCGTTCTCCGATGCCAGAAATGAGTTTAGTCGGATCTGCAGGACCTTTTCAAGCTTCGAAAGACATGGCAGCAAACTAATTGGCCTATAGGATGATGGCTGGGTTTTGTCCTTTCCCACTTTAGGAATCATGATGATAGTGGACTTTTTCCATGTTCTTGGGAAGTAGCCAATTTTTATTATGGCGTTGAACAGTTTGCAGATATATTGTATGGCGATGATAGGGAGTTCTAGGATCATTTTCGGTGTGATTAGGTCATGGCCAGGGGCTTTTTTCGGTTTTATGTGGTTTTTAATAACTGCAGTGATCTCGTCCGATTGGAGTTCCGAGTACTCACTATCCGTTAATGTGTTCGAAGGGGGAAGTACAGATGAGCTTGATGTTGGATTTGGCTGGAAAACCATTTTAAGATGTGTGGCAAATACGGATGCCCTCTCTTCGTCACTGCGGGCCCATCCACCGGTTGGACTCCTTTCGGTGAAATTGTCTCTGTAGGGGCGCTTAAAGTTGGGTGGGCTTTCCACAGAGGATGTTTAGTGCTGGTTGGACTGAGCTTTTCTGTGTATTTCCTTTGAGCCCAGCTTGGAGAGCCTTGGAGAGGTTGCGATTAGCATGACTTTGGCGAAGTTTTGCTGCTGGTGAGCGAGTAATCTGCCATTCTCTTCTTAGACGTCGTTTTGCCGTTACTAATTGTTCTATCCGCCGGTTCGTAGGCCTGTCAACAGGTTTAGTGTAAGGAGAGGCATGTGGAGTAGATACTCTTGCTGCAGCTCCCATCATCAACTCAAGTGCAGAGACGCACATATCAATGTCCTCTGCAGCATCCAGTTTCGGCGAACAGTCAATGTGGGCACTCATTTACATTTTAAATTTAAGCCAATTTGTTTTGTTGTTTGTGGGCCTATAAGGGCGATCAAGTACTTGAGGTCTTGTTAATAGTGTGAATAGCACTGGAGAGTGATCGGAAGTTAAATCTAGCAGTGTATCCGCAGTGATCCGATTACGTGGAATCCTCTTGGTTACTGCGAAATCAATCAAGTCAGGCACTTTCTGTGGATCTGTGGGCCAATAAGTAGGCCTACCCGGTGAGACGCAATCCATCTTGTTGAGAGGGTTGACTATTGTGTTGTACAACTGCTTGCCTTTAGGATTTACCAGGCGAGATCCCCAGTGCGTATGTTTGGCGTTATAGTCCCCTGCTGCAATAAAGCGATATCCGAGTGTGTTTTTTTGTTTTTCCGTCTGGATGGTTTGTTGCGTAGAAGGTATATTTTGGTATTTGAAAATTATTTTTTGATGTTAAATGTGTTTCCGAAATCAGCAAAACGTCGATTTCACTTGAGTCTAGGAATAGTTGCAGTTCATTTTTGTGCTTGGAGATGCCGTTAGCATTCCAAAAACATAGACGTAGGGAAGCCATTATTTATTCTCGATAAGCTTCTGGTTAAGCAGGTTTTGATTCCGCATCAGTTCGTGCATACAGTTTTGCATGAACGTCGTAAAAGTGGTCATGTTTTGATTGAGTGAGATCAATAGGGCCTCTAAACCACTTGGAGTTTGCTGGCCAAGTTCTGGTGCGCTAGGTTGCGGATTCTGTAGATGGTGGAGAGACGGGGTCTCTTTCGCGGGCTCCGTCTGTCCAGTTCGGAGCACACTAGCGAAGGATACACTAGGACTGGTTGTAGCAGTCATGTTGGATGATCTAACAGCCTTGGCGAAGAAAACCTTCGGTGTGGTTTTGGAGGCGTTCAAGGTGATTTTTGGTCCAGCTGGGGGTTTGCACCCGTTTAGGTGTGATTTAAGATCCTTAAAGACAGGACATCCTCTGTAGTTGGCCGTGTAGTTCCCTCCACAGTTGCTGCATAGCCTTAGTGCGACGTTGTTTCTGTCCTTGGTGCAAATGCCATCTTCATGATGTTCGCCGCAGCCAACACACACTGACCTAAGATTGCAATTGTTAGAGGTGTGGTTGTATTCCTGGCAGTTTTTACACTGCGGTGGTTGGCGTCTCTTATGGGGCTCCTCTACGGTGATTCTTCTGTGCAATAGAAGCTGTAGGTGGTAGATCGGGTGCACTTCATTTGGCTTCGACCGCTTTGCATCAGGTTGGAGCTCGATTTTAAAGAGCGGCTGTGCGACTTTGTTCCTGTTGATGATGTTGACAACGGACTTGACCGCAAACCCTTTTTCGACCATCGCGTCTGCTATTTCTTGAGTAGGGACCGATGGCTCAATCCCCTTTAACACAACCTGGAGACCTTTACTGCTTTTTAGTTGGTAGGTATAGAAGTTTATGTTAGCATTACGGAGGTATTTTTCGATGATGCGGAAATTATCCTCAGTTTGGGTTTGACATTTAATTTCTTTAATGTTACCCCTATTGAGTGGGGTTACAACAAAGTTATTTGCCCCTACTGTTTCTACTAGCTTCGAAATCAGGGCGCTGCAGTTGGCTCCACGGATATATAAAGGGGGTGGTCTAGCCGATTTAACTTTATCTACAGCGCCGGCTTGATCGTCTTGCTGATCGGCAAGAATTTTAAAACGATTCCCGCTAAGGGGTGCTACTCGTTCATTTGGTTTGGTTATTTTCGGCGTATTGCCACTTTTTTTCTTTTGCGGGCTTAGCTTCCGCTTAGTTATTTTAATATATCTATCCATTCCAGTTTGGACAGAAGTCGTTGGGTTTACTATTGTAGCTGACTCTGGGCGACTTGTCGTTATTTACTTTAAAAAAATTGTTCTTATTTTCCTCCAATAGTTTAGAAAACAGCATTAGAGGGTTAAAAATTATTTTTATTAATTGCTTGATTCAAATAAATTTTTAAATTTTAGTTCGAGATATCTTGTTTTTCGATCGTAAACCTATTTTGGATATCTGGTTTTCCTGAACGTGAAAAAATGAAAAGTTACATGTTCCTTGTTAGGGTCAAATTTGACCGCACATAAAAATCCAATCGGATACGCTACGAAAGATACATGTCCTATGATAAATGTTCACATAAAAAGCTTTGATGTTTTATAACATGATAACATGTCTTCAAATAATTCGTTTTTTTGTGAGCAAAGAGGGGAAAGTTTATTAGCATACAGAACCGACCTTCAAGCAACTGAGTTATAGGAATCTATCAATTCAAATCGATAGGTAAATAGACACAAATAAGTTGAAAGCATCAGAGGAGAATTGCGCTTGCAAAAAACAAGGGGAGGACAATTGCGCTTGCAAAAAACCGATCATAATCATGATACAACAATAAAACAAGAAAGTGTTGACACTTGTGACCAAATGATTGGTATATTCTCCTGCAGACGTGCCGATCGACCTATTTTCATATAGGTTTGCTAGGCATATCCGATATTAGCGCATTTACCATTTATGTAGTAATATGTGGACGAGAGTATTTGGAAAACGTAGCATATTAGCTGGTCAAATCGCTTTTTCTTCGACGAGAAAAGAGGCCTCACGCAGAAAATGCTATTGCTCTCGTAAAGAATACTCCAAATCAACTGCCATCATTAAGCCAATAACGATCAGCAATGGAGTCTGTTATGACCAACACAAAAATAAGTGCTTGATGCGAATTATGTCCCTACAACGCAGACGGAAATAAGTAGTGGAACTTTTGCTGTTCTTGCCAGAGGGCTTGTTCTTCTAATCATCACAAACGCTACAATTTGTGCACTGATTGTGAAGGCAATAACTAAAACATAATAAAAACACAACTAAAAACTGAGTATATACCAATTTTTGTTAATTAAATTAAAAAGTATCATCAAGGAAGTAAGGTAAATTGAATATAAATTTGAATTGTTATACCCTTGCAAAAAGGGTATATTAATTTTGGTCAGAAGTCTGCAACGCATAGAAAGAAGCATCTCCGACCATATAAAGTATATATATTCTTGATCAGCACGACGAGACGAGTTCAAATAGCCATGTCCGTCCGTCTGGATCAACGCAAACTCCTCCTAGACCGTTAAAGCTACAGAGCTGAAATTTTGCATGTAGGCTTGTACATGGTAAGAAAAGAGTAACAAACAACTTGCAAGGGTATACAAACTTTGGCGCGGTCGAAATGAATTGACATGAAGCCTGATAAAAGCCAATGATACATTTTAATATATTGTCTTAGGAAAAAACAAAGTTAATTTATGGAATGTTATACATATTTGCCAGTAATGAATATTAAACCATAAACATGCAAAAGGAATATTTTTCTATCACGTCAACGGAAAATCAATGTTGTGCGCCTATCACTAGACATTGAGCTGAATTTCCATTTAACATATTAATTGCACGATCACGGAATACTTTCAAATAGGGAAAATACGATAAGAAGTGCTTTAACAACTGAGCATAAAGTATAAACAATTTCAATTTTCGAAACTATGGTTCATTACAATAAGTATTTTTCAAAACAATTGTCGCCTTCTAGATTTTAGAATTTTACAATTATACATAACAAATCTATATATATAAAATTGTAGGCCGCTTTTTTGTAATTAAATAAGTCCTTTAGGAATCAACCAATTTTGCCCATTTTTTTTTGTAAATGTTCGTTGTGGCCCAAAGAAGGATTTTTTTCCAAAAGAAAGTTAATTTTCAGTTTAACCAATTAACTAAAGGCGTTGTAAAATGAATGAATAAAACCAGTGTTATACAACACTATACGTTAGAGGTATACGTCAATTTTTTGCGTTCAATGAGCTGCAAAGATTTTTCCATCAGCACAATGAATTGGTCAAATTATTCAAGAATGCACTGGATCAGATGCCCACCGATGACCATACAATCATAATATGTGCTGACAGAACATCACTCGGACAACATGCCAGGCGATTTAATGCACCAACAATCGATGAAGTTGCAATCGTAATAGTTGGAGAACAATTTCATCAAAGAGATATTGTTTTGCATCGTAGGAATGAGCAACTAAATCGTATTTCTGTGTTCCTCAATCATACTATTAAGAAATATCAATGCACCAAAACTTTGCAATGGAACAAGACTTTGTATAAAAAAATTAATGCCTAATTTAATCGAAGCAACAATTCTAACTGGCAAAGAAAGATGAGAAGTTGTATTAATACCAAGGATTCCATTGATATCAACTGACATGCCATTCGAATTGAAACGTCTTCAATTCCCAGTGCGTTTATCATTTGCAATGACGATAAATAAAGCGCAAGGACAAACCCTTCAAGTGTGTGGGGTAAATTTAGAAGAGCCGTGATTTTCTCACGGACAATTATACGTGGCATGTTCCAGGGTGGGAGCACCAAATAATTTGTTTATTTATACACCTGCAAACAAAACAAAAAATATTGTATACTCAATAGTATTAAAATAAGTTAAGTGCGTAGCAAAAAATTTGAAAATTGCCACGTCGAACATTTAATGGATGAACTAAACATTTAATTCGCCAGCAAGTAAAAAAGGGGGCAGAGCAACGCTTGCCGGGCCAGCTAGTTGGAATATAAAATAAGTGATTATTTTGAATTTGACGAAGGAAATTTGTTGTTTTTTCCTTCTCGCCTGTCATTGGGGATTGAGTTGAATTTCGACTTAACATATTATCACGGAATTTTTTAAAATAAGGAAACTAGAATAAAAAGTCTTTGAACGCCAGCAAATTTATGGGAGAAGTTCTTTTGTTGAAGTTAAAAATTGAAATCAGCTTATAGTAAGGAAACAAAATGATTCAGTTGTTACCCCAACAGAGGGAAGTAATTGAATGAGCAAACCCATGAGTTGTCCCTGTATTTAAAGGATTTTTGAGCGAATTTCGCCATGGCGACTTTATGAAAACAAACTCTAAGTACTATGCAACACTGACAATGATATCGATAAGTAAAACTTACTGTTCAACACGTTCAGTGTTGAAAAAGAGTAAAGAATAAAAATGAATATAAAAAGTCGTATGTAGGAGTATAAACCAAAGGCCGCAACAAAAAAAAAATATTTTATGCAAAAATAATGGACATAAAACTAAGAAATGGATCAAACAAGCAACATCAGGCCATGGCTACTTGATAAAACTAAACTCTTTAAGTATTATGCAACACTAAAATTGCTATCGATAAGTAAAAGGTAAATATTTACTTAAGCTACTCGGGCCCAAAACGCGCTTAAACTACATAAGTTTGGTATCAAACGAAAGAGAAAAATTCTACGAGCACGACCTCAGGTGCGCCTTGGCGATTTATTATGTAGTTTTTGTAAATAACAAAAGAAAAATTAAGCCTTTATGGGGACTATAGCTAAAAGTAGCTCTTTCCGGCTAAAAGAAGCTGTCAAATTTTGAGTTGCCAGATGCCAAATTTCGGATACTCGAATACGCGGGCTTTTTGAAACTTTTGTTCGCACTATTCTCAACTGACGAAAATATTGTTGAGTTTACATTATTTCTTGATTTTAGAGAACAAATATATTTCAGAATACAATATTTGGCTGCCAGAGCAGCAGATAAAAAATATACCTTTATCTGATTTTTTCACTTTTCAACACTGAAGTCTAGAGTAGCTTAAGTAAACATTTACCAAGAAAAAAACAACAATTACAACAAACAAAAGTCAGCCTAAATATGCATGATTTTTATTCATAAAAATAAAATATAGTTATTTATTAATAGATTAAGTAAACTCTGCCTTTTGTCAACACTTTTGTCAACTCTTTTGTCTTTTGCTTAACACTAGACGTCTTGAAAAAAAAGTGTTTTAATAGCTATCGATACAATGCCAGTGTGGCATAATAAAAAAAGTAATTATTTTCATCAAGTAGTCGTGGTGAAATTAGCTAGAAAACTCTATAAATATAGGAGGAGCTCATGGATTTTCTCATTCAGTAACTTCCCTCTGCTGGGGTAGCAACTGAATTAGGTTTCCTTATTTTAATCAAGTTTTTTTTTCCACATTTAAGCATCTCGTAATGCTAACTTTCATCACGAGTTCAATGAGCTTCGCATACTCAGCCACCTTGTATCTGCCGTTTTCCTTTTTCAAATACATAAGTTCAAATCCCCTAATTAATTCAAAAGGTATGGATGTCTAGAAAACGTTTATGTGATTAATTTGTTTTTGCCTGTTCGTAGAAACGTAGAAACCAAAAATGCGTTGGTACAGTCCCACTAACGAACAAATTGACAAGTAAATTTAATAGTATGAGATCAATACTTAGTCTGTTGTTAACGTCAAAAACTATTATTAGTAAATAGCCACGTATTCGTATATTCCTTATTCATAAACACGTCCTTATTATATATTTAATTTAACTCGTATTTTCCTTATTTTTAAATATCACCTTTTCAGTAATAAACCTACCTCCGCTAACTGCTACTCTATAACATCACGGAATGTAGTTAAAATCAAAATTCAGTTCGTTTTTAATTCACATTCAGTTTCTTCCTTCCTTTTGTGCTTTTTGCCATTTCCTAATACCTTGAATCAGTTTTTAACTCATTCATCCGATGTGGAGTTAATACATCGTATGCGGATTGGTCCTGACCAAACTAATCACAATATTCTTGCAGAATATATATTTTTGAGTTAGGGGAGAGATTTGAGATCCATCACCCTCTTTCTATTTTCCTGTTGACGTAGCTTCTTGTTTGTGCTTGTGTTCTGGTAGAAAAGTTCGGCTAGAACTTTTTCTGTTCTCCTGCCTGTATACGGCTTTCGATTTGTTCAATTTAGCGGATTTTCTTACGAAGTTTCTTCAATAGTTTAGTGGCATCCGTTTCAGAAGAGTCCTCCAATTTCAGGGATTCATCTAAAATCTTGGCCAGGGCATTCACATTTTTCTTGGCCACAGTTTGATTAGCCTTAGGAGTGTTAGTAGCTGCGCTGCTGCTGCTGGTGGTGTTGGTGGTGCTGCTTGTGTTGGTTTGTACTTGTGGAACACTTGAGGATACAGTCTTGGTTCCCTTCGCTGTATCAATCTTTTTGGCTTTGGCCTTTTTCTGTTTTTCCTTTTTCGCTTCGGCTGCTACAATTGGGCACATTCCCGGTGGTACACCTGTCTGCCTCTTGGCCACAAATTGTTTGCCTTTACTCTCGTACAGTGGCACCTCTTCCTGGGGTACATAGCCATCCTTGACGCGACGTGCCTTCCGCCATGTGCCGTCCGGACGTTTTGTAGCTGTGATAAATTTTCCTTCGCTATTTTCTAAATATATGCTCATTTTTGTTCAACAAATTCCACGGTAAAGTATTCTAAAGTTTTTGACTTTGACACAAAAACAACAACGAAGCCTTTATTTACTTTAGAGATGGGATCGGGAAAGAAAATGCTTACCGTCCCATCCCGTCCCGAAATCAAATTTGCTTTTCCCATCCCGGTTATCCCGAAAAATTTTCAGTCCCGACCGCGGGTCCCGACATTTTCCCGAAATTTTTTTTTCATATATGCATAATTACTTTATTTATATATTTGTTTTTCCAATAAACTCTTACTTTATATATCCATATTTTTATTTAAAAACAATATTTTTTCAAAATTGTCTCCAATAAGCCGAGTTTTTCTGTCTCCCAAAATTCTACTTGAAGTAGAAAAAACTCTTTCGCTAGTTGCAGAGGATGTCGGAACATTTAAAGTTTGCCTAGCCAGCATTTGCAATAATGGCAATTCATTGCACTGCTTCCAAAAATATAATATATCCACATTTTTCTTAAGTTTAACATTCTTAATATAATTACTAATTTCTTCGTCAATATCATCTTCACATGGAAAACACGAAATATTGCACGAGTAATATTTCGTGTAACTAATAAATTGCAGTCAGTGAGTAATATCGATAAATACTGAAAGTTTTATTGATCATTTTATTTTTGGGTCCAGAGTAGTTTTTGGGTCCCGATAGTTTTTCCGGGACCTGCGGGAATTTCGGGATCGACCTCTTATCCCGTCCCGTCCCGGTTTTTTGAAAATCTTTCCCATCCCGCCAAATTCCCATAAAGTTTTCGGGTCCCGCGGGATTCCTGAAAATCGCGATCCCGACGCCCATCTCTAATTTACTTTAAAAAAAATTGTTCTTATATTCCTCCAATAGTTTAGAAAACAGCATTAGAGGGTTAAAAATTATTTTTATTAATTGCTTGATTCAAATAAATTTTTTTTTAGTTCGAGGTATCTTGTTTTTCGATCGTAAACCTATTTTGGATATCTGGTTTTCCTGAACGTGAAAAAATGAAAAGTTACATGTTCCTTGTTAGGGTCAAATTTGACCGCACATAAAAATCCAATCGGATACGCTACGAAAGATACATGTCCTATGATAAATGTTCACATAAAAAGCTTTGATGTTTCAAAACATGATAACATGTCTTCAAATAATTCGTTTTTTGTGAGCAAAGAGGGGAAAGTTTATTAGCATACAGAACCGACCTTCAAGCAACTGAGTTATAGGAATCTATCAATTCAAATCGATAGGTAAATAGACACAAATAAGTTGAAAGCATCAGAGGAGAATTGCGCTTGCAAAAAACAAGGGGAGGACAATTGCGCTTGCAAAAAAACGATCATAATCATGATACAACAATAAAACAAGAAAGTGTTGACACTTGTGACCAAATGATTGGTATATTCTCCTGCAAACGTGCCGAACGACCTATTTTCATATAGGTATGCTAGGCATATCCGGTATTAGCGCATTTACCATTTATGTAGTAATATGTGGACGAGAGTATTTGGAAAACGTAGCATATTAGCTGGTCAAATCGCTTTTTCTTCGACGAGAAAAGAGGCCTCACGCAGAAAATGCTATTGCTCTCGTCAAGAATACTCCAAATCAACTGCCATCATTAAGCCAATAACGATCAGCAATGGAGTCTGTTATGACCAACCCAAAAATAAGTGCTTGATGCGAATTATGTCCCTACAACGAAGACGGAAATAAGTGGTGGAACAAACGCTACAATTTGTGCACTGATTTTGAAGGTAATAACTAAAACATAATAAAAACACAACTAAAAACTGAGTATATATTAATTTTTGTTAATTAAATTAAAAAGTATCATCAAGGAAGTAAGGTAAATTGAATATAAATTTGAATTGTTATACCCTTGCAAAAAGGGTATATTAATTTTGGTTAGAAGTGTGCAACGCATAGAAGGAAGCATCTCCGACCATATAATGTATATATATTCTTGATCAGCACGACGAGACGAGTTCAAATAGCCATGTCCGTCCGTCCGTCCGTCCGTCTGGATCGACGCGATCTCCTCCTAGACCGTAGGAGCTCAAGAGCAAGCAAGAGAGCATCTAGGCTTGTATATACTGCGCAATTTATATATCTCGGATTCAGTCGGATCGGACCACTATATCATATAGCTCCCATACAGACGGCAAAGTCACGAACTGTGAGTTTTCTCAATAACTTCGTTATTTTCTGAGCTATTGTCAATGAAATTTGATATTGGTTAGTTTATTGCGCCCATAAACAACTGCGCCAAATTTTATTAAGCCCAAAACTAACTAGTTTCTGGCCGGGCTTGAACCATAGTTTCGTCGATTTTAGGCAGGACCTCTACCCCTTACACCGTCGAACTGCTTGTAGTCCACTCGGCGTTTTACTTTTAAGTCACCAAAGCTATAACTTTAAAGCCGATTTATTAGGAGAATAGTGCGCCGAAATATTTCACACAGCTTCAAATGACTACAACATATCCAAAATTCATCCGAATCGGTGATTCGCATACCTGAAGTTCCCCTAGTAAGATGTAACTATATCATATAGCTCCCATAGAATCGATTGGTCGAAAACAGTTACTTTTATGAATAACATCGTTACTTTTGACGCGATTGCTTAAAAATTTAACATTTGTCAGTTTTACTATTTGTTAATGACTGAGCTAAATTTGATTAAGATCAAAAATCAATATCATATAGCTCCCATAGGAACAATCGGTGGAAAACAGTGACTTTGATTAATAAATTCGATATTTGCTATGCTAAGATTGTAGGCCGTACCTTCGCAAATATAAGACTTTTTAGATAAAACGTTTATCCACTTTGATGGCTATAGGTAAGGAACAAGTTACCAAAAAAGTTGCACTACAATATTAAGATCTAGATCAGTTTATGTTTATGAATGATCTGATATTCTGATAAACCTAACTTCAATAACCTTTTTAGATTCTTCAAATCAATGTTGCATATAACTTTTGAATGATTTTCAACTTGAAAGACCTTTAAACTTGAATTTTCTTTTACTTAAACACACAAAAATGTTTCCAAAGTCAGCCGAAAAAGGATCTATGCACACACATGTTTCATTACTGTTAATGCAGCTTAAAGCGCTTATCTCACTTTACTTTACTTTTACCCATGGACGATGAGCTCGTGAACCTGTGTTTGGAATTTATTCATTTTTTTTTTTTTTTTGGTCAAACGGTTGCCTTTTTTGCTTTTATTTTCTTTAGTTTTTTTTGTGGTCATATTTTCTGCGTTTTTGTTTGTGTTTCTTGTTGTAGTTTTTATATTAAAATCGTTGCAGACTGGACGAGAGCTATTAAATGCGATGCTGCCAGACATGATGAGAAGCGACGCGAACACAAAAAAAAAATAAACAAAAAGGGATAGTGAGAAGATACCTTTTTCGTAAATCCCAGTAGGAAATTAAAAACCAAAATGAAGTTGAAATGAAAAGCAAGGCAAAAAGAGGAAACATGGAAAAAGTCACCCGCGACAGTGGCCAACGAAATTTATCGTCATATTTATAAAAGCGCAATGCAACGATGTGTCCGCAGAGTGTTTCGACTTTTGCGTCTCAGTCGTGGGAGTGTTGATGTCACAGTGTCCTTCTAGTCCTGTCTCGGCATTGGCATCCATCCAGTCCGGTTGGGTCATCAAAAACACCTTATTACCGATAAAAACAGTACACACCCACACACTGGACGAACTGACTGACGAGTCGAGCCGAAACAACACCGTGTGAGAGTGAGTGACGTAGTGGCACATCAGCCGCGGGTGTCGGTGTCGGCGTCGGTGTCATGTTGTGGACTTTGCGTTTTGTTTTGTCCATTCGGAGTTTCCCGTTCTCGGTCACAATTAAAACGTCTCTGGCGGCAAAAGTCGCGACTTTATACAGAGGACATGCTACAAATGTCCTGTCGTTTGACACCGATTTTGCCTTTGTTTATATATGTGTGTGGGTGTGTGTGTGTTTGTGTACTTCTGGCTTACGATTAATGAGTCTTTAGCGTTTTCAGACGCGCAAAATTATGATGATTACTTTGCCACCCCGACCCGAACCATCGTGCACGTAATCATCCGCCGTCTTTTTCAGTGTCAAACACCTGTCCATATATACTATATGATATAATAACAAAAACAAGTTAAAATATTCAAACCAAGTTTAAACACGACTTTAACTTTTATTTACAAATAAACAACTTAGAAAAAACAAATGGGAAACTTGGTTTTAAGTTTTTCAAACGTTTTAAAAACCTTTTTAAGTGATTTCGATTTTGAAGCAATTTAAATATTTAATTTAGTTAGTGGAGTTTCTAACAACCACTGTAGATTATATACCAGATTAAATTTCCAAAGGGCTTTTGCCTAGATAAACTCAAACATTGAGTCTATCTACTCAAGTAAAAATTTGAAAGGTTTCACCGGAAAAATTGGGAACCACTGATCTTCTTTAAAAAACAAAACAAACAAAAACTAACTCAATCACACTTGAATTTTATTTTGATGGTATTAGGAACTAAAAAAATATGTAAGGAAAATGTAATTTTCTCACTGACCTCATTATATAAAGCTCAAATATATATTAAAAAAAAAGAAACTCAGTTGCTGCTGTTCCTTAGGGAACTCATTACGACTATTTATTTTCAAACACAATCAAAGCCGGTATGGAGTTGAAAGCTTTAAATTTTTTTTTTAATCAAGATGCTTGTATTTTAAAAAGAACTCCGCCATAGAATTTATGACTTGGATTTGGAAAATACGAAGTAGAATATATGATGAATTGAACTTTTGTTCAAACTATAGGTCGTAGTGCTGGATAATTAGCGGAGGTAGGTTAATTACTGACAACTACAAAATATGTGTGTATATTCCACATAGATACGAGGTGAACTCCGAAAGTTAGTGCCAGTAACAGCAGTAAGGAAAACAAGTCTACAAATGTACAAATAAAATTGACGTTTGCTATGAATCAATAAGTATAACTCCCCTTTTGGGGGTTTTTAACGATAAAACAGATCAAATATATGACAGGGTTTTAAAACGACAAACTCGACCAGAGACTCCATCGAGACCAGGAAAAGGTGATCAACGGAAAAATTTAGAAAATCTGAAGTTGAATACACGATGATTTGATAATTAGCGGAGGAAAGTTTATTATTGATAAGGGTATAATTAAAACTAAGGAAAATACGGGTAAAAACAAAATATTTAATTTATTTTTATTTAAATTAAAAGAGACTTTTGTAATCACTTGTTACTCCATCTGAGGGATGTCACCACATGGTTATAGTCTTGTGGGCAAATTCTATTTTTAAGATGAAAGTGGAAGGAAACGAACTGAATTTTGATTTTAACTACATTCCGTGATGTTATAGAGTAGCAGTTAGCGGAGGTAGGTTTATTAATGAAAAGGTGATGTTTAAAAATAAGGAAAATACGAATAAAAATTAAATATATATTTAATTTAAATTGAAAGAGACTTTTGTAATCACTTGTTACTCCATCTGAGGGATGTCACCACATGGTTATAGTCTTGTGGGCAAATTCTATTTTTAAGATGAAAGTGGAAGGAAACGAACTGAATTTTGATTTTAACTACATTCCGTGATGTTATAGAGTAGCAGTTAGCGGAGGTAGGTTTATTAATGAAAAGGTGATGTTTAAAAATAAGGAAAATACGAATAAAAATTAAATATATATTTAATTTAAATTGAAAGAGACTTTTGTAATCACTTGTTACTCCATCTGAGGGATGTCACCACATGGTTATAGTCTTGTGGGCAAATTCTATTTTTAAGATGAAAGTGGAAGGAAACGAACTGAATTTTGATTTTAACTACATTCCGTGATGTTATACAGTAGCAGTTAGCGGAGGTAGGTTTATTAATGAAAAGGTGATGTTTAAAAATAAGGAAAATACGAATAAAAATTAAATATACATATATTTAATTTAAATTGAAGGAGACTTTTGCAATCAGTTGTTACCCCAGCAGAGGGAAGTTACTGAATGAGAAAATTAATGAGTTCCCCCGATTTTTATACCGTTTTCAAGCGAATTTCACCACGACTACTTGATGAAAATAGACATTTTAAAAGAGTTATAAAGATTGGCCACACTCTTAATCGATAATTTTAGACCTACTTGTTATCGAAGTAACTTTGTTAGCTTTAAACACCCTTTTATATTTCTACTCGGGCACAAAACGCGCTTAAACTACATAAATTTGATATCATACGAGAGAAAAGTAAAAGAGAAAAATTCCAAGAGCACGACCTCAGGTGCGCCTTGACGGTTTATTATGTAGTTTTTGTGTAATTAACAAAATAAAAATAATGTTTTTAGTGGGACTATAGCTAAAAGTAGCTATTTTCGGCTAATAGAAGCTGTCAAACTTTGAGATAGTGTTGCCAGATGCCAAATTTCGGATACTCGAATACGCGGGCTTTTTAAAACTTTTGTTCGCACTATTCTCATTGTTGAGTTCACATTATTTCTTGATTTTAAAGAACAAATATAGTTTAGAATACAATATGCGGTTGCCAGAGCAGTCGAATATTCCCTAATTTAATAATTCAGAGTAAAATATTTGGCTGCCAGGTCAAACAACGCACCATATAAAAAAAAGCATCAGCACTGAAATCTCGAGTAGCTTAAGTAAATATTTACCCAATTTTCATGTGCAAGTTTAGTATAGTATTTTAGGGGCGGATTGTTCTCCATTTCACATCCCTAGATAAGCCACTGTCTTCTGTCTGTCTGTCTACAGTAATACTTTGTTTAAATTATTTTAGTGTAATAGTAAATTTTTAAAGCTATGATTAGTTGATCTTGGAAAACTATTTGACAAATTAAATTTGTTTCTCCTACTTCTCGTTTGCACATTATTTTTACTTTCTTTGTGGCTAATCATACAGAAAAAAAGAGAAAAAAGGGAATGTGATAGCCAACAAAGGGATGAGAAATATTAAGCGCTGATTTTGACGCGACATTTTTAACGTTCGAGCGTGCTAATGAGTTTTTGGCCAAGTTGTGTATCCCTGTCTGGGTCCTTTTTTTTTTGTTTTTGCTTTGCTGTTAATTAGTTCTTCCGCTTAAAAAGTATTTAATGCTTACGTGCTAATATTTTTATTTGGTTTCTCCCATTTTTGCCGTCAGTATATTTTTTTTTGTCCCTTGACATGCGATTAATAAATAAATGTGGAGGTCCTTGCGTGTGTAGAACCTTAAATGCCTTTTGTTTGTAATTTGTTTATGGGTTCATTTCCCAAACGGTCAATCGCTCGTCTGTGATTTTGTTTTTTTGTTGTTTGTGGCATTGACTCAACAGTCGCTTCCTCTTCCTGTCGCGCCTTTTGTTTTGCCTCTATTTAAAAAACACCTTTTCAATTAGCCCTGGCCACACTTGAAATCCATTTCAGGCGTTAACTTCAGCCTCGTTGGCTGATATTATAAAAAATAAAATGAAAATAAAATCGTTAACGCTTCGTTCACCTGGCAAGTGACAACTTCCACCTTCCACCTTAAACCTTTCTGCCTGTACTTCATTTCACCTCAGAGATCCACTTTGTCCCCAACTGTTGTCCACAGTTTTAATTGAGCGCGCAGACGTGCCGCATTAAAAAGCGCATTGGGATTTTCATTTGAAATAGAAAATGTGGCCAGGGCAATAGAAAATAAACCTAATAATGTTAATTTCCAGTAAAGTGCTACAAATTGATTTCAGGCAGTTCAACTAAAAGACCCAACAATGACGGCCTCCGACGCATCTAGGAAAATTAAGTTGTAAAGTTGAAAAAGAAGAATTGAAACGTCAATGTGCCATACATAGATCGACATTGGTAATACTCTATAAACATATTGCCATCTGAAACTCATATTATCACCCTTTTTATATTGATTTCTGTTTCTAGCAGCTAATAGCCGCTCTTTTGAATAGTTTGATTTTAAAATAAAAGGAAACGTTAACTATTAATTGAATATTTGATGTTTGTCTCCATACGTGAGATACATTCTAAGACCTTTTCTCATATTGCAGGGTATATCTCATCATACATTTCGGTTCTTAGGTAAGGCTATGCCACCCAAAAACAATTTGAGATATGAAAGTTTTTATGCGACAAATTTCTTAGTTAATTTCATGTTTAACGATGAAAAAAGAAACCTACCTATCTAAAATATCTGATCATTACACATTTCACACGTCTCATTCATTTTATCATTGGTCTCTGACTCATACTTAGCGACAGGCTCATCCATTCTCTCGACGATGATCAACAAGTTGAATAGACAAAAAAAATAAGAAAAACAAATCCCAAAAAAAGTGTAACATTGCCACAAAATTGGTTAACACACATAGACACAAAACCAACAAAAAAAATGACAAACATATCTTTGGTATGCATCTTCTTTTCATTTTATTTTGTTGTATCTTGTATCTGTTTCTTTTTTTTCGTTTTCGTTATTTTGTTTTTGTCGTCATTAAAATTAACCTTTTGCGCCTATGTCATCTAATTGACATTTGTTAATAGTTATTTTTTTCTCTTCTATGATTTTTCCCCAAGTCTTTTCCAAATGTTTCCCTTCTCATAAAAGGCGTTTGTTCATGAAATCTGTCTGTAATTTTTTTATTGCTCAGTTCATCGTTTTGTTTTTGTTCTGATTCTTATCTGAAGAAAAGGAAAAAAATAGAACTGAAAAATTTCTAAAAATGTGAAATGAAGAAAAAAGAAGAAAATTGTCGACAATCGATCAGTAAAATGAAGAAGAAGAAGCAACAACAAAAAAAGAAGGAAATTGTTCAATAATTGCTTCAACATTTTTCGGTGTTTTCTTCTTGTATTGTAAAATGCAAATGGTATAATTGGACATGAACATGAACTGCTCTTGACCATAATCATCAATCAATTGTGTCGATCGATTGTCAAAAAGGGCCAAGATCATCGGAAAATGATAAAAAATAACAACAAAAAAAGTGGCGGGGGTGGGAGTCAAAGTAACAGTTGGTAATCCACTTAGCTCAACAGTAGCGCAAAAGGATTTCAATAAACGACGAGAGATATCCAATACAAATTATGTTCAATCACGAAACTAGATCAAATAATGGAATTTTCATACAAATAATAAGGACTTTCGTTTTAAGTATTTATAATAGGAAGAAGGGAAATTTATATTTAAACGAGTAAGTCTCTCTTTCTATGTATCCCTGCCGCGTTGTTGCCTTTTTTGCCTCTGGCAATTAATCAAAAAGTCCTGTTCAAGAAGGCATAAAATTAAACAGAAATGTTCTCAAGCGCTAGACCTAAATAAATTGCATAATGGCAATGGCATAAACCATACATAAATAATTAAGTCTTTACATACACTCGTATACATACATATATATGAGAAACAAAAGGCAAAAGTGTTAAAGCAAAATATATATACATACATATATATATCCAAAAGAGTTTTCAAATTGTAATCCATCAAAAAGCGTCGGCGGCGAAACTTCACGCATTGTTAGGCAGGCAAAAAGCTAAAGGGTTTTAAATTAAAATCCCTCTACCGCTCTTCCTCTCTCCTCACCCCACTCCACCTCACTTCAATCCTCCTTCTTTAATTTTTTTGTTCTCCATCCATCCATCTATCCATTTGAAATTTGTGGGTGGTCTGAGAAGTACTTTCAATTCAAGGAAGTCACAGCAGCAGCCTCACTCGAACACATATTGTCAATAGAAGAGGCAAACCAATGCCAAATGTACACACAAAAACCATATATACATCGAATATCTATATATACATATATAAGTATATCTGGGGGACTAAGAAAGACTGGAATCTTTTGGAGCTGTAATTTTTGTCCATTTAGCTGGCCGGGCACGTTTTGCATTTAGCGCGTAAAATAAATTTGCACAATTTGTGACAAGTGTTCGAGGCTAAAGGAGAGACAAACAAATTGACAACTCAAATGCAATAAATGGGGTGGAGAATGGGCGGGCAAAGTAATACGCACAGTGCATCAAAAGCACTAGATTTAAGTCGACACATGAATATTAAATCTACTCCCTTTTGAAATCAGTGGCCTCTGCCTACTTCATCAGCATCAACAGTCCTTTCTTCAGAGACCTTTATACACTTAAGCTTTATTTTTCATCTCTGATAAATGAATTTTAATATCATATGTAGCTACTTATTTATGTAGATAGAGATTTCAAAAAGAGTTCTGTGAATATATATTAAAAATTTTGTGTAAAATTTCTTCACCTTCTTAAAAAATGAAGTGCTTTGTATTTTATTCAATTTTTGTAGCTTTTACTCGCTTTCATAATAAGTTTCTAGTATAATAAGGGAAATTCAGCTAATTTATAATTTTAATTACACTTAAAATTGAATAAAATTCAATACTTTATCTAAAATGTTTCAAACTAATATGTTTATAGTAATAGCTTAATCTTTTCGCGACCATAGTAATCATAGGAAAATCTTTGATGCTAAATGTTTTATTTAGACACGGCAGACACGAGTAATTCGGACTTAAGGTAATACAACTTACTAAACTAACTTACCTACTAAAAGCTAATAAAACAAACACAATTTTTTCTTTTTCTGTAAATACCTTTAAGAAAAAGGTTAAATTTTCTCAAATTGACTTTTAAAATCTGCTGTTCGAAAAGTCACCGAAGGTCCAAAATTGTATAAATTTAGAAAATTCTCAAAATTTTTGAGTTTTTTAAGTATTAAACCAAAATCAGTTAGTTATTTAGATGAAATTTGATGATCCCTGATTGCCACTTTTAAATAAATGTGTACAAGTTTTTGTTTTAGATTGGGGAAACACTTTTGCTTTGTTTTTGTCCCACTATATTGGTGATGGCTAACAGTCCCAGCTGCCATATACTCTCTGTCTCTGTCTTCATCTATGTTTTGCTCTTTGTTTCGGAGGCGTCACTGTGGCCAGCCTGGTCGGCTAATTGTCATGCCATGCCAGACTTGGAACGCTTGTCTTGTGCTGCTGCTGCTACTGATTTTGTTTTTCTTCTTATACTTATATAGTAAATACTATATGAATGTGCACACATACATATATGTATATATAGTATTTTTCCCTCCACTTACCGGGAGGAGAGTTCTGTCCATCAATTGACTTTATCTATTTGAACTCACATGTTAAAAATATCAATTTGTTGTCGCGGGCGACTGTTGTTCTCTCTGGTCGCGTTTGACAGGCAGACAGACAAAGTGACAGAGGGACGAACGGACAAATGGACAGAGAATGGAGTACGGAGGAGGGACAAGAGCCAGTCGAGTTAAGTTGGTTAGTTGCTTGTATGTACATACATATGTACATATGTATGGCTGAATGGCTGGTTCCAGCTTGGCTTGCAATTTTTGCCTTTTGGTGTGATTTATGGCCACTTTATGGCATAAATGTAGGTGCGGCCCGCACATACATAAATCATCGTCGAACTTACAAAACGCATTTACGTTTGCAGAAATTTTGTGGGCTCAAAAACGACAAAGAACAACAACGACAACACCAAAAAAAAAAAAAAAAATACGAAGCAATCCTACTACATAGTTACTAGGCGTTTTGGGCGTTTAAACACAAACAGAGATTTAAGTTTGGTTTCCAAGAGGCTGGCAACCATCTGCTTGGAATGGGAGTCACCTCTTTAAGCTAAGTTCAGGGCAAAGGGCGATGAAAGCTATTCACTTTTTATTTGATCTTGATGAAAAATACTTCATTTGACGGGGAATAGAAATTACTTTATTCTGTAGTTCAAGACGAATTTGTAATACTTTAGAACAAGTTATCACTACACAACAAAGTGACAATTTACGAAGCTATACTTAGCCCCATATGGCGCAAATTTATGGAATTGCGGCTAAAACAAATTTGAAGTAGTAATTTAGTGTGATACAATCGAAAATACTAAGTCGTTAAAAAGGGATCTGGGTGGGTGATGCTATGAAGCAGCATGCAGCAAACTATTTAAAATTATTGAATGCCTCGGTGGTCACTCTAATGTGCTAAGCCAGACGTTTTACTGCCAGACCAAGGAAGAGAAGACTGAAGCGATTCCACCCATCGGATGTCACTAATAGGTCCCATGACTCATAGACTAAACATTTTCCATATTTAGGTCTAAATATGTAATATTGTATATACATACATATGTAAGTAAAATTATTTCAACGTAGATATCAACTGTGATCTAATGCTCTTTCCCTTAAATGTAAAGCTAGGCTAAGTTGCCACTGAAGGAATCAGATTGAAACCAATTACACAAATTTTTAATAAAAAGAAAAACTAGTTACCGAAAAAATTCGCAACTTTATTTGGAACCAAAATGATAAATTGAGACTCTACTAGAAATTTATGGCACATTGTAAATCAGATGGCGGATATGTTCGCATATGATCAATAGCGACCAAAGCTGAGATGACAAAGTTTACAATAATTTATGTAAATACGCAACAAATAAAATGTTTTTAATAAATTAGTAGTGAGACGAGCAAATTAATATTAGAGAACAAAAATACAAAGTGTCCTAAGAACATTGTTGCTGCTTGGCACATTGCAAAAACAATTATGATTTCATCCTCTTTTTTTCATAAAATGCTCAATCTTTAAATAAAAATCAACTTTTAAATAAAATGCGCTAAAAACTATATCTTAATAATTCAATTGATAATTTGGATTCGTAAAGTCTACATATGGTAACAGAGGCTTAGACGTTGCCAACTTGCAACGTTAATATCAGACCCGGACTGGAACGCTAGAAGTAAATGCATATAATTACAATCGTATCTTCCAAATAAGGCCCCTCCTACCTTCAGGGCCTACCGGGCATTTGGGCCAGTCCGGGCCTGGTTAATACATACATATGTATGTACATACATACATACATCCTTTTCACAAGAGTATTAGAACTGATCAGAAAGTTCAGAATTCAAAAAAGTACAGACTAAACAAATGAGTCAGTGAGTGAGCTACTGAGTGCTTTTTAAAGAAACTTTTTAACTCGTTAAGAAGTGAGTTAGTGAACTTTTTTCATCATGTTTCGTTTAGGGTCAATAAATTATGTTGATCGCCATTAAATTTGTTTGAGGTGCTAGGGATGAGAAAATGTAGTATTTAAGTTAAATTTTAGTTTATTTCAATAAAAAACTAGATAAGTTTAGTATATTTGATCGTTATCGATTTATTTTTATGTTATCGAGATGTGGTATCATCACTAGCGACCATATGACTAAATGCACGATGGTCTGCCAGGAACCCAAAGAAAGACTATGATAGCGAAATAATATGCTGAACAGTAAAAGATTGATGGCAAATGTATTTGCAAATACAATGTATTATCTATAAATATAAAGCTTAAATCCCAAAAATCAATTCAGCCACTTACATCTGTACCTTGTGTGGAATATCTTTCTTCCACAAGGATTTATAACGTTCGTTTCTTTTTTTTTTTTTTTGCCCCTATTGTTTTAATAAAAAAATGTTTTTCTCATTACCCAAGTAGCTAAATAGTTAAAGAACTAATTTACCCTCAGCACTAAGTATAATTAAAAAATTTGTTGATTTATTGAGAGCATAATTTTTAAATAGAAGTTATCTAAAGGTTTTGGAAAAAATTCCCTTAATCCATTAGCATTATCCTGCCACCTGCGCCCTGGGTTTTACTTTGCCAAGTCACTATGCAGTCCATTTAGGAAGAGAAAAATCACTTAATTCCCGTTCACTAGTCACACTATTAAGCACTTGAGCCCAATTATGAATGAGATGAGCATTTTGACCCCCATAAGTGTGCCACTTGTAAAAAGGGATAATGATGCAGGCCAACCACTCATTCCCAACAAAAAAAAAAAAGGACAAACCGAAATGGAAGTGAGTAAATTAAATACTTAGCTAGCCAACTGGCTAACCTAGAAACCAAATCACTTTGGTCCGATCACTCAACTGAACTCTCTAATAGAGAAAGAGAGGGATGGGAAATAAAGGTTTACTCCTGAACACACCCCCGCACCCACCCATACACACAATCACACCCACACTCGTATGACTATACTCATACTCACATGTATGAATAATTCATAGAGCAGTGTCTGAGTCGGCATTAATGAGCCTTGCTTCTTATTTACCATGATGCCGCAAAAAAAAAAAAAAAAGAAATGAAATTGGTAAAATTTTCCCATTGAGACAACTTTAATTAGAGGGAAGTCAAAGTCAAATTGTCTTATCATAATAATTTTCCCCTCCACACACACACAGAGAAGAAAGAAAATTGTGTTGTGTGATTTTTGCACGCCAAATGACTCGAAATTGTTTAGTCATTCTCTTGCCATACACATCAATCATAGTGCTCACTTTACTCCATTGGACAGCTGAGTTAATGGCTCTGGACTCTGAAGGGATAATGTGTACTCTGGGTGTCCTTTGAGTTGGACAAGTGCATGATTAATTATTTTATTATCTATAAATTGGTTTTTGTCTATCCACAAAAAGCAAAATAGAATACTGTCGTCCACCTTCATCATCATCCTTCATTCATATTATTATAATTCCCACTGATTTTGCATACCTTTTAAGTACTATGTATTTGCAAAAAGGTGTTAACAATTCTGTGATATGGTCGATAATAAGAGAACAAAAAATTAGCTGCTGCTGCTGCTCCATCATCATTAGCCCTAAGCTAAAAGCTCTATGTCTCTCTGATATATGTACTTTCAGCAAGCAAATCATAAAGTTTCAACACATTTTTAGGCCAGCCATTAAAAAACTGTCTGTCTGATTGTGAGTGTTTTTTTTCTGCTTTTTATTACGATTTTTTCATTTTTTTTTTTTGGGTGTTTGGAAAATTAATGGAGATGTTTTGGGTCAGCGATTTGAAATTGTTATAGCTCTATATGGTTAGAAGATTTGGAGCAAGAGAGATACTTAAACTACATCTGTACAAATTCATTCTCTACGTTGCGTGGGAAATGTATATAATTCGATCAAAATTAGCCAATTATAATTATATACATACATATATATAGAGAAAGATGATCACCTTTGGCCTCCTCTCGAATGGAGACTCATTACCACCGTGGGGAGTCTAGTCTAGTGTCTGTCTTTTTGGGCCATCAACACGGCAGCCAATTGAAAAGGAGCTTACCAATTAGAAACTCTTTTCCTTCTCCCATTCTTAATCAACTAACTCAATCATTATGCAATTAAGCTATAGATTGTGGTGACTGCAGGAAGGGGAACGGAGAGGGGAAGCCAAAGGCAAGAAGAAAATAATAAATTGTTAAAGCTACCGCCGCATTTTCCTACTTTATGGGCAAACAGAAGTTGAAAATATTTAATCATTGTCGCTATTGAGCTGGCTATCTTCTTCTCAATGCCATAATTCTGTTGAAAACAATTTGTAGACTTTGATTTGTTGATTTTTTTCTTCTTTTTCTTGGTGTTGGAGGAATGGGTAACGGGGGCAAATGCAGCTGTTTTGTGGGCACAATCATTTTTTTCTTTTTTTTTTATGGGGGGCCATTAAGCGAGATTGAGATTGTGTAAATTCTGGAAAAAATAATTTAAAGAAGTCATAAAGTGTACAACATTGAATGTATTGAAAGAGTTAGATGAGAATAATATAAATTGTTTTCTGTTTTTACATTAATTGGCAAAAATGTGACTCTTAAAGAAGGGCTGCAAGCCGAATTGAACTTTCACGGCATTTCCATAGAGTTTACAGCTTAACTGTAAAAAAAAGGTTTGAATATACATATATTGAAAAAAATTAATATATATTTTTTTTAAATCTTACCAATTTATTTATATTTCGATCGATGCCCGTGTAATCGGCCAATAAAATGAGGGGATCCGATGAAGTTACTCCATTTGCATTAAGTACGGGCAACATTTCAAATACGAAATCATTGTAGACACCCTCACAGCCCTGAATATCAAGGTAGCGTAGTTTTTTGCAATTGGTTATGACAGGCATCAGTCCGAAGCCGGGTTTCAGACTGCCACGGAAACACAAACGTTCGAGATGAGCGAAGTTTTTAATCACCTCCGGACAATTGGAATCATTGCGTACAATACATTTCAGTTGTTTAAGCATTCGCATACTGGCCAATAAGTCATAATGGGCCGGTTGCCATATCTCCAATGATAATTCCTCCAAATATGGGGCACATCGGGTAACACTTCTGTTAAAAAAATTAGGTCCAATAAGACAATACGGATCATAACTTAGGCTTAGATGTCTCAGCTTCGGCATATATGGTAATACCAAATTACGCCTATCAGAAACATTCAAAAGTACAAGCTCCTCCCATTGGGCTGTGTATAATGATATGGAATACAAAAATGCTTGGGCAGTAAACATATTTCCCTTGCAATTGTAATGTAGACGACGCAATTGGGATAACAGCTTGATATAATCAACATGATAAACCCAATTGTATTCATAGTATAGAATCCTTAGCTCCTGCAGTTGATTATTGCCAAAGAAATGTACCACTAGACAGACAAATCAGAGGTTCAAATTATATATGTATGTATGTATGCATGTGAATGAAGTGAATGATACTTACATGTGTCCTGTGGAATACGTATTTTCAACGATACCTTTTGCAAGTTACGCATTTGACTCGATGAATTGGTAATTGATATGCCAAAAAAAATATTCTCTAATCCCGACACTTCAATACCTTTGATGTTTTGCAGACAAGAGAGTGCCTGAACTGCCCTTTCCAGACTGAGTGCGTTTCTCAGTCGCAACTCGAGAAATTCTAAATTCGGGCACAATGTTGATATAGCCCTGGAGATTGCATCCGTATCCATGGTCATCGAGCATTGAATGGATCGAATATTGGAACCAAAAAACTCTAAAATATATTCTATTTGCCCAAGTGTAAAGTGGTTCAAATTGAACGTGGTGAATCGCTTCCGGTTGTGGTACACAAATGCATTGGTCAGAACATCATGAGCTTTCGATAAATTCAATTCGTCCGTGACATTATTTAGAAATGAATATATCAAATCGAGCACTTCAATCGGCAAATTAATTATATTTAAGGAATCCGTCATTATGCAAACTTTACTCAGGAGTCAGGACGCGAAAGAATTAAAACCACGTGCAGCAGTTAACTTGAAAAATGTGGCGAAAATAGTGTTAAACACCGTGGTTTTGCACTATCATAGTGTTGCATAACGTCAATGCTAATGTGTTGTGGTGACACTTTTCTTTTAAAACTTAAACGCCAAAATAAACACCGTTTAAACTACGCGCCTATCACACATTAGACTGGCAACGCCATCTATCTATAAAAAAAAGGATTTTTTCAACACTAATTGTAAGCCCTATTGTAGGCGATTTACGTTACGTAGTACGTAAAGTATATTTTTATCATATTGATGCCGCTTAATATATGAAACAGGCCAAAGGAAGCGTTTACGAAACTTTTGATCTGAATTAACAGCCGCGTCAATCTAATCATAGCCGTTTATCCTCATAAACACATATAAAACTGTAAGAATCAAATTTGCTACAGTAACACCAAAAAGTATTGGCACACGTAAAAATTTACCTTTACCATTTCTATGTAGACTCGTGTAGTGTGTACACGGATCAAGTTAATTTAAAATGTTTTCCCAATTGTCTATCGTAATGAAATTTGTCAAACTTGTAAATATTATTAGTGTCTATCGACGTTCCAAATTTAAGTTGGTATATATAAGGAGAATAAGGAGAAGGAGAACTATTTTTTTGACATTGTTATTAATGTGCAATATTAATATTGATTTTGAATTTTCAAAATGACTTAAAAAAACGTTGTTTCCAAAGGAATCTGGTTCATGTTGCTCATAGAATTCAAGGATATTTCACTCCAGACTGTGATTAAATATGTACATACATTTATGTATACATATACATACATACATACATATATATTTTTAACAAATCGAGTAGTTGAGGGAAAATTCAGAAAAATCTCTTATACCAAAAAACGAAATTGAAGGCAAGAAGGCGTAAGTGATCTTAAAAATACATAAGTTGGTTAAATCTCAACAACCTTATACATATATATTTTTTTAGGACTAAATACTTAATTAAATAGAAATTATGAACAACATATTTAAATGTATATTATTGAAAATTTAAAAACTTTTAGTCATTTGCTCATCCCAGTCAAATAATCTTATTCGTGGCAGGTGCAAATAAAGATACAATATACAAATATATGTACATATGTATGTATATTTATGTCTAAGTGCTTTAGACTCAGATCATCGGATTTCAAACAGTTTTCTACATATGTCTGTTTCATTACCTCGCCTCATAAGATACACCCACATACACATGCAGATTTGGGCAAAAATTAAATGGTAAAATTACAGAAAAAACACCATTAACACATTAGAACGTGCCAAGTTTATTGCGCAAAAGCAAATGAATTCCCACTCGCTCGATCAATTGATTTATGCAAAGTGCGCTGAAAACCAACGGCTAATAGTTTCCACAGGTAGCCATACTGTCTGAGCTCAAAAGTCGTATGCGGTCGACGAACACCCACAACGTGCTTGGAGGAGACCTCCAAAATCGATCAACCTCGATTTGATTTCTGGTTTTGCATTGCATGCACACACACACACACACACACTAAGAAATCATAATAAATAATTTCTGCGATTTAATCAATTGTAGCAGGTGTTTAACACTGCACGCAGCAAGCAGACCCAAAAAAAAAGAAACATAAGAAAAAAAACTGGTTAAGTCTCTGCAGTTCCATAGTTCCTTTTATTGGTTTAAAGTAGTTTTCATTTGCGCAAATTAGCGCATACAAGGTAGCAGCAAACCAACTTATATGCTAAAGAAAAAGAGGAAAACCTTGTTTCCCCTGTCAACTAAAACTAAACGTTACTATCAAAGAACTTGGGCAGCACCCGAATTCCCATATAAAAGGAAGTGCGAGGCATTTTAGACCCTTTATTTTCTTCAAGAACTTTAACTTTTCCTTGAATAAATTTCGTTTTTTGAATATTCCATAAAATTCTATATTAAGAGATTTTTCGCACTTGGCCTACTTATAAAAGATTTTTCTAGATTTCTATTCAATTTAATCCTACTTCCTTGTTTAAAAACCCCCCTTAGTTTCTTGTTAGGGTCATAAATGATACTTTTTAATTTAATTAACAAAAATTGGTATATACTCAGTTTTTAGTTGTGTTTTTATTATGCTTTAGTTATTGCCTTCACAATCATAGGGACATAATTCGCATCAAGCACTTATTTTCGGGTTGGTCATAATAGACCACATTGCTGATCGTTATTGGCTTAATGATGACAGTTGATTTGGAGTATTCTTGACGAGGGCAATAGCATTTTCTGCGTGAGGCCTCTTTTCTCGTCGAAGAAAAAGCGATTTGACCAGCTAATATGCTACGTTTTCCAAATACTCTCGTCCACATATTACTACATAAATGGTAAATGCGCTAATACCGGATATGCCTAGCATACCTATATGAAAATAGGTCGTTCGGCACGTTTGCAGGAGAATATACCAATCATTTGGTCACAAGTGTCAACACTTTCTTGTTTTATTGTTGTATCATGATTATGATCGGTTTTTTGCAAGCGCAATTGTCCTCCCCTTGTTTTTTGCAAGCGCAATTCTCCTCTGATGCTTTCAACTTATTTGTGTCTATTTACCTATCGATTTGAATTGATAGATTCCTATAACTCAGTTGCTTGAAGGTCGGTTCTGTATGCTAATAAACTTTCCCATCTTTGGAGACCAAGTCTGGATTATCCTTACATTCGTGCTCGATTTGTGACTCTTTCAAGTCTAAATTGAAGACAACAATGAGGTCCCAATTAAAGCCTATTTCTTTAATTTTATCAGAATAGTAAGGTCCAAGTTCATTCAAACATAAAGTCTTCACAGATTTATTTTTTCGCAACAGTTTTACATCTGAATTCCATGACTCTACTAGGCGAAATTAATGATTATCTGCTTTTGCTCACAAAAAAACGAATTATTTGAAGACATGTTATCATGTTTTGAAACATCAAAGCTTTTTATGTGAACATTTATCATAGGACATGTATCTTTCGTAGCGTATCCGATTGGATTTTTATGTGTGGTCAAATTTGACCCTAACAAGGAACATGTAACTTTTCATTTTTTCACGTTCAGGAAAACCAGATATCCAAAATAGGTTTACGATCGAAAAACAAGATACCTCGAACTAAAAAAAAATTTATTTGAATCAAGCAATTAATAAAAATAATTTTTAACCCTCTAATGCTGTTTTCTAAACTATTGGAGGAATATAAGAACAATTTTTTTTAAAGTAAATTAGAGATGGGCGTCGGGATCGCGATTTTCAGGAATCCCGCGGGACCCGAAAACTTTATGGGAATTTGGCGGGATGGGAAAGATTTTCAAAAAACCGGGACGGGACGGGATAAGAGGTCGATCCCGAAATTCCCGCAGGTCCCGGAAAAACTATCGGGACCCAAAAACTACTCGGGACCCAAAAATAAAATGATTGATAAAACTTTCAGTATTTATCGATATTACTCACTGACTGCAATTTATTAGTAACACGAAATTTTACTCGTGCAATATTTCGTGTTTTCCATGTGAAGATGATATTGACGAAGAAATTAGTAATTATATTATGAATGTTAAACTTAAGAAAAATGTGGATATATTATCTTTTTGGAAGCAGTGCAATGAATTGCCATTATTGCAAATGCTGGCTAGGCAAACTTTAAATGTTCCGACATCCTCTGCAACTAGCGAAAGAGTTTTTTCTACTTCAAGTAGAATTTTGGAAGACAGAAAAACTCGGCTTATTGGAGACAATTTTGAAAAAATATTGTTTTTAAATAAAAAATATGGATATATAAAGTAAGAGTTTATTGGAAAAACAAATATATAAATAAAGTAATATGCATATATGAAATAAAATTTTCGGGAAAATGTCGGGACCCGCGGTCGGGACTGAAAATTTTTCGGGATAACCGGGATGGGAAAAGCAAATTTGATTTCGGGACGGGATGGGACGGTAAGCATTTTCTTTCCCGATCCCATCTCTAAAGTAAATAAAGGCTTCGTTGTTGTTTTTGTATCAAAGTCAAAAACTTTAGAATACTTTACCTTGTAATTTGTTCAACAAAAATGAGCATATACTTAGAAAATAGCGAAGGAAAATTTATCACAGCTACAAAACGTCCGGACGGCACATGGCGGAAGGCACGTCGCGTCAAGGATGGCTATGTACCCCAGGAAGAGGTGCCACTGTACGAGAGTAAAGGCAAACCATTTGTGGCCAAGAGGCAGACAGGTGTACCACCGGGAATGTGCCCAATTGTAGCAGCCGAAGCGAAAAAGGAAAAACAGAAAAAGGCCAAAGCCAAAAAGATTGATACAGCGAAGGGAACCAAGACTGTATCCTCAAGTGTTCCACAAGTACAAACCAACACAAGCAGCACCACCAATACCACCAGCAGCAGCAGCGCAGCTACTAACACTCCTAAGGCTAATCAAACTGTGGCCAAGAAAAATGTGAATGCCCTGGCCAAGATTTTAGATGAATCCCTGAAATTGGAGGACTCTTCTGAAACGGATGCCACTAAACTATTGAAGAAACTTTGTAAGAAAATCCGCTAAATTGAACAAATCGAAAGCCGTATACAGGCAGGAGAACAGAAAAAGTTCTAGCCGAACTTTTCTACCAGAACACAAGCACAAACGAGAAGCTACGTCAACAGGAAAATAGAAAGAGGGTGATGGATCTCAAATCTCTCCCCTAACTCAAAAATATATATTTTGCAATATATCTGCAAGAATATTGTGATTAGTTTGGTCAGGACCAATCCGCATACGATGTATTAACTCCACATCGGATGAATGAGTTAAAAACTTATTCAAGCTATTAGGAAATGGCAAAAAGCACAAAAGGAAGGAAGAAACTGAATGTGAATTAAAAACGAACTGAATTTTGATTTTAACTACATTCCGTGATGTTATAGAGTAGCAGTTAGCGGAGGTAGGTTTATTACTGAAAAGGTGATATTTAAAAATAAGGAAAATACAGGTAATAATTAAATTAATTTTTTATATAAATTGTAAGAGACTTTTGTAAATAGTTATTACAATTGAGTACAGTTGCGTGGATCATATAACGATTACGTGTGGATATGAATTATCACTTGACAGTTTTCTAATAAAGAATAAGGAATATACGAATTAGTGGCTATTTACTAATGCTAGTTTTTGACGTTAACAACAGACTAAGTATTGATCTCATTCTACGAGATGCTTAAATGTGAAAAAAAAAAACTTGATTAAAATAAGGAAACCTAATTCAGTTGCTACCCCAGCAGAGGGAAGTTACTGAATGAGAAAATCCATGAGCTTCTCCTATATTTATACAGTTTTCTAGCGAATTTCACCACGACTACTTGATCAAAATAATTACTTTTTTTTATTATGCCACACTGGCATTGTATCGATAGCTATTAAAACACTTTTTTTTCAAGACGTCTAGTGTTAAGCAAAAGACAAAAGTGTTGACAAAAGGCAGAGTTTACTTAATCTATTAATAAATAACTATACTTTATTTAATTTTTATGAATAAAAATCAACATATCTAGGCTGATTTTTGTTTGTTGTAATTGTTGTTTTTTTCTTGGTAAATGTTTACTTAAGCTACTCGGGATTTCAGTGTTGAAAAGTGAAAAATTAGGCTAAAGCTAGATTTCAGTGTTGGCAAATGCTATTTTTTATTTGGCGCGTTGTTTGACCGCCCTGGCAACCAAATATTTTACTCTAAATTGGCAGCATATTGATACCAAATTTATGTAGTCTAAGCGCGTTTTGGGCCCGAGCAACTCGAGTAAATATTTACCTTTTTCTTTTTAACCGAATATATAATTACCAAATATAATGAGTTTTATATAAACGTAAACATAAAATCTGAATTCCACATAAGTATTGAATGTAAACATTAAGAATTGTTCAAATCCTTATTTGACTGATACGAGTCGTAAGTGAAACGGCGAATTTCGCAATAAGCAAAACCTTTTGTAGATATCTTCTGAAGATGAGGGTCTGCAAGTGACTAATCTACAGGATCTACCAACGTTAATTTTTTTTCTCGACAATGCCAAAATGCCCTAAAATGACTTCAGAAACGTCTGTAAAGACCGGGGTTCACGAGAAATGCGATCCCACTTCTGTTTCAAATAAGGTAGTTGTAACAACAACAATGTAACAAGAAATACTGGATTCAACAACCCTTCCCCTCTTGTTCAAAAAAATAAAATACTTTAGAAATGGTTTGTCAAAAGACTTGATATGGGAAATATTTATAAAAATAGTTATTAGTGTTAGTGTTATTCTTAATTCATGTTTATTTAAGATTTTATATCTGTATAAAACAATATTTACAAGTGCAACATTGTATGATGGTCAATGAAACTTGATTGCAAATGAGATTGTTAACACGAATATCACTTAAATGAATAACGATTCGTTTTTGTTGTTGTTCGTTTTAAACCCATGTTTACATGATTTTGGCGTGATTAAAATGATTGATAATTTACCTATAAAAGGGACGGGTAAAATGTATTCAAATGATAAAAATAAATATAAATAAATAAAAATGAGGAGAACTCTGTTGCTAATATTCCTTGTTCAGCTAGTGCGGTACATTACGGTAATTTAATTTCGAATTTTTCTATCCAGTCCAAAAGTATTTAAAGCTATTGGGATTTGGTTTACAAATTTCTCCTTTTCGCAGGCCGAACAATCCTATGTGGTCAGCAATGAGAAATTGGAACCATTCGAGGGTGATAGTGAGACATTGGTGCTATTCGATACATTAAAAACAATTGGACGTGAACGCGCCTTAAATGGATCATTTAAATTCCTTGGCGAAATGAATAATGACGATTTTAAAGTGTCGGTCGAATTGTATTCAAGTCCAAATGGTGATGGCGATTTTAAGCGTATGGTTATGGATGTCCCACAGACATCGATATGTGAGTGCTTTAAAAAATTCTACGTTCAGTTTGTGCAGCCATCATTGAAACAGGGTGAGACTACAAATTTTCCCATTGTCGATGAAGATACTTGCCCCATTCCGGAGGGTGAATATTATATCAAGAATGTACTCTTCAATACCGAGGATTGGCCGCAACAGGTGCCACGTGGCATTGTCAAGGCCATCATCACATTCTGGAGTGGTGGCAAAAATGTTGGTGGTTTGATTGTTGTGGTCAAGATTGAGGATCGACAAAGTTAGATTTTAAATTGGACTTGTGAAAGTTATTCTTATTATTGTATTATTCGTATGTTAATCTGTTTGTTAGCAAATAAAAATGTCTTTGAAAGCGAAAAATAACAAATAAAATATTAATATAATTGATAACTTCTTCCACTTCCAATTAAAATAGCTTTACAGCCAAGTTTTATTGAGTTTTATTAGCTTTCAAATTAAAGACGTCGAGCTATTAAGCATCGACATAAAGACGCCCAGACAAATGGAGATGATCAAGATTCAAATGGAAAATTTTCAATATTAGCAAAATGCGAGAAAGAAAACACAAACAAAATTGGGTCAAGATTCGATTTTTTCTACATTTTGTCCCAAAGCTTGGGAACGGACAGATTTGGAGGCTAGACATCTTCCCAACATTTGTAGCCCTTTTAATTCTATTCTCTTTGCAGAAGAAAGTTTGTAAAAAAATGAATATTTTAAAAGTTAAGAGCAAATGAAAAAAAAAACTCTTTTCGAAAAAATGGCAACTTTGCCGAAAAATTATTATTTCGTAACTGTTACTTTGATCCTAACGCCCATTATTACGAACGAATCTTTTTTAAATTGTTGTTCCAATTTTGATTCTTTTAATTTTTAATGCACAAGTTTTTTTTAATAAAAGTATTTGGTTCGTATGTAGGTATGTACATACATATGTACACATCAGAAGTACTTTTGTCTCTGCTAACACTTGCATAACGTTCAACCTTCTTTCATTTTTTTCCTATATTCCTTAAATATAAACCCAGATTTGTAGAAGCAATAGTCAATGCATAATGTTTCTCAATAATCATAAAAATTGAAACAAAACGGCCATTAGAAATTGCGAACCAGAACTTGTTTTACTTGTTCGACTTTATATTCGAATATTTCTAAATGTATTATAAACAACTAAAAACTATGAACCACTCTATTTACATTAGAAAAATTTGATTTATTTTTATTGAAAATATTTTTTAAAAAATTGCAATTTTTCGTACTTATCACTTAAATTTTTTAACAACACACAATTTAAAGTATTTTAATTATAATTTATTTTGAATTGACAATTTTTTTAGAGTAAGTGTGTAAGAATGTAAATATGATTACAGAATCGTTAACTTTTATCATTTGCTTGTGTTTTTTTCTGTCTTACACAGAACTAAAAAACCAAAATCAATCGACACCCTAATATCATAATATTTCAACCATGTGAATTCAAACAACAACATTCGCCTGCCCCACACAAGCCCCAACAAAGAAAATACATCTTAAATTATGATTTTGGGTGTTAAAACAAGCAACTAAAATAAAAATAAATTAATTTGTTTGTATCGCTTTCATTTTACCTCGCCGACAAAATTCATTAGAAGACATTGGTCCCCCTTCCCAAACCCCCTAAAGCAGCCATCACCAACAGCTCATCATCAGAATGTGTGGAAAAATAAATTCTTTCCCCCACCGCCCAAAAAAAAAAAAAAACACCGAAAAGAAAATCTTTAACGATAATAAAGCATTAATTGAAAATTTATAAACAATGGAAAGGAAAAAAAAAACAGCAACATGGACAGAGGCAGAGACAAATGAAAATACAAAAAGAAAAACTCACGTAAAGTGCACATACACACAACACAGAGTGAGAAAGAAAACTCAGCAGGAGATATTTTACATTTTCACGGATGGATTTCCCCCCCAATTGTACATAGATGTGTGTAGTTTTATTTATAAAGATTCATTCAGTAAATGAAGGGGGACTAAACGCACGCCAGCCACACGCCTATAAATAGCACAAAAAGTCAAATGAGGGGATTTTCCGAAAAATGAAAACGTCACTTTAACTTGGCATTTTCAGCAGCAGCAACATGAGGAGCAGAAGGTGGCTGCGGCGGCGACGGCGACGGTGACGGTGGAGATGATTGGGGGAGGGGACATGCATGCCACATGCATGTGTGTTAGGCTACATCTGCAAGCCGCAACTATTTGAGGCATTTTCCAAGTAATATGCAACACATGTTGGCTCCCAAAATGACTTGAGCGCGTGCGCCCCTCGTGCCCGATCAACAGCAACAACAAATTTCCCTTTTTTCTTCATTTTGTCAAATAGAGCATCAACACCGAAGCAAACATCAAGTGACAGTTCGTGTGTATGTGTGTGTGTGTGTGTGTATTGCTAGCTCCACTTCCATCTTCAGCTTACTTTAGGGATTTGTGCTTCTTCTTCTCCCCCTGCTGCTCAACCTCATCTTTAGCCAGGCATGACATTAGATGATGCTTTGGCTTTGAGTTGATAAGACCCTCAAATGCAAATGCAAAAGGCGAGGGAGTGTCTAACAACGCCCCTTTGGTGCCACTTTGGTGCCGACTACAACAAATTGTCAATCACAAAAAATATGCCTGAATTTTTTGACAAACTACCAGTGCATTTGCATTTTCAAATCGTGTACAGTTGTTACCAAAAGGTTCAAGGATCCAATAGTTATTGAAAGCTTTAACAAATAGATCAAATAAATTTACAAACCAAAACCAATATCTACATAATGTAATGAGCATAATTCATCTGATGTTAAACTAGTCCAAAAGTTTGATGTATGCAAAAGTGTTAAAAGTGCCGCTGCCCGTTTTTGTCACTTTGTTGTAAACGTTTGTTTTGGTTTTGGGTTTTTGTTTTTGTTTTTGCCGTTTCTTACATTTACCTTTTGATTGGTATTAATGATGAAACATAAATCAATTGTCTCTGCCTTGTTGTAACTGCGTTTTCAGGTATCTCACGTACATACAAAAGCTTGATCCGAATGGGTCGAAAACCAAACGCCATAAAAAAACCCCACCGCAGTGGGGGCATGGGGCACGGGGCAGTCAATTATGCCATTTGCTTGGCCCCAAAATGAAATATATGCATACATAATATATACAACTAAGAGGTTGGTTTGAAAAGTGGCGCAGATAATAGCTACAGTGAATGTCACTGAAAATCGTACACCTATTGTGGATTTACAATTTGCTTCATAACTTTTAAAGTAAACAACATTTTTGTACAAAATATGTTTTAGAACAGAGGTTAAGAAAAATACTTTAATTTATAGTCATAAGAACAGTACTGGCAATCTCATTTTGTCTCAAAATGTTTAGATACTCCTAAATGTACGAAAACATGCTGTCACTGAAAATCGTATATATATTCATGAACAAATCTATGTAAGAGAATACTTAAGAATACTAAGAACATATAAATATTTTACATATATAAAATTATTGACTTATAAAATTTATTAAGAAATGATATCGACAAGCTAAAATGTAAAAAGTTGAGCTCATCCCGAATTTGAGAATTATTGGGTAAATATTTACTTGAGTTACTCGGGCCCAAAACGCGCTTAAACTACATAAATTTGGTATCAATATTTGGCTGCCAATTTATTTCAAACAACGCGCCAAATAAAAATTAGCACTTGACAACACTGAAATCTAGCTTTAGCCGATTTTTTCAACACTGAAATCTCGAGTAGCTAAGTAAATATTTACCCTGAAATCAAGCTTTAGCCGAATTTTTCACTTTTTAACACTGAAATCTCGAGTAGCTTAAGTAAACATTTACCAAGAAAAAAACAACAATTACAACAAACAAAAATCAGCCTAGATATGTTGATTTTTATTCATAAAAATTAAATAAAGTATAGTTATTTATTAATAGATTAAGTAAACTCTGCCTTTTGTCAACACTTTTGTCAACACTTTTGTCTTTTGCTTAACACTAGACGTCTTGAAAAAAAAGTGTTTTAATAGCTATCGATACAATGCCAGTGTGGCATAATAAAAAAAGTAATTATTTTCATCAAGTAGTCGTGGTGAAATTCGCTAGAATACTGTATAAATATAGGAGGAGCTCATGGATTTTCTCATTCAGTAACTTCCCTCTGCTGGGGTAGCAACTGAATTAGGTTTCCTTATTTTAATCAAGTTTTTTTTTTCACATTTAAGCATCTCGTAATGCTAACTTTCATCTCGAGTTCAATGAGCTTCGCATGCTCAGCCACTTTGTATCTGCCGTTTTCCTTTTTCAAATACATAACTTCAAATCCCCTAATTAATTCAAAACGTATGTAAAACGTTTATGTGATTAATTTGTTTTTGCCTTTTCGTAGAAACTTAAAAACCAAAAATGCGTTGGTACAGTCCCACTAAAAAAAAAAATTGACGAAAAATCAGTTTAGTAGAATGAGATCAATACTTAGTCTGTTGTTAACGTCAAAAACTAGCATTACTAAATAGCCACTTATTCGTATATTCCTTATTAGAAAACTGTCAAGTGATAATTCATATCCACCCGTAATCGTTATATGATCCACGCAACTGTTCTCAACTGTAATAACTAATTACAAAAGTCTCTTACAATTTATATAAAAAATTAATTTATTACCTGTATTTTCCTTATTTTTAAACATCACCTTTTCAGTAATAAACCTACCTCCGCTAACTGCTACTCTATAGCATCACGGAATGTAGTTAAAATCAAAATTCAGTTCGTTTCATTCCACTTTCATCTCAATTTTTCCACAAGACTATAACCATGTGGTGACATCCCTCAGATGGAGTAACAAGTGATTACAAAAGTCTCTTTCAATTTAAATAATAATAAATTAAATTTTTTGTTTTTACCCCTATTTTCCTTAATTTTAATTATCCCCTTATCAATAATTAACTTTCCTCCGCTAATTATCAAATCATCGTGTATTCAACTTCAGATTTTCTAAATTTTTCCGTTGATCACCTTTTCCTGGTCTCGATGGAGTCTCTGGTCGAGTTTGTCGTTTTAAAACCCTGTCATATATTTTATCTGTTTTATCGTTAAAAACCCCCCCAAAAGGGGAGTTATACTTATTGATTCATAGCAAACGTCAATTTTATTTGTACATTTGTAGACTTGTTTTCCTTACTGCTGTTACTGGCACTAATTTTCGGAGTTCACCTCGTATCTATGTGGAATATACACACATGTTTTGTAGTTGTCAGTAATTAACCTACCTCCGCTAATTATCCAGCACTACGACCTATAGTTTGAACAAAAGTTCAATTCATCATATATTCTACTTCGTATTTTCCAAATCCAAGTCATAAATTCTATGGCGGAGTTCTTTTCAAAATACAAGCATCTTGATTCAAGAAAAATGTAAAGCTTTCAACTCCAAACCCATTTTGATTCTTTTGAAAATGAATGGTGATAATTTTTTTTTTTTTTTTGTTTAATATATTAAAGATTCATTTAATGTCAGTACTAAAATGTAAATTACATTTTCCTCACAACTTGTAGCCTATCTAATAGCATGATATTAAAGTCCAAGCATATATGAGTTTAAATGTTTTGATGAGTTTTTAAAAGGTTTTTTTTTGTGTTTCAATTACCATTAAATTGGTTCCCATTGGTTATTTTTCCGTTGATCACCTTTTCCTAGTCTTGATTGACTCTCTGGTCGAGTTTGTCGTTTTAAAACCCTGTTATAAATTTTTTTTCTGTTTTATCGTTAAAAACTCCCCCAAAAGGGAAGTTATACTTATTGATTCATAGCAAACGTCAATTTGATTTGTACATTTGTAGATTTGTTTTCCTTACTGCTGTTACTGGCACCAACTTTTGGAGCACACCTCGTATCTATGTGGGATATACACACATGTTTTGTAGTTTTTGTGCTGTTTGTGGGTATCGGGTCGTTTTTAACCGCTGCACATGCGCACAACATGACGTCTAATAAAATTAAGCGCGTGTTGCATTTGTTTTTGTTGTTGTCATTGCTATTGGTCACTTGACCAACAAACGAAACAACACGTACAAATCTTTGACGTGTGACGTGGTTTGGCCAAAAGCACACACAAACACACACATCGACACTGCATAACAAAATTGTGGCATAGAAACACAAAATGATAAATCATTGAATAAGAAAAGTTTTGTGATTTTTGACCAAGCAAATCTTGCATTTTTTCGGTTTAATGTTTTGTGGTCATGTGTAATTTGTCTTTGCCACTTGTGGCATGAACATAACATACAACGACACACTAACACAAGGGCAACAACTTTCGCATTCGGCCAACAACAACAACAGCAACAGCAACAAGAATCAACAAATTTTTCGCCTGCCGCGGAAGCCACAGACCGCTACCACACGCTGTTGCATGTAGGAAGCTCTGCCTACTACTATATGTATATATGTATGTATATGTGTATGTGTGTGTGTCTATGTGGAGAGCCTTTTTCTGCCAAGTGGTGGGTCGGGTTGGGGCTGATATTGGCACTCGGGCCCATTGCAGTTAATTTTCGCAACGACGCAATTGCGCCCAGCCATCGGGTAACAGCTACAGCTAAAGCTACTAGCTTTCAGCTCCCACGCCTGCCCCTCATCGGAGCCAGTTGCAGCTGGCCAAGCTGCTGCTGGTTTAACAACCTGCTGCCAGGCCAACTGAGCGACGAGATGCTGTGCTGACGTCGTCGTCTTATCACCTGTTTTTTTTCTTTTGCCAGCTGTTTGATATACACTTTACTCAAGTTTTCTTTTACGAACAAGTCAATGGGCTTGCCTAGAGTATTCTAAAAACAAAAACAGAAAAAATCTACCAGTTCAAATCTTAACGGAATTCAAAGTACACAGAATTTGAAAAACCGTAAATAAGTTGCAATTTCAGTGCTGAAAGCACGTGCCTTGCAAATATTTCTAATTACTAATGCAAGTTTTCTTAAAAAATAACTAACAAAAAAATTTGGTCATATTTTTTTTGCTGAATGAATTTTAGATTTTCCTACAGTAGATGCTGTTTAGTATATGTAAATAACGGTTCTAATAATGTTCGGTTCTCGGGAGTGTTATTATCTATATAATTAATACTCACTATAGTTGACTCTCTTGAGGATTTTTTAATTTTCCACGGATATCTTTTTAATACTGAAAATTTGCGTTTTTTCTTTGTTTTTATCTCAATTTACATATTTTTAAATATTTGTTTAATTTTGTTCCGTAAAGAATGATATTAAATCCTTGAGACCATAAAAAGAATTAAGCAAGATAACAAAATTTTATGACTGCGTAGAAAAATTTAAAAAAAATTAGATATTTATATCCAGTTTTTGTCATAACTGATTTGAAAAATTTTAATTTTTAAAAAACATAAATTTTGAACATAAAAAGTAGTTTTGGCGCCAAACATTCGATATTCTTGCGAACAATAGCCACAAAATCCTAATGAAATACTATGAATAGTAAAAGGAAATCCGTTTAGTAGCCTTTGAGCAATGGCCAACGATTTGAAAAACATAAAAACTATATCTCCGAACATATTTATCATATTATATATATATCATACATCAGGAAGTATACTTAAATATATATATAAATGCAAAAAAATTGACTTTCATAGAATTTTCCTTTAAAACAATCTTTCCAAAAATTCAATTATAAAATAAAAACAAAAAATTAAAATTTGTAAAGTATTAAGAACATTTGCCTTAAATAAAAGATTCTAATATGGAACATATATGGATTTTTATACATTTTTTTTTTTGTTTACTGGCAATTAGTTAAACCAGCTCGAGTTGAAGAATTTTTTGTTGATTAAAAACAAAAAACGTATGGGATTCTTTATGATTTTAAAGTATCAGTTAAACATAATATTTACCATTTGATTACAATTTCAAATTTTCCAACTTCCTATGATTCCAATTTTTAATTTATAAAGTTGGTATAAGATCTAACAAATGGTAAAGTAAAATTAAAAGTTTAATTTAGCAAAAATTACAATTCAATTGGTAAAATGGTTTTATTGGCGGTTTGCCTAATTTTCTAGGGTATACAATATTTCTGGTAAAGTCAAAAAAGAAAGGATTTTTTGTTGCTGCTGTTTTTTGTCGTTTTAATATTTTAGCGATTCTGTGTATGTGTTTTTTTCTTTTTATTTTATTTTTGTTTGTGCGGGTTTCGTAATTTTATCGTTTGCCAGAGTTTTGAATTGTGCTTAGGCGTTGGTCAGGCCCGCCAATCAAATTCATTTTAATTAATTGAAATACGTTACATTAATTACACTGTAATTAAAAGTTTGATTTATTTTGCCAGACAATCATACGCTGTGACTCTATCTCTATAGATATACCATAGATAGATATGTGTATATACGTACATATATAGTATTATTTTTGTGACTAGCCGTCGTGTAGGTGTGCTATAATTGTTGACCTGTCTCTCTAATGTAAGATATCGTCGTTGTTTGCAGTCTGGAGGCATATTATGCTAATGTCTGTCACTTGATTTCACATTTTGTTCGTTTAGATGGTTAGTTAGTGAGTTGAGATTGGGGGACTGGGGAAAATGGTGATTGTTAATATATATATACATATATAGGTAAAGTTAACTTCAGAATATGCAAATCGACTTGTACAGTTTATGGTTTCTTAACCATTGAATGTTTCGTCATTTATTTAAAAATGCATTAAGTTTTTATTGCTGTCAACATGGTTAATGGTTAACGGCTTATTGCGTTCTTAACATATATATCTTGAAAGTCAGCTATCGCATTTTATTAAATCTTTCATTAACTTATGGATATTTTATTTCAACTTGCTACTCAATTTCTTGCATCTTGTTATAATTTGCGTTTTAAACTTGGGTTTGTAGACATATGTATATATGTAAGTAAGTATTAGGGTTACCTTTTTCGCAATAACTTTGTTTTACATACATTAAAATTACTCTGATTTTATATATCTTGATCATACATAATATAAGTTTTAATATTCATCCCATTAAAAGTGCATCCTATAAAATTTGCCTCATTACTATCTGTTTCCAAACTAAAATATTAAACAAGTTTGAATCTTAACTATTTTGTTTTCGTCTCGTTTGATTTTTGAAAAAAGAATGAAATCAAAACGAAAAAGACCTAGCCTATTTTGTCCATGAGTACTTCTTGCAAACTTAATTATTAGGATACTTCAAAATATCTCACTAACTTTTTCCATATTTTTATAGTTTTGGAGTAAATAAAACTTACATCCTTCACTTCACATAATAAATAACCAAAAATAGCACTTTAAACTTGCTTTGTTTTTTTTTTCACTGATCCCAATGAAGGATAAAACTATTTCTTTATTTTTTTGTATAATTCCAAAATATATAGTAATTATTATACCCTTGTTCATATTAAAACTGGCGAAAAATAATATTTAAAATTAATAAAAACTGGGCTTAAGCCATCTTGAGTTCAATGAATCTTTCTAATTTATAAGATTTTAAATCATAGGCAGCACAAAAGGTGAGCAGGTTGTCTGTATAGCAATTTCGAGAACCATTAAGTTCTATCATCATACCATAATTTCAACGCTAAAAGTAGTTGGGAATTCAAACTACATGAAGCGAAAAAAGAACGTCAAATTATTTAAAATAATTTCTAGAGCTTTTTGAGTTTAAATTTTTGGGAGCTCATAGGAAATGAAGTTCTTGGCATAATGATCATTCCACGTTTTAAAGAACCTCTTAAAAACATTTGGTTACCATATTGTACCATTTGGTAGAATGGTATTCCTAGCCGATCTTGTCTAAAAAAATATATAAAAATATTTGACCAACGATCATGTTACCTTTTTGAATCTGTTTGAATCATGGTTTGAATTAAATTTTGATTGTTAGATGTTAATTTTCTAGCTATTTATTTTAACCTTAAGAAATATTTACCCAATTTATCTGTTCCATTTCTATCGTCTTTCATATTTAATATCATCTTAGATTATACTGTTGAGTATTTTATATAAATATGTTTTGCAAGTCCTAAAAATATATTTCTGACTGTTTAGTATTGATCTGATTTGTGTGTGTATGTGTATCTGTTCAAAACATGTTTCAATTTTGCCCTCAAACAACTAAATCAATCATGTTCTCAACATAGATTTTATGGCCCATAATATCAACATATTCATATATTAATATTTTTAGCTATCACAGTCTCAAAGTGATGGGTGGGGGGTACCAAAAAGAAGAAACCGATTAAAGAAATACAACATCAACAACAAAAAAGGAAAAAAATACAGAAAAATCAACCAATTGACTATGGGTGCACGTTGCTTATCCTTGATCTTCCATGGTTCATTAACTCCCTTCCAGCTGCAACAACAATGTGCTGTGGATCGTATATTAATACAATTAACTCGGTACGTTTATAAGATTAACCTCGAACAGAGCACAGGAGTTGTGTGTGTGTGTGTAGAATGCCTTGTGATCGACAGGAGGGATGTGTGGGATGGGGAGAGTGCGGTGATTGGAGAGCAGATTGGTTGGTTAGCGACTTGGAGGGAGGCAAGATCTGACTTTGTGCAGATTAACAATCAATTAAAATTGACAACTGAAGGGAAGTAAGCGACCAGCAGCAACAACAAGTGTGTGTGTGTGTGTGTGTTTGCCTGTTGCTCGTAAGAGAAAACTGAAAATAAAAGGAAAATAATTATAATGGCTGCATAAAAGGCGCCATTTAGCCTCGACGACACGCAATAATTACGCCCAATTAATAGCAATAACTTTGCAAATTAGATAATTTAGGTCCATGTCGTCCCCAAAGCAAAGTGGAATAGAGTAGAGCAGTCCAGACCAGAGCAGACCACTCAGACAACACACATTAAAAGGAAATTCGTTGGGGAATTTGCTTGATGCACGCGAGCCAAATGTGTGTAATCAGTTGGGATACTATACTATGCCATACTATAACCAACCCCATGCCATCCCCTTTCATGGCACTTGGTCCAGCGATGATTGCTAACTTTTGTCATAGACATAGGCATTTGCTTTCAGTTTAGTTTCAAGGTTCAAGGGCATATTGGAATTGTGATCGTAAAAGCAAAGATCTTGCAATCTCTCTTACTAAGTATCAAATAGTTGAGCTATTATTTACAGTCAATGTATATTACGACTGGTTTATCTAGTACAGTTCTGTATTACTTTGTTTTTGTTGTTTTTTTTTATTTTTTTATTCTGTTTTGCTACTGCTGGTGCTCTGCCTCCGCCTTGGGGGCACTTGCGCCTGCTCCATCAAAAGGCTGCCTTGCAAATAAATTATTGCCCAGTGCACTTGTGTCTACTTCACTCCTTTCTATGCCTACTTAGCTGCTTCTGCTGATGCTGCTGCTGCTGTTGCACACTTCACGCAATTTCTAAAAATACAATTGAACCTATTGCTGACAGCTGTTGCATAAGCTGCAAGGAGCGTTTCAAAACAAAATAGGCCCAATAAAATTAAAATGTTTAGGTGAAGTTCATGCAGCTTTTTCTCTCACCATGCCATTCCTCAGGATCTTGCACTTAACTGACAAGATTTTGAGGTCTCTGTCGATCACTGAGTTACGCACATTAAGAGGAACTTCATTTGTGCGTAGGAGCTTGTTCTGGAATCGTTGGATCATGGACATATGTATTTAAATTTTCCAAGTTTTCTAAATGTAAGAAATTACTTACTATTTTTAAAGGTTAGTAAAGTAGCCACATTTAATAGAAAGCTTAGCCTCTTGTTATAAGTCTGAAAATCTATATACAAGGAAGGTTTTGCAAGTTGTCGTTTGTTTTATGTATAAATATTCTTAATATAAGGGTCTAAGTAAAGAAGTTATCAAATCCTTGCCGATACACAATTCCACTCCTGAACTATAGCAATTTATCTCAAGCACAGCATGCCAAAGGCAACCCAAAGTCAACCCAACCCAAACCATGGCATGTAGCGAGCAACTACTAACCAGTCGGTCATCCATCCAGTCAGCTCAGCTTAGCAGCCCTCTGGCAAAAAAGTAGAAGAAGAAACATCATCACAATACGGCTGCCAGAGTGAGGGTCCTCCACTTGTTAGCCCGACCACCCCTTTTCAGCCTTCCTCTCACACTCTATTCACTCTTTCAGTATTACATAAGCAAAATCAACATTTCATAGAGTTTAGAGTCTTTGGAGTTGCAGTTAAAGTTGGAGTCTTGAAGCTGGGGCTGGGGCTGGAGCTGCAGCTACAGCTTATCTATCCATTGGCCACAGAGATCAAGCCGCAGCATACAAGATCATAGAGTGGGCAAGCTAAAGGCTCGACAGCTGTGCAAAAGGCGGCGGCACTGTACCCCAATGTACAAAAACAAAAATAAATAAATAAAATACAATGAAGAAAAAGAGAGAAAAAAAAGGAAAAAAGCATAAACAGCAAGTGGGCTGGACCCACTCTGGGTAAGTGTGTGTGTGTGTGTGTGTGCTTGTATAGCTGAACCTGGACCTGGGACCTGGTCCGGGATATGCTTGTTGTCTGCCTTTAGGCAGGCACGCGTTTAGCACAAGCTCGCTGCAGCCCAAAAACAGAAGCCGGATTGCAGTTCTTGAAAACGCTTTTCCATTGCAATTGATTTGTTTTGTGGCCTTTGGGTAAGTGACAGGCTTCTGACTTGGCCTGACTCTTTCCCTGTCACTCACATACATACAAACATACATATGTATGTGTGTGTGAGTGTGTGTGTGTGTGTGTCTTAAATCCAATCAGCGATTTAGACTAGAGCGCACACGCCTCCAATTAGAGTCTAAAATGACAATTGTACTTTTAACCCAATTTACAATTGTTATATGCCACTGCTTTGTTTTCCAGCAAGCTGCATCTTTCTGACTTTAATAATAAATCTAAATTGTGTACGATTTTGTGACTAGGCTTTCCATCATCCCTCTCGTTCTTCGCTGGCAGTTGCCTTTAATACCCTTTCATTTCTTTAGCCACAATTTGTAGTTGTAGTTGAGCTTAAGAAGCCAATATGTATAGTGCAAGTTGTGAGTGGTTTTCTCTATTCAAAAGTTTCTCGAGGTTTCGAGGATGATGCATCTAAAAATCTCTTCGAGTTATTGTTTTAAAATATTGCACCATAAAATTTAGTTCATATTCAAACTTAGCTCAATCTTGGTTCTAATTAATTTGTTGCATAGGACCTGGTGAATTTTTCATCTTAAAAGACATCCAAGAATTGAGTAGGTTTTTATGCAATTTGAATTTAAATTTTATTTTTTATTTTTAAAAAGTTGTTCGTTAAAGAGCGCTTTTCACCTAAGATGAGATTTCCTTGAATCCCAATTTGAAGTTGAAGTAAATAATAAATATTTCTTACTGAAATGAATTAACTTATTTTCGTTTTCAATTCAATTTTAAAGTGTATTTAATGGGTCTACTTGCTGTCAGAGAATATTGTTCACTTCTTGTTTATGTATTTGATTATTTGCTTAAATCTTTATCGTTGATTTCTTGTACCCCGCCTCTAAGGCTCCCCTAAGCCTTCCCTGGCACACTCTCTGGTTTTGTATGCAGGCAATGTTCGTCGAAGACTTCGTTTGCATCTGCACACACACACATACACACACAAACTCACACATATAGACACTCGCATCTAGAGTCAAGATCCATTAAGGCAATGACCTGTTTTCATATCATTTTTAATACCCTATCTCTATGGGCAAATTGAGCATATTTACGTGAACAGAACTTATGTAACACTGCCAATGTTTTGAAGCAAGGCTGTTGACTAGAGAATGGGTTTGGCTAATAGAGAGTAGCCAAAGATTAGGAACACATTTTGGTCTTAGTAAGTAATTATTTTTAAAGGGAGACTACTTCTTCTTAAGTTAACTACAGGGTATAGGCTAGTCATATGCTGGAAATGTATAGCATTTTTTTTTATATTGTGTCTTGGTCTTTGTTATTGTTTTGTCTCGCTTGCACACACAGTCACCGCAAACGGCTTGCTCTTGGCTCTTGGCGGATTGGCGGCGTAGGCGGCGGCGGAGGCACACGCAATCGGAGTCAGTCCGTCGTCCCAAGTTGTTGCAAGTTGATAGTAAAAATTATGATGATTCTTGCCCCAACAACTGGCAGTGGCGTTGACGATGACGACGACGACGACGACGACGACTGGTCAAACAAGTTTGCTTTTTTTTCTCTGTTCTGTTCTGTTCGTTTCACTCGCGTTGGGCCTGTGTGTGCATATTTATCTTTGCGTTGTCGTTGCCTCCACTTCATTAGGTCTTTAATTTTATATCGTATCAAAACAGAAAAAAGGCAGGCTAAGTTCTCGCTCGCTCTCTCTCTCTCTCTTAAGAGTTTTGTTCTGAGTTTTTTTTTCCTCGGTTGTTGTTCTTTTTTTTTTTTTGCAGCACCAGCAGCAGCAGCAGTTGTATCTTTTAGATACTCTCGGGGGCAACGTGAAAAAAGCCTTTGGCGCGTAAAATCTTTTGGGTTCATTAGAACGTTGAACGTGATTCTTGGCCCAGCCAGTTAGGACAGCCAGCACCCCTGGTCGCATGGGCAATCAAGTCAATGTTTCACTATCGCTCTCTCGCTCTCTCTCTCTCTTTCTCTCTGCGTATCCCTGTTGTCACTTTGACAGTGCATCTGCGGTTTAATCTGGTTTTGGAAGGCTTAGATTGTGGTTCTTTGCCTGTTGCCCTGTTCCTTTTGTTGTTGTACTTCGGAGTACAGTACGGTTTAAGGATTTGAGTAAAAGGATCGTTTTTTCCTCAGAGTTGTAAAACAAGTTAATAGAGCATTGCATAATTTAAGTAGTACGTAACAAGGGCCAATCATTACACTGCATTCTGTTCTTCTACTTTCTTCACCCCCCAAAGTATGCTATGATTTTAATATAACATCTCATATTGCTTTTACATTCTAATGGTTGGGCTATTAACCTTTTTTGCTGTCCCTTTTTTTATAAGGTCTCTTAGTTTTCAAATTTACTATAGATAAGCACTTTGTCACTCATTTAAGTGCCTTTTCTATTTGCCCAGAACATACCTAGGGGGTTAAAATCGCCTATCTAACCTACTATTATTTGTTTAATAGTTTTCTTCTACTCTTTGCTTTGGCTGCCGTTTGTTTGGCTACTTAAATTTCCCAAAGTCAATATTTATATTGCTCGTTTTTTTTTTATCTATTAGTGTGAGGGTACAACCTTGACCATTTAAACCTATCTACAGTCGTACATTAATATGTTCTTTATAATTGCCAACCAACGACTAAGTTAACCAAGCTAACTCAGGGTCAACTGCTTTGGTACATCCTTGAAAACAACAAAACCAACAAAAACAAAACTGAAATTGAAATTGAAATCATTCATTGATTCAAACTCGTGCATCGCCATTTATAATGGTATGGAGGCACACCCCCTTGGGGCATTTGCAGCTACTTATTTTTCAACATTGCTCACATCAAATGGTGGAAATCATGTTCATCGAAAATGCAAATATTGGCCAAAACGTACCCCTACCCCCACTACTAATAATAATCATGGTTCATTTGTACCCATTAATTGACCTGGCCAGTTTGTTTTGATGCAAATAATTGCCGATTAACTATTAGCTATGCAAATTTCATGAAGAATAGATTCTTCAGTTGGATTTAGATTTGATTGGGAATGGTTTATTGCGTCTGCCCTCATTGCACATTCGGCGAGCACGATCAAATCATGAATCATGTGGCAGCCATAGAGCTGCTTGCCCATGCCCCCAAAAAGCACCCAAAATCGACATTGACAATGAGCCAAAAACACTGAGAAGATGATGGACTAACAAAACCGACAACAACATCAAAAGCAAGCCAAAAACCGATTCGAAAAGCGTACCATAAAACGGTAGCCACATAAGAAAATGGACACAGAAAACAAAACAAAACAAAACAAAACAAAAGCAAAAAAAAAAACGTGCCCGATTGCCAGAGCTTTTGGCTTAAATTTTGTTGCTGTTGTAGTTGTTGTTGTTGTTGCTGTTGCTGTTATTGTTGCTGTAGCATGATCAGGCATGAGATCGTTAAGCAGTGCACAGTAGCTGCTTTAGCGTCATAATAACAGCAGCAACAAGATGTAGTAGTATTCCTCCTCCTCCTTCCGCATCTGCCCACCCTCCCGCGCTCTCTCCACCACCCAAAATTCAACCCAAAACAGCAGCAGGTCTCCTTACTTTTTTTTCACTCTCTGTATGCAGCTGCAACGCTGCAGGGTGTACACTGTACAGTGCAACATCGTCTCCAAACATCAACTGGCAACAAATCAACGGCATAGGAAACTGGTTAACCGGTTCTTATTTTTGGTTTCCAAAGAGCAAAAGATTGGTAGAGGGCGGTGTTTTTTTTTTCATTTTATTTTGGAGGGGCGGACGACGAAGATGACGACGACAATGCATAAAGCTTTTTAGAACCTTCTTTGTTGTAGCTTTGTTGTAACTTCCAGTTGCATTCAATATACACTGAGCAAAACAAAAGTGCAACATTTTTCATAACTTAGTCGAGTCGTCTAAATAAAAATATAATAAAATTGTCATAAAATGCAGAATATATGCAGATAGAGGCAATTTCAGTTTGAGGACCTACTCTGCCGACTTTTTGTAAATAGAATCTAAAAAAAAATTATCTTTAATTAGTTATAGTCTTTAGGACAGTTCAATTTCTATACATAAAAAAAAAATATTAAGCGCGTTTTCCAATCGGACTCTACGAAGAATTATAAAAAACTTTCGTCAAGAAACATTTTGACTTACAATTAGATGAATTCTTAGCTCCCGCTGCGTAGTTAAAGGTTTTCTTAGGGAATTTTTTTTTGTTTAATGTCTTTTAAAAAAATCGAATACATTTTGTATTTACATATATTTGGCTCAGTTTTGAGTCCTTTTTACAAAAAACTTCTTAAATATACAAAATTAATTAAAATTAATTAAAGTAAATTGTATCGATTTAATAGGAAAGTAATCTAAGAGTGGAAGAGTTTTTTTTTTTAGAAATCTTCTTAGAATCCGATTTTGTTCTAGACTTTTAATTTAAATAATTGACTCATTCAGATAGTCAAACTTTTATATATATTGAAAATATTTCCGAAATTTCTTCCAAAAATTAGCAACAATTTCAATTTTTGTTTTGTTTTAAGATTAATGATCTAATTTTTCTTATAAAAGTCACAATAATTGTTATTTTTGATTGATAAAATAGAAATCTATAATAATAATTGGTATTAGAACTTAAAAATAAAACTTATAATCAAATTTGACCTACTTTTGGGATTCTTTGAACAGGAAAAAACTATTCTGACTTTTTTTTATAAAATGTGTGACAACATTTTTTCGATGTCACTTATAAGTGAAATTTAAAGTCCCTTTTTTAGTATGAATTTTATTACTGTTATTTTTAACTGGAAGAATCTGCAAATGGCTTAAAAGTCAGTAAATAAATAAATAAAAAAGTAAATAATTTTCCTTAATTAATGTTGGTAGTGAAAATATGTCTACCAAAAACCAAAAAAAAAGGCAAACAATTTTTTTAAAAGAAAATTGTTTAAGTTTGTTCTATTGTCTTAAAACTGTAGTTAGTTTTTATTTTCCTTTTGTTTTTACGGCCGACAAAACGAAATTTTTGCAAGAAACATTATTTTAGTCTATATTTTAGACACTCAAATTCTAGCTAAATCTATTGTAGTATCTTTACTACTAACTCACAGGCAATTTAATGGCTATAATTCATATTTTATTTTCCTTTTTTTTTGGATTTGTGCCATCGATCTTTGGCTTGTTTACACTTTTGTGTGCGCCAGCTAGATGATCTATTTGAATTTCTCTTTTGGCCTTTATAATTATCAATACCAACTCTTAGTATAGGTAGGTAAGCCTACACACACACACACACACAGACACATTCAGATGTGCATACTATTACTACTTGTCTTGGTCAGTTTTCGCCATTTCTAAATCGTTAAATTTCATATATCAAATTATGGCCTAAACCTCGAACCACTAATTTTGTTGCGTGTAATTGCCACTTCCAGCACAGAAAAAAAAGCTCTGTTGTTGCTGCTATTGTTGTTGTTGTTGTTGCCATCCATCCATTTCGTTTCGTTTTCCATGCGGTTCTTTCCTTCCTCTATGTTTAAGAGTAACTGCGACTGCGACTGCGCGACTGAGCGTTTCGCTGCTGTCTTAAGCTGCATTACAACTTTTTACTGCGTCTTAACTGAAATCGAGTTTTCTTGTTGTTGTAGTTATTGTTGTTGCTGCTGCTGCTATTGTTGTTGTTGTTGTTAATGGAAGTAGTACTATATAGTTTTCCATCTATGTGTATCTCTCAGTGCGCAACTCCGCCCAATCCCAAGTCCCAAGTCTCAGTCAGAGTCACAGTCACAGTACCCACTCGTTGTTGCACTTCCAGAGGCTATCTGTGTGTGTGTGTGTGTGTGTGTGTATCGTCATAGTCATCCTCATCCTCATCCTCATCACATGCCAACCCATCGTTTCATAGACAACCATTTTAAAGATTCGCCCAGTAGCTGCGCTTAATTGCATTTTGACTTGCGGCGTGAAGTTGACGAAGAAGCCTAGCAAAGAGCAGTCTATGTCATTCTCATATGTAGAACTCTTTTGGCTCTTTACCTCTTTGGCTTTGGTCTATTTGCTTAACGTTACGAGGCGTGGCCGTTGTTGATGTTTCTTTTCATTTTTGTTTTTTGTTGTTGTTTTTTTCTTCTTTTTGGCGTATGCCCAGTAGCTGATACTTCTACCTTCTCTTCTTTCTCTTACATTCCCTCCTGAAACTCCTTACTTACTTGCTGGCATAATATTTGTATTGCATGTTTGTTGTAGGTTTTTATGACTTGCAACAATTGTTGTACTGTACTGTGTGTGCAAGAGTGTTATGTTGTGTTGTGTGCGCTGATTGAATGCGCTTTGTTTAGTTTTGGGGGGGGGGAAATAAAGGGGAGCCTTTTGTTGAATAAATAGATGTTGTGATTAGTTTTTCAGCATTGAATTATATCTAGCATTAATGCATATTCGAGGTCATTGATTAGCTTTTAAGCTAGTTGTATTACTCATACGACATGTGGGACGATCACTTTTACTTTTATAACCAAACAAAAAGCATAATAAAATCAATTTAAGAAACAAATGATAATTATTAAATAAAAAACTTTGTTAATTTGTTTTTTAGATCTAGCAAAGTAATAATGCCCTTTGGATTAAGTAATTACTTAACGAAAGTGTTTTTAGTTTGTTTCTATATTTCACCATAATGTAGAATGAATTTATAAAAGTCTAGAGATTCTATAAATTTTGTTTGCAAATAGCTTTGGAATTGTCTGAATGTGATTAAAGAGAACTAACTATTCGAATTTTGTTTAATTTGCACTTTCAGTTCCAATAAACCACACAATTCATTAGCCATTTAAAAATAGAAAAAAAAGTGAGTAGAAAGACGTGGATACAATTATTTTCAACTCACTTAATCAAGCACTTTTTAAATATCGTGACAGTATTAACAATCCTATTTAACAGTTTTTTGACCAAGTGTCCTGCCCATTTTTGGCCACTTGCCCATTTGTGTTTTCCCCCCTAGTTAGAATCACTCCGACACACATTCGTGCAGATAGATATATGTAAATACCTACTATATCTACTATATGCATGCATATTATTTATGCTGATCAGGCATATCAATTTCATCAAGTCGTATCGGTAGCTGGTTGTCCGTCTGACCGTCTGTCTTTCTGTCTGTCTGTCTGTCTGTTTGTTAATCCAACACATGCAACACGCATAAATTTTCTTCTCAGTTTTGTTGTACAAGTTGTAGCAGAAACCCATATAACCTCTTGTTTCTTTATGTTGTTTCTTTTTCTCTTCATGTTTGTTTTGGGCATTAACATAAAATTATAATTATACACTTGAGAGTTAGAGAAATGGTCCGTTTACTTTGACATTGCATTTGTAAATGGTAATGAAAAAGAAAACTAATTAAATAGAAATTTGGAAACTAAATAAGGAATAAGACAACAATCTTGTGTTTTTTTTTTCTCTCATTTTGATCAAAAATATATAAAAAACTTAAATTAAATACCAAAAACTCAAATCTACAAAGCCAAGTAAGGTTTTTTTTTAATATTACTTAAGTAGTTTTTTGTTAATATAGTTTTTTGTAATTAATATTATATAATTAAAAAAATCATACTCCACATTTATTGCTTTTCTAGCATTAAAGAGTATTACGTATTCGGTTTAAATAAAATTGGTTGTATTACGATATGATTTCTTTGACATTTTAACCACAATTTTGTATCAATTTGATTTTGTGTTAATATAAATCACCTAAAGGCGTTAGTTTATTGTCATCTGTGCCGGATTTTTATTATTTCATTTAGTTTTACTTTGTTTACTTGTATATATTATCTCACTGCCAGTTTGACTCTATTTTTTTGGATAATTATTTAATTTTTTTCTAAACTTGAATAGAACTATGGACAAACGTAACAATACAATAAAATCAACTTGATTATGTGATTTGTGTTGAAATGATCTAAATTGAGATATAAAGCATTATAAACGTTCATTTTTATAGACATTAGATATGTCTATATAGATTGCTTTAAGGTGTTTTAGTTAATCAAGCTAAAGAAAGTCAGTGAACTAATAGTTTTTAGATTGCTTGACCCGATATATATTGTGTTTCTCTCTCTCTCTCTCTCTCTCTGTCTGTGTTTTTCGTTCTTACTTTTTTTTTGAGTCTTTGAAGCAGCAATTAACTAGATCATTTTCATGGGCTTAACAGTAACTGGTCTTTAATAGGTCTATAAATTGTGCAACATTATGACACCCGAATAGCAGCAGCAGCAGCAGCAGCAACAATAATAATCCTCATTCTTCTGCCTCCTGCTCCTCCTCCTCCTCATTCTTCTATACTCCCTCTTATTCCTTAATTCTGCCCCCCATTTTATGGGCTCTGGGCACACACATTTCATTATAAATAGGTTAAGATGCTAAATTTACAAACACACAGACATAAACCTTTAAACCTAAACACGCACTTAAGTAATAAAAAAAATACGACAAAAAAAGAGGCAACAACAACAACAAAAACCAACAACAAGAAGAAAAACATGACATTAAATTGCATGAGGTTAAGAAAAAAACAAAATATATATACATATATATATATGTATATATATATAATATTGTCTATACTACCAGCCGCAGCAGCTGCAAAAGGAGGTGGAGGCGGCGACGTTGGAGGAGCAGAAGGAGGAGGGGGAGGATGAGGATGAGGAGGCTGCGGACGGGTAGTGCATAAGAACACAGGTGTTCAGCTGCTGCTGCTGCTGCAGCAGCAGCAACAAATAAAAAGCAACAACAACCAGCAAACTTAAAATCAAGTTTTAAAGATTCAACAACAACAACGACGACGGCAACGGCACTTAAACAGACGAAGACATCGAAGAGAGAGACCTTTAAATGCGGGCCCCGAGAAGCAGCAGCAGCAGCATCCAAAACGAGTCATCTGTGCTAGAAGGAGGAGAGGTGAGTGGTGAGCGGTAAGCGGTGCTCGCTGAGGTTCAGCGGACAGGGGTTAGTGCTAAGCTAAAACCAAAACTTCAAACCCATACCCATACCCAAACCCAAGCCCAAGACACGAGTCGCGATCGTGCATGCAGCAACTTGTCGAGCTCGAGTGCTGGCTGGAGACCCCATACCCCAAGAACCCAATAGCCCACTACACTCCAAGAAACAAATTACACATAACAACATGTGGCTCAATTTTTGAATTTGAAATTTGATTTAACAATATGCAGAAGCCAAAAGTTTTTAAAAAAGTTTATCATTTCAGATTTTAAATTATTGAAGGCACGAAATAAAAAAATACGATTTATAACAATACGAATTAAAGCACCGAAAATTATGATTTATATAAATTTTGTTGACCATTTTTATATATTTTTAAACATGATGAAACCCCTGAAAGTATGCCCCAGATCTAAAAATTAAAATGTGAGAAAAAATAAGTAAAATTGTGTTTAACTTAGTCATTTTGTATTCAATATTTACTTAAAAAATCCCATTTGAACGATGATGATCCAAAAGAAAGATATCCAAAAGAACTTGAAATATCATTTTTTTTATACCGTAATAATATACATTAGCTCGTCTATAAAAGTAAATTAGACAACTCTAATTTGATAAAATCTAATATGATATTTCAAGTTCTTTTCGATATGGTTTCATCAACGAAAGATAGAGTTAGAGTTCCTTTTTTCAACCCAAGAAAGTAAAGAAAATCTTAAAAACTTCTACTAAACTATCAAAATTCAAGATGGACTAAAGCTCACCTAAATTGGTAAAGAACAGTAGAGAAAAACAAAGCCCAAGTGCGATTTTGTTGTCCTGTGTTATTTTTTGAATAAACATAAAACTTAAAACAAAAACATTAAAATGAACTTGCTCTAATTTTGTTGTTGCATCATATTGAGAAGTCCCTTTAGTCTAGTTTATGGTAAGAGTTTTCTTTTTTCTAACAGTGTACCCATACCCTTGGCCTGCCTCTGACTGACTGCCTGATTATGATCGGAGTGCGCTATATGAGCTGCTGTTGCTATTTGGGGAGGAGAAGCCTGCTGCTGTTGGTGTTGTTGCTGTTGCTGCCTGCCTGTATAATAAACATAATGATAATGCCTGACGCTTGCTGATTGTCCAAGTGGTTTGGCTGCCTCCTCCAGTGTCTTGTTGCTACTGTAGATATATTCCACACATAAACACACGCATACAGTGAAATCTTTCTTATAAACTAACATCAATGTATGTATGTATGTACAATATCTTAATGCATAGTTGACACTTTGGTCTTAGAGAAGCCAAATAAATGGCACACATTTAAGTAACTTAGCCCATATCAATAACAAATAAAATGATCTCTAAACTAAATGTTAGTCTACTACACATTTTCTATATGCATTAGAAATGCAGAATCGTAGTATAGAATAATATTATTTCACAGACCTTCCACATAATACTTAAAGATTGATTTTATATGCTAAGTTCTCTTTTGTGTATAGCTTTGAGGCTGGTCAAGATTTGGGCACAATGTTAATGAGGTCTGGCTAAGCAACGCCTTACCCATTTCCCTCCCCCTTTTATGCCATGATTTACATACATTTGCACAAAATCGACTTAACCAAAAAAAAAAAAAAACAACTTTGGTACCCATTGGGCATACACAGTTATGGATAGACCCAAAAAAAAAAAAAAACCAGCAGCAGCAGCTGAGTCCCCTGGGGCCGCAGTTAATCAACAGTTTTATGCAAAACTCGAAAATGGACAGAAAAAAATATATATATACATACTTACATATACATATGTATGTATGTATATGGAACAAAAAAAAAACGAGATGTATGTACATACATACATACATACAACAACCAGAACAGGAAAATGAAAAGCGAGCAATAACCCAGGCAGCGAAACGCACACCTCAAGCCCCAAGTCAAGTCAAATTTCATATACATATATATTGGCAACAGAAAACCGACTTACAGATACCCTGTTGAAAAGGAAATAGATAAATTTCTCTCAGGCATGTCAAAAAACTGCCTTTGTCACAGTTGCTAAGCAATTTGTGAGTTGTATGTAGCCTACTTTTTGGGGCAGGACAGGTTATGGTCTCAAAGACTTTGCTTTGCTAATCGTAATGCTTCTAACACATACGCCCTGTTACCATTTTGGGTTTGCGGGGTATAAAAAACAAGTCAATATGATCGATCGTTTGCTTGATTAAACCTAATTGAAAACGAAAACGCACACATACAGAAAGAGAGCGAAAGAGAGAGAGGGAGAGAAAGAGACCATTTGGCTGGAGACGAAGACATGGAGCAACAGCAACTCGAGATCGGTGGCTCGCTCTGACTTGGCTCTGTCATGATCACTTGCCCATGCCCATGCCTGCTCGCCAGCCTGGCTGCCTGCCTGTATGTACCTACATACAAATGTACATACATACATCCATACAAACATACTCGAACGTGGGTCTGGTCCGGCAAGTTAGTTCCCCTGCCCTGCCTCTCGTTTGCCCATTCCCCGCGATCCAAGCAACGATCAACCGATGCCGATCCGAAAGAAAAAAAAACCAGCTAACTTACTATAAGAATTTTGAAATCAAAACAAAAACGTAAAAGATCAACGCACAAGCACAAACGAGTCGCGCGCGCGCGCCACTAAATTTTGGCGGGAGACTACTGTACCCCCAATGGATTGGCTCACAACAACACCAACAACAGCAACAAAATAAAACCGAATAAGATGAACAAAACAAACCAGCAACCGGAGCGAGCATGATCGTGTTATGTGTGAGGGAGTGTGTATGTGAGTGTGAGAGAGTAAGCTGCGTGTATAGAAAATCGAGAAGAAAAACAAAATCAAAAACAATTGGAGAGTATCTTAAATTGCTAAAAGAGTAAAACCTAAAGAGAGCTAAAAAAGAGTTACCACTTAAGAGAGCGAATCGAGAGAGCGAGAGATTGAGAGAAAAAGACACAGAGAGAGAGAGCAGGTGAACAGTGTTGCTGTGCTGCAACTAGAAAAAGATTGCATTCAAGCATGAAATGCAATAAAGGATGAAACAAACTACAAAAAGGTGTAAAAATCAGATTAGATTAGATCATGACATTAAGTTATCAAAACTATTAATGTCAATGATTTGCATATAAAATTCCTTACACTCATTATTTAAAATGGAAATTCAATTTGACAAATGCGTTTTCTAAACATATGAAATAGATTGATTTCTAGTAATGAAAACAATTTCCAAAGGAAAACTATGACAAGAAAAACAATAGACAAAAATAGGCTTACATTAATTTCTAGATCAAATGTGTTTTGATAAACACAAACAATTAGTCCTTTTTATATTTTACTTTACTAGCGTACTAATTATTTGACAGAAAATAAAAGGATGTAAAAAAAACCCAATGATCATTCTTGTCATAATTTCACAACTGCCATTATAAAGTGTATACTGGCTAAGCCAGGGTTACCGGTTCTGAACGGTTTCCAACCAACTTGGATCGTTGAAATAAAGCCCGCCAAAATACACACATTTGTATGTACACACATACATAGATTTATAGTCCTTGTAATAAATGAAAAACCAGGGAGAAAAAATTAAAGGCAAAAGAGCCTTTCGAGTGTATTAACCTCAAAACGGACCCAAAGACGCGGGATCTCAGCACTCACCCCCAAAAGTAAAAACCGAACGAACCAACTTTACTTGTTTTTTTTTTTGAAGGGTCCACGATTGCCCCACGATGTCAATTTGCAAGTTCTCCTTGTAGCCAGCAGGCAAGAGGGACACAACAACCATCAGAAGGAGAGTATGTGTGTGAGTTAGTGAGAGAAGATCCACTGTACAGTGTACACTGTACCTAACTACATACATACATATATATAGATATATGTATGTATGTATGTACATATGTGTGGTAAGTATATCCATACTTTTCGTATCCCTCTGTGTTTTGATTTTACGGCACAGATGTTTTATTTGCCACAGGGACAGAGGGAGTAGGGAGCGATCCAGAGAGAAAGAAAGAAAGACAGGGCACTAGAAGGAACATACATACATATATACATACATATGTACATATGTACATACAAATGTATAGTTATATATATAATATATGCAATATCTTCCTTTCTCTTTCTCTCTCTCTCACTTGTTCTCTTCTTCCTATGCATGTTTACCCTGTTCAGGCGTAGTGTTCGTTCTTTTGCCATGTCGTTTTAATACCTTTAATCCTAGCAAATAATACAAAGAGAGGCCTAGGACAAGTGTGTGTTTGTGTGCGAGAGAGAGAGACAGAGAGAGAGAGACCTGAGGAACCTGGGGACGTGCATAAAACAGAAAGTGTGCAACACACGCTCGAAGCCAAGGTAGACTTTGGTCGTCTTCTTCGTCGTCGTCGTCATCGTCGCCGTTTCTTGTGGTTATTGTTGACTACGATTGCAATGAACTTCTAGTTGCAAGTCAATGAACTTATCCTGGGCCCTGACTGAGACTGGGACTGGGATTGAGACTGAGACCGAGTCTTGAACTGGGACTATGACTGTGCCTGCTGTTGCTGTTGCTGTTGCTGCTGCTCATGATATCAACAAAGTGATCATGATGATGATCGTCTTCAACTTTGCTTTTGCCTTCTTGCCTCTGCTATGTCTTTTTACTTCGTTTGCTTTCTTGAGTTGGTTGTGGCAATACAACGAACTGGCTTTGTGCTAGCCTGTACCAGACGACGACGGCGACGACGACGACGGCTCCTCCTTGGACATAATGAACTCTGGGGGTTTTGGCTATATGTACGTACGCAATTTTCAAATCGTGTTCAAGAAGGAGGTTTTCTCTGTCTCTTCGTTCTTTGTCGTTTTTAGAACTTTTATTTGATTTTGCAACACGCTCTGGTGTGCCTCTGTAACTGCAAGCCGTATGTATGATAATGATGTTGGTGATCGTGCCACTTTAGCAATGGTTAACTACGTTTTTTTTTTCTTTTTTTGGGTTGAAGAACCTTTTGATTGGTTAGACCCATACACGATTTGCGCTCGATGGGCAATCCTGAAGTTGGTGCGGTGTTTAAGCCAGCCATAAGCTTTACCCCAAGAACTGTGCCATGTTTGCGCGATCGCACATCTTTTTTCTGTATGACTCTCTCTATCTCTCTCTCTGTCTCTGTCTCTGTTTCTGTCTGTTTGTCTTCATGTTAGCCTCAGAAGAAGCGGAAAGGTTCAGCATCGGTTAGGTTGCTTGGTACTGCTATGGTTCTATACTGTTTTTTTGCGGTCGCTTGCATGCATAATATTGCCAAGATTTATGCAAAAAATTGATGGCAATTAGTCGTCGTAGTCGTACTCGTCCTCGTCGTTCTTCTTTTGCCTTTTATCTCAATGCCTGGCTGGTTGGCTGCCTGCGTCTTCTTTGAGACTATGTGTATGCCTGTCTTTCGGTCGGTCGTTCGGTCGGTCGGTCTGTATGTTTATATGTATGCATAATGATTTTCGGTATCAAATTACATTGGTTAGGGGTTTTTAGTATGTATTTTATTTGCTGTTTGTTGTCGTCGTCGTTCTTCCTGCTTAATTTGATGCGCTCGTGCCGGCTTTAAGTCCGCACAAGTCCCGACGTCCCTAAATCCCCCACTTATATAGAGTGTGTTGTCGTCGTTCAGTGCTCTGGTTCTTTGACTAATGTACTTGCCTTCTTCTTGGCCTTTCTTTTCGTTTTTCTTCCCTTTTCTTTTCTTTTTTTGCATCAAATTTAATAGCTCTTGACCGAAACGAAATTATTTACTAGCCAAAATGAGAGATAATGAGCGTTAATTCTTTAAGCTTGTTTTGCGGCACAGGGACACTGGACAGGAGTACGAATTGCATCGTATAACAAGAGTTCAAAAAACTCTACGGATTAACAAACACTTGGGAGTTTTGAGTATTTCTGTTTGAGGATTGACGACTGCTACGAATAACCGTAACAATTTCAATTCTATACAAACATTTTCTATGGCATTTTTAGTGCTGCCAATTATAATTATACAAACAAGCAAAATTACGAAACCCACCAAACTCGAGTGTAAGCAAATCGACGATTCAAATATAAATGAATAGGAATAGGAAGTTCTATGGTTGATAGTATTATCATGAGTATGTATTCTCGATCAATTATTTTTGAAACTTAAGACCTAAAGTAGAATTACCAATACTCAGGAACATCATGGTCTGGAATATGAGTTAACTTCAAAAAACAAAGGTGATATAGAGTTTTTAATAGCGATGACTGAATTAATCTAGGATTGCCTATACTAAAAACAGAGAGGTTGGCTGTGTTTACTCAAAAAAGTGGCCAAAGGTTGTCTATACTGAAAATAGACTTGAATTAGGGTTGCATATACTGAAAGCAGATTTGAATCAGTGTTGTCTATACTCAAAAATGGGACCAAAGGTTGTCTATACTAGAAGCATAAATCCATATTAGAGTTGTCTATACATAAAAAAGTAACCAAAGATTGCCTATACTGAAAAAAGATTTCAATTGGGCTATATTCAAAAAACTATGACTATGTCAAAGATTGCCTATACTGAAAACAAATGTGAAAGTGACCTAGGGTTACCAATAGCAATGTAGTCTAGAACTTAATTTCTACTAATACCGAAAAGTCTTTCAGTGTTAACTATAGGTAAAAAGAAATAACAGTTTATCTTATGTATAATCAAGTTTACCAAAGTAAGAAATTATATAATGCTGATTATACTAAGAAATGAATGAACTACGATTGTCTATACTTAAAAATAAATATAAATGTCTTATCCGAAATATCGATATTTTTAGCTTTTTATTTTATCATAAGCCATCATTAGTCTACCATTTTATTGGCAATAGAATTGAGCTCTTGAAGAGTCTCTTAAGAGTCTCTCAGCTTATACAGAGTTACACACATACTCATTATGGTTATTGTTATTGTCGCTGTCGGGGCATAATTCTAATGTGTGTACGTACATACATATGTACATACGTACCGTACAGGTGTTCAACATTAACGGAAAATAAAAAGGGCAAGCCCAAAAAGGAAAAAAAAAGAAAAGAAAAGAAAAAAAAAACAGAAACAGAAAACCAAAACCCAAAACCCAAACCACCGTTTTGACCGTTGTGAGTGAAACCCACAATACACAAAAACACGCACACACGCACAAATTGAATAAATCTTGCAACCACAAAACGGAGCAGAGCTGAGTTAAATAGTGTGACCCGGGGAGTGGTGGCAGAGGGGGGGCTTCCAACACCATTTTGTCTTGGGTTAGATCGCTAGAACACACTATCATCGTGGTCCGTTGAGAAGCCTTTGTTGTGATTTAATATTTCGGTTTATCAACATCATTTTTATTTTATTCCTGGGCCCCTTAGTGTGGCTCTTGATTTGGGCTACCACCAGAAGTGTGTCTTGGCTCTTAATGTGTTTAAACCCAAACGTCATCATCATCATCATTGGAGACTTGGTTTCTTCTTGTTGAGTTATTAAGAGTTTTAGTTAATGTTGGATTGGAATTGTGTTATCTTTTTAGGATTGCCAGATTGTTATGGTATTGAGAGATGCAGAGCAAAAAATTCTACGATTTTGGTTTTGCTTAGTCTCCCTTTTTTTCATACAATTTGCCTAGCATGCGGGCTTGCCTTCCTCTTGTCCTGTTTAGTTTTATTCGCTATCCCTTAACCCAATGCGGTCTGTTGTCGTCGATGGTATCGTTAGTATGATTCGATCCCTAGCTTTAGCTCTAGCTCTAGATGCAAACACACACACAGCTGAGGGTTTCAAGCGCAACAACACACAGCTGTTGTCCCCTTTGGCCAGCCTGCTGTGGCACCTCTCTTTCCTTCTCCTTGTCGTCGTCGACTGGCCCAGACATCGTAAGCGTGTATGACATGTGAGTTGCACGTTTTGTCGATTTTCAAATTGAGGCAACGTCTCAGCACTCCATGTTAAGTCGGACTGGACTGACTCGTGCAATCAAATTGAGGAGTTTCAGCTGTGCCCTCTGTCTCTCTCCCTCTCTCATTCTCTGCACTGTCCGTCTTGGCAGTCATCTCTGTCCATATAAGACCTATGGGTACCTGTCAGTCAAAATGCGTTTTACAACAGTTTTTTTTTTTTTACTTTTTTCTTCCCCCTCTTCTGTTGTGTGTGTTTTTTTCCCAACTTCATCTTCTGTTTTCTTTTTCTTTCGTTGCCCATTTGGTAACCCGTATCGTTGTTGTTGTTGGTAGTGCAACACGATTTTATTTTCGTTTTCAATGTGTCCTCCTCCACCTTCTTGTACTCCTTCTCTGTCGCCTTCTGCTGCTTCTTCTTCTGCAGCTCGTCGTCTACCTTTAAATCTATGAGCAATCTATCTTTTCAGTGCAACAACAACAATCAATTTCGTTTTTCGTTATCGTTTTTTTTGTTGTTGTTGTTGTTGTTGTTTTTTTTTTGGTTTTTCGTATTGTCTGCATTTTGGGTTTACACCAACGAAGACAACTACTACTGTATGGTAATCTATGACAGTTACAGAGATCTTTATTGTGATCTATGGGTTTCGTTTCGATATTTGTTTTTCCGTTTTTTTTTTTTTTCAGTTTGCTTTTGACGTCATCAAAGGTGCACTTTTGCTTGGTGCAAGTTTTGTGATTTCATTTACTGAAAATGATCAATTTATATTAAAAATCTTGCAACTAAATATAAATATTACAATAATATTCGTAATTTTTGCTTACAGAAGTAGGAGTAAAAAGTTTAAAGTCGTATGTTGTTTGTCCAAAAACCGATAATTATCGGTTAGTGATTTATATTTATACAGATTTCAAAGTAAATTTCATTTAAAGGGTTGCAAGAAATTTTGGAATCGTTTGTAAATATAATTTGCATTGCCCGAAGTATTTAAATTGAAATTAGTTTGAATTTTCGAGTATGTGTGATGTTTTTGTTCATAGGCTGTCCAAATACTGTAAAATTTGTAAAAATAATATAAAACATAAGTAAATATTATAAAAAGAAAAGCGCATCTTACCAGAAATGAAAATGCATCATTAGGCAGCATTAAATTAAGTAAATCAAATATATTTGGCCAAGAACTCAAAAAGAAAAAAAGGTTACTTATCTACAGATACTAGAATTATTTTAAAATACAATTGGTACCTCTTTTAACACTAATTCGGTCTTACACGAAACTAAACTTCAATTGAATGTATCGATTTTGGTTAAAATACATTTTCAAATGGTTTTGCCTATTCGTGGAACTGTTTATAATTCTATTTTGCATTCTATAATCCTCCCTCGACGTGCACGATTTGTTTGAAGATTTACGCTCGTTTCTATAACGATATATCACAAGAATTTGCTGTGAGTAAGTCAGTGAAATCAATCAACTCAAAATCACAATCAGCTCGAAATCGTCGAAATTCAACCAATATAAAGTTTTCTTCAGCTTCTGTGTCGCTTATTTTGTTGAGCAAAGGCCAGGTGCATCTGATAAATTGTAATGCGCTTTAGGTCGCTTTCTCTAGGGCTTTGTAAACCTGCCAAGCAAGACCCTACTAATCGGTGATCGTTATTTATAGCATACTTTTCAGCATGGTAGCCAAAGCTGTCAAACGTATCCTTACTCGTTGAATTTTACAGAATCTGTGAATTGACATCAATTTTTTCATTAGTTTCTTTATTTAAATTTAACTTAATATACATATTTTTTTTATTTTGGTTTGAATTCTTTATTGAAGATCTGTCCTTACTAAAAGTACATTGAAGGATGTGTAAAGACTTGTCTGTTGGGGTAAACGCGCTTTAGACTTACTTGCCTAAAGCTAAATTCCATGATTGAAAATTGTAATTTTTGAGGCTTTGTACAGAAGTAGTTTGATATTGTTAAAGGGTTTCCCATTCTTAAAACCGCGTAATATGGCTTAGAAATTGCAGCAATCCGTTCAGGTCTACTGTCCTGGCATTTTCCAATGAGTTGTTATGTCTCTATAGTTTAGTATCTGCTCCTAAAGAAAATTTTAAAGGGAAGTCCCACCCTTTGTGCTTGGTTTCCAATTGGCATGTGTCCTGTTATATCCACATACAGTCTTGAGATGTTGAGGTGTCCTTCTGGAAGCGCTGCCAAAGCAATTTTGCAGCTGCTTAGAGATTGCCATCACGTATTGGCGATGTTCTTGTAGTGTGATAACAATATTGACTGCCAACTTTCTAACGAGAATTGCACTCTTCAGATTTACTTTCTATCACTTGATTAATTGAGATCAAAGTTAAAAGTGGTTTATCACATGTTTAGTGAATCCTTAAACAAATTAAGCCTTAAATTAGGTGATCTAATTATTCCTATTAACATTGGGTTTAATTTCATTTTCGGATAGAAAGTAAATTAATGAGAAGGAACATTCAACGCCAACAAAGTATTAGCATATTCATTATCTTGGCCCTTTCCGATTCAACACCCACCCCCTTACCATTGCTGGCTATTCTACATTTTGCGTTGCCACACAATAAAATGTCATAAATTATACGCTCAGAACTAGAATAAAGAGAAATAGAATAAAAAAGCACAACGCATGGCCATCATAAAAATACATGCAACAATAAAGATCCAAAATGCAACAACAACAGCAGCAGCAACAGCAATATGAAAACGACTGATCATTAATTAATGAACATGATCAACTGAGACAAAAGGCAGAAAAGGCAGGGCAGAAACGACAGGCAGGCAATGGGGCAGCTTATGACTTGTGGGCCCAGGGTCCCATTAGAATGCAACATGTCGTCGTCGTCGTCGTCGTCTTTGTCGATGTCGATGTCGATGTTGCTGCTTCTGCTTCAGCTGTGTAGTGAATTGCCCATACCCATACATACATATACATTTCTCTTTGTTTATAAAACAAAATGTAAACAAAACTTTTTCGTTTTCCCCCACCGCATCCCTCTGAACCGCAGCGATTGAAAGCATTTGGTGGCAAGCTTCGACGAAAACATAAAAATGAGAAGAGCTATAGAAAAGGAAGGGCTAAACTGAATCTGAATCTGAATCTGGGGCAACCAAGCTGGGGGCCTCTTTTTTTTGTGTTTTGTATTCTTGTTGTTGTTAGCTTCAGCTTCTGTGTGTGCATAAGCAGGCTAAAGGCAAAGATCGAGCTACGCACAAAAAAAAAAAAAAAATAAATAAATAAAAAAGAAAAAAAAAACGAAAAAAGAATAAAAACAAAAATTACATAGAAAACAAATAAGTTGAACAAAAATATTGGGAAAAGAACTTTTTTTTTATTTTCTCCATTGTATTTCAACGAATAGGTAATGCCCTATAAAGCAAGAGATGAGTGAAAATAACAGCAATGGAAATGGGAAAATGAAATGCTTGATTTACCCTAACTGAAGGCAAATGCAGAACAGAATCTATGATAAAGAAAGAGATAAACACAAAAAGGAGTTAAAAGTGATCCAAAGTTAAATAGAAATTTAAAAAAAAGTGTATATTGGTGTACCTTATTTAACCTAAGAAATCAATATGTTTAAAAATAATACTATAATTGTCAAATAATAATATGAATCAGTGGCGGATACTCGGGCGTGAAATTTTCTTTTCCAAGAGAGGGAATAATTTTTTCGTGGCCAAGAACGTCTTTTCCTTCAAAATATGAGCCTGAATCGCCATTGAATAGAAGATATAGAGTACGTAAAAACTTAAGATTGTTGTTTGAGAAAAAAAAGGAATACATTTTCGACTCTCAACTCTTGCTGGATATATTTTCGTTATATATTTGGTTAGTGTATTACAATATTGGATAGTTTGCTGCTTTTGTTGCATTCGTTTGAGTGACAGCTGTTGCAGCTTGCCTCAGAGTTTGCTTCTTCGAAGTGTTCTTTGCTCTGGTTGGTGTTTTTTTTTTTGTTTTTTATCTGCTGTCTAATGACATTCACTTTTTTTTCGGTTTTTTTTTTTTTTTTTTTGGGTCAATCATTATCGTCATGTCAAGTTGGTTTGCACGCAGTTCGCTAAGCTTTGTCAGGCATGGAGAGACATGCGTTCCCCCATCAAAATAAAAACCCAGAGATTTCACTTTCAAGCGAGAAGAGAGAGAAGAGGGAGAGATATACATATATATATTTGTATGTGTGTATGGGATATGTAGGGAGGAGAAAGAGTCAACTGGATATCAGTTTACCATCTAGCCTAGACATATTAATTTCCAGGGGTCAGTCTCAGTTTGTTATTGGTGTTGTTGGTTTGGGTTGGGCTTTGTGCCCCATTATCTAGTCAAACAAATGTTCCACAGCAAATCTTCGTCCATAGCAATAGAAACGTCAACCCTGTCCCATAGTATATAGGAGAACAAAAAAAAAAAAAAAGAAAAAACCAACGAAGAAGAAGAAAAAACGCCCCATAGATGTTGCTGCCACTGGACAGGGATCTTTGGCCTGGGGCCCTGTCTGTCCTGTCCTTTTCCTATGATAGATCACCCCATAGACAAATACAGACAGGTGAAACTTGTCAGTCAGAGTAGAGAGATAGAAAGAGAGAAGTCTCTTAGCAAAAAGGGTCGTCGTCGTCGTCGTCGCGCGTCCTACGCCAACAAACAAATAAACAAACAGAGGGACAAACAGACAGAGAGACGGACAGACCAGAAATGAGAAAAGGAAAAAAAAAACAAGACCCTGGAAAAACTGTCGACAACGACAACTGGTTGGAAGAGGAGAGTGAGTGAGTGAGTGAGCGAGTGAGGTGGAGAAGGAAAGTGCGCCTAGGGCAAGCTGAAGGCTCGATCGTCGACCGCGACGAACTGTTCTATCGCTGCTGCTGCGCTTATCGCCCTGTAAAAACAAAGACGTTGGAAAAGGGATCGGGATCGGTGAACCCGAGACGTTGAGACACACTTGGAGAGTGTGCTGGGCACAAGTGCACAAGACCCTAGACCCAAGTGACGACTTCGACGACGGCGACGACGACGATCCCTAACCCATGGTAGAGCAATTATATGACGATCGAATGTTAAGGGTGTTGGCCCCTGTAGATGATGAGACCGATCTCACAAGTTTTTTATGTTAATTTCTGTCTCCATTTTTCTTCTTCTTTTTTTGTGCATTTATCGCCCTGTCTTCAGTTTTACGAGCAATCGTTGCTCTCATCTTTTGATTGTCACCTCTAGTTTTGTATTTTTTTTTGTCTCTTTTTATTATTATTATTATTATTATTCCCCGTGTTCCATCTTCTTTTTTTTTTTGCAGCTCCCCTTGAATAAATGGAAATTTATTGTCTTCTGTTCTTCCTGACTGGACATAAAATCGTTTTTAGACTTGTTCATTTTATGATCTGTTTGCTACCATATAAAGGTAGCTAAAAGTTGTAAAATCTTTTATAAGTACATACAAATTTATTTTATGTTTTTTTTCTTCTCAATTATGATTCACATTGAGGGGATGAAAACACCTGCGGATTGATATTCAATTATCTATAGACATGAAGTTCATATACCTAGAATTTACTGTAACCAATTGCTAATGAGTTGGGTATACACCTACAAGAGAATATAATGATAGAAATCAAACCGAAAAGAAGTCTAGACATGATAACAAAATATCATTTGAAAGTAAATATGAAAAAATTAAGTTATTAAATTAACAAAAAAAACTTTATTTAAGCAAATGTTAGTTTTATTCAAACACATTAATTTCAAGCCAAACCAAATCTTATAATCCTTTCTCTTCTCTCGCTTACATACAAACAAAGAGAAAACTGATATATTTCGCTGCAGACTCGTTTTGTCTCTGAATTGAACACTCAATTTGTAATTAACCATGTAGGGATACAAAAGTGATCATTTCATTTACCAACCGTAAGAACCGCAGCAACGTATTTGCGTAGGATGTTTGCAATCGAAGGCAACAACAGCTTAAATTGCTGTCAGTAAAACTCATTCCATGGGTCGACTTTTAATTTTATCAGTTAACTGCCATAAAACCAAAAACGAAAAGAAAAAAACCAAACCGACAAAAACAAAACTGCAAAAAGCAACAATTTTGCAGACATGATTTAAGCATTAAGCCAACGATCTCCAGTGGAGCAGCAGCAGCAGCTCCATTAACACTGAGGTGTCAATTGCATAAGCCAATATAAGAAGCAGCAGCAAATGCAACAAAAGAACTGCAGTCACAATTTGACGAAGTTGCACGAGCAAATGAGATAGAGCCAGAGATAGAGGGAAAGACAGAGATGGAAAGGAATGTCAAGTTGCGATTGGCAACTTGTCACATTAACACAAAAACCAAAAGTGGTCAACCGCTTCGACTTCTTGTTCGTAGTTCCAGGGGAACCAGAATGCTTTAAAAGTAAAAGTGATGCCTCTCCACTTGGCATATTTACATTTCGAACATCTTGACTCACTAACTGAGTGATCGACTGCTTTACAATGCAACAACAACAACACCAACACAAAATAAAACAACAAACATAACGACAATGTACAATGAAGAAGGCGGAGAAAGGTGGGAGGATGAGAGGGCGAGAGGCACTATGTACAAGTTATAATTTGTTGCTGCTCAACAAGTTCCACGCGACTGCTTCCAATTATGGCGAGGATTCGTTTTGTCGTCTTGCAACACAAGCCAAAAAGTCAACTGCTCTATGGGGCCGGGTCTTGGTCTTGGTCTGGTCCGGTCTGGTCTGGTCTAGTCTGGCCTGACTTGGCTTAGCTTGATATGGTCTGGGGTTGGCCTGGCCTACTGGTCTTAGACAGAGCGGCGGCTCATGCTACCACATGGAAAGAAAGACAATGCGTACGAATTGTGATTGTAATTGTCTTTTCATTCCGCCTAAAGATGTTGTTTCACCATCCAAAAACGTTAATCAACTCTCTTTCGTATTTGCTTCCGTAATGAAACCTACATAAATGTTTTAGCTAGCAATATAATGTCGCTTGTAAGAAAAAGTACAGAGATTTTGGCAACCATGATTTAGTTAATCGCACTATTTTCTTAGGTCAAGGGAAGCCAATGGCCGAGCTATTTATAAGTAAACACAAGAATGTCGAAGAAAACAACAAACTTGTGGGCTTACTATTCCTAATATGATCAATAAACAACTTTAAACCAACTTAAAAGAGAGTTTTCTATTATAATACCCAAGTGAATTACTGCTAATATCGCTTTAAGGGGATAAATACACTTGGAAATTTTGAGAAAACCAATGGTTTCTTCTTAGCATATTTATTTAAGTACATTTGATGAAAATTTCGCAGACTAAGCTGATGAAACCAAGTCGAAGTCTGTGTCAGCGACTATGTTTTTCAAATCGGTCTAGTTTCTCGAAAGCTACTGAACCGATAGTTTTAATCATAAGATTTTCTCGGAAGGGTATCATATTTTTGGACCAAAAAACAATTTTCATTTTCAAGCCTTCGCCATTTTGTCAAAAATATATATTTTCAAAATCGGCCATGACAAAAATTGGATATTAGTAGATTTAGTTTTATAATTGTTCACCAAAAAACCTAACTTCAATTTACTAAAAAAAAAGTTTAGAATTTTTTTTTCAAGAACTTTTGAGGTTCACAGAGGAGGTAATAAGATACTGAATCTAATAAGCTTTGGTTTTTACGTTTTTTTGTAATTTTGCCCGCCAATCCCAAAAATGAAAACACGAGAAAACGCGCTTTAAAGCTACCCGAACGCTCGTATACCTGCTCGGCGCTCGACTGTTTTTAGTGCTGTATCTTCGAAAATAATTCGAATTGTCTTTCCAAAATTGACAGACATATTCTTAGATATATTAAGAACAGATTTAAGCAATAAAAAAAGATCGATTTTTTGAGGCTCCTAAAGCAGGCTCTCACAGATTCTCAGCAGATTCTACACACTCTCCTTATGAAAAAGATCTTCAATTTATTATATTGATTTAATGCTTGTTTTTTAATATTATGTGTATGCACATATATAGTGCTTGAAACTTTCATACTGCAATAGTGCCATAGAGATTGCATTTAGTTAATAATAGTTGATTCATTTAATAAGCCAACGACTGTTTGTGCCATATTGTTGTAAGGCCAGTTTTCGAGTCTTTTCTAGCAGTTTGCATCTGCTCTATGATTTGGATTTGCGCTTTAAGTTTTTGCAGATTTTCATATGCATACATATACATACATATCTATTTGTTTGCGTGTGTGTGTGTGTGTATGTGTTTTTTTTTTGTGTAAACTTTAATTAAATTGTTATGCAAAATTCCACTTGTCGTTTGGCTATATAATTTTCCTTTTTATTAGAGCGGCAATTGCTTTTTATTGGATATCACTATAAAACTTGACTGCACTTTTGGCTATAAATTGGATTTGGCTTAGAGCAGGTTTCAAATGAATTGAATATGAATAGATAGATGGATATATGTAAGTATATGTATGTGTATATGAATACTGACTGACTGACTGACTGACTGTTAATACATGTATTTCTCTAGTTGAATTTGGTTGCTTTTCTGGTTGGCTCACTCTCCACTTTTACTATCATCGATCTTTGTTTTTTTCTTCTTTTGCTTGTGTGTGTGTGTGAGTGTGTGTGTGTGTGCCCATCATAAAAAAATACTTGATTAACTTTTGTTTTTAGGTCAAGCGTTTTATGTTTTTCTCTTTTGGGTCGGAGTGTTTTTTTTTACTTCTTCTTTTTCTTCTTTTTTCATATTTTCATTTTCATCTTGAGCCAGCTCAATTATCTAATTTTCAAATTAACAGCTGAAACTGCGCCTTAAGCTGCAAGCAAGTGCATGAAAATTATGGACCCCCACATTGCCACTTCCCCCCATCAAAGAAAAGAAAAAAAAACAACAACAGAACAAAACCAAATCTCAACTTTGACTTCTCTGCTGGTCTATGTGGTCTTTGAACTCATTGACTGATAACATATAATTGGAATTTGATTGTGTGTAATTTGAGGCGATACGCAAGTCACAAAATCTCTTATCATAATAAATCCCATGAGATGTTGTTAATACACTTAACAATTCAAAACAGCTGCCCCAAAAAGTGTCTTTATTGTTGTTTCTTTTTTGTCAGCCCACACCTGCGTTACAAATTTCGCACTTCAAAATGCTTTGGTGAATCATTCAAATGGAAAGAAATACTGAAACTGTTACCTATTTGTCTGCTGTCCAAGCCCAGAGTGGAGAAAAACAACGAAAAAAAAATATTAAAAAAAAGCCAGGCCAACAAGTGAGTTAGTCATCATTAGTGAAAAATTGCACTAGTAAAACTGTCGACAACTGCAAAAATTCCAAAGGCATAAGTGTTCATGAACAAGGCAATAGCAACAGAATAGCCAACTTTGAGATACTCTGGAATACTCTAAAAGTCTATTTCATATAAATGAGAGAATGCATAATTTGTCAACTTAAATAAATATATTAAATTATATATAGAAACCTGGCATACAAACTGATTTTCCCTTATGTTAGTTAGTCAATTTTTTTAATAATCATGTCGCTGAATGTTAAATTCTTTAAATTTAATAAATTAATTAATTGTCTAAAACTTATATCTCTTTACATTCTATATATTCATTACATTATATTTCTATACAGTGAATTATTTGAATCGTAAATCAGCAAAGTATTATAGGTATTACTAAAATTTGGAATGAACAGGCTCGAGATCAAACAAAGATGAACAGGTTGTCGGTATAAAAAATATTACAAGAACTATTATGTTCTATTATTAGCAGATTTCGCAAGCCGCTCTAGAATTATGTTTTCTTATGATATTCATTAGAGGAATCGCAAACTAAAACTTTAGTTTCTGCTAATAATATTTGACATTGACACTTCTTTAACATTTAACATTTATACTTTATATTTTTCCTGCCCTGACTATCCAGAGAAAATTTTTAATGAATCCCCAAGGAAGATTTGACTGAACCCCTAGGTAATTGTCGATTAAGGTGTTCAAAATGGTTTAAGCCATTTGAGAAATGAAACTTCAAATAAATTTTAAGCCATTTCAAATTGTCGCCAACGAATACATTATGATAGAAAAGTAATGAATGAATATATAAAATATTAGACATAAGAACCTGGTAAAAACTGTTTTAACTCTTTGATTGATACTGTTAAAAAAGACATGTATAAGGAATAAACATCATGCCAAATATATAAGCATGAAACATTTTTGGTAACTGACAAAACTAGATACATTTGTATTCAACTCTAGTTTCTTGGCCCATAATCGTTGCCTTTAGTGGCCATTGAAAGCACAAAAAAAAGCAAAAAAAAAGACGAAAAAAAGCGCAACAAAATGCTCACACAATTCAACATAGAAATCTACACAAATACTTATTTTTTTTTTTTTGTTTTAGGCTCCCCAACTCTCTCTTAAAAAAGAAGGTAGATGAGGGGCAAAGAAAAAGATCTCTTTGGGGCAAGAACTGCCTGTGGCATGGCATATGCCTCAGATTTTAGCTCTCAGTCACAGACTCTGACTGGGTTTCAGTCTCGCAGTCTCGACATCAGAGACTTCATCTTCAAGTTGAAGTGCAACCGAATGCTGCGCATGCGCAGCACACACGACAAGGCAGATAGAAAGAGAAAGAAAGATAGAGAGAGAGGGAGAGAAAGAAACAGAGTGCAAGAGATTGGGGGAAGGGTAGAATAGAGGCGACTCTGGCCACGGCTTATTTATGGCCTATGGTTTGGTTTGGGCTTAGGTTCATTGGCTCCTCTTCCTCTTTGGCTGGCTGGTTGCAGCCTTTTGTTGAAATGCATTTATGGTTTTATTTTTTTCGTTTTCGTTCTTCTCGTTCCCTTTTTTTATTTTCTTTGCTTTATTTTTTTTTTTTTTGTATGTTGTATTTATTTTCTTTATTATTGTGTGCGTACGTACAGGGACAGAGACAGAGACAGAGACAGAGACAGACAGAGAGAGAGAGAGAGAGAGAGAGAGGAGAGCGAGGAGAGAGAGTGAGAAGCGAGGCAGGAGAAGAAAATTTCACAAGCGTCGCCAGTTTGTCTGGCGTGTCTGGAACCAAGCAAGAGTTTGGACTCGGAGGAGACGTAGTTTGCGAGTTGGAGTCGGGAGTCGGAGCCATAGCCCAGGCCATTTATGTGTGCTGGTTATCTTTTGCCTTTCTTTTTCGTTCTGCCTCTGCCCTGAGTCACTTTGTTGTTGTTGTTGCTGCTGCCACACAAAGGCGCTGCATGTTGCTGCCGTTGGTTCCCTTCTGTTTTTTTTTTTTTATTTTTGGGTTTATTTACCTTCATCATCATGATCATGGTGCACAGCATCCATGATTTGCTTGGGCCTGATCTTTTGCCATTGCCATAGCCAGTCAACCGAAGCTGAGTTCTTTCTTTTTGGTCCTCTTTTTGAATTTTGTGTGTGTGTGTGTAGGGAGGGGACCTTCTTTATTTTGCACTGTGCACACTTTAACGCTTATCTTGAATCTCCACAATGCGTGCTTCTCTTTGTTTAGATTTTATATATATACATACATATGTATATATATCCTATTCATAGGTATATGTGGGTTGTTTGTCTTATCTTTTGTATCACAATGTTTTTTTTTTCGTTGATTTTGCAACAATATGTTGCAAAAACAAATTCTATACAAATAAGTTATTTTAATTGCTCAGCATGTTGAAGCATTTAGCGATAAGAGATAGAGATAATGTAAATATCTGTAGAATTTATAATTGTGATAACAGTTCGGCACAAAGTTTTTAATATTTAATAGTTGAAGCTCGTTTGTTAGTTGCTTTTTATATTCTACTTAAATTTTATTCAAGAATTTGTTAGAAAAAAATAATTTGCCTTGCTTTTAAAAGATGTTTTGTTTTCTTTGCCGTTAACTTTTTAAAAAACCTTATTCTACTTACAATTAGATCACTTAGTTTGCATTTCATTCACATATCCTTTGGTCTAAAGTTAAACTAATTTTCTGTTCCTATACTTTTAACCTTTCATGGCTAATAGGGCTAAATGTCAATTAAAAAATTCTACTCATTGGCAAATGAAATGAAACAAAATATGTCAATATATTCATTCGTTGACAATTTCTAGATATAATGAATGAAAATAAAGCTACCCATTTCTATTTGAGTTGCTTTTCACCTGGTTTTCTTTTTCCTTTCTTAGGGGCCCAGGTTATTCGACTATTCTATGATAATTGCCGGAAGTATGACTTCAAAATGGTTAGTTCTCATAGATCAAAAATCTCTTTTGGGCTCCTCCCTCTTCGTCTTTACAGAAGAATGATCAATATACTGATATCGGTAGAACAATGTTTTTCTCACACCGACCCTAAAGGAATATATCTTTGTCTTTGAGTTGCTGATTTTCATTCATTTTCTTAAATAAACAAAGTAGTTTGTAGTCTCAGTTTCGTTTCGCGTGGGGTGCGGCCATACCAAAAAACCCACGCTAAAAAAAAGGGGGAAATTTCCCCCTTTAAACAAAAAAAAGGTGCTCAGAATGGCGTGAAAACGCTTGTATTTGGCCAAGTAAATTAAGTTAGGTGGAGGTGAGGCAAGAGGTTAGTATAAAACAACATCATTTAACCATTGAGTGCGCATAAACATTAACTCTCTTGCCCCCCTCTCGCTTTTCATGCAGTCTGCAAAGTCTTTGATTCAAATTAATTTTCGTTTTCTTTTACAAATGTTTTTTTCGTTTTCCCCCTCCCGTTTTTTTTGCTTCTTGGCTGTGTCAGGGTCCAGTGAGCTTCAGTTGCAGGCCGCAAATTTCGGCTTATATGAGGAATTATGAGCCTTTTTTCTTACGATTTGATTTTGAGTTGTCAAAAGTTCTCAGACAACTCTCCTCTTCGCCATGCCCCATTGCGTTTTTGGTTAGGCTTCAATGATCCCAAGAATATTTTAATCATAAAATTTATGCGAACAACAAGAAGCGAGTGAAGAAGGAAAAATAATAATAATGAAGCAACAAGTTGTTCGACTTCATAAAGAACTTCTTTCAATCGGTCATGTGTGTGGGAATTTATTTATTTTGTATTTTTTTTTTTTTTGCGTGATTTGAAGTTTTGTATTAATTAGTGAAATTGATCAAGTGGAACTTATGGACACTTAAATGGCCAAAGAAAAAGACAATTTTTGTTTTGTGTCTGCGGATTGAATAACTTGTGAAATTAAATGTAATTTTTTATATGGTTTTTTTGTTGCCTCTATTGTTTACTAATTGTCTTCGCAAAAACAAAAGAAGGGAGAGGGGTTGGGTTAAAAAAAATTTGAAATTTGTATACATTTTTATTTGAAGAATACTAGTACTTTGACATTGCTACTTCTTATTTTATGAGATGGTCTTTAGCAAGCAATTCGTGTTTATCACTTTTATAGTGAGTATGATTTAAAATGCAATCCATTGGAAACGATCTTTCATATTATTCATTCGTCTCAATAAATTTGACATTTCTTTGTTCTGTGGATATTATGAATCCCCCCAAAGATATCGTCTGGAAACTTTCCCTTCGCCAGGCCACAACAGATTATGGATCACATCTACCCTTATATTATTAAATATGGCACACACAAACACACACACACACACACAATTGACCCATTTTTTGGTTATTTAGTATTTTGTGGCAGGCAAAAATACTAAATATAAAGAAACTTTCCCTTTTTTCTTCTCCTTTTTTGTATTATTGAATTCCCAACCGCAGATGGAATATTGCATGTGCATGCCTAAGTGATTAACACCAAGGCACACCTACATATACACTTATATATATATACATACATATATATAGGTACAGATACAGACATATGTATATGCATACTGGATAACCCATTTTACGAACAAGTGTCTTCTGAAGATGATGTTGCCTAAATGCCAAATCACGCAAACGCAAACGCAAACTCAACTCTCAATCGTTTGCTCATCTCTTCCACTTGAGGGCCATAAGGATCATTAAGCAATACATAATCCAATTAGCACCAGCATGGGTATCCTCCACCTGTTCGTCAGCGCTAAACAGATGCAAACAAAGGATGCCTCAACAACAATAACAAAAAGAAAAGAGAAAAAAAGAAGAAAAGGTTTAATATTTTCTTAAATAAACGAAGCAGAAATATATTTTGTTGACGACAACAACGACGTCGACGACGACGACGACGATGAAACCTGCTAAGAACTTGAACAAACAAGTGATCACGATCTTCAATCTCTTGGCAGGATCATCAGCAGTAACAACAACAAAGGCAATTTTTACTTTTACTCTCAATGGGGCATGTTGTTGTTGTGTTATCTTTGATTGATGTTAGACAGGCCCCTTTTGTGATATACGATCTGCTATGCGAGAGATAAAAGAAATGCCAATTTTACTAGAAAATGACACGCAAATGGCGAAAAAAAAACTGAATTAAACGAAAAGATAGAAAGGAGATGCAGTTGACGGGAGGAGATGGAGCTGGTGTAGGATGAAGGAAAAAAGGTTCATTCTCTCTCTCTGTCTTTACAAAATCAGGATTATTCCTATTGCCTGCCCTTGCATGGGTTTTGCCTCGACTGACTGACTGCCTGCTTCATCAATATGTCTGCAATTAAGTTGAGCACGAATTCGTTATTAGGGGTCAGCAATTGATAGTGCTGCAGCAACATGAGGCATACAAATTGCGTGAGGCACAAAAGCAACAAAAAAAAAAAGGAACAGAAAAAAGGGAAAAAGGGATCAAGCATGATCATTATATGTGATCTCCATCTCTCTTATTTTCTTTTTTGTTCCTGTAACCTATGCAGATTACATAGAGGGCGCTCAATCCCGCGCCTCTCCCCCTAAAAAAAAAAAAAAAACAAACTCATACACACACACATACAAATAATGAATGGGATATGGATTGTATTCTGATTGTCGTAGTGAGTCCACTGAGCGAAAAATTGTAGATAAAGATTTGTTTACATATTTTGCAGCAGCCTGTGCGATCGTGGGAAACTATCAGAAGTATTTTAATATATGTATGTATTCCTTTGCACTCAAGATATTTTCAAAGACTTCCAAAAACTCAAACAATACAGAAGACTATCAAAGTATATTTATTTGATTTTTAGATTTAAATTTACACAATTTACTTGCAATTAGTTTTCATGTTTATTTTATAAATAGTGAATATATAAAATGAAAGATAATTCTGCAATAGTATTTTTTCCAAAAATTTTTACAAAAATTCTTCACCCTTTTTTTAAGGATGTAAAACAAAAATATCTACAGCAAACAATTTCTTTCTTTTTTTAGTAATTTATTTATTAATTAACTCTCGACTTTTAATAAAATATTATATGTGTAAGCAACATTTCAAAATAAAAGTCAATGACTAAGTTGATGAAATGCTGCAAAAGTTATTCATTCCAATGGTAATGAATGAAATCAATTAAATGAATCGTTTAATTTATTTCAAAAATGATTCACATTATTTAATAACTTCGATTTTTAATGAAAGGTACATATATCATTCGACATGAAAGTCAATATTCTTTCATTAGTGATTCAAGAAAAAATGTACTTTAACAAAGGGCAAAAACTGAAAGATATAGGTCATCATATATGTATAAACAATTACCAAGAATTAACATTTAGTTACCTGCGATCCGAGAAAACAAACGCATTTGAATATAATAACAAAGAAACGGGCTAACAGAAGAAGAAGATTGTTGTAAAGACTTTCTTGTCAAATGAAAACATTGTGCATTGGAGGAATAATTTAAGCCACTAAATAAACTGTGAATAAAGGAAAATAATTGCACTTGCAAGCTTCGCCATTCTTTTATTCTCGCTTAATGTAGTTGAAATTCCGAACTAAATTCAGCATTGAAACTATGGAACAACTCTGGATCATTTAGCAAAGTCCTGATGTGCTGATTATAGAACTTTGTGGCTCTTGTGCTGCCTATGAACTATTTATTCATAAGATGCATTGATCTCCAGCTAGCTAAACCTAGTTAAAATAAAGAAAAATAATCTAAACCTAAAAAAAAAAAAACGTTGATAAGCCAAATTTCCTTAAATTCATAGATAGAGCTTAAGGTACATTTCTTGTGATTACAAAAATTTCTTTTCTTACAGTGCAGCACATTTTTTTTGGCATAGACATTGATCTCTTCAGCGTTTGGCACTTCCCAATCAACCGATACTGTACCCAAAACACATTATTGCACTTGGTTAGTTGGTTGGTTGGGGGCTCAAGCATAATAGTTCATTTCAACGATGGCAGGTTGCGTACACATTTGTGTGTGTTTGCATGTGTGGTTGTGTGACCCTGGGTAAGGGTCCCAGTTTCAGTTTGGAAGGCTTCTTTAACCCTAAGCTGGAGCTGTCATTGTCATTGTCACAATGGCTGACAGCAGTTTGCATCTGAATGTAATTGGCAGTAGGCGCGAAAGCAGAACGCATGAAAAATAGAGGCGTGTGAAAATGATTTACGAAACAAAAATATTCTTTACCTTCTACGCTCTTTGATTTAAACAACGTGAGAAAATAGACTACAAAATTGCACACAAAAAAAAAATGTATATTCTTTATAAAAGGTGCGTAAATGATACTTGAAACAGAGGGCTAGGGTTAAAGTTGAGGGTTAGGGTGATCAATGAAGCATTTAATTTGATTAGATGATGAACGCCCGCAACACCCTCACTCATTCACTCACTCACTCACTTAGTAATCATGTTTTTCACCTTTCAACCTTCTCAAGGCCTCTCTGAAAGAAAAAATGCTTAGTTTCAGTATTGAGTTTCATACGAAAGCACTTCAACATGTCATATGCATCATATTTTTATGGATTTTTAACTGCAAACGCCAAGGGGAGGAGGCGGGGGACAGAAGAACAACAAGAGAACTGCTCCGTGTGATTCCTGGAACGCACGTGTTGCCCAAGTGTTTAAAAATTCGTTTGCTGAAAATAAATCACATACGACAAAAAGAAAAGTAGAATGAGAGAGCGAGATTCTACCCAGCTGCTATGTATATAAGTAGTAGGGCAAGACGGGAGTAAGAGCAGAACCGTCACCCAAGTTGAAACTAATTTTATGCATGACTTTTTACACATTCCAACAATATTTTCACTCACTGATATGTATCCAAATGGCAGCCACTTTAGTTCCCTTACTTTTCATTTTTCTCAACGTACTTGAAGAAGCATTTTTACGGTCTCGCACATAAAAATTCCTTCATTTCGTTTTCAGTTTTTCCTTTTTTGTTTTTGTTTTCAGCATTTTATGCACAGTTAAGTTAATCTGCTCTAAACGTACTTAACACAGTCCACAGGCATGTGTCATCCTCTCCTCTTGACAACACACGCATCTTGGACTTGGTCGTGGTCTTGGTCTGAGGGCCATGTTGACACATGAGACGATCTTGACATACGCGCAGTCAGTTTGCTGTTTTTTTTTTTTTTTTTTTTTTTTTTGGGTTGGTGCGTGACACAAACCATTATACATATAGGGAAATGATTTAAAAATGGGAAAGGAATAGAGAAAAGTGAAAAAGGTTCAGGTCATTTTAGTCATTATAAATTTTGCATATGTTTTGTAGTGCCAACAACGCGTTGGTCCTTCTAATATCAACTGACCAAAAAACGGATCAAAAGTGTTGCTTGAAATACCAAACAGCGGGTGGTAGGTCCAGACCAAGTCCAGTCTGGTGGTCTCTTAACCATTTCTTACTTTGAAATTTTGGCACACAGAGAGTTCATTATTACAAAAAAACTGAATCATTATTAATTTTTAATCTCTTGTCAAATGGTATTCAAAATTTTTTTATATGAAACAATTGTAGTTGCATTTGATCGACACTATAATTAACTTTCATTGGCCATGCACCTTTTCGTACTATAATGTGATTAGATATTGTATTTTAGGGTGTAATATGCATTTGTTAATCGGTAAATCTACACCTAGATTCGCCGGTGTAACATGTACACGTATTTAAGCTCGAGCGTCAAATGATTTCAGAATCCTTTTTAAATCTAGAGAATTTATTCTTAATTGCAATTTGCAAGGGCAGAATCTTGGCAAGAGGAATGAGGGAAAACTTCTGTCCAAAACCGATAGTTTTCACTTAAACGCTAAAATTTTAATATCCTAATTTGATTTCCCCCATAAATAACAAACGTCAACCTACAAAATGTACCACATAGATCCGATACTTCAATATTTAGTGGAGCTAGAGAGTCAGGGACAGGGGGTCTGGACCCTTTCCGAAATTTCAAACTTCGTGACAAAATTTTACAGTTCCTATTTTTTATTATGAATCATTTATTGGTATTCTCGATCCTATCTAGATTCACGATCTCTAGATATTGTCTAAGGATCATATAGCAGAGAGAATTATATATTTTTCCGGTGGCAGCTATCATGAGTTCTTGAGAAAGTTTTACATCTTTAATACTTTTTATTTGTTTGACATCTGTTAAATCTTTTCTTATGTTGACAATTTTGCGATATTTCTGTTTAGTTTAGTACTTAATCTAAATGCATCATGTATCATAACTTTCTTTCAATCAATTTGCTAATTGAAACTCATACAAAAAATGCTTTGCATTTATAATAGAATAGAAATATGTAAGAATAAATAATATTCTAAGGACTATTTAAATTTGTTAGTTTATCCTTTAAGAACGTTCCGTTTCAAAGGCTTTAAGATTTTATTGTACGAAGTCTCTTGATTGGTTTAGTTCATTTCCTGTCACTCAACAAAGACGACTTATTTTAGTTGGTTGTAGTGTTTTTTAGTTACTTTTTTCTGTTTTCTTTTTTTCAAATCAATAAATTGGCCAGTACATATAAACCTTCCGCCTACTTCATCCCGCAAAAAGGCATTTCAATGCTCCACTAATGACACATAAATATTTATCTGTCCGCCCCCTTCCCCCTGTTACTCCGCCTACTTACCTAGCTACCTAAATGTGTAACTGAAAGGGTTTTTCTGACTGAAGAAAAAAAAGCTTCGATCGTTGTAGATTTTTTTGTGTGTTTCGGTTTTTTTTTTTGTTGTTATCTGTTCGAGCTACTTGACTTACACACACAGGCAACAGTGGAAAGAGAGAACCAGTTCGGGCGTTGAGTAATTACACACAATTTCGTTACTGGGGACTTCTCTGGATCTTGGGTCTTGGTTCGTCCAATGTGGGGAACAAGCACAAATACAGAAAAAAAAAACCAAACCAAACCAAACCAAACCTTTTGTCGTGCGTTTCGTTCCGTTTCGTTCAACTGGGCTCAGTTCAGTTTAGTCCATTGTCGCCGCTTTGGTTCGCTTAATTGCGTAAGGCAGGTGGCTGCTTTTGCTGTTGCTGTTGCTGATGTTGGTGCTAAGAATATATACCTACAGAATATGGACAGTCGAATGGATGGATGGATGTTTGGATGTATGGATGGGGACAGACAGACAAACCACTTAAAGCTGTTCCCTTGGGTGATTAGTGACGGCTCCGAACTTCCACTTCGACTTGAAGGCGAACCTGATGGAGTTTACCTTTCAGGCTCTTTCTCTCTTTCTCAACCATAATGTACACACATATCTACATACATATTCATATGTATATGTACATATACAGTAGCAGTAGCTAGCCTCTTTCCATTATTGCCAAGTGTCAAATTAAGTGCTCACATGATTAATATTTTGTGTACGTCTTACCAGCCCCCCCACCCCCCCCCCCCTTCCCCCCTAGCAATAAGATTTCATTCCTTAATGTTTTTGAACTACTGTTGTTTTGAGAGAGTATGCAATTTGCTCGCTGATTAACCGTGTCGTTTGGTTATTAACTTTTAATTATAAACCCCCTGAAATATTGTCTAGGTTAGGGTTTTTAAGTGTCTAGTGTCCAAATGTTGTTGATGTATTTGCCATATATGCAATTTGTAACTTTTGTTCGTGTTTTACGATGTCCTGCCGCCATTCGTCAGGGTCTCATCGACGGAAATTGACTGGCATACTTAAACGATGAATCATACAAACCAAAAAAAAAAAAAGATCATACTAAGAAATGTTCACTATTTTGAATTAGTAGCTAACCAGTGAAAACAAACGAAATGTGCAAATTCTGCAATTATTTGCCAAATAATTTCATAATAAATCTGAAAAAAGTGTATTTATCACCCTCTCTTACTCTGGTTATTCACTTAATTTTATAACCCACATTTCCGGTGGGCCAGCTCATTTTTGGATTGCCTGTTTTTTTGCATTTGACCCAATTTCATTTGCGTACAAACCCAAAAATTATATTAACTGTAAAATTCTGACAGCTCAGTTAGCTGTCCCATAAAAAACGCACACAGCACAACAAAACAAAAACAAAAAAAAAAAAAAAGATCCCGCGACAGAAAAAAGATTAATTATCGCATTAATTAACTGACCTGAAAAAACGAAAGTTTTTCGTATCTCTCTCATTCCTGGCCTGGTCAAATGAAAGTGTTTCAAATAACAAAGGAGAATTTCAAGTTGATTGAGGTCTGAATTTTCAATACATTTCCAAGGTTATGCAGAAAAGCAAAAATAACTTTTGGCTTGTTCAATTCTAATCTTAAATCAAACAAGGCTCGTAAATCAAAGTACTGATACGAACCCCATATATGAGAAGGAAAAGAAACCAATGCCTGACCAGCTGACACAGTTCTTGTAATGAAATCAAAAAACAAAAAACCAAAATAAACCAAAAATCCTTAATTTGCACAACACCCAATGGATCGAGCGTTTGGCCGATCGACAGCGATTGTGCAGTCAGTCATATGGAATGAATAAGTGTAAAGCACGACAGTGCGCCGATTTGTATATACCCTGTGAAAAGAGAGAAGTCTTTAAGAATAGATCAAGTATTGGATATAAGTATACTTACATACATATATGCCTTTTCTTTGTTACATTACATTTATCGAACTTTCAGGCAATTGAAAGCAGAGAGTACAAACAGTTCGGCCTAAACCAAGCTCAGTTGGTCTGTCGATCGACTTGAAATTGCAATTTTTTGTTTGTTTGTCCAAAGTGACAAAGACAAAGACAGACACAGAGACACCAAGGCGACAAGGTAACAAAAAGTGCATTTTGCGGTTCAACTTTGCCACAAATGAATAAATTAAAAAAAAAAAAAAGACTAAAGCCAAAAAAAAAAACTATATTGATATATTGAGCTAGAGTTATAGTAAAGCATATTTTGTTTATTATGAAGTTTCTATGCACTACATACTTAGGCATGAGATCCTTTCACTATATAGACCATGGCTTAATGCATTTCTCTCTCTCTCTCTCTCTCTCTCTCTCTCTGTCTGTCTCTTGTAAACGTAAAACTTTAAAATACAAACTTGAAGTGAACTGAATATTAATTCGTTACCAGCTAGTTATATGGGCTATAATAACTAAACAAAAATTAGAAGAAAAAAAGTTATTTCCACTTTTTGCATCGATCACTCTTATATGTCATAGCAATAATTTTATGTCTATATAAATAAACGTTAAGTCTACCCCATTACTAGAGATTGTACATACGCTTTGGAAAAATGCATATACTCGAATATGGTAAGAGTATGCAAAACCTCAAATGCAAACAATTGTTGGGTTGGGCGTGTGCCAAAACGCATGAATTTAAATTAAACAATTGCAACATGGTAATTTTTTTACTCTTTCAAAACTTTGGTATATTGATTGTAGTCTAAAGGATGCATTGCATACATGTACAAATTTATTAGACATATACATATTTTTAATTAGTTGGAGTTTATATTTACATGAAACATGTTCCATATGACTGCTTAGTTTCTATATACTCGCTCGATTTCTATATATGAATGAAAAGTTTAGGGTATAGAAACTTCGGCATGGACAAAATTAACTCTGATTGTTAATGCTTTTTTTTGTTTGTTTTGCTATTTCGAAGGTGATAAAAATTCTACAAGAAAATGATTGGACTGAATAATTAGTTTCAGATAGGAAACTTAAAAGCTATATAAAAAGGCAAACAAAAATGAAAAACATTTGGGCAAGTCTTTTACCACAAAACAAAACAAACAAAAAAAAAACTTTGCTACTGCAACTTTGTTAGCCAATTTTTGTTAAAGAATCTTGTCTTAAGACTTTATCTATGAAACTAAAGTTTTAAATTTAATAAAGTTTTGCAAAAAGCGAGTAAAATTTATGAACAAGCAGATGAAAAGGCTTACTTTTGTCATTATATAGAGCACTACCCAATCGGATCAATGAAGTAGTGTATAATAGATTATAGTCTTTAACTCCCAGTAAGATGAAAAATTATTAATTAGCATTGGTTCTATTCTAAGTCATACTTTTAAACGATTTGATTCTTACTAACTCTTTATTGAATATAAATTCTACTCTACTTATTTGAGATTCTTAGAACATAATTGATATTTTCCTGAATAATCTTTGATTTTCCTTATTATTATTTTTCACACTTTTGGGTTAATTACAAATTTCCTTTCTTTACTCACGAAAATTGAGGATCATCTATGTATAGATAGTTAGTGGAAATTATCAAATCAAAATCAAATTATAACTACACTCATGAGGGAAAATCTTCACACACTTTGGACCCACAATTAACCAGCGCTCTATACTCTTTCTTATGCGGCAAATAACAAGTGCAGCAACAAGCGGATATAACATCAATTACCGAAAAAAAAAAACAAAAAAAGAAAAAAAAAATATAGGAAAAATCAAGTAAGCCGAATCAAAAGCTATACGGATTGTGTGTAACAAGAAATTATATAGTCAATTCAATGTAAAGAGACACACACATATGCACATGTGCATATAAGTTTGTATATTTGCATCCCCTCTGCATCTCTCCGCCCCAAAAGCTTCAACCCCTTTCTGTGGCATACACATATCTTCCGCTGCCGCCTCCTAATATATAATGAAAACCTTTGGGTCTTTTTTTTTTTTTAATTTTTTGGTGGGCAAAACTGGTTTTCGGGGCAGACAATTTGAAACGTAAATTTATGACCAAGTGAGCTGCTGCTGCTGCTCAGACCCGAAACCCCATACCCCATGCCCCAGACCTCAGACCCCATGCTCGATGCCTGCCGACTGCGAGAGCATTACGTTTTGTATCTGGCAAGATATCAAGATACTGAGAGATGGAGACTGAGACTCAAAGACTCTGAGACTCTGAGGTTGCTACTGCGACTTGGACTTGATGCACACCTGCACATGTTGGCGTTGTTGTTGCTGTATTTTTTTTTTCTTTTATTATTGGTGTTAAAATTATGGGTTACGCTGACGAGGCGAGGGTTAGGGTGAGGCGACGACGTTGACAAGAGTGCGACACAAACGCACATAGAAAGATAAAGAGCAATAGATGCGAAGAGGGAGAGAGGTAGACCAAAAGGTAGTATGTGTGTGTGTGTTTGTGTGTGTTATGGTGGTGTGAGGGGGTAGACAACCAGCCATCCATCCGTTCACTATATGTGTAAGACGGTAGCACTTCCCCAAGAGCCATACTAGCCAGCCAACCAACCAGTTCCTGTTCTACTCAGCTCTACTCTGATCGACTCTGCGTGCCCAGGCATCGTCAGCAGCAGCCTCAAGACCCTGCCGGCTGATGTTGATGCTACTGCAGACTACTTTGACTTCGTCTCCATCTACTTCTTCTTTTGCTTCATCTTCGACTCTAACTCTAGCCTGTCGTCGTGTCTAAAAATCTGTTCTAAGGGCCATAAATTGTAGTAGTGCCTCGCTTGGTTGGCTCATTGTTGTTGGTTGCTGTTGCATTTTAAAAACCTTAACCACGGCCACAATGTGTTTAACACTGGTAGTCAAAAAAAAATAATAATAAAAAAATAAATAAAGAAAAAGAGAAAAAATAAAAACCTTGTTTCATATTTGAGAGCTTAAGAGCCCGGGAAACTACTACTACTTGAAATCCGTTCTTTCTGTCTATTATCTATTGGACCTTCTTTCTGTTTTTTTTTTTTTGTTAAATTTACTGTTTAACGTAAAAAAGTTAATTTATGGCAGAGTGCAGGGTCTAGTTGATAGTTGATGGCTTATGTATTGCTTGAATATTTATGCTTCATGTTCATGGTGTTAGTTAATGTGCTGTGATCCTTTTAATAGCTTAATCCTCACGAAATTATTTACAAAAATGTTGCACATTGAAATAGATTTACATTGTAAGTTAATATGCGAGTAATAGGATAGGTATAACTACAGTATCTTTAGTTTTTATATCTACAAGATAATAATACGTTAAGCTAGTAAAATATGCTGCAAATTTTAAATACTTCTATCTCCCGCAGAACATTGTCTAAAGAGAACAATGTACATATGTATGTATATTGGAAAAATCCATAAGGAGTTTTCATGTTTCTTATATTTAATTAGGTTTTTACAAAACCTGTTAGATACTTTAAGCCTTACGACCGCTTAACCCTCTAAGACTACTTTCTAAAGTAAAAGCAGAAGTTAATTCGAATATTTTTTTTTTAAGTAAATAGGAGCTGCTGAGCTTAAATATGAACTCAGAAAAAATATAGAAGCTTTCGTTTACCTGGAAGGTCAGAAAACATAAATAAGTGCCTCAAGGCATGCTTGGGGCTTTGAGGGTAAAAAAGTAGTTTCCAAATAAATTGAATTTTTTTTTTAATTTTTGTTTTATTTTATTTGATTAAATAATTTTTTGTTGCTATGATACTCAGCAAAACAATTTTTGTTGGCCGAGCAGCATAAATGCAGGTTGCATTTTGTGCAAATGCACTGCGTTTGGGAAGTTTTGCAGTGCTTGCAACTTCTTTTTCCCGTAATGCGATCCAACCACTCTGGAAAATGATTGAAATGGTCAAACCTCAAGTCCTTTATTGGGTGATTTGATTTTTGGCCTTGTTTGAGTTGTGACTGCAATGGATGCCGAGAAATTGGCGACAGCAAAGTCTGTGATGGCGACCGACTTGATCGCGCAGACAAAGATGAAGATGGTGAAGGTAAATTGTTCTTCATGAGTGGACGACCTGGCAAGTTTTTTGACTGGTAGCCCACTAGACCCGCAGCAATAGATTCGCGGAAATCCGGAAGTTCAATGAATTTCTCGCTGCTCATGGTTTCCTTTTGGATTCGTCTATATAGGATGTAGGCGTTTGTTGTTGCCATATCTACTAAATGGTAGAAAATTCGGGTTGCAGCATCGTGAGTTTTACTTCTTATATGGTATCGTCCCATAAGCCCATCTATCAGATCCACGCCTCCCATATGAGCGTTATATTCCCGTATAACTTGTGGGCAGTCAATTTCTACATTGTGCTTCGACTTTCTGTCGTAACGAGCTGCCTTTGGTGTTCCTCCTTGAGTATTTGAACTTATAAACGGCTTAACGCCCACATAGGTCGATAATAAGCGAACCGCCTTGTTGTCTTTCCACAGTACGTTACTAACATCCACTCCATATGAGGAACCCACGTACTCAACTGAAAAACCTCTTGGCTTTTCCTTGATGGCACTATCGTTTGGGAGCTTGCAGTTTGGTATCCGATTTACCCGAACCGTTCCCAAACTATAAATCCCTTTTGCCCGAAGGTATACCATCAAAGGCAGCGATGTGTAAAAATTGCCAAAATATATTATATGATGTTTGAAACTTTCAACAGTTTTCGTCAAGCGTACAACTATGTTGGCTGACGCACCGATATCAGGGTAACCAATAATATCGCATTATCACCTGCGGCGCTATATACTTCAAATCGGTAGGCATATCCAAAAGAATCACATAGGACAAATAATTTAATACCCCACTTGTGTGGTTTATTGGGCATGTATTGCCGCAAATGGTGCTTCATTTTTGTGCTGCACATTTGTTCGTCAACGCATAATCGAGCTTGCTTAGGCACGGAGTCAAATCTTTCATTCAAAATGTCAATAACTCTTCGCGTGCGAAATAGTGGATCGTAGCCAGGCTCACCCTTTTTGATTCGCTTACTCTCGTCACACAATGATAAGTATTTCTTAATTGCTTCAAATTTGCTACGGGTCATACAGGTTTGTATGGGTGCAAATGCATTTTGCCCCCAGTAACTTTTCAAATTAGGGTAGCGATATATAGACATGTAAATTAAAATTCCTATATAGTGATGAATATCTTCCGTTGTTATCTTTAACTTGTTGGCAATATTGTCCTTTAAGGCTGCGCGCATTGTTTCCTTGACGATTATACTTATAATGTCCGAGTTTAAAAAATAACAAAATAGTTGAAACGGAGTTTTCAGATCAGTTATTTTGGATGGCAACGAAGAGTCGCCTTGAAAAGCAACATTGTTTATGTGCAATTGCATAGATTGCTGTCGCCACATAACTTTACTAGGTTCCTTTATAATTGATTCGATACCTATTCATAAATAAATTAATGAGTTGTATTACAAATCAAAATAATGATTTGCTTACCAAGCCCATTAAAACCACCAGAAGACGGTAAAGATACAGGTGTTGCTCCTTCAATAACTGGCAATTGTGATCGAGGCCTCTTACGAGTTTTTCGGGAAGGCTCATGGCTGTGCACAGTATTTTCATTGTTTTCAATATTACTGCACATTAAGGATACAGTAGAGACATCTTCTAATGCAGTGTTAAGTGCCTCTGCCACGTCTTCATCCTCGTCGTCACTCGACATGTCTACATCCGACGGGACTGATTCGAACAACTCCAGCAGTTGTTCATCCGTCAAATCAGACCATTTATAGCGAGCTCTCAAAGCCATTATTCAATCTCTATTAAAAAAATTCAACAATAAATAAAAATCACACACAAATTACACAAGAAGTGCAAGCAGTTGTGAAATAGCTGCTAGCAACAAATTTTGCCGTGGAGCCCCAAAAGTGCCTCAAGGCAGTTATCACTTTTACGATGCTACAAAGCAGAACTTTAACATATTCGCACATATTAAACTTTATTTAAATAGCACATTAACTTACCTTTCACAAAAAAAAATATTGAGTTCAATTGGTTGTATAAATTCACTTTTATCAACACAGCAAAAGACAATGTGCAGAAGCTGAAATTTTTGGCGCGAAGTAACACATGATTCGATAATATGTTTATCAAAAGCATCGATAAAAGTTTCCGAGCGCTTTACAACATTGGCAGTGCTTTTTGGCAGTTATTTTTAAAAGTTCAACAATTTTTAAATTAACTAAAAGCTCTTAGTTATTTTTTTAAAAATAAAAATAAAATACGTGCCTTGAGGCATTCTTACGTCCTAGAGGGTTAAGCTTCAGGATGTGTACTATAGCCCTTGAATGAATCGTTTATTAGCAGCTATTCTGAGTTCTGTACCTTGTCTTCTAAGGCCAGGGAAGCTGTAGGATGTCTCTATAAAAGCTGTATTGGGTTTCGTGTTCGATAATTTTACTTAAAACGCCAAGCAGGCTGAAGGATGTTCAGTGGTATTTGTAGCACGACAATGCCCCAATACACACCGCCAGGACCGTCAAATTGTAAATGCAGAGCCAAAATGTAGAAGCCCATACTCGGCGGACCTAAATATTATTGAGAATGTCTGGGAATGGATAGCTAGGAAGGTGTACGAGTCTGGAAAGCAATATAATTCCAATGCTTGGTCCTTAATTTCATTAAATTACATTGCCAAATTATATGATTCGATTTCGAATGCCTAATCGAATTTTCAAAGTTATAGCAAACAGAGGCGGGACCACCCACTATTAATTTGTTAAAAATATCAAGGATGTTAATAATGTCCTACGTTTTACTAAAATTTATTTTTTTGACCCATCTCTGATGGCGTTAACCTGACTAACCTAACAAATTTCCAATAACCTTTTTTTCATACTTTTTTCAGAAAATTTATAATAAATTTATCTCATGACTTAAAAAAAGGATTAAGTAAAGAATGTATTCATTTTAAATAATTGAAACTAAACTGAAAATATTGAAACCCCTCTGAAAGGATATTTTTAGCTCATGCAGAAGATGTTAAAACTAAATAGCAAGTTATATGATTTCTGCTTAAGGCTAATTCTTTAAAACATTTTTGTATCTTAATAAGTTAATTTGCCAAGGCTTATTAGATGATCCAAATAACTTAATGTGAGATCCATCTTTCTTTCTTCTCTTTAGACTCAATCACTTGACTTTTCAAATTAGATCCAACCTCAATCAATTCTCAGTCTGAACTAATGAGGTGCCTGGGGGCCCAACTCCTTATTTATAAATTTCTCTCTGAGTTTTTTTTTTTTGTTTTTGCAGCCAATTGAAGTTCCACTTAGCCTGGCACTCATTACCTATTCTTTTTTTTTCGTTTTTGTTTTTGTTATTGTTTTTTCTTTATGCCAAATTTACCGCAAAGGGTCTGTTAGTGTTTTGATTATAGCAGATTCTAGGTAACTGACTAACTAACTAACTTGGCATAGGTAGGCGCACACACACACACACACATACAACTCAAAGTGCCTCGAGGGACTTGCAGGTGTTACTTGTAAATTTACAATTTGCCATGGTTATGATGTGATTTCATTTTTATAATTCTTTTTTCATTGGCTAATTCAGTAAATGGGAACACAGAAGCCTTCATCTTACTCCTCTTACTGCATTTTGTCCTTTTTTTTTCATTTCCCTTTATACCAGAGGCAAAAGTCTGTTGTTCTTACAGTGTGTATGTGGTTATCTCTTATGTTCAATCAACATTTTGCAGTGGCATCTTGAGCTTGGGTGCTGTTTGCTTGCCGTTTGGGTCATTTAACTGTACTTTTCTTTTTCTTTTAGGTTTTTTTTTTTTATTTGCCAATGAGCTAATGAGGTAAAAATTGTTTAGCAACTTTTGTTCACTGTTTTTGGAGTTTATGGCCCACGATGGATTCTCTCATTTAATTACCCGCTCAATAAAACCAGAGACAACGACAACGACTCAGAGAAAAAAAGAAACCTTGACCGAACCAGCGACAAGTTAAACGTTTTGTACACAAAACTTTTTGACCTTATGTCGTAAATTAATCAAAACAAAAATCAAAAACAACAAAATCTAACCAAAAAAAAAGAAACACTAAAATGACGACGATTACAACACCGAAACAGAGTCATCAAACAGTGGCAGTGGCAGGCAATCGAGCTCTCCAGCCACAGCTACATACATATATAGTTTCAGCTTCAACTCCAACTCCATTTGCGACTCCATCTCTGACTCCAACACCACCTGAACCACAATACAGACAAGTTGATTTTCCAGCCTGGATTCAAGAGCCAAAAGCCATTGTACGTCATTTTTCAAACACACACACACTCACACCCATGGTACATACACTACAAAACCTGTACTGAAACGTAACGAAATAAAACTTGGACTCAAAACTTGGCCCCAAAATCAGGGAGGAGGGGCTGCTGTTGAATTGAAGGCGGGGTGGCTCTCAAAAGTGGAGGCTGACTGCGCACGTGCCAAAGCAGCGCAGCTTTTGCGCAGGCGCACGCCCCAACTAAAGAAAACTGTTGGACCACAAGAAGCGGAAGGGCAACGAGCGGGTGAAACAGTTGTGGCCCCTTGTTGGGTCCAAAAGAAAAAAAGAGGTAAAAAAAATGAAAAGGTTCAACATCGACATGACTGGCAGGGTTTTTTTGTCTTTTGGGTTTTTAATATTTGGTACCATTCGGACCTTATTCAATTTTAGTTAAAATTCGAAAACATTCATAATGCATCACCTAATGTCTATGTATGTATGTGTGTAGCCCACTACCAAGTTGCATTAACAGTTAATCTCCAGAATTACATATCTTTAATGCTAAAACCATTTGGGGCGAAAGAAAAGAGTTGACCCCCTTTTAATCATAAACACAATTTATGGCGGGTCTTTTAAATTACCTTTTGTGTCAAAACTTTAGCACAAACAATAGAGTGTACTTTGCAAACTAAATCGATAACTCTCGATAATTAAGAATCGATTAATTATCTACATTAAAAGCAATGTGAGAAACTAACAATGAGTAGGCAAGGTAGTCGAAAATCGCTAAGTATTAAGTCCTTCCTTGGGGAAGTAGCTTTAACTTTATTCTTTAATTTTTCTTAATACTAAATATTCAAACGCACCGAAATTATTTTTGTTTTTCCTTGTTTATATGTTTTGAAATAAGAATATTGAGGTTTATTTAGTACGACAAACGTCTTTGTTTGCCGTTTAGGTTTAACTTTATTGTTTAATTTTTCTTAATACTAAATAGTTAAACGCACCAAAAATATTTTCGTTTCTCTTCGTTAAAGTTCGGAGTAGTTTTGGCTACGGTAAAATACCACAAATTAATTGATAGAGTATCTTAGGTTTTGTATTGACCTCTTTGCTAGATGTTGTGGTAGATACAAAACATTTTATTGTCTGGGTCTAAGAACCGAAGAAAAAACAAAAACAAAAACACCAAAGACCAAAAACACCTTCTGACCATGACTTGTGTTTGATTGTGAGTGGCCAAAAAGCTTTTGCTTGTGCTGCGTCTAGAGTAAAAGTCATTTATTTTGTTAAGATTTGTTTTCTGATTTTTCAGACAGATATTGTTGTTGTTGTGGCTGGTAACCCTTTTAATTAAAAATCAGAAAGAAAGAAACCAAAAAAAAGAAGCCTTTGCTACTTTTTTCCCCCACACATTCTCGAGGGGGGCTCGTGCTCTTGCCTTGGGCTTATTTGTCTACCATGTCTCTGCCTACCATTTTATTTATTTTTTGTTTAACAATTTTAAGTTTCTTTCTGTTGTTGCTGTGGTATACATATACATACATATGTATAATTGTGCAGTAGAGAGAAAAAAATGAAAAAATAAAGGCGACGAGGGCTTTGGGGCTCTAAGGTGCTTAAAGTGGGCGTTGTAATTGTTGCTATGTCTATGTCTGCTGCTGGGAATGATGCAGCTGATTTGGTTGTAACATCGTCAAGATCTGGCCAACACACACACAGGAGACAGAGAAAGATATATTTATCTACATATGTATGTATATGGCTCGTGCCAACTGTCGTCTCTTGTTACCTGTACATAAATTGCTTTCGACCGTCTGGTTGGCTTTTTGTCTGTTGTCTGTAATTTATCAAAGTATCTCAATCTCAGACTCTAACTTTCAAAAGTCTGAAAAGTCTTCACAAAAAAAAAGAAGAAAAAATCGAAATAGTCTTGTCATTTTGGAAAATTTATGAAATTATCTATTTGGTCTTCGATCACCATCGTCGTCGTCGTCGTCGTTTACCTCAAGTGCTACTGGAAATTTGTTTGTTTGCACTTAAACTGATTTTTTATGGGCCCGCATCGCTAATGAATGCACTGCGCCCACGATACGACCATTGCACCTTCATCGTCTTATCCGCTCCCACTGGTTTATGGGGATTTTTCTATTGAATTTCATTTTCATAGTATGCGTGGATAAAGGGGAGCTGGTTTTATTTCATTTTACGAACTGACCTGGTCAGCAGTTTTGCTCTCATTGTTTTTACAGTTCCAGCAGCACGTGCTCCACATTTGCATTGCAGGTGTTGCCTGGTTTTTTTTCTGTGTTTTTCAATTCTTATACCTTTTGTGGCTTTTCGTGGTTGTGCCCACGTTCTGAACTTGGCGCCCACGCCAAATAAAATACAAAAACACAAAAAGAACAAAAACATAACAAAAAAAGTTAGAGTTGATTATTTTATGTCTTTGTCTTGCTAACTGTGTCAGCAATTAGTTATGGCTTTTATTTATGGTCTCTATTTGCCATTTGCTTGTTAAATTAATTTATTTCCATCAATCGAAGGCAACAGCAACAACGGCCACCACAGAGTGTAGGCAATTAAACAAACTACAAGCCAAAAACGAATTGATAATGCACTCCAAAAGAGAAGGAGTTGAAAGGTAGGGTCGAGCGTTCGTTCATTCGCTCGTTCGTCAAAATGACCAACCGCCTTCAGGCATCAACTGCTCAAATTCGTGATACTTGAATTCTATTCGTAATTTCAATATAATGATTGTCCGATGGCTGTTTTGATGACTCAATGAAAACCTAGGAATTATTAAACTAGATTTCCTTTTTTTTGGCCCATGTTTTAATTGTTTGGAAAATTAAGATCTTTGAACTTTTCCAAGTGATTGAATGTCTCTAATTTCTTTAAATATTGTATTCAATATTCCAAAACATAAAACCCAAAAAATCTTAAACCCTCTCTAGTTTAGTTTATTATAACATAAACGAATCACTTAATGATGATAAAAAGATTTGATCTTTATTAGATTTAAACATTTAAATTCTTTCTAAATGTTAACTGAAATTGATAGAGTCAAATTACTATCAATGATCGTTCAAGCATATTAGATTTCCTCGTTGATTATTGCAGACATGGTCATAAAAAGATTAAAGAATCATAATAAATATATTTCAAGTGGATCGTTTGAAGCATTTTCAAATACATTTTGATAATAAAACAGTATCTTAATTGTGTTGCTTTAAATTTTTTAACTTGCTAGGTTATTTTTGTCTGATATGCATTCCAATTTTTTAGAATTTCTTTTTTTATTGACATTTGCAAGCTTGGCCGTTCTTTTTATACCTTTGCAAAAAGGGCATATTAATTTTAGAATATATTAATCATAGAAGGAATCATCTCCGACCATATATGTATATATTCTGGATCAGCACGACGAGACAAGTTCAAATAGTCATGTCCGTCCGTCTGGATCAGCGCAAACTCTTCCTAGACCGTAAGAGCTACAGAGCTGAAATCTTGCATGTACATATTCGGCTGAATTTTAGATATACAGTATATAAAATTCAGCCGAATCGGACCACTTTATCGTATAGCTCCATGCAAAGTTACAAACAGCTACTTTTCTCAATAAATTCAACATTGGTGAATTCATTACACCCAAAAGAAGACTGTGACAAATTTGATCAACATCGGGTGACTATAGCATAAAGCTCCTATAGGAACGATCGGTCGAAAACAGTGACTAACTTCGTTAGTTTTGATGCGATTGCTTTAAAATTTGTGACTATATCATATAGCTCCCATAGGAACAATCAGTGGCAATTAGTGATTTTGATCAATAACATCGTTTCGCAAACATTCGCCTTTTTATGTAAAACGTTTTTCCACCTTGACGGCTATAGGTAAGGAAAAAGTAACAAAAAACTTACAAGGGTATACAAACATTGAAGCGGTTGAAGTTAGCGCCGGCCCTATGGTTTCGCTTCATGTAGTTTTAATTCCCAACTGGTTTTAGCGTTGCAGATATGGTACTCTGGATTTCATACCTATAAATAAAAACTACTCACCTTTTGTGATAGTCATAACATTGATTTTCTTAGAATTTTTTCATTTCATAAATAATATACACTGATATCTTAAAGTATTTTTTACTAATATGAAATAAAAGTTCTTTCAGCTTGGTATTTTCTTTAAAGTCCAAAAAATCTCTTACCCTTTCCCTTAATTAACCTCTCTCAAATGTTCTCGAAGATTCTAAAAGAAAAACTTTATTTACTTTAAAAACTTTAGTCCACACTTTGCTCTAAACACTTCAATCAACACTCTATTACAAATCAATCAGGCATGTCGAATAAGTACACATAATCAACCAGTTGCTCAGTTCAACCTGCCTACTTATCAAACAAATGCCCCTCCAACCTCTCTGATCTCTATAATGCTTTCCGGACCACTTTCAACTCTAGCTCAAAGTGTCAATGACACTTACTCAACACTTAGGGACCATTAAAAAGTGCTAATAACTAGCTTTTAAATGCGACACATTATAGCCATCAACAACAACAGCAACTACAACAACAACCACAACAACAACATCAAGAACAACAATAACTTTTAACAAAGAGATCACGTTAAACATTAGTCATCTCTTTGCCCAGAGTCTACCGAAAACGATCGACTCTCGAACAATAAACTTATCGCGCCTATAAAATCAATCAACTTTTTGTTGCCAGCCTTTTAATAAAAATACAACACACAAGAAAAAAAAAACTAAAAACACAAAATAAAATGAAAAACCAAAAAAAAGAGCAAAACACAGATGAAAAATTATAATAATAATAATAAAATGTTGCTGCAAAAGGAGTTCAATTTCCGCACATGTGGAGCTGGGCATTTTGGGTGACTCATTCGATTTTGGGACAGCAAGTGGTCAAGAACGAGATCGAAAAAAAAAACGAAAACCAAACCCAAAACGAAACCCATAAATAAGTAAGGCAAAAATAAATATATATGTACATATATATGGATATGTATTTGTGGCTGAAGCTATGGAGAGCTTATTTGCCCATTTTGCTGTTTATACAATAAATCTACCTGAAATCCTAATAATAAAATGGAAGACCAAACAAAAACCACTGTCTGGCGATCTATAACCACCTACCCATACCCATACTCATTTTTGTTTTGTATCCAAAACTACCTGCAGCCAGTCTATCTGCTGACTCTGGTGACTCATCTTCGCTAAGGTGGTGATGGCTGTGGCGGTAGTTGGGGTAGGTGGGGCCAAAGTCAACAGCAAATCTTCAGATCCGACAATTTGAAGCTTGATATGATTAGCAAGTAAGAGCGACCCAAGCCAGCGACAACATCCGATCCGATCGTCCATGCCACATTCACGTATAACTTGTAGACAAAACCAAAAGCAAAATACAAATCGCAGTAACAATCCTGAGCCCTTTTTTTTTGCGTACTCCCTCACCCTCCACCTCACCCCTTTTTGTTTGCTATCCATTGCATTAAATGGGGTATATTTAATTCTAGTTAAGTTATGTTAATATATGTGCCAATGTTACAGAAATCTATATTGGGATAAAATATATTTTAAGACTTTAAGACATCACACAACGGTATTATCAAACTATTGATATATATTTATTAAATATTTATTAAATATTATTTAATAAAAGAAGGCAAATAAGCTTTTCTAGTGATAATATTCAAACATTTTCAATTAGAAAATATTTCAACAAATCAATATGAGTTATCAAGATAATATAAATATAGGTTTGCTACAGATCCTAAAATCTGATAAATTAGATTATTAGATAACTGCCTAAATACAATATTGCAGATTAATGAATAAATTCATTCAAAAGTTCTTTGAAAATATTGTTATATAGTTAAAAAGAACTGAATCTGAAATTATTGCAAAGATCTATATGAAAATCGTAGAGGTAAGACAAAAACTTTTTTTATATTATATGGCGATATTAATTTATTTGATCATTAATCGTAAAGATAAAAAAGTTAATCATTTTCAGCAATATTCAAAGTCGACAGTGAAAATTGTCTATAGGGTACAAGCATTTCGACTAATTGACTGAGACATTATAGCCATTCTGCCAATGGCTTTGAACGGCAACAACTCCAGGTTCATTTCACACATTTTCAAGTCCATGACTCACCATCATCATCATCATCATCTCATCCGCTTGACTTTGACTCTTTTTGTTGTTGTTGGTGGTGGTGGTGCTGCTGCTGCAAAAAAAAAAGGCAACCCAATTTTCTTGTAGGTAGCCTTCCTCTTTGAGCCGCTTCTTCTACTGACTATCAGGGTCGAGTCTGGGGTCTGAGGTCTGGCCTCTAGTTTAATGCGAAACTTATGTTTCTGTTGCATTCAGTTTCGGTTCGAATTTTTTTCCTTTTTTTTTATTATTTCTCGTGCTTGTATTGGGGGATTACGAGCGATCAACATTTAGCTTGTTGTCTTTTTAGTCAGAAATCGACAAATTATGAGCTCGAATTGCTTTGTGGTTAAGGTTCTTTAACAATATTATGGGCCATTTTTATGGCATTATCATTTCGTTTCTGAATTTCTTAATTAAATTGGTCTGAAAGGACAGAATATAAATGAAGCGAGGTAAAAACTAAACCAACCAGAGATACATACTACTCGTAAATGTGATCAATTTATAGGTGTTGTAGCATCAATTTGCTTACTTTAAAGTGTTCCTCGTCAACCCAACTATCCCTTTTGCCTAGATGGCACTTATGTCCACATACATACATATATACATACATCCTCCTTCTATCTTTTGGGAGATATTTTTAGCATTTATTGCTTCGATGTGTTGATAGATTCATCTGTGCATGGTGAGGAAGAGTCCCTATGGCAATTTTTTCACGTTTTGCTGGCTGTCAAATTAAATGTTTTTTCTGCCATTAGATTTTCAGCATTTTCCCTTTTTCCTCTCTCTCTATTTTTAGAGATTTTTTCCAGTTCGTTTGTGCGGTGCTTTACCGCCGGGTTTGAGCTCTGGTTTAGAGAAATTTTATGCAAAAATTTCAAAGTATATTGCAATAAATTTTTCAATGAGTTGGAGGTGTGAAATGTTTGTCTAATGTCTGTTAAATCTACAACAAAATAAAACAATAAAAAAATACACAGGGCTACATTTATGTGTGTATATGACGTTTGGGATACCCATTTATGATTGGGAAAGCAAGTTGAGAAGGGGCAATTATCCAGGTGAGCAGTGGTTATTTTTGAATAAATGTAAAAATTTGTTTGTTTTATAATGTATGAATATGAATTCTTAGTTTGTTTCATTCACAATGATAAATAAATTTCATTCAACCTGTTATAGGCTATAGAAAAGTCAAATCATTACGATTATGCAGACATGTTTTTGATCAAGAATAATTTCAATGGTCAAGCATTTAACATCTACGAAATAATGAACGATCACATGTTTACAGGGTATCTAAATTCTCAACAAAGCACACAAAATATGCAAAATCAAAACAGAGCCACCAAACGGCGCCAAATCCCCATAAAAAGTGGGCGTTTTTGACCAGACAAGAGGTTCAAGAGGCGGTGCCAGTTAGACAAAAAATATTGCCAAACACTTTTAGACCACGACAAAAAGCCTAGTGTGTGTGTGTTTGTTTTGGTTTTGATTAAAATTGTTAAAGCAACAAATTGTGCGCAGATAAGACTTTGCTCAATATATTTAATTGATATGAGAATTGCAAATTTAAAACACACAAAATCCAACAAATTGCAAACTCTGGCATTTTCTACGAGTCTTGATTACTCTAATTAAAGAAACTTGCCAAACATTTCTTTTCACAGTGGATTTAATGAAAAATGTATTGAACTGATTAAAATAGATGGAAATTTTGGCTATTTATGTTGCCAATTTTATAACATTTTACAAAAATAATATAAAAACTGTAATTATTCGTGTCTATTATAAAAAAATTGAAACAAAAAACCTTTTAAGGAAACCTAACCAATTTACTTTTACATTATATTTTTCGTGAGTTTTCATTTATTCAGATGAAAAATAAACCAAAAATTTCAAATCGTTTATATAGTTCGTTTTATAAGTTTGATTTACTTATATTCATATTCATATTCATATTCATATATTCTATGAGGATATTTTTGCTATATCTCTTGTTATTTCATTCCTTTTTATAAATTTGTGCTCTTAAAAATTTCTTTAGACACAAAAGTGGAGCACATTTTGATTATCTGGTGCTATTTGAGACAAATCTTGAATTAGATTTAATTATGGAACCCCCCTCCCCCCTAATCAGGCAGAATATAACCTTCAATCAAATACATACCACATCATACATAATTCAAAGCAATATCTATGAAAAAAAAATCTGTAAATTATATATGAAAATTCAGACCACGCTATAAGAGACTTCTTAGACTGCCTGCCTGGCTGGCTGCCTGCCTGTTGGTGTTATTGGCATGGCATATGAGTGAGGAAGGAGGAGGAGGCGGAGGAGGAGGTCGCAAGGGTGGGGGCAGGGTATTTGTTAATATTTAATTTGTCGCGACTGTTGCGAGTGGCAAACTGAAATCGAAACCCGTGCCAAGGATGTCAACTTCTTTGTCAATTTGTTTTTGGTTTCTTTTGGTTTACAGTTTTTGCTTTATTTTTATTTTTTTTTTTTTGGCTACATAAGTGTAAACAAGTTGACCAATTGCCTGTGAGTACCCCCCACTGTCCCACTGTCGCTCTGTCCTCCCTCGCTTACCGATTGCCGCCGCACTGTCATGCTCCTGCACTTCATTCATCCCCGATTCAATTTTGAACAGCAACAAATGTTCAACAATAATTTCAATCAATTACAGCAAATCGAAGTGGAGAGCCACGGCAATTAGATTTTGTTGTTGTTGTTTTTATTGTGCGGCACATAAAAATCGCATCAATTGTTCAATTGATTTTATTAGTTGCTTGCAATTGCATTGATTTAACTAGCTCAGATTTAACCAGCTAGATTTTTCATCCCAAGAAGGCAAGTGCAACTCAATAGTTAAGCCCTATACAAAAAATGAAATACTTTGATGTTAGATTTCCACTAAAATGGAAAATTATTTAACATTAACTTAATCAAAAAAAAAACAAATTCAAAACACTTCTCATAACTTTGCTAACAGATTTATAAATAGATAATTTGTGTATGAATGATTAGGCATAATTTTTAAACTTTTCCGCATTCACAGAGAGAGAAAAAAACAGCCCCAAACATTAATAACCCTAACTCTTCACCCATTTATTTTGTTCCCCTGATGAATCCTTTAAAGAGAATCATTCTCTGCTTATGCTGAATGTGGCCAATCACCGCACATTTTGGGCAAACTGCCAATTGGCCAACAACACTTTCGGATTTATAAATAACAACGGCCAAAAAAAAAAAGAGCTCTGTGTGGCAAATTAAACGGCTCTTTAATTCATTTGGCAGTTTGATGGTTCAACGCCCAAAAAACAAAACAGAAACCAAAAACCGAAATCAAAGTTGTTTTCAATTAAAAAACACTAATGAAAAATTAATGCGACACTTTCTTAAACAAGAAAATTATTACGCAAAAATTCAGTTGATCAGTTGAGGGTGATAAAGCAATGTTTGACATACTTTTGATATACCCTCTTCTCTCCCTGTCTCTGTCTCACTCAGCACGCCCACATAATTGACCCATTAAGCAAAAAAAGTTTATTCGGGGTGGGAGTTTTTGAGAATTTTTTTTTTTTGCTTCTTTTTACCACTTTTTGTTTTTTTTTTTTTCGTTAATTGTTTTTGAAACATTTTTATGGGGTTTCGCTTACAAAATAATTTGTATACATTTTGACACATGCCTCAAATTGCGGCAACAATGGCCTTGCCTTTGCCTCGTAAATCAGACTCAAAGTTCGTTTAGCAAATGGCAGAGAGATGGAGAGAGAGAGAGAGAGAGAGAGAGGGAGGGACAGAGAGGGTGAGAGATTTCTTTGTGTGGGTGTTTGAAAGTATATTCCCCATCCTTTTGTCTTTTGAGTGATGTATGGTGACATTGTTGATGCGCCCTGGCTTCGATTTTTTTCTCTTCTTCTTCTGTTTCCTCTCTTTTTCGCTTCTTTCTCCGTCAGTCTTAGTCTGTGTGTGTTTCTTGGTTATCTTCCTTGTACTTGGCTCAAGGGTTGTCCATGTCCACTTTGTTCAATAATTCACAATGTGTCATCGAAAGTAGGCGCCCCGGGACAGCTGTTCACAATTCTGAGCAGTGAAAGTGGGTCATACACTGTGTGTGTGCGTGTGTGTGTGTGTGTGTCTCTGTCTTGTTGTACTTTATTGCCTTATTGGGGTAGGTGGTTTTCTGGCTGGCTAACTGACTGACTGACTGGATGGTGGCTGTATCCAGACCCCACAAATGGCATTACATATGGATCACGGACCTTGCCTTTGTCAGCGTGTGAACAAAGTGTTTGTAGGAGGTGGTTGACGTAACCACAGACTCAGCCCTCTTGTTCTCTATTCTTTTAAAATACATCAACAACTTTTTTAATTACTTTTCAACATATACATATAAGCATATATAGATGCTATTCTTGATCGGTATTGCCTCGCATATATGAATGCACTTCCTAGTTTCAGTCTTTTTCTTTCTCAATGGATTTATTTGTCATTTATATGAATTAACTATAGAAAGTAGCATATTTACGATTTCAAAAAATTTATTAATATGTGACTCACAAGGAATAATTTAAATTTAAAATAAAACTTCTATGACAAGAGATGGATACGGGACTATTTTTTTGAGGGCCTGCCCAACACGAAAACTAAGTACATTTTTGAGGCCCAGAGGCCTGTCTGTCCCAGTATTTTAAATATCCTTTTAAGGAGTGCAGAAGTGTTCATTTATTGACAATTTTTTAATAATAGCTTTTACATTACTTACTAACATTTTATTCAAACTTATTTCTTATGTATTATAAATTAAGTTGATCAATAGTTAAGCTTTTTTCCACTGTTTTGCCTATTAGAAATATACAAAACTATCAGGATTATTCCGACCTATAAAAGTATCAGACTTTTAAGGCTTTTATCCTAGGCTCGATTAGTAAATCGGCAGTCACGCTGCCAGTGTGTTTTGGCATAGGCCTCAGCTACCACAATAGTTCCAATATCGGAAAAGAACAGAATTTTCTTCGGCTTGCAAGATATTTTTTCTACAAACTTTCCTTGGATACAAGTCATAGAAAAACGTCAACAAAATGTAAAAAAAATAAATCGAATTTTTGTTTTGTTATTTTCTTTTGCTTTTCCTCATTGAATCTTCCCATTTGAATCTTCTTTTTAAAATGAGAACCTGTTATGCTCAGTGGCAATAAAAAAACAGCAGGCCGATCTAGTTTGCGTTTCGAAATGTTAAAAAATTTATACGAAATGTCATGTTTTTTGTAGATACTGTGAATAGTTTTTGTTTCATAGCAGCCCTTCACATTTATTTTATTTGTCTCGTACATATTTAAGCATTTTGTTAACAATAATACAACAATCGAAAAACAAACCCCGGAATACCCCTAGCGACAAATTGTTGAACTATTCTTGCAGCATCTTATTAATCGGTAAGTGTCAAATTCTTGGGAACGCGCCTTAGTAATATGTAGTTAACAATTTGTCCTTGAAAACTTATTTTCCTTACTACCGATTCGTACATCAAATTCCAAATGAATACGATGAAGTTGAAGAACGAGTGAAATTTTAATTAAACATTAACTAAATATTATTAAAAAACAGAGGGCCGGGGCTAACTTCGACCGCGTCAAAGTATACCCTTGCAACTTTTTTGGTAACTATTTCCTTACCTATAGCCATCAAAGTGGAAAAACGTTTTAACTAAAAAAGCAAATTTTTGAGAAAGAACGGCCTACAATCTTAGCATAGGAAAAAACTAAGATATTGATCAAAGTCACTGTTTTCCACCGATCGTTACTATGGGAGCTATATGATATAGTTACCCGATCCTTATCAAATTTGGCACCGTCATTAACAGATATATTAAACTAACAAATGTTTAATTTGAAAGCAATCGCGTCAAAAGTAACGAAGTTCACTTTCACCCGATCTTGATCAAATTTGGCATAGTCGTTTATATGTGTAATTAACTTAACAATATTAAATTTCATGATAATAGCTCAGAAAATAACGAAGTTATTAAGAAAAGTCACTGTTCGTGACTTTGCCATTTGTATGGGAGCTATATGATATAGTGATCCGATCCGGCTGAATCCGAGATATACAACCCCTGCAGTATATACAAGCCTACATGCAAAATTTCTACTCTGTAGCTCTAACGGTCTAGGAGGAGTTTGCGTTGATCCAGACGGACGGACAGACGGACGGACGGACATGGCTATATCAATTCGTCTCTTCGTGCTGATCAAGAATATATATACTTTATATGGTCGGAGATGCTTCCTTCTATGCGTTGCACACTTCTGACCAAAATTAATATACCCTTTTTGCAAGGGTATAATGAAGTAAGTAAGTCATCGCACCGACTTAGGTATACCATACACCAGTAACACAAATATTTCAAATTTACGGACAGATCGACTCGGGTGTTCGGGTGATCAAGAATATATATACTACATACATCCTATGGTTGTATGGTATAAAAATCACAAACAATTGAGACTAGTAAAAAATATTATTAATTCTTCTAAAATCAATTTATTTATTTTAGTAGAGCAGAAAAATTATATCTTTATTTAATATTCTTAGAACAAATGTAATTAGCAAACGACTTTCACTCTTTTACGCCCTTTCAATTGAACAAACGGACAGCAAGTGTTGATCATTGAATCGAATTCAAAATACGAATATTTGAACATTTGTGCATATCTCTAGCCTTCCCTTCCCTCCAAAATTTAGCTTCCACACTCTGTATCGATACGTATGTAAATTCAAAAATTCGCACTTCACTTTGAACTTTAGCGATCGGTTAACATCTCGCATCTCTTTCTTGAAGCACTCAGCACCAGCACTACTCATATGTTTGCCCACTCATCATCGGTTTGTGCTGGGCACAGCTCAGCTCAGCCCAAATCAGCAAAGGCACAGGGGCCACGACGAGTGACTTCCTCAAGCACCAATACGTTATCGCCACTCAAGATCTTTTGGCGGTTTGGCGGTAGTGGGAATGGAACAGGGACTCGGGACTGCGTACTGGGGACTGGGGACTGCGGACTGGGGACTGGTAAGGTCTGTCTATCAGCAATACTCATACTCTCAGAAATAAGACACGACTTTTCGATTGTTTTACGATTCGCAACTGTATTTGCTCTTTTTGCTTACTTGCGGTCGGGTTTGTCTGTCCGTCTGTCTGCCTGCCTCGCTGTCAATAATGTGTAAGGATAATTTTAATTTCTTCTTTTTTTTTTTTGTTTTTTGTCTGTAGTCATAAAGCCAGTCAACGGAATGGACAGGCAAGAGTTTTATCGCTGCAATCGGCGCCCCGTCTTCGTTTTGCGTATGAGGCAATTTATTAATTATGCATAAATGGCAAAAGAAGAAAACGAACAACCTCAAGTCGGGAAAGTTCAAAAAGTAATCAACGACAGCATTGTGAGTGCCGTCGACAACAGTCAACAGTGCTCCACAGTTCTGTGCGCGCTCCTTCAGTGTGTTCTTCAGTGTATTCTCGGTTCTCAGTTATATAAACAGAATGAATTTTATAGCCAGTTCCAAAGTTGGCTGCTTAAGCTGACAAATAAAATGCGACTTATAAGGCGTTAAATTGATTTACCTAAAATGGCAAAATGCATCTTTTGTCATATCAATTTTTCGTTTTGTCTTCTCTCTCTCTCTCTCGTATTTTATGTTTCATTTTTTGTTTACCCTTTAAGCAATATGGTCAAAAGGTAGACACTACATATTCTTTTGGGTTTTTTTTTCATTATTTACTGATTTACTAACGGCATAATTAAACATCCATTAAACCATTTTAAACTTTACCATGTCCTTTATTACTATCGGCCGTTACCACAATCTGACACTAAGCATTAGAACCCAACTACAGGCGTTTTAGGATATCAAATAGTCGTTGCTTTTATACTCTGGGTTTGCTTTTTCTTTCTTTTAATTTGCAAGTCTGAATAGTCCAAGGGATGATCATGATGGTGATGATCCAAGAGGGGATCTCATAAATTTCATAGGTCCACCATTCTGTCGGTGTATGTCTGGCTGTCTGTCTGGCTGTCTGTCTGGCTGTCTGTCTGCTTGTCCTGCTTACTACCTGCTAGCCCAAAAAAGGGAACTGAATCTCAATCTCTCAAATGGGTAATGGTACCATGTGTTTTCAAGTGGCCCTAGACACCCTAACACCATTTTTCTTTTCTTTTTTCTACCCATTTTTTTTACGATTCTTTTGCTGGTAAAGTTTTAAATTTCTTGGAAATAAAAGCCTGGCCATTAGTTTTCGTCCTGCGTTTGTTTGGCTGCCCCTTTTACAGAGTGTGTGTGTTGTTGTTGTTTGTGGTGGTGGTGGTGGTGGCAGGTACCAGGGCAAAATTTTGCAGCTACCTAAGAGCCTTCCTAGGAGGAGAATCAGAAAAAGAGAGAAATCTTTGGAACGTTACGCTTGCCTGAATTGTGTTTTTTTTCTCAATTCTACTCTAACTTATGGCGGGGGTATTTTGATTATACCATGGCTACAGTTCAAGGGAGTCATCTATTTAGTGATTATTAGGGTATACATCACTTCGCCCTTTCTCTGAGCAACGTTTCAGTCTTATCTCTGTTATGCCCCACCGTCACAGAGACCATTTCGTCGCGACGTTTGCCCTGGCCCTTAGTTCGTCAGTCAGTCAGTTAGTCCGTCCATCCATCTATCCATCCGTTTCATTTCGTTTGGTTTTTTTTGTTTTTGTTTTTGTTTTGGGCTTCACTTGTCCCTCATACGCCTCGTTGTTGTTGTATTTTGTTGCGATACGAAACCGTGCAGGTGTCCAATATTTTCTTTTATACCGCGTCATACAAAAACTAGTTCTAGATTTACAGCCGCCGCCGCCACCACCACCTCCTCCTCTTCTGCTGCCACCGCCTTCTTCTCTGACGCTACCAGCCCCATTGGTTTATTTCGCCCATATTTTCATTTCGATTGCGTATAACAAGTTTAGCTGCCTCTTAACCCCTCTCTCTCTGTCTCTCTCTCTCTGCTTCTAGTTCTCTTTCCTACTCTTCCTCTGTCTCTATGTCTAACTCTTCTCACCTTCTTCTTCTTCTGCTTCACTTCTTGGCTCCCCATCTGTTGGTTTGTATGCAACGTTTTTTTTTTAGGGGCCTTCCCCCATCTCCTTCTGCCCCCAGTGAGCCGCACCTAACTAATGCCTTGTTCTTTTGTGATTTTGATTAATATTTTATACATGTTTGTAAGAGGCCTCATGCGGCTGCTACCCATGTCCCCTGTTCGTAACTAATTACCCAAATTTGGCTTCACTTGCCCGAAAAAAAAAAACAAAAGAAAAACCCAACTGTAAAACTTTATTTTATTAAAACTTCAATCGTCTTCGTTTTCTTCATGATAAATTTCCACTTGCTGCCAATGCATTTGCCAAGTATTAAGTCCATCCAATTGTGGCTCAAAAGGATTGATCCAAGGATTAGAAAAATCACAATTTAATTGATATTTAGTTTCCTCTATAATATTCATCGACTCATTGTAAGGTGTTGCTATCACTAGTAAATGCATGAGCAAAGGTTTTCCATGACGACCACCGCGTGGTAATAGCAAACGTCTTGGAAAACCACAATTCGGTGTCGTTATGTTAAATGGAAAATCATATCTATCCGATTCAGCAAGTTTAACATATTGATAGAGTTCAGTTAGAGTAATATGATCATCAACTAGACCGAAAAATTGATTTGAAAATTTGGTAATATTAGTGTAACCTGTTTTAAGTGACACAACAAATTGGGCCAAATGATAGAAAGGCTCCTGGTCACCTCTTGTGGGAGTGGTAAGATATAAACGCAACACTATGGACTGAGTTCTATTACTGTTCACACGAAATGTAATGCTAAAGGGTCTTTGTTGTAGACGCCATTGACGTGCTTGCAGACTGAAGGGCCATTGAAAATGTTCAGCATAATAAAAATGCTTAACATGTAACAGATTACTCAAATCGACATCAACTGGTTCCATATAGGTTATCAAGGGAGTTATGTCAATACCTTGAAAACTTAACTCACCATAAACATTACTTTCTTTATACTTCATCTTAAGAAAATCAGATCTAAAGTTATCATATAGCTTGAGTAACTTTTCTATATAATAAAAGAAATTCGCTGAACGCAATGCAGTATGCCATTCGAAGATTAGCTGAGGTCTCTCAGCATTGATAGTCAACAGTTGGCTATAATCAAATGGAAACAGTTCTTGCAAGGCCAATAGCCAATTATCTTTTAATCTAAGATCAATTTGAGTTGAATTCGCTAGTACATAATGTTGCGTCTGAAGGGCCATATGCACACGATTTTCGAGTTGTTTGAGTTTATCTTTTAACCATTTTCTAGTGGCCAAAGTTTCATCTTGAAAACGTTGCATTTGCCAAGTTAATAAATGGGTGGCCTTTGGTTCATTAATTTCCCTTAAATTTCTATATTCCAGTTGTTGGCCATAGAGTTCAAGTTTATAGCGTGAGAGTAATTGTCTTAATTGGCAATACCAAAATTCATGGACTTGTTGTAAATTTGTTTCACTTTGAGCTACACCCATATTGATATAATACCAATATGATAACCATCCTATATCCTCCGTAAGATATTTAACTTGAGTGTGTGCTTTGCTGTTAACATTCAATCTGAGAAAATGCATCTCAGACATGGCCTCAAACCAATTCTCACCATTCCGCCCTTCCTTGGGTAAGATTTCGATAATATCACTTAAATTTCCCTGCTCTCTAAACCAATTGGCAAAGTTAAAGTTAAGCGCTTTTTGCACTGTAACTTCATGATAATAGACCTCAGGCAATATTTCATAGATTTTGGGCATTATCAGTGGTCGGTAGTCCTCCCGCTTGAACAGAGTCAAAGTCAGCACATGAAGAAAGAGACCCGCATTGACATGAACTCGTGCCCAGCAAATATTTTGACGCAATGTACTCCAATCACGTGTATTGTAGAAATAATAATAAAGACCCAAAGTTTGCTCATAGTGCTCGGGATGTTGACTACTATAAAAGATATCCTTAGGCACCAAACGACCCATAGTGTATGACTCATAGAATTTTCTCATCTCTTCATTGTACAGCTGTTTAAATTTAAATGATATTGAAAATATAGCCAAAGAATATGCGAATTCATCTTACCACATATTCAGTTTTATCCGTTATCAAATGTTGGCCCAATATTAACCATTTTCTGTTTAACAAAGGTTCGTGCACATGATGTAGAATTTCCAGTAAAAAACGTTGTTTTTCAATAAAATAGACATTGGCTAAATAATAGTAGTTTTAGTTTGTTAGTAATTTGTTTTTTTTTTTTGCTTTACTCTCACCTTTGTTATTGTTTACTGTTTGTGCCAGCTGTACGCTTACCAAAATATATGAGAGGAGGCAGCTTAATTTCATTTCACTTGTTTACCATTGACGATTCTGATGCAAACTAAATTTAGCTGCAGCTAATCTATTTCTAAGTAGTCTCCTATCAACCTATACTACATGTGTATATACTTACCTATGTACATATATGCCTTAAACGGCATCTCACTCTGATTAATGGGGGGCCATCTTAATGCAAGTCACCTATGTTTTTGAGAAGCTCTTTAATCTTTTAATGCTTATATTTATGCAATTTAAATCAAAACTTTTGTTATTTTGTATTTTCTGATCTTGTCAATTGTATTTTGTTTGCTTTTTGTAATATTTAATATATTTGGTAAGATATTTTTTAGTTTTTGAGCTATTTTTTTTAGTGACAAAGCAATCCGATTTATCTGCTCTTACCGTTAATTGTTGAAAAAGCTTTTTGTTTATAGATTTTTTGCTTTGTGTTTCTTACCGTAAGTTTTTAGCAGAGTCTTGATGGTCTTTCTTCGTGAAATATTGGGTTCGATATGTTTAATATCCTTTCTATGCAACTCCTAGATGTATTTATTATCATCAACTTTTGTGATTCTTCCCCATGCCGTTGGTTTCTTTATTTCTTTTTAATTTTAAATCGTATGTCCTAGTCTGTTTTGTAATGAATCTAAATATGCCAGTTTTCAGTTATTTTCTATATTCATAGTGTACTTTATGCTTTTATCAAATGAATTTAGGTAATCAAGTGTAGTCTGGATCTCATCAGCTTTAACAATAGGAAAAAGTTCATTAACATATTTTGTCATTACTTTAGGTGTTTGTTTTACATTCAGTTCATTGCTTTGTCCAGAAGTTCTTTCATAATTATATCGGTTATTATTGATAAGGCTGATGATCCCATAAGAATTTCTTTTAGTTGTGTGGTATATGTAGACTAGCATTCTTTGCAAACTTTGAAAGTCTCTTATTCTCAACTTGAAATTAGAATATGCAAAAATTTACTGCCCTTTTGATTATACGTATTGTATATATTTGTATACCCTTGTAAAGGATATTATAGTTTTAAGCAGATATTTGAAACGCAGTGAAGAAAACGTTTCTGACCCCACAAACTATATGTATTCTTAATGTCGAGGCGAGTCATGTCCGTCTGTCCATTCGCATTAGAAAGCTACTGGAATGTGACTCGGAATTTAAGCTTTTGCCCAATTTACATTAAGTTTGAAAATTCGGCGGATCGGATCGATCGACTAAAACATATAGCTGTTAAAAAAACCATCTCATCATTTTTAAAGTAGACTTTAAAAAAACGAAGCTTATATTAAGGAAATTTATTTGATTTTTCAATGGACCGCACTACAAGGCGCAGCTAAAGATTACTTATTTTTCTCTTTTTTTTTTTTTAATAATTACTAAAATTTTTGTACATAAGTTATGCATTTATTATTGCATTTTTATACTCTGAAGAGCTTTAATGCCGTTTTTTTCAACTGCAATTCAGTGTCATACAAAAATGACATTACCAAACGATATCCAGTTACATCAGCAGCAAGTTAGCTTACCTATAAATTTTCTACTTTATGGGTCACTTGTCTCTTGACCTCTTCGTAAAAAGCAAACAACCAACTTCCCCATCAACTGCATTTGCTGCTTTGTTTATTAGTCATCAGCAACAGCAGCAGCAGCAGCAACAGTTGCAAAATGTGAAAATGCAAAAGCATTTTCGTTATGATTTTTACTCTTTAAGTGCCTTCCTCCTTTATGATTTCTACTTATGGCACGGATATGTTGTAGCCTCGTAAATGTGAGCACATTAAATGCCAGCTCAGTCAACATCAACATCAACAGAAACAACACAAAAAGGGCAAATTATAATGCGAAAAATGTTAATTACAGTCACTTTGCCAGTTGTCTCTGGCCATTGTCTGACTCTTTTGTGTAAGGAGTATAAAATAAGTACAAAAAAAAAAAAAAATTGGCGTATTAATGTAAAGCGTCGGCCAGGCGTAACGGATTATAGGGAATACAAGTAGATACATATTAACGTCCAGTTACGAGAGCATTATATTTAAGTCTTTGTTCAGTTTTCAGTCTAAAGTCAGTCAGTCAGTCAGTCGGCAAGCCAGCCAGTCAGTTAGTCTTTGTATGACAAATGTTTTGTTGCCTGTATAAACTTAATGAGATGGAACCGAAACAATGATAGGACAGAATACTCATTATTGATTCATGCTTAAGGCTTGTTAGCCCACCACCCAGGTCTATAAGCCTTTTTAATTCTTTTCTTTTTTTTATTATAACTTTTGGGTTTTTTTTTTTTGCCCAAAGTGTCAACTAAACGTGACAAAACTCTGGATAAATGTTGTCTAATCATTGTGCCCTCTCTTTTATGCAAAATGCATGCAACATGAATATCAAGCAGATGTTGCTACTGTCTGCTGCTGATGCCGATGCTGCTGCTGCTGATGATGATGATGACAAGAGACAAACGCTCAATGATCGTACACTGATTGCGAAACCCTTCAGAACACACAAAAAACCAAGTGAGAAAAGGAACAAAAGCGCACGTGCAAAGGGCCCAGGCCAAATGATTTTGCATTATTTCACAAAAAAAAAAAAAAGAAGTCAAGCTAAGATGGAGAGAAAATGGGAGCGTGAGGAGGTAGAATCAGGACCCTTTTTGTAGTTTCATTTCGTTATGCTGTCTTCGATCATAAGTACTTTACATAATATTAAAGTTCTGGACGACCTTACTTATGTCTCTCTATATCTATAGTTTTCGCAATCATCAAAAACGCATAAATCGTTGAAACGTTGAAGAATCAACAACAACTACAACAACAAGAATAACAAATAAAAGTCCCCTTAAGGCGTAATAGTTTTTTTTCTGTTGTTTTGTTGTTGCTGGGCTTACCTCTCTTGCCCAGAGGCTTATAAAATGCAAATTACATTTCAATAGGAGACCCCTTTATCGTTTTTTTCTTCTCTTCTCCTAGAGACTCTGAACGTTGATCGGTGACTTTTCTTGCTTATACCTTTTTTTTCTTCTTTTCTACCGCCAACGTTTTTGATTGCCCCCTTTTTAGCGCATTAGAATTGTGTTTAAAAAGTCATTATCAGGCCCCTTGGCGAGTGCAACAACAGCAGCAGCAGCAATAATAACAACAACACCAGTAAGAAAAACCAGCGCATCAATCATTGTGTGTGCCTTTTGTCAACGCAAAGCGATTGGGTCACAAAAAAAACAAAAAAAAATTATACAAATAAAAAGTGTTCAGATACTGGAAAGGGTGACTATGACAACGACGGCAAAGAAGGCATCATCATAATATTAACTACGTGAATTGTGAAAAGAAATGTCATTGAGGCAATGAATTTTCCAATAAAAATTTACTTAGACAGGCGGATTAAAACCCTAAAAAGAGAGCGAGACGAAAAAAGCCCTCAAATGGCAAATACTTAAAACCAATACGGAGACAGAAGCAAGAAAACTCAAAAGTCAAGAATAGTGTCTATAAGTATAGCTTGGAATTAAACTAATATCGATATATACAATTTAAGCTCTAATCCATCTTGTAAAGCAATTGCTTAATGTCTGATTTTTAAGGCCAAAATAAGCAAAACATGGAGACTATAAGTCAAAACTTTAAATAATGATAATGTTCCATGAACTATTCCATGAACACTTGTATAAATGTGTAATTGAACCATTTTTCGGTTAAGATATATCTTTGTATGTACCTTCCACAACTTGGACATTGCATTAATATTACGGAATGCGGAATAAATGCATTAAGGGGCTGTTCAAGTATTACGTATGATAATTTTAGGGTTTCGGATATCAGGTCGCCAGTGCCTTACCTCACAATATTTTATTTTTACGTGGGCAGATTAAAAAGCATTTAATCCGCTTTAATGAGAATTGCCTGTATATTTTTACTTGATATTTAGTATATAATTGATAACAAATTTGTTAATATATTTAGAAAAATCAGGAAACCTTCAAGGATCATTGAAAGTGGGAAATAAATAAAAGTTTTGTTTTTCGTACTTTTCTGTAATTAGTTAAAAATTGACGTGATATTTTGAAGCGTGTCTCCCTTTTTCAGATTTGGGACCCTACCCAAAAAAAAAAATTAAACAGATGCTTAGAGGATCTAACCACACCCCTAAGCACTTACAAACTTAGAGACATGTACTGCATCCCCCGCCTCATTATATACAATATTGTGCATCGACACTTGTGTTAAAAAAAAAAATAGTTGAAAACCGACTACTATACTTACAAACATGTTTGCTTTTAAACTACCCAATGAACGAGTTAAGACCTTAATAAACAGGTCACTGATCGTTATGATACATGCTTGTCTAATCTAATATATCATTTAAACTTCATTTATAGAGCAAAATCGCAATTGGGAAGGAATATCCCAAGATCTCTTTGGAGTTATGGTCGCTGAAAGTAAAAATTAGCAAGTTATATTATTGAGATGCTTTATTTGGCACGAAAGTTTTGTTCCGATAATTTTACATAATTACAAGGGGGAAAAGTTATAGATAACTATTCTACAAAAAGATTTATTAACAAGAGTCAAAGTTTTTGTCTGAAGCCACCGCAAAAAAATGTTGTTGGCTAATTAAAGAAGTCTCATAGAAGACTTCACCTCACCACCGCAACATTTTAGCAGTATTTTAGTTATAGGTTAACATTAAGCTAAGTTTTTCATATTTTCTTAGCAAAATGTTCACTGATTTCCCAATATGTATATTGAAGTTTATATAACAATCTGTAAATGAATTTCTTTTATGCGTAAGAAGAACGTGAGAGTCCTACTTGCGATTATGTTCTAATGTACATATTTAACTAAACTTTTTTAGATAAAGCTGATAAAACTGCTTAAAAGACAATAATGCTAAGAGGAGATGAAAAATTACAAAAAAAAATGTAACATATTTCCGTATGGATTACTTAATAAATTTGCTCACTGTCCCTCGAAAAGTTGTCAATAACAGAAAAAACCGAAGAATATTGCAGTTAAATTACAAATAAAATGTCTAAAACGAAATGCATTTTTTCAGATATCTTTGATCATTTGGTTTAATAAGATCTTGAACGATATGTTCGTATGTGTATATGGAGAATTTCAATTTGCTTTCTCACATTTCTTGCACTCAACCAAGTATTGGCCTTATCTTTGGCAATGCAAAAAAAAAAACAACAAAAAAAAGCTTCTTGTTGTATTGAAATGGTTAAGGTCTGACGCATACGCCCAACGGCCAGTCAGTTCGAAGCTGGCAAAAAAAAAAATGTAACCAAATATATGAATCATCGTTTAAGATTGCGCGCCTTGCCACCAGATCCAGAGCCCCTCAAACCATGGATGTAGTCTTGAGCATACCTAGGGGAAAAAAGAGAGAAGAGCATAAAAAACCATTCAAGATTACAAGTGTAAAATATATAAATTGTAATAGGATCTTAAGAAAATTAGTTGAGAAGAAAGGCTACCCTTTAACTACGCCCATGGGTTAAGGTCCCAGACCGCTGGCCGTCAGTTTTTTGGTGTTCGGTAGTAGTCGATTTAATAAGGCATGCGACATACAAAAATTGGGTCAAGTGAGATAAATGCATAAACACCAAATAAATATATATATACATATACAAATAACCAAAAAGTCAGAAGAAGGAAAAGCACAGTCTTAACAAAAGAAAGAAAATTTGTGCGGAGGAGAGGGAACAATGGCTGCGCTTTCATGCGAACTGTCAACTTGTCATGACAATTAAGCAAACCAAACCAAACCGAACCAACTGAAACGTAGTCAACTGATGGGGGCCTGATAACTATCTATCGCTTCACCCACGCACGCGAGTTGTCTTAAGCGTTAAACAAATTAAATTCTGTGTTTTTTTTTTTTTGGAATTATTATTGAAATATGATCCGATCCAACAGGCAGACACTGAGATGGGTAAGGGGCAGGTTCATATCGACCCAATTCCGTTTTGCCTTTGCACTTGCCCCGACCCCCATACATGGACAGTTTGGTAAACAGAATTGAAGTTAAAAAACATTCTTCTTTTTTCCTTTGATTCTCTTCTTTTTTTTTTGTTGGTTGTGACTTTTGATTGTCAGCATAATATTTACCTTTGGGTCGACTCGGTCACCTAAAGCAAAGTTTCTTCTTGTTTCTTTCTTTCCCAGCTACAAATACATGTACATATGCATATGTATGTATGCACTTATATGCTATATAGTATGTTTGTATATTTGTTAACCATTTAGTTTATTATGCTGCGTACGCCGTGGCTCTGCTTTATTTGATTGCCCTTATTGGGGCTCAAGTTTTGCCGTCTTCAAGTCATTTTCAATTCAACTTATGATTATTATATTGTTGGGAAAGTCAAATAACGGTCATAGATACATTTACATCCACATCCACTTATCCCCCCCTGACATACACACACACAAACACACACACACACACTATGCATAATTTCATTTTGATGAGTTTTCAATCAGAGGTTCTATATGTGTGTACGTATGAGTTTATTGATCTTTTCAATTGTAGGTGTTGGGAAAATTGATATTACAAGTCAAGCTATGGGGCTATTCTACATAAATTTGTTTAACTAATGAAAACTTCAGATCATAAATATTGCATTCTTATGATGGGAATTTCGGTAATTTCAAATGAAAATAAAGCACTATAAATGAACATATAAATGTAATCAGATATTTCTATTAGTTATCTAAGCGTATAGAATATAATTTGTAAATGTGTTTGACACTTTGTTTATTAGTTTTTTGATCGATTTACCTTAGACTTTAACTGTCAACTATCAAAATCACAAACCCCAAAGTCACAAAGTCACAAGTTATTCAAACTGATTCTCTTTAGTGTTCTCTGGAAAACAAAACGAAAATTCAATAACATTTATTGTTTATTTTTTGGCAGGAAATCGAGTAATATTGAAATGGCAACGAAGACAGCAGTACCCGTGAAGATGTTTGGTCGTCATCTATACCAACTCAAGAACCTGACCGAGGCGCAGAATCTGAGCCCCCAAATTTGGCGTATTGGTGCCATGCCAAGGCTCTACAATACAGAAAGCAATCTTGAGGAGACAGCGACGACAACAGAGAAAGCAGCACCAACATCCTCTCCGGAAGTCGAACGCCTGATGAAAGAATTGGCTGACGCGAAGGAACAGCATAGCGACCTTCTGGACAAGTACAGGAGATCCCTGGCCGAGACCGAGAATATGCGAGCACGCCTTAACAAGCAAATAGCGGATGCAAAAATGTTTGGCATACAAGTTTTTTGCAGGGATCTACTTGATGTGGCCGATACCCTGGGTCATGCCACACAGGCAGTGCCGAAGGACAAGCTGGCTGATAATCTTGATCTGAAGAATCTATTTGAAGGCCTCTCGATGACAAAAGCGTGTCTCCTACAGGTTTTCAAGCGTCATGGTTTGGAACCTTTCAATCCAATAAACGAAAAGTTCAATCCCAATTTACATGAGGCCCTGTTCGAAATAGAGGACAAGAATGTTGATGCCAACACCATTGTAGATGTTACGAAATTGGGATACATCTTGCACAAACGCTGCATTCGTCCGGCTTTGGTGGGAGTGGCCAAATAATGCTAAGAGGCTTACCACTAGCTTAAAATTATGTGAAGAATATTGCATTCATTTGTTTGTTCCTAAAATTGTTGTATAATAAATGTTTGTAATTTTGTCCTGAGATGAAAATTTTTGGTTAACCAAATTTATGTAAATAACAAGTTTGCTTGCGATTTTAAGGATTCCTTATTTAGGCCCATCATAAAAACATGAAGGAAGTTAAAATATGTTGACTGGATTTAATGGCTACAAAATTTTGTATTACCGTTTATGTGTCCATTTAGTATTTCAATTTAGATATCCTTACTTGAAGTTCGAAAGGAATTCAAACTTAATAGTAAAATTCTGCTAAAAGAAAAATGAATAGTTAGCTTCTGCTACATTCAAAATATAAGGGCTATGGATGAAATGAAAATAATATTTGTTAGTCGTATTTAAAAGTAAAACGACTGTTACCTGAAAATGTTCATCTCATTGTCATTTATTTCGTTGTTGGCCTCATTTTCACATTTTTAACCTTTACAAATTGCGCATCGAAAGCGTCAAATCATCAAAAGGATTAAGCTCGAGACTTCTTCCTTATATGAAGGGAAGAAAGTGGTCGGCAGATGAGATTCATTAGCGTTGAAAGAAAAGTTCCCACAACATTTCATTTCTTGGGTTTTTTTTTGTTTTTTTGTGTTGTGTCACAGAGTGACAAATTTACGTTCTGGTTTGGGTTACCAAAAAAAAAAATGCTGCATCATTTTTTTTATAGACATTTGATAAATGATCATCATTGTAATCATCATCATCATCATCATTGGCAAATCGAACTGCCGTTTCGGCTTACCCACCTCTCCCCGCTATGCTTTTTGCCCGTTTAATGAGGCAATGCAATCAAGGTGAATTGACAACCTGCTTAGAAGTCCACACGCAACATACAACACACAACAACAACACGTTGCGCTTCAGCGGAAACAAACAACCAATGAATATCCCGCAGATAGCCATAAAAAGACAGTAACCATTCCAATTCTAACGAAACGATGGGAGTGAGTGAGGTAGGTGAGGGGGTAGGCAGCAAAAAGTGTTAATGGCTGCATTCTAATGAGTGGCTTTTAAAGGTGCGGCGCTTGGGCGGACATTTGAATTTTATTCCCGTTAACCGTTATGAATCTGCATAAAACGCGTGCCAAATGCAAAAGTCTCCCCGATGTCTGCCACACACACACAACATGCTAGAGTGAGAGAAGCCAAAAATAAAAAACCTACACACACACACACCATTCACCCCCTTCACTAGAATTTCACTGGATGGCAGAAATTCTTGCCGATTTATAAATACAATTTGCCGCACAACTGTCAAAGTTGACAATTTATTTTTAATCAACAATGCGCGAATTGCTCACGAGCCTCCGCACTTCCAATTCCAGCAACAGACATTGGGCCTGCGGGCCCCTCGTGTCGGCCCTTTTTCATTCAAATGTATTATTATACATTAACTTGTTACTTCTTGTGCCCATAGCCTTTTAAAAAGATTAGACAATCCTTGGCGAAATCATCTATTTTATTCATTCGTTTCACAGAATGTGTTTATTATGAAAAAATGAACAGAATATTGCCATCTTCTATGACTTTCGCAAATCAATTTTATTACATAAGTCGTTAATGAATACTTGAAACATAAAAGAATCCAAATATAGTTTTCAATGGTTTTTAGGTAATTTTAATTAAGTCCCTTGTTTTTATATCTAATTTTCTTGCATTTTTTCTTCGTAAATTTACAAAAACACCTCAACAGAAAAAAATAATAGCGAAAAACCAAATATAGAAACCGCACAATTCCAAAATATATTAACAAAAAATCAAATATTTCTGTCTTCTAGACATCTTTTAACACTACGCGGATTGGACAAAAGAATAAAAACTATACATATTTGCCTAATAAATAGCCAGGCTAAAAAAAAATCTAAGTAAAAGCAGCGAGTAAGAATAAAAAAGTGTTTAAAGTAGCATGTATTGATGATAATAACTTTGGTACGAGTTTTTCCTTCATTCATATGAATCGGAATTGGTACTTTTGAGTAAAAAATAAAAAAATGTTTTTTAGGTGGCTCACTTGGGTGATTTTTGTACATACCTAGATATATAAAATGTCACTTTTTTTATAATTTCTAATGTGATATTAATTAAGTACTTAGTTCAGTCACAATATAAAATGGCAATGACAAAATCACAAATATATGTATAATGATAATAAATTAACGTAAAATTACTCCAAAAGGGCAAATTGAAATTACACGTAGAAGAAATGTAAAGTAAAATTAAAATGAATATTTTTTGTCATTTTGATGGAATGATGCACATAAATATTTTAATTTGAAAACTGTTTAATTCTTAATTTACCCATACATGATATTTCTCTCATAAACAACAGCTATGCCCAGTACCAGCGCGGGGCATTTTAGCCAATTTAAACACGCTTTCAAAATTTTGTATGCAAATTAAATCGCAATTTAGCATATTTTAAAATGGCATCAAACACTTGGATATTAAATACAAACTAATTTAACCTAAAAATTGGAAAAAAAGATTTTACTTTATCGGACTTCAATGTAGATTAAATCAGTAACATGCTGATTGAAAGAAATCATTGTAATCATTAAAATAAAGAAACCTTGATATCATGGAGCTCTAATTCAGTCGATTTCTACCTACTAAATTAGAGCTTCATGATATCAAGGTTCATTAATATACTTTGCTGTTCTTCGCTACATTTTGTCTCGCTGGAAAAAAAAAAAATTTTTTTTACATTTATTGTGACAAACTTTCCAATTTAAGTGCATTAAAAAGAGACAAAAATGCGAACTGTTTGAAAATTTGGCATAAATACGGAATTGCTTAGATATTTTGAGAATTTTATAAATTAACTTTTTGTCTATTTGCGTATTTTGCACAGAATGTACCTATAATAATAAAATAACACTGAATCAATCTTTCAACAGCCTCTTTGGCTATCTTTGGCTATGTCATAAGCTGGAAACTATTGAAACTATTGATTTTTTTTTTTAGAAAAATACTTTGGCAATAATTGTTAAACAAGCCCTGATTTTTCGGGAACATTAAACATAAAGAAGACCATCAGGTTTCTTTTTCTTGATCAATGGCAACAAAGTAAAACCTACTAGCTATAACTGTGGCAACGGTTTTTGTGTTGGTTGTTGTTGTTTTCTTTTTTTACACTGAACTTCCGCTAATAATAACTGCACAGTAACTGTAACTGGAAGCCTTTAAACTGTTGCAGCAGGCAACTCTCTATACCGCATCTCGATGATTTCCCCTTGGGGGCAATTATATATACGATACTTTTACGATACGATATGATACCATACTACTATACATATAGAGGGAGCGAGAGAGAGAGAAAGAGAAAGAGAAAGAGGGAGGTGGATCTTATATGTAAGTCATTTATAATTGCAAGGAGCCAAATCTTCAGTGGCAATGGCAATGGCAGTGGGCTATAGCTATTGCCATTGCCAATTGGCCTTAGATTTATCATTTCAGCTGCAAAAAGACATCTAGATATAATCATTTTTAGACGTTATGCTATCTGCTAGTTACATTTGTATGCCTTTCATGCTAATTTGGTACGTTGTGGCATGCAACACGCGCCACAAATTAGAGAAGAAATAAGTGCTTAGAAAGAAAATAAAAAGGGGAACAACTGTTACTCGTCTTCTGTCTTCTGTTGTCTATGTATTAATTGCAATTACTATGAATTGCCAACTGAAAGCCTGAAATCCAAGGTGTGAGGCAAAGTTTTTTTTCTTATGGAAAGCGAAACTTAATGCCATCCATTGTCCACATCCTCAGTACACATCCACATTCAGATGAAGTAAAAACTTCACTAGGCGCATGCTCTATTTAAACGCTGACCTCCAAGTGCAGGGATCAGATACTTTAGATGTTGCCGCTGGACCATGCCCATAGAGAGTACTCACTAGGGCAGACGTTCAGCTTGGCTGGCTTCGCGGGATGGGACAGCTAGACTGGACTGGACTGCACTGCACTGGACTGGACTGCATTGGACTAAACGATTAGTAAAATTAAGTAAAATTATTATCTTCAAGTAGTCTTTTAATGTCTCTCCCTCTCTCTCTCTCTCTTTTATAATTGTTGAAAATCCTTGAGTATAGAAGAGGTAAAAAAAAAAAACAAAATAAAAAAATCAATGCACATGGCCAAATCGATCGAGCCACTTAAATATGGGGTTTGCTTTTGGGTACCCTGGATCCATTTTTTTTTTCTCCAGATTTTTCGTTTTTTGTTTCATTTTGCTGCAAGCTCAGGCATATAATTTCGTTGACGCGCAGAATAAATGATAAATGCAATCATTATAAGAAACACAAGGCAAGGCAAAAAAAAAAAAAAAAACAAGAAGAAAAAGAAAAACAGGCGAAGACAAACTTCAAACTTGGTGCAACACACACGAACGAACGAACGAACGAACGCATGATTAAAACTTTGCCAATGTGAAGAGGAACAACGGGTTGTGTGTTTGGGTTGGTTAGCTGGATACAAACATAGAGCCATCCATAGAGGCCAGAGACAGGGCCAGTGCCAGTGCCAGTGCCAGGGCCAGAGTCAGCCTGTTGATGCAGAACTTAAGATACAATTCTGGGGTACCCGCGTTCGCATCACATTTTGCCATTGATCGTGATACGCTGACCGAGTCCGAGTTCGAGTTCGAGTTCTTGAGTCTGGCAAATGTTTTATGCCCAAACTCAGGCAGGCATAATTTGTTAGCCTTAGTCCTGTCCTGTCCTGTATTTTCTGTGTTGTGGTCCTGTCCGCCTTCTCTTGGTTGTTTTTTGGCTGCTGCACAGAAGCTACTCACTCTCGACTCGATTGCGTATAATTTTTGTATTTTTTTTGCTGTTTTGGGTTCGTTCATCTTCATGGGGCCCATCATTTGCCTGCGGGGCATAATTTTTGATGGGCTTTTGTCTGTTGTTTCTTTAGAACACAAAGATATTGTAGCATGATGGTCGCTACCTGTTAAACCAATGGGTACTTTAGCTTATACAAGCATTTGAAAACATCAATTAGAACGACAAAAACTTACTTGTGTAATAACTTGGCTTATTTCAGGAACAAAATCTTTCAATTTGTAAACATAATATGTTGGGTGTCAAGTGCCTGAAAAGAAATTTGTTGAAGTTATTATCACAACTGACCCGATTTCAATGTAGAGTATTAACAGTGACTCTCAACTAAACCGATCGACAGTTTTTCTTGTCTCGGACAATGCGCATTTGCTTATCCCCCTCCTCTCACTACTCATGCATATAATCATCATCAAAAAAAAAAAAAGAACAAAAAATATGCTACACATTTTCACTTTATGAAGTTCTCCTCGCTGATGATTGTTGGGGGCACCACAGGAGCAGCAACGGCGATCGCGAAAAAAAAACTCTTGAGAGCTCAGCATGCATATTTTATTTGGCGAAAGGCTCGAGGGTTGGCCCAGGAACTGCGAATGCGACTGGGTTTGAGATTGGGTCTCCATCTCTCCCTGTCTCTCTTTCTCTTAGTGTTTTTGTATTGTCTGTCTGTCTGTCTGTCTATCTGTCTGGGGGCCGCTGTGCTGATGAACGTCGAAGAGTCGTCGTCGACGAAGTGTTTCGTGTCTGGCATCTTAAAAGTTACGTTCTTTTTTTATTTTTTTTTTTTGGTTCGACTCTTTTTCGCTGTATTTTATGCTCATTTAATCTCGCTGCGCGTTTTTTAACACATTTAAAGGGGCCAAGGGGGATTGGTGGGGTATCGAGGGGTGGAAGAGGGATTGGGGGAACGAACCGAACCACATCATCGATTATGTTGATCTTTTTTTTGTGTGTGTCTTGTCTGTGGGTTTCTCTGATTTTTTTTTTTTTAACTGCGCACTTTTCCAATGCGAAGGGACAGAGAGATACACATACAAACACACATACACATATAGAAGGAAGAAGAAGAAGACTTGCTACCTGTCTTACACAAAATAAACGCATACACGTCTCTGCTCCTCCCCTCTCTCCATCGCTGTTGTGTTGTCCACATCTAGCCACAGAGTTGTATCTGTAAGATTGCTTCTTGCCAGTTGCCCAGTTCAGTTCTTTAGTTTGTCAGTTTGTTGCTTTTGTTTTGTTTCGCTGTTGTTGTTGTTGTTTTTTCCCCTACCCATTTTAATGTTTTCTTTTCTGTCGTTTTTAGTTTTTTTTTTTTTCGTTTTTTGTAACATAATTTTTTTTTTCTTCCATTCGTCTCGTTTGTTTGTATTCGTGTGTCCAGTTTGAAACCCTTTAGGCGCTCATTGTCAGCTCAGGTTATTTTTATGAAACCAGATAAAAAATAAAATAAAAAATCTACAGAAACAGCAACGAAAAGAGACGACAACTTGGAGAAGAAGAAAAGGAAACAAAACAAAAAAAACACCAGCGACAAACGAGGAGATATATGATTTCTTATTGTAAATCATGACATTTTGTTACTTTTAACTTGGCATGTTGTCTGGCTACTGTTTCTCTTCAATCTTATGTATAATTTTGCCACATGTATGTATGTATATACATACATACATACATATGAAGGGCGGACAAGGCGGCAGCGACCCACGCGGCGCATTAAGCACGCGTGAGATATCCACAACCATCCACCTGGTTAAGTGGGTTAAGGGAATGGGGGAGGGGGGATGTCGCTTTTAGAAAAGTGAGATGCGCCAACGGCAAGGGATTTCCAATTTTTTTCGTTTTATTTTATTTCTTGTTTTTTGAAACATCTTAGAGAAAGAAACTTTTTTTTTCCAGTTTTCGATAATAATTGTCAAATGATTCTACAGTGTTACACAATCATCTGATAATAGTTTTTGTTTTAAGCGTTAAGTACCTTTCCACTATAAACACAGATACTTGTGGATTTCTTGCTAAGCCGTACTTTGTTTTGTAATTGAGAAGGGGCAAAGTTTATCTTATTTTCATACGATTTTAGATAAAAAAAATGTCTCAATGATTGAGAATTTTTAGGGTATATATATTTAGTAGCTTTAAAATGTTATTGCAGCAGCCGAGCTCGATGTTATGTCAATTATCAACACTGGTCTGGTTTTCTACCTCTTTTTCACTTACATACGTAAGTTGTCCAACATTTATTTTGGAGCAGTAATAGTTAACATTTAGAAAGTAATCGTTTTCAACCCTAATTTATCGATAAATCAATGTGATTGACATCAAAGTAAGCCATGGCACATACATAATAGTCAACGTGCTTACATTTTGTGTGAGGCTGCTTCAGTTGCTTGTTAGCTCTCGAGATGAGAACAACAGCAGCTCAACTGCTTTTTTTCCTTACCCATTATTTTCCCAATATATCTGTTTAATGAGATTGCAAACGCAATTAAAGCGAGTTTTATGCGTTTAAAGGTTTTTAACCAGCTTGGAAAACCACAAAATTGTTTTCACAGTTTCATTATTTTCCTTATTTTTATAGACTGCTTTACAATTATAAAATATTAAAAATAAAAAAAATAAAACCAAAGAAATTCCGTCTCCGAGAAGAACGAGGCGAAAAGGTAGCATGGGTAAATTCTGTGTAGTATTTGGCGATGCTAACCACAAAACTATTTCCACATTTTCCTTATTCATATAAACTTCCTAATAATTCTATAAAATTAAAAGGCAGTCACCATATATTGACTTCGTTGGGAATTCCGTCTCCGAAAAGAAAGATGCCAGAAGGTAGCATGGATAAATTCTGTGTAGTATTTGGCGATGCTAACTTTTTATTACTTTTGTTTATTTTAATTATCTTTCTTAAATTTTCAACATGATTTTCTAAACGGAAAGCAAAATACTAGGTATATAAATACGACCAAAGACGGATCTCTTTGAAACTCTGTCTCCGAAAAGAATGACGCCCAACATGCTGAATTGCCTCCAGGTGATGGTTAATTTATGGATCTTTTTTTCAAATTGTATTCAAAAGGTTTTTTTCCTTAATAGTTTCACTGTATTTTCTTTATATTGCTGCTATCTTTTTTAATGGACTGAAATTAAACTTTAAGTTATAATTATATACATATGTATATGCATTTTCTTATTTTTGGTGCATTAAAAATCTGTCCTTAATTGGACAATGAATAAATTTGGTGAGATAATTGTATTAAAAGTAGTAAAATAATAACATAAATAAATAAAAATAGCTAAACTAGTAAAATAATATTAGCATTTTTCATTGTCCTTGTCGTAAAGACTTCCAAAATCCTTACCAAAAATTGTATTACGTTAGTACATATTTAATTTGTGTTATAATTTATATCTTTTTCCCGCATGTTATTTCAAGTGATGAAAAAATAGTATTCCGTGGCGATATGTATGTCATGTATTCATATTAATATATGTTATTCTCTGCACATTATTCATATGCATCAATTCGATCATTTCCTCACGCACCCGTGTTTATTCCTTTAATTTATCGATAATTCAATGTGATTGACATCGAAGTAAGCCAAGGCCCATACCTAATAATTAACTTGCTAGCAGTTTGTGCGAGGCTCCTTCAGTTGCTTGTTTGCTCTCGAGATGAGAGCAGCAGCAGCTCAACTTCTTTTTTCCTTACCCAAAGCATTATTCCCGATATATCTGTTTAATGGGAATGCAAAAGCAATTAAAGCGAGTTTTATGCGTTTAAAGGCTTTTAATCAGTTTAGAAAACCACAAAACTGTTTCTACATTTTCCTTATTCATATACATACCCTTTCTAGTAATTCTATAAAATTAAAAGACAGTCACCATATATTGACTTCGTTGGGAATTCCGTCTCCGAAAAAAATGAGGCGAGGAAATAGCATGGAAATATTCTATGAGTATTTGGTGATGCCAACTTTTTATTACGTTTGCCTATTTTAATTATCTCGCTTATAATTCAAAAATAATGTTTCAATCGGAAAGCAAACTACTAAGTATATAAATACGGTTGAGGACGGTTCTCTTTGACTTTGGAGACGATCTCCGTGGATTCAGTTTGTCGGAAACTGAGTTTCCGAAAAGAAAGACTCCGTAAAACATACTAAGTGGCTTTTTGTCCTTAATAGTTTCCCGGGTTCATCTTAAATATTACTGCTACATTTTCATTGATTGAAATTATTCTATCCTTTCTGTTATTGCCTCGATATTTCGATCTTTTTACTGATGTATTTATAATCTCAAAAATTCAAACAACAAATTTCATTTTAAAAACAAAAGGTCCCAAATTTTATATTTATCAAATAATTAACACAAGTTTCATACTTGAAACTAATATTTTAATTTTTTTTTTGTTTTTTTTTGGTACAAATTTGAGAGCTGCATGAATGATAGCAAAATCAATTCGAGTTAACAACATTCAAAACCAAATGAATGAATTAAATGACTTTGGAAGACAACTTCAAGTAAATGAGTGTGCGACGTATAAATCAGTCGCAAACATTCAAACGAAACAAAACGAATTGAATGAGTTAGAAAGTGAGACAATGAGTTGCTATGATTCGAATGCATTCGAATCCCAATTTTGATTTTAGTATTTAGAATTTGTATTGTACATTTCTGTGATTACTTTACGAGAAAACTAGTGTGGTCAGTGGCTCAGTGGGAACCTACTCAGACTACAATACTGTTGTTATTGGGTTCAAACCAAACGCCCTAAAGAAATAGAGAAGAATTTTTTTTCCAACTAGTGAAGTAATATTAAAAGGTAGATCCATTGTGTATATGATGGATTAGAGAATATTATTTCTTATGATATATTAGATAGCCTTATTTATGTTTTCTCAGTTCGTGGCAACTAGGAGTCTAATTTAGAAAATTAGATTTTACAAGATTTGTCCCAAATTGTCAAATACAAAACTGCGCACTAAAGTTTTTGGTGTATAGCATATTTTAATTTTAATAGCCCTCATTTCGCTATTATTTTCCCTACATTTTTGATAAAATAATTAGTTTTTGTTGCTTTAAAACAGTGGTCGGCACGGCCCATTCCCTGTACTAGGGCCTAGCTCTGCCGCCTCGCATACACTGTAAATGCTCGTGTAGATTCGGCAACAACACTTCGGAAACAATTCGACTCGTGCTTGTCAGAAAAAAAAGGATATCAAAAAAAAAAATTAGGCCACATGTCAAAAGTACACTTCAAAATATCAAAGAAGCTAACATCGGCTATGCCGAAGTTTATATACCCTTGCAGTCCTTGGTAATAATAATTTTACATGTTTGTTTTCTGCAACTCAATTCATTAATATAAAAACAAAACAATTTTACTCTCTATTTTACAATTTGTTCTTCTTCTTCCCTCATTCCCAAAGCAAAGCAATGCACGCATACACATACAGTTTATGTAGCGTTGCGTCTGTGTGTGTATGCATGTACTCTGTTGATGACGAAAGATGTAGTAGACAGCAAGCAGCGATGCCGGCAGAGCTGGGAGCAGAGCCGATTATTATATTGACTGTAACTTGTGTTATATTGTTATATTTATCCGATCACATTCAAATTTTGGGATCTGGGGTTTTATATTCAATATTATCACATATGTAAATTTCATAGCATACTCCAATTTTTATGAAAATGTTTCTTCTAGTTCTTCTAGAGCTATATGATATAGTGGTCCGATCCTGATGGTTTTCATACTTTATTTTTCCCGGGAAATAAAAAACAGCGAAAAAAAATTTCAGCCCGATAGCTCTTAAGACGGCTAAGTAAAACGCAAACGCACAGACGGACATGGCTATATCAACTCAGCTTCTCATGCTGATCAAGAATAAATATACTTTATGGGGTCGGAAACGTCTCCTTCTGTGCGTTACAAACATCTGACCAATTTTATAATACCCTCTGCATGGGTATAAGAATGTTTGCTCACAACTGAAAAGATTTATTTTTTCTCTATTGAAAATTTGGATTAGATGCGTTATTTCCCATTAAATTCCTTTAAAGCTGGTTATAATGCATTAAATATTAATTTTACATTACCTTTATTACGTAATTTAATGCATTTAAAATTTTTGGAAACATTTTAATCTAATTATTTTAGCTAAACAGTTTTTTTAGTGTAAAGCAAGAAAACGTTACGAACTTCGTGTTTGTTGTCACACACACAAATGCAAAGTCTTATTTTTGATTGTATGCGTGCCTATCACTGCTTTAAAACGACCCAATAAAAATGAGACAATGCGAATAATTCTAATGATTCGAGTGCCTTAGTACATTTCGATGCTTTGACACTCAATTTATTGCCTTTCATTTGGATTTGTCTCCTTTTTTGTTGCTTTCGCTTTCAATTTTTAGTTCTACCATTAAAACACTCCTGAAAAAAAAACAAATTCTTCATAGCATTTTAAAAGAATGACCAACTCACAACTTTAAATTAACATAATTATAAGAACTGTTCGCTAAAATTATTTTGCAGTCGCATAACATTAGAATTAAAGAACAATGAAGTAAGTCGTCTCGACGACTTAGGTATACCATACATCAGTAAAGCAAATATTTCAACTTTATTAAACAAATGCATTTTCACATGCATTTGACAAGCGTATCTTACATCTTGTTAGTATCTCGCTCACTCAATCATACGAGCACCCTAGCGCCCCCACCAATTTTTTGTCCGATTTTGATCAAATTTGGTATTTTGCTAGATTTTAGTATCAAATTTAAGTGTGCCAAATTTGCAAAATCTTTATACATACAAAATGTGTGCATTTACTAAGCGAATATACATACCAAATATGGTGTCTCTAGCTGGAATAGTTTTTGCGATAAACGCTTTTTTAAATTGCGGGGGCGGAAAGGGGTGTGACGAAAATTTAAAATAAACTTGAACACTCTACATACTACACGAGTCTACATACCAAATTTGGTGGCTCTAGCTCTTACAGTCTCCGAGATCTAGGTGTTCATACGGACAGACGGACATGGCTTGATCGACTCGGCTGTTGATCCTGATCAAGAATATATATACTTTGTGGGGTCGGAAAAGCTTCCTTCTGCCTGTTACATACATTTTGGCGACTTTAATATACCATTTCACCCTATGGGTGTATGGTATAAAAATGTCTCAATGATTGAGAATTTTAAGGGTAAATATATTTAGTTGCTTTAAAATGTTATTGCAGCAGCCGAGCTCGATGTTATGTCAATTATCAACACTGGTCTGGTTTTCTACCTCTTTTTCACTTACGTAAGTTGTCCAACACTTATTTGGAGCAACATTTGGAGCAGTAATAGTTAACATTTAGAAAGTAATCGTTTTCAACCCTAATTTATCGATAAATCAATGTGATTGACATCAAAGTAAGCCATGGCACATACATAATAGTCAACGTGCTTACATTTTGTATTAGGCTGCTTCAGTTGCTTGTTAGCTCTCGAGATGAGAACAACAGCAGCTCAACTTCTTTTTTTCCTTACCCATTATTTTCCCAATATATCTGTTTAATGAGATTGCAAACGCAATTAAAGCGAGTTTTATGCGTTTAAAGGTTTTTAACCAGCTTGGAAAACCACAAAATTGTTTTCACAGTTTCATTATTTTCCTTATTTTTATAGACTGCTTTACAATTATAAAATATTAAAAATAAAAAAAATAAAACCAAAGAAATTCCGTCTCCGAGAAGAACGAGGCGAAAAGGTAGCATGGGTAAATTCTGTGTAGTATTTGGCGATGCTAACCACAAAACTATTTCCACATTTTCCTTATTCATATAAACTTCCTAATAATTCTATAAAATTAAAAGGCAGTCACCATATATTGACTTCGTTGGGAATTCCGTCTCCGAAAAGAAAGATGCCAGAAGGTAGCATGGATAAATTCTGTGTAGTATTTGGCGATGCTAACTTTTTATTACTTTTGTTTATTTTAATTATCTTTCTTAAATTTTTAACATGATTTTCTAAACGGAAAGCAAAATACTAGGTATATAAATACGACCAAAGACGGATCTCTTTGAAACTCTGTCTCCGAAAAGAATGACGCCCAACATGCTGAATTGCCTCCAGGTGATGGTTAATTTATGGATCTTTTTTTCAAATTGTATTCAAAAGGTTTTTTTCCTTAATAGTTTCACTGTATTTTCTTTATATTGCTGCTATCTTTTTTAATGGACTGAAATTAAACTTTAAGTTATAATTATATACATATATGCATTTTCTTATTTTTGGTGCATTAAAAATCTGTCCTTAATTGGACAATGAATAAATTTGGTGAGATAATTGTATTAAAAGTAGTAAAATAATAACATAAATAAATAAAAATAGCTAAACTAGTAAAATAATATTAGCATTTTTCATTGTCCTTGTCGTAAAGACTTCCAAAATCCTTACCAAAAATTGTATTACGTTAGTACATATTTAATTTGTGTTATAATTTATATCTTTTTCCCGCATGTTATTTCAAGTGATGAAAAAATAGTATTCCGTGGCGATATGTATGTCATGTATTCATATTAATATATGTTATTCTCTGCACATTATTCATATGCATCAATTCGATCATTTCCTCACGCACCCGTGTTTATTCCTTTAATTTATCGATAATTCAATGTGATTGACATCGAAGTAAGCCAAGGCCCATACCTAATAATTAACTTGCTAGCAGTTTGTGCGAGGCTCCTTCAGTTGCTTGTTTGCTCTCGAGATGAGAGCAGCAGCAGCTCAACTTCTTTTTTCCTTACCCAAAGCATTATTCCCGATATATCTGTTTAATGGGAATGCAAAAGCAATTAAAGCGAGTTTTATGCGTTTAAAGGCTTTTAATCAGTTTAGAAAACCACAAAACTGTTTCTACATTTTCCTTATTCATATACATACCCTTTCTAGTAATTCTATAAAATTAAAAGACAGTCACCATATATTGACTTCGTTGGGAATTCCGTCTCCGAAAAAAATGAGGCGAGGAAATAGCATGGAAATATTCTATGAGTATTTGGTGATGCCAACTTTTTATTACGTTTGCCTATTTTAATTATCTCGCTTATAATTCAAAAATAATGTTTCAATCGGAAAGCAAACTACTAAGTATATAAATACGGTTGAGGACGGTTCTCTTTGACTTTGGAGACGATCTCCGTGGATTCAGTTTGTCGGAAACTGAGTTTCCGAAAAGAAAGACTCCGTAAAACATACTAAGTGGCTTTTTGTCCTTAATAGTTTCCCGGGTTCATCTTAAATATTACTGCTACATTTTCATTGATTGAAATTATTCTATCCTTTCTGTTATTGCCTCGATATTTCGATCTTTTTACTGATGTATTTATAATCTCAAAAATTCAAACAACAAATTTCATTTCAAAAACAAAAGGTCCCAAATTTTATATTTATCAAATAATTAACACAAGTTTCATACTTGAAACTAATATTTTAATTTTTTTTTTGTTTTTTTTTGGTACAAATTTGAGAGCTGCATGAACGATAGAAAAATCAATTCGAGTTAACAACATTCAAAACCAAATGAATGAATTAAATGACTTTGGAAGACAACTTCAAGTAAATGAGTGTGCGACGTATAAATCAGTCGCAAACATTCAAACGAAACAAAACGAATTGAATGAGTTAGAAAGTGAGACAATGAGTTGCTATGATTCGAATGCATTCGAATCCCAATTTTGATTTTAGTATTTAGTATTTGTATTGTATATTTTTGAATTATCTGTGATTACTTTACGAGAAAACTAGTGTGGTCAGTGGCTCAGTGGGAACCTACTCAGACTACAATACTGTTGTTATTGGGTTCAAACCAAACGCCCTACAGAGATAGAGAAGAATTTTTTTTCCAACTAGTGAAGTAATATTAAAAGGTAGATCCATTGTGTATATGATGGATTAGAGAATATTATTTCTTATGATATATTAGATAGCCTTATTTATGTTTTCTCAGTTCGTGGCAACTAGGAGTCTAATTTAGAAAATTAGATTTTACAAGATTTGTCCCAAATTGTCAAATACAAAACTGCGCACTAAAGTTTTTGGTGTATAGCATATTTTAATTTTAATAGCCCTCATTTCGCTATTATTTTCCCTACATTTTTGATAAAATAATTAGTTTTTGTTGCTTTAAAACAGTGGTCGGCACGGCCCATTCCCTGTACTAGGGCCTAGCTCTGCCGCAGTGCTGCCGCCTCGCATACACTGTAAATGCTCGTGTAGGTTCGGCAACAACACTTCGGAAACAATTCGACTCGTGCTTGTCAGAAAAAAAAGGATATCAAAAAAAAAAATTAGGCCACATGTCAAAAGTACACTTCAAAATATCAAAGAAGCTAACATCGGCTATGCCGAAGTTTATATACCCTTGCAGTCCTTGGTAATAATAATTTTACATGTTTGTTTTCTGCAACTCAATTCATTAATATAAAAACAAAACAATTTTACTCTCTATTTTACAATTTGTTCTTCTTCTTCCCTCATTCCCAAAGCAAAGCAATGCACGCATACACATACAGTTTATGTAGCGTTGCGTCTGTGTGTGTATGCATGTACTCTGTTGATGACGAAAGATGTAGTAGACAGCAAGCAGCGATGCCGGCAGAGCTGGGAGCAGAGCCGATTATTATATTGACTGTAACTTGTGTTATATTGTTATATTTATCCGATCACATTCAAATTTTGGGATCTGGGGTTTTATATTCAATATTATCACATATGTAAATTTCATAGCATACTCCAATTTTTATGAAAATGTTTCTTCTAGTTCTTCTAGAGCTATATGATATAGTGGTCCGATCCTGATGGTTTTCATACTTTATTTTTCCCGGGAAATAAAAAACAGCGAAACAAAATTTCAGCCCGATAGCTCCTAAGACGGCTAAGTAAAACGCAAACGCACAGACGGACATGGCTATATCAACTCAGCTTCTCATGCTGATCAAGAATAAATATACTTTATGGGGTCGGAAACGTCTCCTTCTGTGCGTTACAAACATCTGACCAATTTTATAATACCCTCTGCATGGGTATAAGAATGTTTGCTCACAACTGAAAAGATTTATTTTTTCTCTATTGAAAATTTGGATTAGATGCGTTATTTCCCATTAAATTCCTTTAAAGCTGGTTATAATGCATTAAATATTAATTTTACATTACCTTTATTACGTAATTTAATGCATTTAAAATTTTTGGAAACATTTTAATCTAATTATTTTAGCTAAACAGTTTTTTTAGTGTAAAGCAAGAAAACGTTACGAACTTCGTGTTTGTTGTCACACACACAAATGCAAAGTCTTATTTTTGATTGTATGCGTGCCTATCACTGCTTTAAAACGACCCAATAAAAATGAGACAATGCGAATAATTCTAATGATTCGAGTGCCTTAGTACATTTCGATGCTTTGACACTCAATTTATTGCCTTTCATTTGGATTTGTCTCCTTTTTTGTTGCTTTCGCTTTCAATTTTTAGTTCTACCATTAAAACACTCCTGAAAAAAAAACAAATTCTTCATAGCATCTTAAGAGAATGACCAACTCACAACTTTAAATTAACATAATTATAAGAACTGTTCGCTAAAATTATTTTGCAGTCGCATAACATTAGAATTAAAGAACAATGAAGTAAGTCGTCTCGACGACTTAGGTATACCATACATCAGTAAAGCAAATATTTCAACTTTATTAAACAAATGCATTTTCACATGCATTTGACAAGCGTATCTTACATCTTGTTAGTATCTCGCTCACTCAATCATACGAGCACCCTAGCGCCCCCACCAATTTTTTGTCCGATTTTGATCAAATTTGGTATTTTGCTAGATTTTAGTATCAAATTTAAGTGTGCCAAATTTGCAAAATCTTTATACATACAAAATGTGTGCATTTACTAAGCGAATATACATACCAAATATGGTGTCTCTAGCTGGAATAGTTTTTGCGATAAACGCTTTTTTTAAATTGCGGGGGCGGAAAGGGGTGTGACGAAAATTTAAAATAAACTTGAACACTCTACATACTACACGAGTCTACATACCAAATTTGGTGGCTCTAGCTCTTACAGTCTCCGAGATCTAGGTGTTCATACGGACAGACGGACATGGCTTGATCGACTCGGCTGTTGATCCTGATCAAGAATATATATACTTTGTGGGGTCGGAAAAGCTTCCTTCTGCCTGTTACATACATTTTGGCGACTTTAATATACCATTTCACCCTATGGGTGTATGGTATAAAAATGTCTCAATGATTGAGAATTTTAAGGGTAAATATATTTAGTTGCTTTAAAATGTTATTGCAGCAGCCGAGCTCGATGTTATGTCAATTATCAACACTGGTCTGGTTTTCTACCTCTTTTTCACTTACGTAAGTTGTCCAACACTTATTTGGAGCAACATTTGGAGCAGTAATAGTTAACATTTAGAAAGTAATCGTTTTCAACCCTAATTTATCGATAAATCAATGTGATTGACATCAAAGTAAGCCATGGCACATACATAATAGTCAACGTGCTTACATTTTGTGTGAGGCTGCTTCAGTTGCTTGTTAGCTCTCGAGATGAGAACAACAGCAGCTCAACTTCTTTTTTTCCTTACCCATTATTTTCCCAATATATCTGTTTAATGAGATTGCAAACGCAATTAAAGCGAGTTTTATGCGTTTAAAAGTTTTTAACCAGCTTGGAAAACCACAAAATTGTTTTCACAGTTTCATTATTTTCCTTATTTTTATAGACTGCTTTACAATTATAAAATATTAAAAATAAAAAAAATAAAACCAAAGAAATTCCGTCTCCGAGAAGAACGAGGCGAAAAGGTAGCATGGGTAAATTCTGTGTAGTATTTGGCGATGCTAACCACAAAACTATTTCCACATTTTCCTTATTCATATAAACTTCCTAATAATTCTATAAAATTAAAAGGCAGTCACCATATATTGACTTCGTTGGGAATTCCGTCTCCGAAAAGAAAGATGCCAGAAGGTAGCATGGATAAATTCTGTGTAGTATTTGGCGATGCTAACTTTTTATTACTTTTGTTTATTTTAATTATCTTTCTTAAATTTTTAACATGATTTTCTAAACGGAAAGCAAAATACTAGGTATATAAATACGACCAAAGACGGATCTCTTTGAAACTCTGTCTCCGAAAAGAATGACGCCCAACATGCTGAATTGCCTCCAGGTGATGGTTAATTTATGGATCTTTTTTTCAAATTGTATTCAAAAGGTTTTTTCCTTAATAGTTTCACTGTATTTTCTTTATATTGCTGCTATCTTTTTTAATGGACTGAAATTAAACTTTAAGTTATAATTATATACATATATGCATTTTCTTGTTTTTGGTGCATTAAAAATCTGTCCTTAATTGGACAATGAATAAATTTGGTGAGATAATTGTATTAAAAGTAGTAAAATAATAACATAAATAAATAAAAATAGCTAAACTAGTAAAATAATATTAGCATTTTTCATTGTCCTTGTCGTAAAGACTTCCAAAATCCTTACCAAAAATTGTATTACGTTAGTACATATTTAATTTGTGTTATAATTTATATCTTTTTCCCGCATGTTATTTCAAGTGATGAAAAAATAGTATTCCGTGGCGATATGTATGTCATGTATTCATATTAATATATGTTATTCTCTGCACATTATTCATATGCATCAATTCGATCATTTCCTCACGCACCCGTGTTTATTCCTTTAATTTATCGATAATTCAATGTGATTGACATCGAAGTAAGCCAAGGCCCATACCTAATAATTAACTTGCTAGCAGTTTGTGCGAGGCTCCTTCAGTTGCTTGTTTGCTCTCGAGATGAGAGCAGCAGCAGCTCAACTTCTTTTTTCCTTACCCAAAGCATTATTCCCGATATATCTGTTTAATGGGAATGCAAAAGCAATTAAAGCGAGTTTTATGCGTTTAAAGGCTTTTAATCAGTTTAGAAAACCACAAAACTGTTTCTACATTTTCCTTATTCATATACATACCCTTTCTAGTAATTCTATAAAATTAAAAGACAGTCACCATATATTGACTTCGTTGGGAATTCCGTCTCCGAAAAAAATGAGGCGAGGAAATAGCATGGAAATATTCTATGAGTATTTGGTGATGCCAACTTTTTATTACGTTTGCCTATTTTAATTATCTCGCTTATAATTCAAAAATAATGTTTCAATCGGAAAGCAAACTACTAAGTATATAAATACGGTTGAGGACGGTTCTCTTTGACTTTGGAGACGATCTCCGTGGATTCAGTTTGTCGGAAACTGAGTTTCCGAAAAGAAAGACTCCGTAAAACATACTAAGTGGCTTTTTGTCCTTAATAGTTTCCCGGGTTCATCTTAAATATTACTGCTACATTTTCATTGATTGAAATTATTCTATCCTTTCTGTTATTGCCTCGATATTTCGATCTTTTTACTGATGTATTTATAATCTCAAAAATTCAAACAACAAATTTCATTTCAAAAACAAAAGGTCCCAAATTTTATATTTATCAAATAATTAACACAAGTTTCATACTTGAAACTAATATTTTAATTTTTTTTTTGTTTTTTTTTGGTACAAATTTGAGAGCTGCATGAATGATAGCAAAATCAATTCGAGTTAACAACATTCAAAACCAAATGAATGAATTAAATGACTTTGGAAGACAACTTCAAGTAAATGAGTGTGCGACGTATAAATCAGTCGCAAACATTCAAACGAAACAAAACGAATTGAATGAGTTAGAAAGTGAGACAATGAGTTGCTATGATTCGAATGCATTCGAATCCCAATTTTGATTTTAGTATTTAGAATTTGTATTGTACATTTCTGTGATTACTTTACGAGAAAACTAGTGTGGTCAGTGGCTCAGTGGGAACCTACTCAGACTACAATACTGTTGTTATTGGGTTCAAACCAAACGCCCTAAAGAAATAGAGAAGAATTTTTTTTCCAACTAGTGAAGTAATATTAAAAGGTAGATCCATTGTGTATATGATGGATTAGAGAATATTATTTCTTATGATATATTAGATAGCCTTATTTATGTTTTCTCAGTTCGTGGCAACTAGGAGTCTAATTTAGAAAATTAGATTTTACAAGATTTGTCCCAAATTGTCAAATACAAAACTGCGCACTAAAGTTTTTGGTGTATAGCATATTTTAATTTTAATAGCCCTCATTTCGCTATTATTTTCCCTACATTTTTGATAAAATAATTAGTTTTTGTTGCTTTAAAACAGTGGTCGGCACGGCCCATTCCCTGTACTAGGGCCTAGCTCTGCCGCAGCGCTGCCGCCTCGCATACACTGTAAATGCTCGTGTAGGTTCGGCAACAACACTTCGGAAACAATTCGACTCGTGCTTGTCAGAAAAAAAAGGATATCAAAAAAAAAAATTAGGCCACATGTCAAAAGTACACTTCAAAATATCAAAGAAGCTAACATTGGCTATGCCGAAGTTTATATACCCTTGCAGTCCTTGGTAATAATAATTTTACATGTTTGTTTTCTGCAACTCAATTCATTAATATAAAAACAAAACAATTTTACTCTCTATTTTACAATTTGTTCTTCTTCTTCCCTCATTCCCAAAGCAAAGCAATGCACGCATACACATACAGTTTATGTAGCGTTGCGTCTGTGTGTGTATGCATGTACTCTGTTGATGACGAAAGATGTAGTAGACAGCAAGCAGCGATGCCGGCAGAGCTGGGAGCAGAGCCGATTATTATATTGACTGTAACTTGTGTTATATTGTTATATTTATCCGATCACATTCAAATTTTGGGATCTGGGGTTTTATATTCAATATTATCACATATGTAAATTTCATAGCATACTCCAATTTTTATGAAAATGTTTCTTCTAGTTCTTCTAGAGCTATATGATATAGTGGTCCGATCCTGATGGTTTTCATACTTTATTTTTCCCGGGAAATAAAAAACAGCGAAAAAAAATTTCAGCCCGATAGCTCCTAAGACGGCTAAGTAAAACGCAAACGCACAGACGGACATGGCTATATCAACTCAGCTTCTCATGCTGATCAAGAATAAATATACTTTATGGGGTCGGAAACGTCTCCTTCTGTGCGTTACAAACATCTGACCAATTTTATAATACCCTCTGCATGGGTATAAGAATGTTTGCTCACAACTGAAAAGATTTATTTTTTCTCTATTGAAAATTTGGATTAGATGCGTTATTTCCCATTAAATTCCTTTAAAGCTGGTTATAATGCATTAAATATTAATTTTACATTACCTTTATTACGTAATTTAATGCATTTAAAATTCTTCGAAACATTTTAATCTGATTATTTTAGCTAAACAGTTTTTTTCGTGTAAAGCAAGAAAACGTTTCGAACTTCGTGTTTGTTGTCACACACACAAATGCAAAGTTTTATTTTTGATTGTATGCGTGCCTATCCCTGCTTTAAAACGACCCAATAAAAATGAGACAATGCGAATAATTCTAATGATTCGAGTGCCTTAGTACATTTCGATGCTTTGACACTCAATTCATGGCCTTTCATTTGGATTTGTCTCCTTTTTTGTTGCTTTCGCTTCGAATTTTTAGTTCTACCATTAAAACACTCCTGAGAAAAAAACAAATTCTTCATAGCATCTTAAGAGAATGACCAACTCACAACTTTAAATTAACATAATTATAAGAACTGTTCGCTAAAATTATTTTGCAGTCGCATAACATTAGAATTAAAGAACAATGAAGTAAGTCGTCTCGACGACTTAGGTATACCATACATCAGTAAAGCAAATATTTCAACTTTATTAAACAAATGCATTTTCACATGCATTTGACAAGCGTATCTTACATCTTGTTAGTATCTCGCTCACTCAATCATACGAGCACCCTAGCGCCCCCACCAATTTTTTGTCCGATTTTGATCAAATTTGGTATTTTGCTAGATTTTAGTATCAAATTTAAGTGTGCCAAATTTGCAAAATCTTTATACATACAAAATGTGTGCATTTACTAAGCGAATATACATACCAAATATGGTGTCTCTAGCTGGAATAGTTTTTGCGATAAACGCTTTTTTTAAATTGCGGGGGCGGAAAGGGGTGTGACGAAAATTTAAAATAAACTTGAACACTCTACATACTACACGAGTCTACATACCAAATTTGGTGGCTCTAGCTCTTACAGTCTCCGAGATCTAGGTGTTCATACGGACAGACGGACATGGCTTGATCGACTCGGCTGTTGATCCTGATCAAGAATATATATACTTTGTGGGGTCGGATAAGCTTCCTTCTGCCTGTTACATACATTTTGGCGACTTTAATATACCATTTCACCCTATGGGTGTATGGTATAAAAATGTCTCAATGATTGAGAATTTTAAGGGTAAATATATTTAGTTGCTTTAAAATGTTATTGCAGCAGCCGAGCTCGATGTTATGTCAATTATCAACACTGGTCTGGTTTTCTACCTCTTTTTCACTTACGTAAGTTGTCCAACACTTATTTGGAGCAACATTTGGAGCAGTAATAGTTAACATTTAGAAAGTAATCGTTTTCAACCCTAATTTATCGATAAATCAATGTGATTGACATCAAAGTAAGCCATGGCACATACATAATAGTCAACGTGCTTACATTTTGTGTGAGGCTGCTTCAGTTGCTTGTTAGCTCTCGAGATGAGAACAACAGCAGCTCAACTTCTTTTTTTCCTTACCCATTATTTTCCCAATATATCTGTTTAATGAGATTGCAAACGCAATTAAAGCGAGTTTTATGCGTTTAAAGGTTTTTAACCAGCTTGGAAAACCACAAAATTGTTTTCACAGTTTCATTATTTTCCTTATTTTTATAGACTGCTTTACAATTATAAAATATTAAAAATAAAAAAAATAAAACCAAAGAAATTCCGTCTCCGAGAAGAACGAGGCGAAAAGGTAGCATGGGTAAATTCTGTGTAGTATTTGGCGATGCTAACCACAAAACTATTTCCACATTTTCCTTATTCATATAAACTTCCTAATAATTCTATAAAATTAAAAGGCAGTCACCATATATTGACTTCGTTGGGAATTCCGTCTCCGAAAAGAAAGATGCCAGAAGGTAGCATGGATAAATTCTGTGTAGTATTTGGCGATGCTAACTTTTTATTACTTTTGTTTATTTTAATTATCTTTCTTAAATTTTTAACATGATTTTCTAAACGGAAAGCAAAATACTAGGTATATAAATACGACCAAAGACGGATCTCTTTGAAACTCTGTCTCCGAAAAGAATGACGCCCAACATGCTGAATTGCCTCCAGGTGATGGTTAATTTATGGATCTTTTTTTCAAATTGTATTCAAAAGGTTTTTTCCTTAATAGTTTCACTGTATTTTCTTTATATTGCTGCTATCTTTTTTAATGGACTGAAATTAAACTTTAAGTTATAATTATATACATATATGCATTTTCTTGTTTTTGGTGCATTAAAAATCTGTCCTTAATTGGACAATGAATAAATTTGGTGAGATAATTGTATTAAAAGTAGTAAAATAATAACATAAATAAATAAAAATAGCTAAACTAGTAAAATAATATTAGCATTTTTCATTGTCCTTGTCGTAAAGACTTCCAAAATCCTTACCAAAAATTGTATTACGTTAGTACATATTTAATTTGTGTTATAATTTATATCTTTTTCCCGCATGTTATTTCAAGTGATGAAAAAATAGTATTCCGTGGCGATATGTATGTCATGTATTCATATTAATATATGTTATTCTCTGCACATTATTCATATGCATCAATTCGATCATTTCCTCACGCACCCGTGTTTATTCCTTTAATTTATCGATAATTCAATGTGATTGACATCGAAGTAAGCCAAGGCCCATACCTAATAATTAACTTGCTAGCAGTTTGTGCGAGGCTCCTTCAGTTGCTTGTTTGCTCTCGAGATGAGAGCAGCAGCAGCTCAACTTCTTTTTTCCTTACCCAAAGCATTATTCCCGATATATCTGTTTAATGGGAATGCAAAAGCAATTAAAGCGAGTTTTATGCGTTTAAAGGCTTTTAATCAGTTTAGAAAACCACAAAACTGTTTCTACATTTTCCTTATTCATATACATACCCTTTCTAGTAATCAAAAACAAAAGGTCCCAAATTTTATATTTATCAAATAATTAACACAAGTTTCATACTTGAAACTAATATTTTAATTTTTTTTTTGTTTTTTTTTGGTACAAATTTGAGAGCTGCATGAATGATAGCAAAATCAATTCGAGTTAACAACATTCAAAACCAAATGAATGAATTAAATGACTTTGGAAGACAACTTCAAGTAAATGAGTGTGCGACGTATAAATCAGTCGCAAACATTCAAACGAAACAAAACGAATTGAATGAGTTAGAAAGTGAGACAATGAGTTGCTATGATTCGAATGCATTCGAATCCCAATTTTGATTTTAGTATTTAGAATTTGTATTGTACATTTCTGTGATTACTTTACGAGAAAACTAGTGTGGTCAGTGGCTCAGTGGGAACCTACTCAGACTACAATACTGTTGTTATTGGGTTCAAACCAAACGCCCTAAAGAAATAGAGAAGAATTTTTTTTCCAACTAGTGAAGTAATATTAAAAGGTAGATCCATTGTGTATATGATGGATTAGAGAATATTATTTCTTATGATATATTAGATAGCCTTATTTATGTTTTCTCAGTTCGTGGCAACTAGGAGTCTAATTTAGAAAATTAGATTTTACAAGATTTGTCCCAAATTGTCAAATACAAAACTGCGCACTAAAGTTTTTGGTGTATAGCATATTTTAATTTTAATAGCCCTCATTTCGCTATTATTTTCCCTACATTTTTGATAAAATAATTAGTTTTTGTTGCTTTAAAACAGTGGTCGGCACGGCCCATTCCCTGTACTAGGGCCTAGCTCTGCCGCAGCGCTGCCGCCTCGCATACACTGTAAATGCTCGTGTAGGTTCGGCAACAACACTTCGGAAACAATTCGACTCGTGCTTGTCAGAAAAAAAAGGATATCAAAAAAAAAAATTAGGCCACATGTCAAAAGTACACTTCAAAATATCAAAGAAGCTAACATTGGCTATGCCGAAGTTTATATACCCTTGCAGTCCTTGGTAATAATAATTTTACATGTTTGTTTTCTGCAACTCAATTCATTAATATAAAAACAAAACAATTTTACTCTCTATTTTACAATTTGTTCTTCTTCTTCCCTCATTCCCAAAGCAAAGCAATGCACGCATACACATACAGTTTATGTAGCGTTGCGTCTGTGTGTGTATGCATGTACTCTGTTGATGACGAAAGATGTAGTAGACAGCAAGCAGCGATGCCGGCAGAGCTGGGAGCAGAGCCGATTATTATATTGACTGTAACTTGTGTTATATTGTTATATTTATCCGATCACATTCAAATTTTGGGATCTGGGGTTTTATATTCAATATTATCACATATGTAAATTTCATAGCATACTCCAATTTTTATGAAAATGTTTCTTCTAGTTCTTCTAGAGCTATATGATATAGTGGTCCGATCCTGATGGTTTTCATACTTTATTTTTCCCGGGAAATAAAAAACAGCGAAAAAAAATTTCAGCCCGATAGCTCCTAAGACGGCTAAGTAAAACGCAAACGCACAGACGGACATGGCTATATCAACTCAGCTTCTCATGCTGATCAAGAATAAATATACTTTATGGGGTCGGAAACGTCTCCTTCTGTGCGTTACAAACATCTGACCAATTTTATAATACCCTCTGCATGGGTATAAGAATGTTTGCTCACAACTGAAAAGATTTATTTTTTCTCTATTGAAAATTTGGATTAGATGCGTTATTTCCCATTAAATTCCTTTAAAGCTGGTTATAATGCATTAAATATTAATTTTACATTACCTTTATTACGTAATTTAATGCATTTAAAATTCTTCGAAACATTTTAATCTGATTATTTTAGCTAAACAGTTTTTTTCGTGTAAAGCAAGAAAACGTTTCGAACTTCGTGTTTGTTGTCACACACACAAATGCAAAGTTTTATTTTTGATTGTATGCGTGCCTATCCCTGCTTTAAAACGACCCAATAAAAATGAGACAATGCGAATAATTCTAATGATTCGAGTGCCTTAGTACATTTCGATGCTTTGACACTCAATTCATGGCCTTTCATTTGGATTTGTCTCCTTTTTTGTTGCTTTCGCTTCGAATTTTTAGTTCTACCATTAAAACACTCCTGAGAAAAAAACAAATTCTTCATAGCATCTTAAGAGAATGACCAACTCACAACTTTAAATTAACATACTTGAAGGAACTGTTCGCTAAAATTATTTTGCAGTCGCATAACATTAGAATTAAAGAACAAAAATTGATTTCCTAAACGTTTTGCCGCCTTAAAAATTCTTATACTGACCTTCTTAAGATTTTATCTGGTAATGTGTTTAATCTCTTAATCAATCTGAAATATATATATAAAAAACAAAAATATTCTTTTTTTTTTAATCCAGTTTATATTGAGAAAGATTGAATTGTAAATTTATTAAGACTAGACTAGATAAAAACGACAATTCCAATCGATAAGAGATAAGGGATATAGGTTCTTGCAAATTGTGGTCCATATAGAGGGCATAAAACTTCCTTAAGGTTTACCATTCCCTTTATTTCCAATTAATTCCCATAACTTAAATGGAAAATTATTGTATATGTATGTTTTTTCTTTTTGTTTCAAAAAACTTAGAAAAGAAAAACTTGTAACTAGTAACGAATTCAGGAGGTCCAGACTTTCCCGATATTGAAAAACTATAATACTTCGTGCAAGACACGACCAAAACGTATACCTGGCAGTTTTTATAGTTTTTTTTTTTCTTTATTATGGATTACTTATTGATATTGTATTATCCCTAATGGTATAAATCGTCCATTTTGACTTTTATTTATTCGATTGGAATTTCCTATGCGAATATATATGGACAAGCGTAATTCAATTTTGTTTCTCAAATATTTCTCGTGAAATTTCTACTTTATATGCTTATGTACAATAGTGCACTTTATAAAGGATTTTCCTAAAAAGTCGCTAGCCCTTTAGAAAATTTTATTGCAACAAATTGTAGGTTGTTGAAATCAAATGGTATCGGACATTTTTTTCTAAAAGTACACCTATTTCGGGTTTTTAAAGTTAGCTCGTTTTTTTACGAGTTTTAGTTTGTCATACGAGCTAAATATGACTTATGTATATATCATTATTTATTATGGAAATATTGTTAATGCTTAAATAAATTCATTTTATGAATTTTAAATAACCCAAAATACCATGTTCAGCTCCAGTTTTCATTACACTAAGCCCTTTTTAGAGTTGTTTTAAAAATATTTTTAATTTATAATTATTTTTTGTAAGAATAATAATTGTAAAATTAATTTAAAACGAAAAATATATTTAGAAACAAGGCAAATTAGAAACGAGTTCTTTTTGGTTGGTGTTCACTTTCTTCTTCTTTAATTTGGAATATTTTTTGCCTATCTTATACTGTATCTTATATGTATAAACATTGTAGAGGGATGAGAACTTATTGTTTGCATAGGTAAATCGTAAATTATATCTGTTAATTAGGTCACAACTGGTTCCATTTTATACATAAGTGCTTATATTTTTTCCATCATCTTTAAATTGATATCAAAAGCATCGATCGAGCATCTTCTGTACAAATGTAAAAACTAAAAGAAGTTACACTTCTTAACCGCCTACCATACATATGTACATATATCATTCGTTCATTTTTCCCCCATATTTTGATGACCTGCTCTTGATAAGAAAAGATGCAGCAACAGCAGCGGCAGCAGCAGCCGCCCTTCCATCATGGCAATTGCTGCTTCAACTGCAAGTCAAATGAAGCGAGCGGGAAGAGTTGCCTAGTTCTTTATTTGAGAGAGGGGGCCATGCTTAGGTCGGTGGGTTAAGGCAAGGGCCAAACATCAGGGAAAGGAAAAGGCAAAGCAAAGGCAGTGGCAGTGGCAGTGGCAAGCAGCAGAAGCAGTAATAGCAGCACGCGACCAAAGCGTCACATGTGCCGCAATCCGAATGCAGCTGCGAAAACGCCAAGAACGTTGACTTTGTGGAAATCAGAGAAAAAATACAATACAGAAAAGAAAACTAAGGAAAAGGCACAAGACCATCATAATGATGATGATGATGATGTTAATGATGTTTATGTGTGGAACTTGATGCTGCATATATTGTATGTACGTATGTATGTATATGTGTTTAGGGTTATGCGGGGGAGCAAGAAGTTTTTTTGGGGGGGAGGTTGCAGTTTTACAGGGATAACCGCAGTCTGTTTGCAGCTGTGTAAGTGTGTGTGTGTGTGTGTGTGTGTGTGTGTGTTCGTGTGTGTGTGGGTAGGCGCACACCTTTTGACTTTGATTTGAAGCCAAAACAATTACAGCAAAGGGAAAAACTAAAAGAGAGAGCGAGAGATAGAGAGAGAGAGAGAGAAAAAAGCATATTCAATTAATGCAACGACGAAAGCTTCTGTCAACCCTCGGTTTGGGCACTGCCCTAACACAACATCATCATCATCATCGCAGCGGAGCATCCAACTGGGTCACTGACCTATCAAGTGCAAGACCTATTGAGCAGGCAGCAAGCAAAAGAGCGAGAGAGCGAGATACACATACATACACACACATACATTGAGAGAAGTGGAGAAAGAGAGACCAAGAGAGAGAGAGAGAGAGAGAGAGATAGGGCACCGGCTGTGGCAAATGTGGCAGCAAATGTTGCCGAGTGAAACAAAAAACAAAAACAGAGGAACACAAAAAAAAAACACTGCTATACAGAAATGGGGGGAAAAGCATAAAAACGAAAGCGCAGGCGAACAAAAAATTAAAATAAACGAAGAGGGCGCCCCATCATTCGAATTCTACTCCCCCACACATCCTCTACCCCTATACATATTGCCAACATCCTCGTTCCTATCTGGCATTCGCCTCCATCCAACCTCTTCTGCCCCCTCTTCCTTCTCAGCAGCATCATCGTGTTGGAGCTTGGCTTGTGGAAAAAGTGTTGCCAGGCAAGTCAAGGGCAGGGCATTTTCTCTCTCTTCTCTCAAGGGATGGGTGGCAAAGGGTAAGGTGCCATAGAATGGTATGGAGGGTAGGTAGAATAGGGTAGGAGCGGCTGATGGTGGCGTATGTGCGCACACTTTAGGTGTCAAAGTGGCGCAGAGGAACTTGCCGCGGGCAGCGAAACAAAATTTCTTCACTTCTTTTTTTGCCTGCTTCTTGTTGTTGTTGTTGTTGTTGTTGAGTTTGTTGTGCATGTTCTTTGAGTATAAATGTGGCAATTTTATTTACATTTTGCCTTAACTTTGGCAGGTTGCCTGTATCATCATCCTATGGAATGATGAATCTTGTTGCCGTAGATGGAGAAGATGAGTTGGTTAGGTCAAAGGCAAAGTGGGACGACAATTCTCTTCTCCTCCTTCTATATTTTTTTCTTTCTCGGAATTCAATTGAGGTAATTTCTGTAGGGTAAATAGCGTGAAAGGGTTAGACCACTGCCTAAAGTAGTTGAAAGAAGGAAAGTTGCCACTTTCCCTCCCTCCAAAAGGATGCTGAATGGACAACACTTAAGGGAGAAGGGGAGCCTTATGCCTCTTATCCTTTTAAGGCTTTCAAGACAAAAGGGTGTCGTGCAAGCCTTAAACATCCAAAAAGACTAATTTTTGTTTAGAAGATCTAGTAATGATAACAAATTGCAATCGCAATTTAAGGGAAAGCATTCAACTCTGCTAGTAATGTAAAAATTAAGATGTCCCAAAAACAATACCATAAGGAAAAAGCACCTATCCACTTACCCTTTTGAACCCCTTAAGAACTCCAACGTCTTATCATTTAAATATGTGTCGGAGATTAAATTAGGCATTTCTAATACTTTTAAGGCGAATTGATCAGTGTTGAGTAATGAATAACATGACTGATGTATAACTGTTTAACACTAGATATGTGCGACAGTATGGGCTGCCATCGAGTGTGGCTCAGTGTGCGGTTGAGAGAATTCATTCTTAATTCCTTCTGGAATTCAACCTGAACGCACGACGAGACTTGCTGCACCAACCTAGTGACAAAAATGGAAGCCAATAATGAAAACAACGATTCAGGAATCCCTGAAATCCTCAACTCGCCGATATATGTATATTGTATATAACTATAACTATCTCATAACCGTAATCCTCATCTTTAAATATAAATATAAAATAAATATTTCTCTTAGCCTTAGCTAACTTATAAATTGGGCGTAATTTGCAATTACTGTTCAATTCAGATTATATTCATTTTCAAGATACGCAGTTTACCAGTTGCATTTAAAATAAGATTCATCTGGGTTATGGTTCTTTTTTTTTGGGGAATTTTAATTTCATTTAAAGGGCTTTTTCTTTATTTCTCTGTGTTTTATTTTGTGTTTGTGTATAAATTGTTGTGGTTTTTTGAAATGTTGTACCTACAACAAAAAAACAGTAAATTTTAAATCAACTACAAAATTAAATGTGTAATGAAGTTTCTAAGCATTTGAATAAATGATTCTGTAAGTGATTAATAAATATTTCAGCTTTATATGTCCTCGAGAATTCTGGTTAACTTTTAATTTTTCATCAACTTTTCGACAATGTTCATTTGCTTAATAAAAGTCACCACAGAAAATGCCAATTTAGCCACCTTCGGTAGAATGAAAAAGAAACCAAACATTTAGTTCAAGAACAAATGATTTCTAAAATTTAATTACCTTGATATTGGTTTGCATGCAAATGGGAAATATCGATCCAGCGGTAAAAGTAATCGGTTGCTGAGCATTATGAATGAACTGAATGAGAGTCGATTTATAGCGACGACTTGATCCAATCCAATTTGAATGAAATAAAGCCAAAGCTAATCGGTCGCAATCGTTTATAATTAGGTCACAAACGTAACAAAATGGAAATGTCTGAGACATCAATCCAAATATATATACAACACATAACAATCCAATCCAACAGTCAGCGAAAAAGAATAAATTGACTAAAGTACAGCCCAAAATAGCGCCAATCAGTATAAATTGAACAAAAGTATTAAATGAAAATAGTAATCGCACTACGTCGGCGTATCTAAACAAAGAGAACAAATGTGAAACTTTATCATTTCAAGTCCCATTTAATACATACTCCAAAATAAGTTTATGCTGCGTTATGCATTTAGTTAGTTCATCATAGCTTTCCTGCTCTGTCTCTTCGGGATTTGTCCGGAGTTGTTGAACCCTTTTTCGGAGATTTTTCAAGTGAACTCTCAACAATAAGCAATAAATGACATTAAAAACATCCATGAGCAGCTGTTGTACAATTGCAAATGATAGAATGATAATTTCTATACTGGAGACAATCCATAGATTCGTTGTGCTCGATCGCCAATCGATAAATGGATTATAAAGTCGCCATGGTGGCATTTTATGAAGGGCGCCGTTCAGAAACGATAATACAAAATAGCCGTAATAGAGAAACGAATATATTATAAAGATTACATTGCATCGTGTAACCCAATAACGAATCGTATGACGATCCGCTTTATTCACACAGAATTCATCCAAACGCTCCAGAAGGTTCTTGGTTTTTTCGTATTTAGGTAGATATAGGTACAGTGCCAGAATTTTTAAAGAACATCCTGCATCATTCAATACAGTTTCTAGCAATGTTAAATACTCGCCAGGCTTATAATCTTTGATGTCCTTGACACAACCCATTATCATTCCAAAAGGCAAATATACAATACACCAAATTATTACCAGTCCTCTAAACATCAAGTACAACTTTCGTCCTTTCGATGGCGGCAACCAACCAACCGCAGTCATTCCATACTCGAAATAGGTAAAGGCATCTGTAGATGATTTCATATCTTGCGGTCCAGGGTTCCTCAATAGCTCAAATATCATTGTTGTTGTTTCACCTTTAATTTTCTATTGTTTAACTTCCTTTTGATTTTCTTATGTAACTGTGAAAAATCATTAGAATCCTCTAGTATTTATAACATTTACTATCGCAAAGTTTACGCAACTTGCTAATCAATTAGCAACACTTGTGCTGACTGTAGAAGTTTACCCACAATTAAACAGAATATTTGATGCAATAAACGATTTTTGTACCATTCAACCATAGGAAGAAACGGTATATTAAAGCCGATAAAATGTATTTTAAAGACAGACTTGTCCGTCCGTATGAACGCCGAGATCTCGGACACTTAATGACCTAGAGCCATCAAATTTGGTTAGTGTAGAATGAACGATGATCAAGTTCATTTATAATTCATTTTGAAAAATTTAATATACCCGGTCACCTTATTAATGCACGGTACAAGGAGTACAGTCTTAAAGGTCTTAAGGTCACAAATATTCTGCCTAGACATACAAATAAGTATGTGTAGTGCTCGGGATTTGCTGAGAGGTCCGGTGAGAAATATATCAGAATGTCAATTAATTAAATAATAATGATTATCCTGATTGTAAGTTGTGATGACACTATTATTCATCTCATAACCAATAGTCGATTATTTTGCTCAAGCTAAAAACAAATAAGAGCCAAGTAGAGCCCAATTAGGAAGAGCTCAACCTTTTTATATATGTATGTACATATGTTTATATCTTGGAGTTAAAACGACATCATGTTTTGCCACTAAACTTATATATATGTATGCTTTATGGATAAATATTTCAAAACGAACCAAAAAAAATTTTAAAAAATCATTTCCAGTTTTCTTTGCTTAACCGTGATTAATAACACTGTGATAGTTTTTTTCAAAAAGACATGGCAAAATCCAAGAGGTTGCCCTATTTCGGGTCCTGCGAATCGCACGGTGGTTTCATACACATACGATTAATTTTGCAACTCAATAATCGATTAATCTTTTTTCTTGCCATCACTAAAATTGTAACGATTTATTGTTGTTGTTGGATCATGTGTTGAACTAGTGTGGGAACGTGTTCTCTTCCAAGTGTTCTTTTTTGGTCTCGTTGTCGTTTTCTATTTTCTTCACTTGATCCTTATTGCTCACTTGCTCTTAATTTTAACACTCACTCATAAGCAAGCCTACACTGGTCCACGTTATCGGAAATAGCTGTTCACGTGATCATTTTTGCTAATTTGTAAGGTGTAATTGTTAAAAGAATTTACAATGCTTATGCTGAGCAACTGAGTAGATAGCTGAATGAAGTGAACGAAAATGAAAAATAACAAGATAACAAAATGAGCAATATTTAACCAACACTAATATGGACTGAAAAAGTACTTTTGGCTGGTGGGACGCAAATCGATCCTAAAGCCAGTATGGACCTATGGAGTGCTGACCTGGGGCACTGCCAGTAGTATGTCTTGCATGAAAATTATTCAGCGGTTTCAGAACAAAATACTGAGAATTACGTCTTCTACAACAAACGCGTAGATCCACAGGACGTTGGGAATCGCATGGGTGAAGGCAGAAATCGCCAGACTTATCTAGATAGGCACACCAGCCCCTGGCCATCAATTTGCTGGACAACACCATCTCGACAAGGCGCCTAAGACGACACCATACCCTTAACCTCACACAAAAGGAAAGTAGGTTGTCAAAAAAAAAAACTTTTTTCGTAGCTTAAAACAAATTTCTTCGTTAGCAAACGATTGCTTCTAAACTGTTTCTATTACTTATAATGCCTTGGATGAAAACGTTCCCTTATAAAAATATAGTTCCTTTACTAATTTCTTTATCGTACCTTTTAATGATCGTTGTCGTTTAGATTTAGTAGTTTGATTTTCATCGCTCGATGCTCCATGTATGTACAGTGAGTCCAAAAAATATTGGCACACTTGAAAAATCCAACTTCTAAGAGCTGTAACTTTTTTGTTAACACAGCTAGAAGTAAATGAAACATTACATTTATTAAACTCATATATTATATTTAATCTTGAACAAAAAAAAAATTAAATTTCAGCTTTGGTTAATTTGCAATATACAAAAATGTAAATATAGGCATAAATTTTCATCAAAAAAGTTTTGGCACAAGAAACGTAATCAGTTTTATCCAAAGCAACTGAAACACGCTAATATTTTGTTGGTCCTCCTTCGACCCCAAACGTTCCTTCATGCTGTTTACCAATTTGGGTGCCTTTCATTAGTTTGTTTTATCAAAGTTGTTCAACTTTTTGATTTCTAAAATATTGTATCGAATTGATTGTCGATGTCATTATAAAACAATTTGAAACTATCAATTCTCGATTAGAAGGTTCTTTTTGTTATTTCTGAGTTTAAAGCCTCTTTTCATCGGCTGATAGATCTTAAACTAGAACTTTCCCCTTTGCTCCACCCCCAACAAACATGTCTACTTGAGTTTGTATGTGTGTGTGTGTGTGTTTCTGCTCTCGGTTTCTCGGTTAAGTGACTGACAGGCAAGCGCTTAATTTAACGGTAATTTGTGTAGAACACTCCAATAGAAGAAGAGGGGTAAAAGAAGAAAAAGAAGAAGAGCTCAGCTTGCAACTGCGGCTTCTGCTTCTGCTTTTGCTGCTGGGCTGTCTTGGCTGCGGTCGCTGTTGGCGCTGCGCAGGCGCACAATTTACAGTTGTTTAGCCTCTGCCAATGGCTACGCCTAATTGGTTGCTCTCTTGTACGCAGTTGTTGTTGTTGCTGTTGGTACTTATTGTAAATATGAATTATTATTATTATTTTTTTTTTTGCCTTCGTCTTATTATTAAAGCGGGCGAGTTTATCTCTTTTTTCCCCATTTTTGCCTCCTTTTTTTCGTCACAGAAATAAATTTATTTGTTTTCATTATTGTTGTTGTTATTGCAGAAATTGTGTAATAAATAATTTACGCTGGCTTTTGCAGCGTGCCACATAATCATATTCAATAACGAATGCGTACTTAAAATTTAGCGATACGACTATAAAAATACCGTTTAAAATTTATGCCAAAGTATAAATTTTAGATGAAGCATTTTGCTTTTAATTATCGTTCTCCTTTTCCTTTCAAACAAAAGGATTCTAAATAGGTGTTACTTCAATATTTAAACCATTTTCTCCATCTTTCTCATCTCTCTTCGTTTCTGTAAGATCTCATAGAACTCAAAATGTGGGTTGATTGGCGAAAAATCCTTGAAAGTATTTTTTAAAAGATCAGAAATACATTTTTGAAGTGTTAGTTTTCCATTTATTCAACTAATTTTAATATGTACATTTGATTTCTAATATACTAAAAGTTAAAACTTAATGCTACATAAGCAATGTCTACTTAAATATACAATACATACATACATATATTAGCTATTTCTGCTCAACGAATATGTATGTACACATTGCAGGATTCATTTTCTGGATTAAAGGCTTTAAAAATAAGTTCTTAAAATGTACATATGTATGTATGTAAATACATACATATTAAAGACACCAAACAAAAGACTCCAACATCCTTTGCTAAAATTTGGAATCTTTAATATATACTTACTTCATTTGAGACTAGGTCATAATGTCATATCTCAATTGATTTTATAACAAATCTTAATATACCTTTTCCATATACGCACACGGTATGGCACGACCACTTGGACTTGGCTTGGCTGGGCTGGACTGGGGTTGGGTTTGGGTTTGGGGTTGTGGTTGGGGTTGGAGCCGTAAACGGGCCACAAAGTCAGCGTCAGGCCTCTGAGCCTCAGACCCGTTTAACACTCTTTGGGTCGGTGACCCAGAAATGTCAACAGGGAAGTCGTTTAATTTTGCTTTTCAACTCGATTTGTTTTTATGGGTTTTGTTTTCTTTTTTTTTTTTGCAAAAAGTGAAGTTGTTGTTATTCTTCATTATTTTTTTTTTATGGTTTACGAGCTTTAATAAATTCTTTTTAGATAATTTTAATTTCATCACATGAAAAATGGTCACAAACATTATGCTGATTGTGCTAAAATTACAACAAACAAAATCCAATGGCACTCAATTTGATGACGACTCTTGTGCCTCTCATATTACGCCTAATCGGTTTCAAAATGCAAAAAAAAAAAAAATTCACAAAAAAAGAAGGAGTATACATACAAACATACATATGTGGAATCATTCTCCCCCGTAACACTTTTTTAGTCAGCTACGTTCCCCGCAAAAGTAATTGGAATCCCCACAAAATAAAAAGGGCCAACAGCAGCAGAAGAGTCTGATAAAAGAGGCAAACAAAAATCGAGCCCCTTTTTTCAGTTTTACTTCATTTATATTATGCCTACCCTAACCAAATCAAAGGGTATATATGTACATTTTGGCATTTTATGGTATCTAAATTAATCAAGGATATGTAGGATACGTATAGAGAGACTTAACATAAAGTTGCATATACTGAATTATAAATTATTAATTCAAAATAGCCAAATTTTTAGGTACAATTTAAAAGATTTTAACATTATTCTGTCTAAAAAGGGTAAAAGGAGGACGGTTTCAATCTATGACTCTTTCTCTCAGAGTTTTTTCTTGGTTCTTGTTGCATGCTTATTCATGTTCACATGTTTTTTTGAATTTCATCATCTTGGGCAATCCTTGCAACATAATTACTCGTATCTGTGAGTTTGGTAAGGGATTTTATACAAGTGCTTTATTTGTATGTGTTTGACCTTCTTTAACTGCACCTCAGTTGAGTTGAGGCTAAGAGATAAATAATTTTGATATAGTCCTATTTCCCCTTTTTATTTTTCATACTACTCAAGTCCTACTAATTATTTCTTTTATGAACATAAAATTGATTCAAGTGAGCCAGTTTACAGTCAAAGAGAGGGAGAGAGAGAGTGAGAGAGGAGAGAGAAAGAGATGGCGCAGGAGGGGAGCAGTAAAGGCATGTGAAACTGGTTTGCAATATGAACAGAGAATTTTGGAATATGGTGAAATTGCCAAACAAGTGGATAAAAATCAAGAAAATAAAATAAAAAAATTGCCCTAAAACAAATTATTAATCAGTTTTAGAATGTTTTACAAAACCTAATATAATCTTACGACTTAAGCTTAAAAACTTTTGCTGAACTTATAATTTTGTGTAAATTTATTAACAATAATAATAATTGTTAATGATTTAGTCGATTTTTGGTTATATGTATGTAGTATTAATGTAATATAAGCAATATTCGCTTTGATATATGTATGTGTACATACATATGTATGTATGTACCATTATCATTTATTAAATTTTCTCATTTACTACCAATTTCAAAATCTACTCCTATTTTGTGTTGTCTACTACGCTTTTTGGCGCCTAAAAAAAACGTATTCTCCCCCATTCTACTACTATTAAAGAGAAACAAGCCTATGTTTCGTTTGCGCTCTCTTCTCTTTCTCCAAAGCAAGCAACAACAACAAGAACGAAATAAAGTAACAACAACAACAACAACAAAATCGAGAAAAGAAAAAACCAACAACAAAGAAGACGTCGACGCTCTGTATGCATTTGCGTTTTTTGTTTTGCTTTAGCGTTCGTTGCGCTTGGCACAGTGGTACACAATTACACACAGCATTTTTAATTGAAATATCGTATGTTTTATGTATAAATTTAGGTAATAACAATTGTGTCAAACCCATAAATGTTAAGTTATCAAAAATGTATGTCCTTTGGCTCACAGGCAGTATACTTGATTTTCAGTTATACTAGAAGGCGAACAAAACTTTCAATATTGTCATATCATAGATTTATATAAGATATACAATAATAAAAGAAAAATCAGAAGCCAACCATACAATATTATAACAAATACGGAACAGGAACCATTTAATTTTATAAAAAAAAATCAAACATAGTTCTTATAATAATTTAAACAAATCAGAACCAAATGATTCAATAATACACATAAGAATATAATCATATATTTTACGATATTATTGACAAATTTTCCAATGTGCTTAAATTATTATTAGTATTCATTAGTGATCCTTTAATTGTAATATATGTATGTATGTATGTATGTATACATATACATACACATATCGATCATTGGGAAATTTTTATGACATATGTATGTATGTATATTTCAAAAGCATAAGACACCTTTGTATATTTATGTGAGTAGATCCTTTATGTTGAATATCCTATGATCGTGATGTTGTTTGTACCACTGTGCCCAGTTAGCTGCAGTTGTTGTCTCTACCCACACCCTCCCCCCTACTGTTGTGGTTACTTTGCTGATACCTGCTCAACAAGATCTTTGTGCCCAGGCACACATACATTTGCACTTGCACACACACACACACCGATGCTTGTAGATGTAAATGAAAACTGAGAAAAACACATTCTCTCATTCTCATTCTCTCTTTGGTAGGTCTCTTTATTTTTTATATTTCTGCGGCGTTTTTTTTTCCTCCGTTTTCCATTATATTTTTTTGTGTTGTACAATGGCCAGATACAGATACAAATACACACATGCACCGACTCGACTCGTTTTGCGCCTACTCGCTTCGACGTTGCCGTCTCTGTCGCCGCTGCCGCTGCCGCCGCAACCGCTGCTGATGCCTGCCGTTGCTGGTACTGGTGCTAGTGTTGCTGCCACTGACAGCAGCAGCAGGCAGCGGGCAGCAGCGTCGTTCTGTGTGCTGTGTGTTGAGATGGAGGAGGTGCCTACCGCTTCGAGCTGCGAACAGTTCTTTTTTAGCCGCGAAGCCAGTAAGACGTGTTTTCTCCTCACTCTACTTACTACTCCACTACTCCACACATTCAATTGCAACTAATTCTTCGCCCATTTCGGAAGAAGGCCCGTTGTTATTTTCCCAATGGTTTTTTTTTCGGTTTGGAAGAACGTAGTAGTCAGTCAATTTGAAAAAAAAATTTTTTTTTTGGTTTAAAAAAAAATATACACATAAATAATTTAATAAACGGAGTAAGTGACACGTTTTAAGTGCTTCAACGACAACCAACAACAACAAGAATCGACAACAACACCAACAACCAATAACACCAACAACAACAATCGCCGATTACAACAAAATATTGTTTGTGTTTTTAAATAAGTTTCAATACGCAACATCCAACGAAATCTTAATGAAAAATGCGAAAAAAATTTCACAAATCTAATAAACTACGAAAACTGTTACTAAAACAAAAACAAAACAAAAAATAAAAAATAAAAAAAATAAAAACTAAACAAGCAAAATACAGAAATGCATAAAGAAAATATAAAACTTTTTTTTGAGTGAGAAAGCAAACAAAATTCAACAAAAAATATACAACAACAAACAAGAAAAAAACTAAACTAAAATTTTAAAAAATGCAAGAATTTTTATTATTCAAAATTTTGCACAAGAAATACAAAATCAACTGAGTTAACGCCCAAAAGAAAACAAAAAAAGTAGAATAAACGAAAGAAATCACAAAAGAAGATATAGAAAAGAGATAAAGATAAATTGCAAAACAAAAAGAGACCTAGAACAATCATAGAATAAAATTCAAACAGAAAAAAGAAGAGGGACAGGCATAAAGCAAAAACCAAAAAACAGAAAAGAAAAAAAAAAACAGAAACACTGACACCCACCTGAACCACCCCAACAAAGGAAGCAGTATCAACCAACCACCCACTTACACCCACCCACACACACACACACAGACACACTATGGCCGTGCCCTTTTATCTGCCTGAGGGTGGCACCGATGACATTGCCTCGAGTTCATCGGGCGCCTCCGGTTCATCGAATGCCTCAACATCGTCGGGTGCATCCACAACATCGTCATCGGGCTCATCGGATGGTGGTTCAAGCAGTGTGCAATCCCAATCGCCAAATACCACAACATCGGCCACACAGACGCCCATGCAGTCGCCATTGTCCGTGCCCACGGATCAGGTGCTTGTGGCCCTATGCGAATGGTATCGCCTCTACAATGCCCATACAAATGGTAAGTTAATTTACACCCATTTTTTTACACCATATCAATATCTATATCTCTGTCAATTACTTATAATATATAAAGTATTTAGTTTTGCATTTGTTAAGCAGTTATGATATGGGTCAGAAACGTTGCTTACGTTTCTTTTATTGTTCAATTCTCTTTTATGAGTTTCACTTTTCAAGGTTGTTGACTCATCATCAGTCCCATATAACCAATGCGATTCCCATCAGGTCAGATTTCTTTCTACTCGCTTATGTGCCACAACAAAATGTATCAAAGAAAAGTATTCAGTTCTTATTTGAAAATATTTGAAAATTCAATTCAATACAAACTAATGGTAAAGAAGCAAATTTAGAATACTCAATTGAAGCATTGAAAACAACAAGCAAAGGTTTATTCGATCATTTTAGCAACTAAGAAGGTCATCGTTTGAAATTAAATTTTATATAATTATGTATTAATCTCCTCTTGATTAATAATTATCTCACTTCCTGGGAATGTGAATTTTACATGATAATTATCTCATATTCGCTTGATAGAAAACTAAAGAAGAAATGAGCCAAATCTTCCTTTATCAGAATGTTTCCGTTTATGCCAATCTAATATTACTAAGAATATATATTTCTTCTTTTAAGTTTTAGTGGTAAACCACACACAAAAGACACACACACGCAAAAAGGCAAAGACAAAAGCTGGTTTTATTGAATATATATTTTTTTCCTTATTTCGCATGTCATGCGATATGAAGTTGGTGGGGTTGCGATTCAAACAGAGGCTATGGCAGGGAGAGATGGAGTCCAAAAAACTTGTCCGGCAACTCTAAACAAAAAAACGCTAAGAAAAAAAAGGTGGGCGTGTTGCGGACTCGAAAGAGTTAACCATAAGGCGCCTAAGAAGGAGAGAAGTAAAAAACGGATCATGTGGGGGCATGGGGATTCGGGCACGTTTAATTGGCACGCGCCAAAATGAAGTCGAATGTCTTATTCGCGAATTGGCTCGCCTTAGAAATTTATCTATGTATATGCATCTATTAGATCTGTATCTCAACTGTGAATAGGCAGTATCTATTACACTACTGTATAACTGACTGAACTGAACTAAGCTGACTTGACTTGACTTGAGTTGAGTTGAGTTAGTGAGTGAGTAACCTAAATTATTAAACGGCATTTGACCTTAGGCAAACTAGACCCACACCGTGATGGATAGATGGGGAGGAGGGTGACATGCGAGGATTGGTGTGTGTGTGTGTGTGTGTGTGTGTGTGTGTGCATGTGTGTGGGGGTTATTTACAATACAAAGTGTTTGACTTAACGGTAGTTTAAGTAGCTTTTGTTCAGATTGACTGTGGTCAGTTTATATTGCGGTTAGGCTTTTGCGTAATAATTGCCAGCTGCGGTAGCTAAATTGAATAAAGTTATACATACATATATATGACTCATTAAGAATACTAAAATAAACAATATGTATTGTACATATATATATACATACATTATTGTTTATATGTATAGATGGCTGTATTTTTTATATGATTTATTTATGCGCCGCCACATTGCTAGCTAATCAATGAAAACTTGTCCAAAACGGCGCCTGTTTTGCCTAATTGTCCAGAGGAGTTGGAGCTGGTCCAGTCAGGTTTTTAGTTTGTTTTTTTTTTTTTTTGCTCATTGGTGTTGCAACTTGACAACCGACTTGGCTTACTGGTTTTTGTTGTTGTTTTATTGCCTGATTCCAGGCACTTGCAGTTTCATTCTGCCAACCAAAAAAAAAAACTTTAACGAAAACGAAAATATGAAATAAATATGAGTGGTTAAGTCAATTGCATTGCTTGCAAAAAAGATTATGAAACAAATGAAATTAATTTTATATGATGATTATGAAATTTATGCAAAATGTATAGACAAAATGTAGAGATTTAAAATGAACTTCAAAATTACGACATAAAATATTGCAAATTTAAGTCAAACTTAAGAGAATTTTAGTACAAATAAATAAAGCAAATGGCAAATAATTTTTAGCATTACATATATAGCCAGCCACTTGTATTTATTATTTGTCTTAGTAAAGAAAATAAAACAGAGATCTAATTAAGGCACTTTAAACTTAATTTTCATAGATATAATTACTATCTTTAATAAATTTTCTCTGCCGCCTTGTGGTAGATATATATATAAATATGTATATATAATTTTTCCCCTAATGCAAAGAAATCTATTACCCTTTTGGCTTAGCCCCCCATGTATGTATGCTTTGGCATGTTATATGCCACTCAAGTGCATAATTTATCTAATAGTAACACAATCTAAACTAGTGAACAATGGGCTCTTTAAAACACTTGAAGTAAGCCCAAGTTAAACTCCTCCAAGCATCATGCAAGACAGGATAGACAGGATAGAAGCCCCCAGCAGCAGAATCATGTTGAGTCATCACTCGTGAGCGCGCCAACAACCCTAAAAAACAAAAAAAAAAAGCCTAAATATCTACAAACAACCACCAAACTCCTAACGTTTTGGGGGAGCCAGCTTAAGCGGCCCCTCCACTCCCGTCGCCCCCGCCACCAAGGCTTTAACAAAAAAGGGCTAAGCCCAAGAACCTAACAAAAGGTGCAATGACAGCAGCAGCAGCAATGGTACTCCACCCTTTATCGGTTTCTCTCCTTTGGCATTGATATTCGCATCATATTTAGCTGGTTTGTTGCTGTTGCCAACAGCTGTTGCTGCTGTCGGTGCTGTTGCTGCTGCCGCTGCTGCTGTTAGGCGTTGTTTTTCACTGCCGGCATCGCTGTCGCACTTGACATTTTCCGTAGCACTTTTCCCCATTTTGTTTTGCTCAGCAACTTCGTAGCGGAAGTGTGCAAAGGATATATGTACATATACATGTATACAAAAAAATGGCGGCAAATATGGCGTCGGCCTATTCCTGCTATATATTTTCCTGACTTGGCAACACAAAAATACCTCAGCTGATGTAACTGCGCAAAGAGAGAGAGAGAGTTAGTTTAAAAAAAAAAAAAAACCAAAAGAAAAACAAGCTAAACAGAGAGTTGGAGATAGAGAAAAGAGAGATATATAGAGAGAGCAACTTGCTCTATTATCTCATTTTGGCCAAAACCGCAAAAAGTTTTTGCACTCATTTTGTACAGCCTAACCTAAACGGGCTTCATCATTATCATCTTCCATAGCATCATCATCAGCATCTTCATCATGTGCATTTGCATTTTACATCTCGATTACTTGGCTTGTTGCCAAGCTGATATACATATATACATATGTCTATACCTCTGCATGTAATTTTTATTTCTTCTCTCTTTTGGTTTTTCCTCTGTTTCTGTTGGCGGCTTTTTCTTGTTGTTGTTTTGCTGTTTAAGCCAGCTTTTTTTTTTTGCTTTTGTTTTTCTTTTTTTTTTGCTTTGGCCTGTTCGTGAATTCGTTTTACATTGACCGTGAATTTATTTGCTGCTGTTTTATGCTAATTGTAAATGTTTTTCTTACTCGGCCATATAGAGTTTGTGTGAGAGTGTGTATGTGTGTGTTTTGTTTTGTATTTGTTGGTATGCATATTAAATTTGTATGTAACTCCTATGGCATTACATAACGTCTCAAGATATTACATCTGGCCTAACAAAATGTCTTCAATTATGTGGCCTTTTGGCTTATTATTGATTAAGATTCTTAGAGTTTAATGTGTATCATTTGGAACTCTATCTGATGTGATATATTTCAAAAGTTGCCAAATATTTCCAAAGAAATAAAACTTTTAAATTCTTAACATTAAATTTTGAAAAAACGAGAATGTTACTTTGCAAACTACTTTTTTAAGTTTTCAAAGGCAAGTATTAGCATTCTTCTAACAAATTTTCTTGCATCAGATCCAATGGGAGACTTTTTTTTTATAAACTTTTAAATCGATCAAGATTTTTACTAGATTTTTGTTTTTATGCATCAGTTTTTATGAAGTTTGAGAGCTCCTTTCATAACACACATATTGAAAGTTATTTTGCTCAAAGGCAAACAAAGTTTATGTCCTGCAGTTGTCGTGAAATTGTTCTCATCAAAGGATTTTTGATGTTGATTGCCAGAGGAGTTGATGAAAAAGGGATTTGTTCCGCATGGGTTTTGAGCAGCTGCAATGACTATAAAAACTTAAAGAAAATCTATATGCTCAGGAACCACCATCACCTCACCTCAGCTGCCTTCGTCTTCACTCTCTGTTTGGCTTTTATTTAGTTTTGTGTTTACACTTCACACCATATCAAGCGCAATGAACTTTTTACATTTTCTTTAGATTTTTTTCAAGTTTAAATGGCCGCCAGGCACTTTGCTTAATAAGAAAAATATAGAAAAAGGAAAAAAAAAACACACACAAACTGCAATATGGAGAATTATATATAGAAAACAAACTGTTAGGTGTAGAACAGTTGACACTAGGCTTCAAGTGTTGCCAGACAGACTGACAGACAGACAGACAGAGAGACAGCTTGGTGTCTAGTTGGCTTTTGATTAAGTCTATGTACACCAGATGATGACTCCCAAGTCATCATCCCAGGTACCGACCGAGTCTGAGGTCGTGCTAAATTGTTTGCATTGAAGCAGACTTTGACTTGGGAATGTGAAACGTGCTCAAGTTTTTGTTATGAAATTGAGCCTTAGACTTCATCATCATCATCGTCATTATCCTCATCATTATTATCATCATCTCCTAGTTTATGTTGGAGAGTAAAGTGAGGAAACACAAAAGGTTGAACGTTTGAGCATGATGTTATATGTAAGATGAAACAAAAGAAATGCGCCCAGGCGTATGCTTAAGGCAACAAAAACCAAAAAAAAAACAGAACGAAAAGTGCTAAAGGATATACCTCTCTGTGTAGATATTTGTATATACATATATCAAAAGGCGGAAAACTAAAGAACAGGATATGACAGGAGGACATAATGGAGACGACGGTAGATAGAAGACAGTAAGGAACTTGGCTACTTGTTATAATTGGCAGCAAAGGTGATGAGGATGATGATGATGATGATGGAATCCCAGACAGAAGCACTCTGTCTTGAAAAAGTAACTTAATGAGATGCTGCAATGGTTTAAAGTTAATTCCATCAGCTGATTATCGGCCATTTAACACTTTATTAAACAACGCAAAATAAAAACTACAACCACAAACACACACACACACATACGAACAGAACAACAATTAAACAATGCATAAAAAAATTATTTTTACAGCCACATTCGATCAGATGCAACGCAATTAAAATAATTTAAAAAAAAAGAAAAAAAAAAAGAAGGAACATAAAAACTATAGTCGCCGCAAAAAAAAAAAAAAACTGACAAACTGCACGTTTTTTACAACAACCACAACAAAAAGATTATTAATAAATGAAATGAAATTGCATATGAGTAGCGTTCCCCTCCCTCCCACTCTTCCTCTCTCTGTCTTATACTTCACCCAGCCAGACCCAGGGGCTATATAGATTGATCAACTCTGGCAGACCCGCTGTCTTGTGCCGCGTTCTGCGTCATCGTTAGCCAGTCAACCATTCACTCACTGTTAGCGTGTCCAAAGGGTTAGATACTAGTGCCCCCTCCCCGCGTGCCCCCCTTTACCGTTTGCAGTATTTAACAATATTAGAGGTATACAGTTTCAGTAAATTGTTATTTTTTTTTTTTTGGTTTGTGTGCACAATTTGTTTGCACAATTTACTAATCGGTTTTGGATTGTTTATTAAAGAAATTGATATCGTTAATGGGAAGTTGGATACATACATATATATGTAATACTTTAAAACAAAATCAAATGAGTCATTCTAACAATAAGTGAGACAGATTAGTAACTGGATTTAGCAATTTGACTCACTTGTTAGACAAGAACAAAACAAAGGCCAACATTTTTGACATTATAAAAGAAAGTGTTAAGCCAAGAGATAACAATTTTTAAGGCTAAAGATACATAAAGGTAACTCAACTGATTTCTTCAAAATTTGTTTAGTTTAAAAAAATGTTTTTAGTTTTCTTTTTCATTTTCAATTCCTAAGAAACTATAAATTTCAACGATTTAGCTGAATCAGCTAGTTAAATATATATAGGTACATACATGTATATTTTTTGTTAGCATTTTTATATGACTTGTTATTTATACCGTTTTTTCGTTCTGGCCAAAAAGGAACACATGCTACACGTATATGTACATATATTTTATAACGCTTCAGTTGGTCCTTTGATTTTGAGAGTGAACGAGAGGGAGAGAATGAGATGGAAAGAGAATTTATATGCAGAGAAATGCAAAGACTTTGCTTGCTAGGTTCTTTTTTTCATTCGATTTCTTTTTTATAGCCTTTTAAGCTGTCTCTCTTGTTTGAAAAGAGTTTGTTGTGCTTGGAACGAAATTGAAAAATTGCATTTCAGTCTGTCTGTCGCTTGTTAAAATATTGAACAATTCCATTGACAAAAAAAACCGCTTTAGAACCCTCAGACCCCCGCTCACAAGACAATGAACGACGATTTGTTTTGGCTTTGGCTTGACGCATGATAAGCGTTTGAGCTATTTTCAGACATTTGTCTGATATGCAAGGCGAATTGAAAGCCACTTGGGAACTTATTGAAGCTCCTACACAATTCCTCATTCCGTACACATAGAGACATAGGGAGCTATACATAGACAGAGAGAGAGAGAAAGAGAGGGAATGTAGAATTGTAGCATTCACAAAACGGCAAATAATTCTTCAAATTCTTATTTCAATGGGAAATATTTTAATAATACTCTTGGAAGGGGCACACGCATTGTAACAACCTTGAGTAAAAAAAAAAAATAAATAAATAAAAATTTGCCGCTATTTTTTTTTATCGCATGCCAACTGAAAACAAAAAAAAAAACAAAAAAAAAAGCAAAAACATAATAAACTGCATCATCAAAGTCTTGATTTGGAATTTGCCGACTTCAATTTCAAGTATTATATAATTGCTTAGTAGCGGCCTCGCTGACTTATATTTGTTGTTGTTGTTGTTGAATTTTATCATTTGAATTTGGTAAACTGATGAAATGATTGAATACAAAGAACTTTCACCTTTCCAAGAACTTTCTCACATGATTCACACAAACGAAATTTTGTTTCCTTATGTTAACCTTGCGTATACGTAATTTCCGCATACTTTCAAAAATAACAAGAAAAAAAACGGTAAATCAGCTTTACACAAATGGCTAATTAGCAGAGCTAACCAAAATTGGTAATTAACAAATGGATATGGTCATAAATGATTCGTCGCGTTACGTTTCGATTTGATCGAACAATGATTGACATTCAACTTGGTTTCCGTAGAACAATGAGAAAAGCGCCCGCAAAAAAAAAACTCGCTCAAAATTCAAAATCCCCAAAAATGGTTTTCAAGTATTTATCATCATCATGAGGCATATATAGTAAGTATACATAAGTATATATATCCGATAATAGTGTACCAAAGAGAAATACAAATTTAACCGTTAACACATTGTGGCCCTGAAATTACCAAATTGTATCTGATATGTGTGACTCGTTTGTCCAAGCCAAATTTGTAATCCTCACATCGTGACAGACAGACAGACAGGCAGGCAGTCTGGACAGCTGGAGAACCGGACAGACAGAAAATCGTACAAGTAAATCGCCTTAAATGAGCTAAAAGATCTGTTGAGATCTGATACTTTTTTTTTTGAATTTTGGTTTGGTCAACGTGTGTGGGCGCTTTTCCCTGGTTAGTTAACTGTATAAATGAGTTGCATTAACATTTTTTGGTACAACATTTTAAAATTCCATTTCAATGGCTACCACCTACAAACGGCATTTTGTTCGAACATCATTCCTTTGTGCTGTCAGTTAATTGTTGGCACTCTCATCAATAATAATGTCAGACTCCTGTGCCACTTGACACCTAACAAGAGATTTGCTTCAAAGAAAGAATAAAAAAACATAATACGAAAACCAAACATGAATTTTAATTTTGAGATTTTCAAAACATGATAAAACGAAATCCATTTTGCTTCTTGCTTCATATTAAGAAATATTAATTTAATTTGGAGGTCCTAAGTAACTTAATGCGCTCTTCTGATGCTGAAATATCTATACCAGATATGCATTAAAAGAAGAACTTGGTATTATTTTAGATACTTTTAATCAATCTATAAGTTGATTATCGTTTCCTCACATTTTGCAGCTGCTTCTCACTTACCATCAATCAATTCTAACCACTTTATCATCTACCTGGCTATTCCTCCTCCCCCAATCTCCACCCTGGTATTATCTACTACTTTTGCCAGTCAATGCGATCAATGCTTAAAGTTGCCCACTTGCCCATTCCGTTCCACTGACCAACTTAACCACATTTTCAGCTAAACTTGTTTCAATTTCAATTTCTGTGCGACGTGTGCGACGTAGTTTATACACATCGCAGATATTCCATACATATATACATATTGTCAGTTTGTAAGTTGTAGTTAGGTAGATATACGAATATATGTATATAGTTTTTATGCACACTTCAAGGCCATAATGAGCAGCAGCAGGCACATTACTGCAGCAGCATATGCTGCGGGCCACAATCTGTGGCTCTGACTATGACTATGACTCTGAGTCTCTCATTTTGCCTCTGCCTCTGCCTCTGTTTGGTGTAATCAACTTTACAAACTGCACAACTAAAAATGCATTTTTGCAACGATTTGTTCTTTTGTGGCAGGCAGGCAGCAAGCAGTCAGTCAGAGAGCAATAACAAAAGCAACTAAAGCGTAACAGTGAAGCATTTTTCACGTTTTTCCGCTGCCTAGGCTGGCTTTTGTTGCTATTTTGCTAGTTGTTGTACAAGTATTTTCCTCTGTTTGTGCCTCGGGACCGTGTAAATTGTTCTTGAGCTTTTCTGAACGTTCTGCTTAGTTAAACTTTTAGCTTGACTTGGGGTTTTCTGTTCTGTTGTTGTTGATTGATGTTTGTCAGCTGTGTGTGCATATGTATGTATATCTCTTTCTCTCTCTCTTTCTGTTGTTCTGTCTGTTTGTCTGTCAGGCCCAGCAGCAGCAGCAGCAGCGGCCTTAGAAAATTGTTGCAAAATACTCAAACACAAAAGTAAATTATACACATAATTGCATTTTGAGGCACCACCTCTCAGCTCTTCTAACTTGTGGCAGCCGCCTCACTTCTCTTCTTGGCATCTACAATTCTAGTACTCTGTTGGATTTGTGATTCAATTATAAACATTTTCCACATATTGTCGTTACCTCCAACTCCCTACAACAACCACCTCCTTAAACAAATGCAGAAAAATAACGAATAATAACATTAAAAAAAAACAATTGGTCACGTTTCGTCACCAAACGACCAACCAACCAAACCGACCATCCAACAACAATTGCATTCAGCCCGCATCTAGAAGTTGGCATCATAAAAAACAAAAAACAAAATTGAATACAAAAAAATACAGAAAATTGTTAAGGTGTCGGTGTGGCGTAAATGATGTGGCCGGAGTGTCGTAGAGAGTTGGGCCAATACACTTGGCAAAAATGGCAACAAAAATTGAACATCATAAATTTAAAACGAAGAGAAAATAAAATAAAATAAATAATCTTAAATTCTTTAAAGCAACGTGAAGGAAAAATTTGTATAAATTAATTAATACTATTAATTAAATGACGGAACTACACATTTTTGTTAATATTTAAAAAAAATTTCAATTTTTTTTATCTATGGAAAAATTTAGATATTTTTCATTGCCTACTTTAAGGAAGTGACAAAATTTTTGTCAAGAGCGCTCAGTGTATCAATTTTTACGTTAAAAAAAGTAATCATGTATATATAGGAATATATATGTAGATATAAATTAATGTATAGCGATATCACACCTTAGAAATCATAAATTCATCTCCCCATTATGACCACCCCCTCCGCTCCGCTGTAGAACACCAGCACCAGCAGCTCATCTCGCTACCACCAACCCGAAATACTCATATGCAAATGTAATTTTCCACACAATTTGCAATTAGTTGTAACATTTTTATCTTTGGCTCGTCGTCGTAGTCGTAGTCGTCGTCGACGTCGTCATCATAAAGGCACCAGCATATGGCTTGTGGATTGGATCGACTTGACTTGGCTAGTTATATAAGCTGGCCAACAGCAGCAGCAATGTTTTAGCTTCACCTAAGTACGAGTACAAGCATTAATGATGCCTGACTTCAGCTTGGACTTGGAATGGCAGATTTTATATATTTATTTTTTTTTTTTTTTGTTTTCAAGGTTAAATTGCACGTGAGCTCTAGCCTTAGGCAGGCAAGCCAGGCAGGCAAAGCAGGCAGTCAAGAAGGCAGCTGTCTGACTGCCTGCCTTCTAGCTAGCAAACTAGTTTCAAATGGCATAAAGTATCTAAAAGATACATATGCTTGGGGCTGCTGCTGCTGCGGCTGCTGCAGCAAGGAGTGGCTAGCTGCAATTAAACACACACAGGGAGAACATTTTGCCATGCAACAGCTGTTGTACGGAGTTCAAGGCTATTGGGTCAACCAACAGCGAGCAATAAACAAAAAACAAAAAACAACAAACCAAGAAACTTGGCTATTTAACTTTGGAGTGGCTCGCCTGCAGGTTGACGTTGAATGACATTATTTGGTCTGTTTGTAGTATCTATCATCTTAAGCTCTTTTTAAGTAGTGGGGGGTCCCCCCCACCAGCCCCTCCAGGCCTAAAGCCTCCCCAGGGCAATTACATACATACTTGAGACATTATAGCTGGTGATTTGTATAAATTTTGCATAACAATCAATCATTTGTAGTAGATAAACATTAAGAAATCAGAAATCAGAAAATCATACACGACTCTATATAAATATAGCTATATACATACATACATACATATATACATACATATATCTGCCATATATTGTGACGTCGCGTCGTAAATGAGTGAGGTGGTACACAAAAGCGAGGCGCGGGCGAACAATTTATGCGCATATCAAGTGGCTAGCAGCTATCAACGCTTTTGTTGTCAATTTGCATGAGATTGCAAAAAAATAACAAAAAAAAGTAAATGGAAAGGAGAGGAAAAAAAATTGAAATATAACTTGCTGCTGGATGTGTTAAAGATACAAGATACATAAACGATGGCACAAGTGTCTCCCTTTTTCTCTCTTTCTGTCTCCTTCTCTTAGAGTGCCTGTTAAGAAGCTCTGTGATGATAATGTAAATGAAAATAAAATAATAATCGATGTCGATGTCCAGGCAAAAAAAACATCGACTCATTGCTTAACATGGACATGAACAAAAATATCAGAATATCAGGTACATCACTACGTATAAAAGTATCTTACAGATACTTTTTGAAATTAAATATGCAAATCAACTTATAATGTTACAGATTTTCCATTCATAGGGAACTAGGGACTGGGTTTTCCGTTTCGTAGGGCTATTGCTGATTCATTTCTGTTAATTTGATGTTCTAAATTAAATTTTTAATTTACCACTTTTTCTAAATTTTTCTAAATTTGCTAAATTTTATTTCTTCTTTTCATGTTTTTGTCACGATTTCTGGATAGCTTTTTTTTGTCCCAGTTCTTCCCTGAATTTTTTTTTGAATTCTTCTTATTGACTTTTTGTGATGTTTTCTTTAGTTTCTTCTCTTTAGTCTTTAGTTTCACTTTTTATTGCCAATGTTATACTTTTATTTTACTGCTCACTTTAGATTGGCTACTCTGTTAATTAACTTTGATTTAATTAGCATTTAAAGTATCTTAAATAGTTTTGCGGTTGCGACGCATATAAAATATATATATTTATATCGTAAGTGTATACGATATAGGACTTGAAGTTTGTAAAAAAAAAAATTTCCACATCATCACAAAACACTCTGGACATCGCAGATGGTGAGACGTAGAGAGTGACTTGGAGATGTACCTGATGATTTTATGGGCGGTTTTTATGTGGAGGACTTGGCATAATTACTTGCATGGCAGCATTTATTGTTGTTGCCCACACTAAGTGGCAGTTGCAATAAGCCAAACAATGAATCGAACGACCTTAGACACTTCCCCACATTGTCACATCGCTTGGGCCTTTGTTCTCAAAATATTTCGTTAATTGTCGATCTTCAATTATGCATAGTATTACTTTATATCTTTTTCTTTTAACGTTTTTTATTTAATTGTATATATTTGTTTTCTGTTTTTTGTTTCGTTTGCAGCACCAACACAAATCTTTCAATATCCGCCACCGCCAAGCCCTTCATGCAGTTGCACAGGAGGCGATGTATTCTTTCCCCATCATGGTGGTCCACCCCAACCACCACGAACGCCACGCACTAGCGTCAGTTTTGCCTCTGGCGAGGAGCTGAGTTTCTTCCGTCAACCGTATCCGGCAGCGCCATCGACACCACAGCCAATGCCACAACAACCACCGGCGCCACAGTCAGCGCCACCGTTGCACTATAGCCACAGTTATCCGCAACAATCGCCGCATTTGCTGCAACATCATCCGGCCTCATATGGCGGTGGTATGCAGCCGTTACAATTGCCACAGGGTGCCTACTATGCCACCTATACGCCGCCACCCACACCGAATACAGCCAATATGGGCAACAATTGCAACAACAACACATCATCGTTGGCATCATCATCGGCTATGACAGCGGCCTTTGGCTGGCATGGTCATGGTCCATCATTGGCTGCATCAACACCATTGGCGCCAAATGGCTCAAAGATGCGTCTACAACGCAGTCAATCGGATGCGGCTAGACGGTAAGTAGTAGACAAATAAATTGAATGAAGAATTTTTTAAAATTAACTTGAACTTGAATTTTGGTTTTGAATAATTGCCTTTAATTATTTCGGGAAGTATAATGATGTAGACAGTAGAATCTTTAATAACTTTAACCTAAGTAACTTGAATTCTACTTTTCCAAATTTTCAAAAATATTTGATATAGGGCAAGTTTTAACAATCGCATATATCGTAGTTATGGAGCAAATCCCATTAATGATCGTTTAACTAAGTTAAAAAAGTTGGTCAGGGCTGTGACCTTAAATCAGCTGAGAATTAGCTTAGATAATGACATAAATCAATCAATTGCAGATATACATATGCTGACTTTATGAGAGAAAGAAAACAAACAAAACGGATTAATCGTATATATACTGATAGAATTCGCTTATGATTAGCAAAAAAAAAAAAAAAAATTCTCATGACCAAGGCACAATTTTTTACATACATATATATTTTATAATCAATTAATGAAAATAAAAACAGGCATTTTTATTAAATTACGCAAAAACTGATAATAAAACTTGATGACGCTATTAATTTTAATTGTATACTTAAAATATGCCTCTCTTCGTTTAGCAAACGTTTGACCTCAACTGGCGAGGATGAACGCGAATATCAGAGCGATCATGAGACCAGCTGGGATGAATTTGATGATCGTTATGATAATTTTACGGCCGGACGTGAACGTTTGCAGGAGTTCAATGGCCGTATACCGCCACGAAAAAAGAAAAATAGTCACAGTCACACAAATCATAGGCCAAGCAGTCCAAATAACTCAAATACGCATAGCCACAGCAACAGCAACAACAACAGCAACTGCAACACCCATGCTCATAACCAATTCAATTCATCTAGTGCGGAGAGCAACAGCAGCAGCAGCAGCAGCAGCATCACCAATAACATTACCAACAAGAACAACTGCAACATTGCCTCCAGTCAGCATCAGCAGCAACAACATAGACAGCAAAGCCATAGCCAAGTGCAGGCCAAACAGAAGGTAAGAGAAGACATGGTCATAATAAAGTACAACAGGGTCATTAACTTTAGGCAGCATCTGCATGCAACTGCATCATAATCATCATCATCATCAGCATCATGATTATCATCAGCTACTGCAGCAGTTGCTGATGTTCCTGATGTTGCTGGCACGTGGCAAACATTTTTCAAAGCAGCAACTAGCTAGATCTAAATATAGTTTCCAGGAATGACAAATTGCTGCAAGGAGGCAAAAGACTTGCTCATTGCATATTTTCAATTTCTACAAGTATATAGATACATGCATGTGTGCATATATATATATATATATCTGGAAAACTTTGCACATGGTAAAAGTGTGATAAAAATTAATTGCGCAGTGTGTCTTTTTTTTGCCTTTCGCTTCGCATCGTCACTTTATGTTAATCGGAGCCTCCTTTTACCCCCGTTATTCTATCCCCCCTCTATGCACCAGATTTTGCCTCCTTAAGTCATTCAGTGTCTAGCCTTTGTGTCAACTACTTACTTACTTGCGCTTACTTACATACTGACTATGCCAGGCACACATGTGTCGTAGGCTAAAGTGTGTGTTTTTCTTCTTTTTTTCCCCTGCGCAATTAAAAGAAATGCAAAACTTAAAGAAATTCAATCGCAATTCCATATGACACATACACACATAGAAAATGTAGATGCCGAACGAGTCATAGCTACATATATGTACATATGTGTGTGTGTATATTAATAAGTTGATAAGTTTTCGATTTGGTTCATTTTGTTGTTGTTTTTTTTTTTCGTATGGCTTATCTTTTATTAAGCCTGGGAAGCTGCACTCTCTACCTCGTTAGTCTTCTCTCTGTCCCCCACTCTCCGTTTTATTCTCTATCTATATCCCTCTCTCTTGCTCTCAATGTAGTAACTGACCTTATCTCAATATGCTTTGCAAGCGGTTTAATGAGATCGTGAGAAAATCCATAATCAAAAATGAGTATATTATTATGTATATTAATACAATATACATACATATATAAATACATGTAATTTTTCATTCACTAAATGAAATAATAAAAACTAATTACAATACTACTTACACCATTATAATATTAAGAGAAAACCCTTTTTTTTGCGTTTATGGACTCAATTACCTTACCATTCTAAGGATCGACAATGGTTACGGTGAATTGAACAAACAAATTTAAATCACACGATGGTTATGAGATCATCATTCCTTGTGATAGTTTATTTCAATTAACAGTACTCCAGCTGACTTTATATCAATATATATGAGTGTAAGCGAAATAAAATTTATGGGCCGAATTCAATTGCCGAGACAGGTGTGAGAAGAGCGTTTAATATGGAACTTTGGATGAAGAATTCTTTCAATTTAAGATGCAAATTTTGTAAAATTATTATTTATATTATTCATTTAGTTGGATTAATTTTTTTATGAATTTAAATGAAATCTATTAAAAAAATCTATTGAAAAAAAAAATTTCCTAATCCTTGGCTAACATTTGATCAATTCACGAATATATATTCGAGTAATAATTAGTTTTAGTCAAATGCGAGAGCGCAATTACTTCTTGTGCTTCATGCTCAAACATTTCAAATCAATGACTAATTCTACAGGAATTTGTATTTAGAATTTGTTTCAAAGTACTTTAACGAATTGTAAGCGTTATTTATCCTTCTCTCTTTAAAACTCTTAACTTTTCAAATCAAGAGAAAATTGTTTAAAATATAATTTGTTGTCTTTGACTGTAAATTTTAATCATCTTAATAGAAATTACAAAGTGGATCCTACAGAATACTTTTAAGTCTTGTTTTCTTATTATAAAACACTAGTTTTTCGTTAATTTTTGGTCATTCTGGATTAACTTAAGTAAATACTAACACATGTTATAATGATTTTCATGCCATTTACCCGCATAAATGCGATTATTACTAGTTCTATTCGAAAAGAAAAAAAATGGAAAACAAAGCCAAAATGAGGGGAAAAAGGAAGTACTATTTGCATAATAAATTTATTTATTTTTTTTTTTTTTGGGGTGGATGGTAAATGTACTCGTCTTCAATTTGATTATTATTCACACGTGCGTTCAGTTATAGAAAAACTACTCAAGCATGAATGTTGAACAAATAAATAAGTGTAAATTACATAACCATTGATATTTCTCGGGGGGGATGCGAACAGAGAGAGGGTAGGAAAAGTCAAGTGTGCGTGAGGCAAATGGAATAATTACAATTGATCCCCTGACTATATAGATATTGATGAAATGTTTGTAACAATTGTTCTTTATTTCTTTTTTTTTTGTTTTGTTTGCAGAAACCACCACAGAGTTTCACTTGGCCAACAGTTGTGACCGTTTTCGTACTTGCCATGGGCTGCGGTTTCTTTGCCGCACGATGAAACCAACGATGATAAAATTTCAACAATTTATCAATAATTAATAATAACAATAACAATTAGTGAAAATCATGCTAATAAATAGTTTTAAATTATATGATAAGTGCAACGAATTTATTGCAAAACTGCAACAAAAACAAGATAAAAACCAGAAAAAAAATGCAGCAAGTCATTAAATCGTAAAACCGACAAAACTTAAAGAATATAAAACAACACAAAAAAAGGTTGACGGGACACAAGAACAATATATATATATATACCATGCTTAATTATACCAATGTATATATATATATATATATATATATATATATATGTATCTAAAGGTATAACTAAAGAATTTCAAACTCAACAATTCAAGCTAATCGAAATTTAGACTGGCAAAAGACTAAAACAAACAAAAACTTCAAGAAAAAACACAATATTTTTGCTAACAATTTTTTGCTAAATAAGTTTTTTTCGGGATTACATATTTTTCTAAGAAAACAAAACAAAAACAAAAGGTAACATAAATTGTAAAAATAAGAAATCAAGTTTAATGAACAACTGCCATGAATAGTTTGAATTATTTATGAATAATTTTTTGCTTTTTTTGCATTTAATTTTTGCATTTCTTCTATACTTCCATTCAATGTCTTCGCTTTGTAATTTCAATTGCAATAAAAATAATAAAAAAAAAATGAAACAAAAAAATACCAATTATGATTAAATATAAATAATTAGTAAAAATGAAAAATATATAGACAAAAAACAAAAAAACGCATATTTAGCTTTAATTGTTAAAACAAAAATGAAAAAGGAAAAGCAATTTTTTTTTTTTTAATTATATATAAGAATATGCAGATATATATATACATATATGAATATAAATTTATACTTGTGATGTTTTTTTCTTATTTTGTGTTTTCCCTTTTTTTTTTAGTTAAATTTCGTTTTGATTATTATTATTATTATTATTATAATTGTAATTATTATTTTTGCTTTTGCTTTGTTCATTTCTTCAAATTGGTCTCACAATTTTTATATATATATATATATACATATATAAATACATATATATATATATATATATATTTTTTTTTTTTATTATATTGTTAAGATTTGTTTTTTGAATTTGAAATTTGCACAAAAAGTTACAAGAAAACAAAAAAAATGGAAAATGATTTCACTAGATCTCTGTTTAAAAATGGAAATTGAAATGGAAGACATACACAAACACACTCTCTTGACACACAACACACACACACACACACACACAAACGCAGCAATTGATCTCCCACTGCAAAGTTAGCCAAAGTTGAGAAAAGTCATCGACAATATAAATCAAAAAAAAAAAAAAATACAAAAAAACAAAAATATATATATACATACTTATAAAAAGACTTTGGGCAAATTTCAAAATCAGAAACAAAAAAAAAACAAAAGATATTTTTTCTAATCAATTAAAAAATAGAAACTAAAAGAAAAAGAAAACAGAACAACAACATTTAAAGCGAAAAACAAGAAAAAAAATACCAATTCCCAAAAATCGCATTGATCTCATGGATTTTTTATACACATACGCACACATACATATATATATATATATGAATATATATATAAATATATATATATATATATATATATATATCACATATGGGACAATTTTTAATAAAATAAAGTTAATTATGCTTAGTTTGAAATTATTATTGATGTAAAAGTTTAAGATTCAAATCAAACGCCAAGCGTTTTAGTTTACATTTTCTAGTTTTTAAGAATGGAAACCGAAAACAACAGAAAACGAAACAAAAACAAACAAAAAAAAGAAAAATAGAAATAAATTCGTTTATTTAATTTTGTTAAACAAGAGCAAAGGGACAAAACTTAATTGAAAATTTGTTGTTCTTCTTATTTTGTTTATTTTTATTTTTATTATTATTATTATTATTTTTTTTTTTATTATTATTTTGTTTTGTGTTAAAATTAAAATTAATTTCTTTCTCTCCCAAGTGTAAATTTCTTTGTGAAAATGAACCAATTTTGCAGCTGGTTCATTTGCTAATTAGTTTTCATAATGATCTCGGTAAAGTTTTGTGGCCGTGCGCCCAAGAATCAGTAATTAATTATAATTATAATTAAATCGGTTTTTGGTTTAGCCATAAATACTGAAACAACAACAACAAACAACAATAAACAAACAATACAACAAATAAACAAGCAAGGCAGAAAAAAACAAACAAAATCAAAATCATGTCAAAAAAAAAAAAACAAAAACAAAAATTACAATTAACATTAAAGATACATTCATTGTTTTGTTTCTTATAGTTAAGGATTTTCTTTATATTTGTATCTGTATTCGTAATATATATATATGTATATATATATATATATATGTATATATACGCATATGTGTGGTGTATCTAAAAAATTGCCATTTTGTATAGAGTTGCTCTCTTGTTTTTTCTATCTGTGTAATTAATTAATTAATTTTTTTTTTTTTGGTGCCAAAACAGTTGAAAAAATGTGACAAACAAAACAAAAAACAAGAAAAGAAACAAAAAAAAAGAAAACACAATGCTGCCAATTTTCAGTTCTTGTATTAGCAGAAAACAGCAAAAGCAAAAAAAAAGGAAAAACAAAATTAAGAAAATAAAAAGTAAAAACCTTAAACAATGTTTAAAATTTATGTTTAATTACATTTAATTATTCTGTAAGCCATCAACATTTATCAATTACCCTTTCAATTATATTACATCTATGTATATGTATATGTTTTATATATGTATACAAATTTGATTGATTATTTTTGTGTATAACTTGTACATTTTATTATAATGCTGTATTTTTTCCCCCAATTTCTATATATATATATATATACTATATATAAAAATATTCATTATGATCTCATGAATATGTTCATAAGACAACAATATCGGACACATTATAGATATATATACATGTGTATATGTTTTCGTGTGTAAATGATGTAAACGTGCATAAATTACATGTGTAAGATGGAATTACAAAAAAAAAAAAAATCAAGAAACATATAAAAAAAAATTTGAAAAAAAACAAAAAAAACTATAAAAATTTTAAATAAAAAAATTTTAAAACGATTTGGATTTTGTTTACATTCTTTTGTTTATGCAACTTTCAGTCTCTCTCAAGTAAGTTTTTACACCAAAAATGATCTTCGAATAATCCTTTCAATCTTCGCAGTGCAAAACAATTGTTTACTTTGCAATTTTTATAAAACTCGGCTAAATAGGTCCACAAAGGGCCAAAACCAGCCATCATCACACAGACCAATAAGTTTGCTGTCATGTATTGCAAGGTATTAGAGATCCTACAAAACTTTCGAAAACTATTCCTGGTATCCAAAGATGTTATCTCACACCAGTTGGTTTTTTGTGAAAAACAATTGATATTCGGACTAAAGAAATATTCTATGGCAGATTCGCTTGATGTTGCCGAGGCTTTTGACAGGGTTTGGATGCACGGTTTGATGTTTAAATTCAGGTCAAAAAGTCCCACATTGCAGCCAGAATAGAAAAATTGCTTGAAACGAATTGACACTTCTTCGCCGATCCAAATGCCCAAATAACACCTGAAGGCGTCAGAGAAATGGCCAGCTAACTGGCGTATCCGTGTAAACCAATACAAATGCAAACGTGTAGGATTCACGCTAAACATAAAAAAGCTGCCCAGCTCTGATGCAACAACGTAGTTGTTCGTCAATCTGACGACTTAATACAGCTGGGCATTCGCCTAGACAAAAGGATAACTAAAGTTAAGTATGTCGAAAGCAAAGGAATCAATACTGAAAGCGAGCAGCTTACATGCTGCTCTACTTCTGAAGGATGGAGTCCTTCTATACAACTCCACACTCCAGCCCATCTGTCAAAACGATGGGCGTATAAAAGATCCTAATGAATGATTACTAAGGTTCCATGATTTAAAATTACCTAAATATACCTCAAAAAAAATGACAAATCAACTTACCAATAAGTGATTAGCGCCGTTTACATACATCCCCAGTTTTTAGATTAAGTACTAGACTAAGAATAAATATCTCAAAACTTTTAGTCATGCTCAAACTTTGCTTGAAAATGCAAAAAATACATTAAATGTTAAATACGATACCAATTTAAACTAAAGTACTTTTTCTTAATCTAAGTATGAAAGTAAATTGAATTTCCCGTCAAATGATACATGTTTCATAAAAATCCGACAAAAATTAGACCGATTTCATCGCCCATACTTTAAAAAATAACCAGGTAAAATAAATTGAACAAATTTCCCATACATGCGTGCAAAGAAAGAGATGGAGGATGTGTGGGAAATTTTGCTTACCTAGTTTTTTGAAATGATAGGCGATTAGATCGATCTAATTTTTGTCGGATATTTATGAAACGTATATCATTTGACGGGAAATTCAATTTACTTTCATACTTAGATTAAGAAAAAGTACTTTAGTTTAAATTGGTATCGTAAAACGGCGTCAAACCAAGAGACCTCAAGAATTACATACAAAAACCCGAAATTTCGATTGGCCCCAAATCAAATACTGGGGCTAAAATGAATGAATTTTTGGTATGCAGTTTATCTTAGATTACCTAGATCTATAACTTCTTCAAAGAATACTCAGGTCTAACTGTAATATTAAAGATTTTGGGAAGACCGGGCTAAACTAATGGCCAGCATTTGGGGGCCGATTTTCGTTCAAACGCACCTGTAAAAAAAACGTCGAAAGCTGACATGACAATAATTACGGGTCATTATCTAAATACAATAACCAACAAAAAATTTCTTCATTAACTTTCTTAGGAGCCGAGAAAATCAAAAACAAAGTTAAAAAAAAGGGGCTAACCTGGTGACCACCACTGTATATTCAAAAAAGTCTAAACTAATTGATTGACTAATATCTACTTTAAAGTATTAGTTAAGTAGGAAATCAAAATCTTTTAATATTTAAACGCAAGTAATCATAGCAGCGCTACAAAATCTCCGGTAATTAGTTCTCAAGATAGATCGCCATTTATTTTCCCAGATGGTCCAATATTTAATAGGAATTTCCCATAATATGCTTGTTTTAGTACTTACAAGAAAACCCATTGTTCGCCCAATCGGTATAACCAATGAGCATCTTTTTCTATATTTAGCACACTTCAGCCCTCACCATATGCCTAACCATGTGACAGTTGACAACAAGGACAAAGATCATGCTGATGCAAAGGTAGGTCAACCGTCTCTATTGCCATTTCCACAGAAAACAGGAAAAAGAAACATGTCTTTTAACGGAAAACTCGGAAAAACTGTAGAACTGCAGCTAAGTAGTTTTTAAGAGTGCAAATATTTTTTCCTATACCAATATGTAATTCTTATTTTCATCCTGCTTATTCACAGTATTGATGTACAATAGATCATAAAAGAGTTAATAAATGTCATTGTAAAAAATGTGACATTTTTTTATACCCTTGCAAAAAGGGTATATTAATTTTGGTCAGAAGTGTGCAACGCATAGAAGGAAGCATCTCCGACCATATGAAGTATATATATTCTTGATCAGCATGACGAGACGAGTTCATATAGCCATTTCCGTCCGTCCGTCCGTCTGTCCGTACGTCTGGATCAACGCGAACTCCTCCTAGACCGTTAGAGCTACAGAGTTGATTTTGATTTTTGCATATAGGCTTGTATATACTGCAGGGGTTGTATATCTCGGATTCAGCCGGATCGGACCACTATATCATATAGCTCCCATACAAACGGCAATGTCACGAACAGTGACTTTTCTCAATACCTTCGTTATTTTCTGAGCTATTGTCGTGAAATTAAATATTGGTAAGTTTATTATACATATTAATGACTAGGCCAAGTTTGATCAAGATCGGGTGACTATATCATATAGCTCCCATAGGAACGATTGGGCGAAAACAGTGACTTTTGTCAATAACTTCGTTACTTTTTACGCGATTGCTTTGAAATTAAACATTTGTTAGTTTAATATATCTGTTAATGACTGTGCCGAATTTGATCAAGATCACGTAACTATATCATATAGCTCCCATAGAAACAGGAAAACAGTGACTTTGTTCAAAAACCTCGTTATTTCCTATGCTAAGAATGTGGGCCATTCTTTCGCAAACTTTAGCCTTTTTAGATAAAACGTTTTTCCACTTTGATGGCAATAGGTAAGGAAAGAGTTACCAAAAAAGTTGCAAGGGTACACAAACTTTGACGCGGTCGAAGTTAACCCCGGCCTGGTTTTATTTAATACAACACTTATTTATATTTTATTGGCAAAAACGACAGACGTCGTTCTTCAGACGTCTGAATAAAGTGGGTGAGTGTGAAGCGATCACAGAATTCGTTTCCGAGTAAATTAGGAGAACAACTTCAACTACATTTGTAATTCTTACATATGTAACTATAGGAATAATTCCCTTAATACTACTAATTTTCCCCTTTCGCTTTTTTGTGGTTATTGTGTTCAAAATGTATGGAATCTGCTAAAATTTATATATTTGAAATTTTTTCAACTTGAAAAACATTAAGGGTTCAGGGTTGGAAGTATTTTAAATAAAAATCTAATTAACAAGAATTTCTTGAAAAGGTTTACATAATACTATTATTGCTTCTTCACCTTGCAAGGCCTTGTTCGAAAACGTGAATAGTTTGGCATACTTTTAGGCACTCGCATGTGATACGATCAGTGATGGCAATTTAGCTACTTTTTTATATCGTTTTGATTAATAATAAGTGCCTATGGAAATAACTTCCGAGGTGAAATAGGAAAACAGCGCAAAATAAAAACCAACCCCTTGCTAAATAGGGTGGCAAATTGCTTGGCCACTTAACCACCAAATTAAGATATATGTATGTATGTATGTAGGTATATATAGGTATGTATATAATGGCCTACCTAAAACCAATTTGTAGTTTTTGTGGTTTTGGTTTTTGGGTTTTTGACGGATTAAATGGACATAATTGCCCGCTGTTGATATGGCACGCGACCCTGGTAACAGGATACTGATACGGCAGCATGTCCGTGTCACAAAAATGATGTGTTATTAACGGCTTAAGTCCGACAGGATGCTGACAATTTTGGTTTGGAAATTATATGAACCTGCCTGCGCCCCTGGGTCTAATAATGCCTGCCGATTTATTTCTCTCACATCCCCCCGCGTGCTTTTACATGGCATCCGTTTCGTTCTTGGAACTGTCAATCAAGGGTAAATTTAATTTGGATCGTGCGTTTTTGTATAAATCTCTGTAACATTTCACATTATTTGCTGCATGCATGGGCAAACTTACAAGTTTCCCTTTTAAATTTGCCATAGATGAAAACTAATCAATAGTCAGCTCATTCCCACTTTTAACGCTTGCCCATGGTTTTAGTTTATGATAATTACTTTTTGGTTCAACACCTGCCAGACATATAGATACAAAAACACACACTCACTCACACACACACACGCAAACAAAACAATAAAGTGTTTTTGTCAAGGGGTAGTATTTTGTTATCAGCTCCAACAAGGCAACCACAACAATGATCTGCCCCTCGTTTCCTGCCTCATTTTGATAGTTATTAAAATTAGAGGAGAGACCATAGGCAACATTTGTTCGTTTTGCAATTGGCAACTTGCCGTAAATTTAAGTTAATTAACTACCTGTGGTTTCTCATTTATTGTTGAAGGAATGGGTCGATTGTGGGGGAGTAGAAAAATTGCAATAGCAAAATTTAAATTGAGCCACATTAAAGATAAAGTACAAGTAAGTAAAATAACCAATCAAGAGACCCAAACATATCTTTATCGATATAAATTAGCTAAAGTATTGTTTTACATCCACCATTAATCAGCACGTCATTTCATTATGACAATAAATTACAAAATACCGAAATTATTGATAAAAGTCAAGGGCTACCACCTAGCGGTCCAATGGGAGCTATATTATATAGTCATCCGAAATTTTGGCAATGCCATTAATCTTGAAATCCTACCTTCTGCACAGATCTTTCTACGTGAGATGCGTAGGTAACCCCGAATCGTCACACACTACATTTACATTCAGATGAGGGAGTTGCCCTGGTATTGAGCTAGACGACATCACCATCCCGGAGAGCAACGCAGCCAAATACCTGGGTATCATACTGGATCGCAGGTTAACCTGGAAGCTACACCTGATTGGCAAAAAAAACATCTTGAACTTTAGATTGAGATAGCATAGATAGGAAGAAGATCGAAGCTACTCGTCTACAAGGCCATCCTAAAGCCCATATGGACTTATGGTGCTTCTATCTGGTGCACTGCCAGCATGTCAAATAGGAACTTGATCCAGAGGTACCAAAATAAAGTGCTGAGAATCATCTCGGTGGCGCATCTGCTAACCTCCAATGCAGAGATCCGCGAATCACTCGGAGTCCCATCGGTCATGCAGGAAATCTCCCGTCTCACTGGAGCCTATCTAGAACGCCCAGACAGACATCAGAGTCCCCTGGCCATAAGTCTACTAGGCAACAGCGCAGCAAGAGAGGAGCTTTTTATACAAAACTATCGGAAATTTTACCAACCTTTTATGAAAGACGGAGAGAACCGGCTTGATCCTTTCTCAGCTTAAATAACAACACACACACAACATTATGCTGAAATTCAGGGCAAACAAAAAAAAAATGGGACATTTAAGATTAAAAGAACCAAGACTTTTTAAATTGCAAATCATTTTCAAAAATTAAGACGAAGTTCCCAACCATCTCAATTTATGGTGAATGTCTCCAGAGCTAACGGGAAAAGTTTATACAATTTTATATTTCCCAGTGTAACAAATAAACTTGGAACTTTTACAGACTGAGTACCTCGCATTCTTATAACTTTTCTCACAACAGAATATCCAACGATGTTAATATATGATGAGTGGCATCTTATTTTATTTTTAGTATTTTGTACAATTATTATAAAGTTTATATATACATATAAAGAAAATGTGGAAACAGTTTTGTGGTTTTCCAAGTTAATTAAAAAGCTTTAAACGCTTTAAACTGTCTTCAATTGCTTTTGCAAGTAATATAAAAAAATACAGTGAAACTATTAAGGACAAAAACCTTTAAAATCAAATTTGAAATAAAAATAAATAATGAACAATCATCAGGTGGCCAATCAGTATGTTATACCTAGGGCGTCCGTTTTTTGCGGAGACTAAGTTTAGTAATGAGTATTTAGTATTTAAAAAAATCATGTTGAAAATTTAAAAAAGATAATTAAAACCAGAGGGCCGGGGCTAACTTCGACCGCGTCAAAGTTTGTATACCCTTGCAAATTTTATGGTAACTCTTTCCTTACCTATAGCCATAAAAGTGGAAATAACGAAAATATCGATCAAAGTCACTGTTTTCCACCGATCGTTCCTATGGGAGCTATATGATATAGTAACCCGATATTTATCAAATTTGGCAAAGTCATTAACAGATATACTAAACTAACAAATATTTAATTTAAAAGCAATCGCGTCAAAAGTAACGAAGTTATTGAAGAAAGTCACTGTTTTCAACCGATCGTTCCTATGGGAGCTATATGATATAGTCACCCGATCTTGATCAAATTTGGCATAGTCGTTTATATGTGTAATTAACTTACCAATATTAAATTTCACGACAGTAGCTTAAAAAATAACGAAGTTATTTAGAAAAGTCACTGTTCGTGACTTTGCGGTTTGTATGGGAGCTATATGATATAGTTGTCCGATCCGGCTGAATCCGAGATATACAACCCCTGCAGTATATATAAGCCTACATGCAAAATTTCAGCTCTGTAGCTCTTACGGTCTAGGAGGAGTTTGCGTTGATCCAGACGGACGGACGGACGGACGGCCGGACGGACATGGCTATATGAACTCGTCTCGTCATGCTGATCAAGAATATATATACTTTATATGGTCGGAAATGCTTCCTTCTATGCGTTGCACACTTCTGACCAAAATTAATATACCCTTTTTGCAAGGGTATAAAAATAAGCAAACGTAGTAAAAAGTTAGCATCATCAAATATTGCACAGAATAATTCCATGCTATTTCTTGCATCATTCTTCTCGCAGACGGAGTTTATATGAATAAGGAAAATGTGGAAATAGTTTTGTGGTTACCATCACCAAATATTGCACAGAATATTTCCATGCTATTTCTTGCATCATTCTTCTCGGAGACGGAGTTTCCGAATATCTTTGAATTTTTTATAATTATTAGGAAGTTTATATGAATAGGGAAAATTTAAAAACAGTTTTGTAGTTTTCCAAAACTGATTAAAACCCTTTAAACGCTTTAAACTGGCTTTAATTGTTTTTGCAATCTCAGTAAACAGATATATTAGGGGAAATATTGTTTAGGTAAGAAAAAATAAGAAGTTGAGCTGCTGTTGCTCTCATCTCGAGAGCTAACAAGCAACTGAAGGAGCCTCCTGCAAACTGCTAGCAAGTTTACTATTAGGTATGGGCCATGGCTTACTTCGATGTCAATCACATTGAATTATCGATAAATTAAAGGAATAAACACGGGTGCGTGAGGAAATGATCGAATTGATGCATATGAATAATGTGCATATATTAATATGAATACATGACATACATATCGCCACGGAATACTATTTTTTCATCATTTTTTGGTAAGGATTTTGGAAGTCTTTACGACAAGGACAATGAAAAATGCTAATATTATTTTACTAGTTTAGCTATTTTTATTTATTTATGTTATTATTTTACTACTTTTAATACTATTATCTCACCAAATTTATTCATTGTCCAATTAAGGACAGATTTTTAATGCACCAAAAATAAGAAAATGCATATATGTATATAATTATAACTTAAAGTTTAATTTCAGTCCATTAAAAAAGATAGCAGCAATATAAAGAAAATACAGTGAAACTATTAAGGAAAAAAACCTTTTGAATACAATTTGAAAAAAAGATCCATAAATTAACCATCACCTGGAGGCAATTCAGCATGTTGGGCGTCATTCTTTTCGGAGACAGAGTTTCAAAGAGATCCGTCTTTGGTCGTATTTATATACCTAGTATTTTGCTTTCCGTTTAGAAAATCATGTTGAAAATTTAAGAAAGATAATTAAAATAAACAAAAGTAATAAAAAGTTAGCATCGCCAAATACTACACAGAATTTATCCATGCTACCTTCTGGCATCTTTCTTTTCGGAGACGGAATTCCCAACGAAGTCAATATATGGTGACTGCCTTTTAATTTTATAGAATTATTAGGAAGTTTATATGAATAAGGAAAATGTGGAAATAATTTTGTGGTTAGCATCGCCAAATACTACACAGAATTTATCCATGCTACCTTTTCGCCTTGTTCTTCTCGGAGACGGAATTTCTTTGGTTTTATTTTTTTTATTTTTAATATTTTATAATTGTAAAGCAGTCTATAAAAATAAGGAAAATAATGAAACTGTGAAAACAATTTTGTGGTTTTCCAAGCTGGTTAAAAACCTTTAAACGCATAAAACTCGCTTTAATTGCGTTTGCAATCTCATTAAACAGATATATTGGGAAAATAATGGGTAAGGAAAAAAAGAAGTTGAGCTGCTGTTGTTCTCATCTCGAGAGCTAACAAGCAACTGAAGCTGCCTCACACAAAATGTAAGCACGTTGACTATTATGTATGTGCCATGGCTTACTTTGATGTCAATCACATTGATTTATCGATAAATTAGGGTTGAAAACGATTACTTTCTAAATGTTAACTATTACTGCTCCAAATGTTGCTCCAAATAAGTGTTGGACAACTTACGTAAGTGAAAAAGAGGTAGAAAACCAGACCAGTGTTGATAATTGACATAACATCGAGCTCGGCTGATGCAATAACATTTTAAAGCTACTAAATATATTTACCCTTAAAATTCTCAATCATTGAGACATTTTTATACCATACACCCATATGGTGAAATGGTATATTAAAGTCGCCAAAATGTATGTAACAGGCAGAAGGAAGTTTTTTTTGGCCCCATAAAATATATATATTCTTGATCACCATCAACAACCGAGACGATCTATCCATGTTCGTATGTCCGTATAAACAACCAGATCTTGGCGACTATAAAAGCTAGAGCCACCAAATTTGGTATGTAGTCTCGTTTAGTATGCACAGTTATCGAGTTAGTTTCAAATTTTTTCACGACCCCCTACCGCCCCCGCAAATTAAGTACAACCGATTTTCCCAAACACTATACTAACTAGATACACCAAATTTGGGATGTACATATATTAGCTTAGTAAATGCGCACATTTTTTATGCGTAAAGATTTTGCCACGCCCCTTTCCGCCTTCATAATTTGAAAAACTCGATTATATCCCGTAATGTCGATCCAGACGGACGGACGAACATACGGACGGACATGGCTATGGCTTGATTGTCTCGTCGTGCTGATCAAGAATGTATATACATACTTTATATAGTCGGAGATTCTTCCTTCTATGCGTTGCATGGTTTTAAAAAACACTACAGCTTATATTCTATTGAAAGTTAAATAAAAGATATTACATGCAAGTAACAAATTATTCAAAGAAGTGTGGTGTTTTAATTTTTTTTTTAACTTTGAGTGTGTAAGAACTTCCGTAGCTACCTCATCAGCGAATGGTCAGCTATGTCACACAGGATTGAATTGGATATATATTGCTATTAAATTGAAATCTTTATAAAATTAATACTATTTCAGCGCTATGGGAAAACGTTTTATGCTTGATATTATTCTAGCATAATTATTGTTTGAGATAATTTGTTTTTGCTACCATTTTGTCCACATTATTGCTGTCACTTTAAGTGCAACGTTGTGTGAAATTGTGCAAAATATTTATATTCAAGGCAAACAGGCTAACCCTTACCCTTCTACACCACTTACATTTCATTTTAATATAAATAAACAGAGGAAATATAAAAATAAAAAGGGAAAAGGCAACCAAAGGTTGAATGCAAAAATCCAACTGTCAGTTTCGTCCCCAATGCATTTAATATTAATATCCAAAGCTTGTGTGGGACTTGTGTTCGTATCCCGTATCCGTGAAACGTCTCGTTGTGCTTGATCTTTGCGTAAAAAAGGTTGTTAAAATTATTATGAAATGCCTTGCCTGTTGGCATGCAGGAAAACTGAAAAACTTCATGGACTGGTGATGAAGGTGGGGTGGAGAGCCGGGACAAATGACCACTTATCAACGTGTAATGAAATATGGGCGCATCTGCTTGGCATATCCTTTTGCTTTGACCATATGCCCCCCTATTACCCTGGCATAATAGTAATAGTAGTAGTTCCTTTTTATGTATGTATGTTTGTGTGAGTTGCCTTTTGTTATGCTTTGGCATGTCATATGAATTATGTTGACTTATTTTTTGGTCTCCATATATTACATTTTGGCTTTTTGACAGATTGCTAAGCGTCGTCACAGAACACACATACACGAGCGTGTACCAAGTGTGTGTGTGTGTGTACATGTACTAACCAGTTTCCGTACTAATTTCCGTGAATGTTGTCTGGGCTGCTGAGGACAAATAAAAGCCAAAAGCAAATTACTCATCACATCAATGGTCAAGCATTTTGTCCTTGCTCTCATTCTCTATAACACGCTCTCTCACTATCTCTCTCTCTCTCTCTCCCACTTTTCCTCACACTCTGCATCTCTCTTTTTATGTACATATAAGAGGAAGGAACAGGGATTTTAATAAATCGTTTCGTCGACAAAATGTTGTTCTCTCATACCAAATGGTCCTTTCATATGTCTTTTGAGCCAGCCAGCTAGCCAGTAGCTAACGGCTTTTATTAGTTTGTCAATAAAGTGCCAAAAGACGTTGATTATGATCGGGCTTGGCCCTAACTCTTATCCTTATTCTTGTCCTTTATACATATTACATTTCCCTTCACATAGTCATATCATTTCGAGTTCTTGTGCGTCCTAGGCAAAAGGTTATTTACGACCTACAGGCAACTATCGTGTTATATTATTGAGATGGCGAAAGATATGACCATGTTCTTGCTATGTTCGTTATGAAAAACACACACACACACAAATGCAAAAAGATTAAAAAAAAGTTCTTCCTCAAAACAGAAATATTGTAATATTGACTTAAACTTCAAATCGTTGTCAAATGATTCTCAATGCGTTTATCGTTTACTCAAATGTTAAAAGTATTTCAACCTTAATGAAAAGTTTAGCAACGAAATATTTTCCTTTTTTATGTAAATCGAAAATATTTTAATTACTGGTTGGACGTTGTTCAACTTTCAAAAAGTTGTACAAATGTTTACAAAAAAGTAAATATGCAAACATTAAGGTTATTTTATTAGCCTTTAATAAGTAAGATATTTTTACTAGGTTTAAAACGATTGACTTTAAAAATATAACTTTCTATTAAATACCTTTACTAAAATTTTTTTTGAGATATAAAATATGGGTTAACTAAATACAAAAGTAAAATTATGTATATTAATATATAAAGAACGACCTATATATCGAAACATAATTTGAAGTGGAATTTTCTTTTTCATTGTTGTATTTTTAGTTTATAAGGAATAAATAACAATTTCAATCAAATAGAAGATATACATATATTTTTATATACATATATGTATGTACATACATAAGTATATTTTAAATCTGTATCAATTAAAGAATAAACAGTGATAAATTTCTTTAAATTTTAAGAAGGTTTTTATTTGTGTGTAGTGTGTAAAAATGATCAAATATCTATATACCTATGTATATTTCGTGTCTCATCGATTTATACAACTTTTTTGTCTATAATCATTAAAATGTCTCATCTCTAGCAAAAACTTGCCAACTTGGGTTTGAGTGTGCGCTTGTGTGTGTCAGAACATGTGAAAATATTTATGACAAAATGTGTTGCATGCTACAACATGGCTTAGATTGGGACAGGAATGCAATGGACGAGTAGAAAGAGAGTGAGATATAAGACAAGTTTCTTACATTTGTGAACCTTGTTAGCAGAGAGCCACTTTACCTGTAGGGGAAAAAGTTTGGAGAAATGTAAGTGAACTGTAGCCAGAGATAGGGGGAAAATAAAGATGGAGTTGGAGAAAATTCTCTATGCGTGTGTGTGTGTGCACTTTGTAATGAATTTTTAATGCATTTTTAAGGTCGAGGGTTTTTGGGTTCTTCTCACATTCTCGTTTAATGAAATTATTATATATTTTTTTTGGTTCGTTCTCTTTGCTAAAAGCAAATTAAGTACACGCATTATTACTTGCAAAGAACAGTCCAAGGGCGAGTCTCCCCGCCTTAGTAAAACTATGACGAGCATAATTATGTTTTATTCATAATTAAATTATTTTTAAGTGGCTTTCAAGTGGTTTTATGTTGTTAAGTTATTGCAAGTTTTAATTAAAGCGTATGCAAATATCATAAGTAGAAATGGAAAATAATTTGATTGGATTAATGAATGAGGGGACCACAACTAAAAGGAACAAAAAACAAATTATATAAAACAGAAAACTTTAAAAATTTAAATTGGCAACAAGCATTTAGTAAGAATCAAAAGAATACAAGGAACTTACAAACACTGAAACCAAGAGTAGTAGAAAAGCATCCATTTGAAACTGTGCTTGGCACTGTGTGTGTAAATGCAAAACGCAAATGCATCGATTAATTGCGTTTTCAAAATTTTTAACTATTTTTTATTTCATCATGTAGCCAAGATAAAATTTGCTTCAAAATTGTATAAGTACCACTTATAGGTTTTCTGATTCAGTTACTTCCTAGCATAGGAACGTCAATAACTGAATTAGGGTTACTTATTTTATGTTATTTACCTCTTTTTTACAGGCAACCTAGTGTCACGAACACAATGAACCGTCTGTTCTCCGGTGCTATATCTACGCACGGGGCCTGAACCAGCCCATTCGACAGACTCATCAGCGAATTCGATGGCTTTCCATACCTGCTACTTGAGTGTAGGGCCACATTGTTTCTTTCGTTTTCCAAGGGTTTTGCAGTTGCTATTATATGCTTTAATTTAAATCAAGTTTTGTTGTTTTATTACATTTATATGTATGATGGAATTTTAGAGCTGATATTTTTGGTTTTTATTTTAGTACTTCCCATAGACTAATAGGTTGGCTTTGGCAGGCGGTGGCGATAAATAGAAGACAAACGTGAATCGAACTAACTGTCCCTATCGTCAAGTACTTAAATAGTGGAATGCTTTTCATCGAATTTTCTGATGGAAGCTTGTGAAATGGGCCAGTTTCGCAGAAGCCAAAAGTATGTACCCCCATGTTAAGGGGCGCTTAACAAATCGAAAAGAGACGTTCACGGACAGGGCTCGTATATATATATATATCACCGGAGTGCGGACATTTCATTCTAAAATAACATGGACATGTGATTGGTAGATTTAATTAGTTAAGAAATCTAACAGAAAAATTATTAGAAAACAAATAATCCACAAGTTTTTTTTTGTCCAACTCAATACTAACAAATAGTATTAAAGGAAAACTACTATCTTTCTAAGTTTGCCTTTATTCCATTGAACGTAAAAGACCCGGATATATACCTCTCTTACTCTAATTATCCACAATTCATTTTGGAGAAGTAATCGATTTCAGCTGGACTTTTTCACTTTTCAACACTGAGTAGCGAGTAAATATTTACCCGCTAGTTATTCACCATTCTTTTTGGAGAAGTAATCGATTTCAACCCTAATATTGCTAGAACGAACAATTCCACGAGCAACCGTGCTTATTCCTTTAATTTATCGATAATTCAATGTGATTCACATCGAAGTAAGCCATGGCCCATACCTAATAGTAAACTTGCTAGCAGTTTGCAGGAGGCTCCGTCAGTTGCTTGTTAGCTCTCGAGATGAGAGCAACAGCAGCTCAACTAGTTTTTCTTTCTTACCTAAAGAATATTTCCCCTAATATATCTGTTTACTGAGATTGTAAAAGCAATTAAAGCCAGTTTAAAGCGTTCAAAGTTGGAAGACCACAAAACTATTTCCACATTTTCCTTATTCATATAAGCTTCCTAATAATTCTATAAAATTAAAAGGCAGTCACCATATATTGACTTCGTTGGGAATTCCGTCTCCGAAAAGAAAGATGCCAGAAGGTAGCATGGATAAATTCTGTGAAGTATTTGGCGATGCTAACTTTTTATTACGTTTGTTTATTTTAATTATCTTTCTTAAATTTTCAACATGATTTTCTAAACGGAAAGCAAAATACTAGGTATATAAATACGACCAAAGACGGATCTCTTTGAAACTCTGTCTCCGAAAAGAATGACGCCCAACATGCTGAATTGCCTCCAGGTGATGGTTAATTTATGGATCTTTTTTTCAAATTGTATTCAAAAGGTTTTTTTCCTTAATAGTTTCACTGTATTTTCTTTATATTGCTACTATCTTTTTTAATGGATTGAAATTAAACTATTATTAAACTTTAAGCTATAATTATATATATGCATTTTTTATTTTTGGTGCATTAAAAATCTGTTCTTAATTGGACAATGATTAAATTTGGTGAAATAATAGTATTAAAAATACTAAAATAATAATAACAAAAATAGTTAAAAAAAAAAAAATAATATTAGCATATTTCATTGGCCTTGTCGTTAAGACTTCCAAAATCCTGACCAAAAGTCTATTATGTTAATATTTTATTTGTGTTTTTAATGCAAATTTGAAATTTAATTGACATCTTTATCTCGCATGTTATTTCAAGTGATGGAAAAAAAGGATTCTGTGACGATATATCATGTGTCGATATTAAATGGATGTTATTTTCCACACATTATTCATACGCATCAATCGTGAATATTAGTTCGATTAATTCCTCACGCACCCGTGCTTAGTCTTTTAATTTATCGATAATTCAGTGTGATTGTCATCGAAGTAAGCCATGAAACCATACCTAGTAATTAACTTGCTAGCAGTTTGCGGGAGGCTCCTTCAGTTGCTTGTTAGCTCTCGAGATGAGAGCAACAGCAGCTCAACTTCTTATTTTTTCTTACCTAAACCATATTTCCCCTAATATATCTGTTTACTGAGGTTGCAAAAACAATTAAAGCCAGTTTAAAGCGTTTAAAGGGTTTTAATCAGTTTTGGAAAACTACAAAACTGTTTTTAAATTTTCCCTATTCATAAAAACTTCCTAATAATTCTGTGAAATTAAAAGACATTCGGAAACTCCGTCTCCGAGAAGAATGATGCAAAAAATAGCATGAAAATTTTCTGTGCAATATTTGGTGATGCTAACCACAAAACTATTTCCACATTTTCCTTATTCATATAAACTTCCTAATAATTATAAAAAATTAAAAAACATTCGGAAACTCTTTCTCCGAGAAGAATGATGTCAGAAATAGCATGGAAATATTCTGTGCAATATTTGGTGATGCTAACCACAAAACTATTTCCACATTTTCCTTATTCATATAAACTTCCTAATAATTATAAAAAATTAAAAAACATTCGGAAACTCTTTCTCCGAGAAGAATGATGTCAGAAATAGCATGGAAATATTCTGTGCAATATTTGGTGATGCTAACCACAAAACTATTTCCACATTTTCCTTATTCATATGAACTTCCTAATAATTCTATAAAATTAAAAGATATTCGGAAACTCCGTCTCCGAGAAGAATGAGGCAAGAAATAGCATGGAAATATTCTATGCAATATTTGATGATGCTAACCACAAAACTATTTCCACATTTTCCTTATTCATATAAACTTCCTAATAATTATAAAAAATTAAAAGACATTCGGAAACTCCGTCTCCGAAAAGAATGAGGCAAGAAATAGCATGGAAATATTCTATGCAATATTTGGTGATGCTAACTTTTTACTACGTTTGCTTATTTTAATTATCTTTATTTATCTTAATAGTTTATCGGTAATTTTTTACATATTACTGTTACATTTTCATTGATTGAAATTATACCATCCTTTTAGTTATTGATATTTGCCTCGATATTCCGATATCCTTCTTTTGAAGAATTTAAACTCTCAAAAATTTAACAACAAATTTGATATCAAAAACCAGAGGGCCGGGGCTAACTTCGACCGCGTCAAAGTTTGTATACCCTTGCAATTTTTTTGGTAACTCTTTCCTTACCTATAGCCATCAAAGTGGAAAAACGTTTAAGCTAAAAAGGCTAATGTTTCCGAAAGAACGGCATACAATCTTAGCATGGCAAATAACGACGATATTGATCAAAGTCACTGTTTTCCACCGATTGTTCCTATGGGAGCTAAATGATATAGTTACCCGATCCTTATCAAATTTGGCACAGTCATTAACAGATATATTAAACTAAAAAAATTTTAATTTGAAAGCAATCGCGTCAAAAGTAACGAAGTTATTGACAAAAGTCACTGTTTTCGAGAGATCGTTCCTATGGGAGCTATATGATATAGTCACCCGATCTTGATCAAATTTGGCATAGTCGTTTATATGTGTAATTAACTCAACAATATTAAATTTCACGACAATAGCTCAGAAAATAACGAAGTTATTAAAAAAAGTCACTGTTCGTGACTTTGCGGTTTGTATGGGAGCTATATGATATAGTGGTCCGATCCGGCTGAATCCGAGATATACAACGCCTGCAGTATATACAAGCCTACATGTACCAAATTTTAGCTCTGTATCTCATACAGTCTAGGAGGAGTTTGCGTTGATCCAGACGGACGGACGGACGGACGGACATGGCTATTTGAACTCGTCTCGTCGTGCTGATCAAGAATATATATATTTTATATGGTCGGAGATGCTTTCTGCTATGCGTTGGCTTTCAAGTGGTTTTATGTTGTTAAGTTATTGCAAGTTTTAATTAAAGCGTATGCAAATATCATAAGTAGAAATGGAAAATAATTTGATTGGATTAATGAATGAGGGGACCACAACTAAAAGGAACAAAAAACAAATTATATAAAACAGAAAACTTTAAAAATTTAAATTGGCAACAAGCATTTAGTAAGAATCAAAAGAATACAAGGAACTTACAAACACTGAAACCAAGAGTAGTAGAAAAGCATCCATTTGAAACTGTGCTTGGCACTGTGTGTGTAAATGCAAAACGCAAATGCATCGATTAATTGCGTTTTCAAAATTTTTAACTATTTTTTATTTCATCATGTAGCCAAGATAAAATTTGCTTCAAAATTGTATAAGTACCACTTATAGGTTTTCTGATTCAGTTACTTCCTAGCATAGGAACGTCAATAACTGAATTAGGGTTACTTATTTTATGTTATTTACCTCTTTTTTACAGGCAACCTAGTGTCACGAACACAATGAACCGTCTGTTCTCCGGTGCTATATCTACGCACGGGGCCTGAACCAGCCCATTCGACAGACTCATCAGCGAATTCGATGGCTTTCCATACCTGCTACTTGAGTGTAGGGCCACATTGTTTCTTTCGTTTTCCAAGGGTTTTGCAGTTGCTATTATATGCTTTAATTTAAATCAAGTTTTGTTGTTTTATTACATTTATATGTATGATGGAATTTTAGAGCTGATATTTTTGGTTTTTATTTTAGTACTTCCCATAGACTAATAGGTTGGCTTTGGCAGGCGGTGGCGATAAATAGAAGACAAACGTGAATCGAACTAACTGTCCCTATCGTCAAGTACTTAAATAGTGGAATGCTTTTCATCGAATTTTCTGATGGAAGCTTGTGAAATGGGCCAGTTTCGCAGAAGCCAAAAGTATGTACCCCCATGTTAAGGGGCGCTTAACAAATCGAAAAGAGACGTTCACGGACAGGGCTCGTATATATATATATATCACCGGAGTGCGGACATTTCATTCTAAAATAACATGGACATGTGATTGGTAGATTTAATTAGTTAAGAAATCTAACAGAAAAATTATTAGAAAACAAATAATCCACAAGTTTTTTTTTGTCCAACTCAATACTAACAAATAGTATTAAAGGAAAACTACTATCTTTCTAAGTTTGCCTTTATTCCATTGAACGTAAAAGACCCGGATATATACCTCTCTTACTCTAATTATCCACAATTCATTTTGGAGAAGTAATCGATTTCAGCTGGACTTTTTCACTTTTCAACACTGAGTAGCGAGTAAATATTTACCCGCCATACCCCCATATATAAATACGACCAAAGACGGATCTCTTTGAAACTCTGTCTCCGAAAAGAATGACGCCCAACATGCTGAATTGCCTCCAGGTGATGGTTAATTTATGGATCTTTTTTTCAAATTGTATTCAAAAGGTTTTTTTCCTTAATAGTTTCACTGTATTTTCTTTATATTGCTACTATCTTTTTTAATGGATTGAAATTAAACTATTATTAAACTTTAAGCTATAATTATATATATGCATTTTTTATTTTTGGTGCATTAAAAATCTGTTCTTAATTGGACAATGATTAAATTTGGTGAAATAATAGTATTAAAAATACTAAAATAATAATAACAAAAATAGTTTAAAAAAAAAAAATAATATTAGCATATTTCATTGGCCTTGTCGTTAAGACTTCCAAAATCCTGACCAAAAGTCTATTATGTTAATATTTTATTTGTGTTTTTAATGCAAATTTGAAATTTAATTGACATCTTTATCTCGCATGTTATTTCAAGTGATGGAAAAAAAGGATTCTGTGACGATATATCATGTGTCGATATTAAATGGATGTTATTTTCCACACATTATTCATACGCATCAATCGTGAATATTAGTTCGATTAATTCCTCACGCACCCGTGCTTAGTCTTTTAATTTATCGATAATTCAGTGTGATTGTCATCGAAGTAAGCCATGAAACCATACCTAGTAATTAACTTGCTAGCAGTTTGCGGGAGGCTCCTTCAGTTGCTTGTTAGCTCTCGAGATGAGAGCAACAGCAGCTCAACTTCTTATTTTTTCTTACCTAAACCATATTTCCCCTAATATATCTGTTTACTGAGGTTGCAAAAACAATTAAAGCCAGTTTAAAGCGTTTAAAGGGTTTTAATCAGTTTTGGAAAACTACAAAACTGTTTTTAAATTTTCCCTATTCATAAAAACTTCCTAATAATTCTGTGAAATTAAAAGACATTCGGAAACTCCGTCTCCGAGAAGAATGATGCAAAAAATAGCATGAAAATTTTCTGTGCAATATTTGGTGATGCTAACCACAAAACTATTTCCACATTTTCCTTATTCATATAAACTTCCTAATAATTATAAAAATTAAAAAACATTCGGAAACTCTTTCTCCGAGAAGAATGATGTCAGAAATAGCATGGAAATATTCTGTGCAATATTTGGTGATGCTAACCACAAAACTATTTCCACATTTTCCTTATTCATATAAACTTCCTAATAATTATAAAAAATTAAAAAACATTCGGAAACTCTTTCTCCGAGAAGAATGATGTCAGAAATAGCATGGAAATATTCTGTGCAATATTTGGTGATGCTAACCACAAAACTATTTCCACATTTTCCTTATTCATATGAACTTCCTAATAATTCTATAAAATTAAAAGATATTCGGAAACTCCGTCTCCGAGAAGAATGAGGCAAGAAATAGCATGGAAATATTCTATGCAATATTTGGTGATGCTAACCACAAAACTATTTCCACATTTTCCTTATTCATATAAAGTTCCTAATAATTATAAAAAATTAAAAGACATTCGGAAACTCCGTCTCCGAAAAGAATGAGGCAAGAAATAGCATGGAAATATTCTATGCAATATTTGGTGATGCTAACTTTTTACTACGTTTGCTTATTTTAATTATCTTTATTTATCTTAATAGTTTATCGGTAATTTTTTACATATTACTGTTACATTTTCATTGATTGAAATTATACCATCCTTTTAGTTATTGATATTTGCCTCGATATTCCGATATCCTTCTTTTGAAGAATTTAAACTCTCAAAAATTTAACAACAAATTTGATATCAAAAACCAGAGGGCCGGGGCTAACTTCGACCGCGTCAAAGTTTGTATACCCTTGCAATTTTTTTGGTAACTCTTTCCTTACCTATAGCCATCAAAGTGGAAAAACGTTTAAGCTAAAAAGGCTAATGTTTCCGAAAGAACGGCATACAATCTTAGCATGGCAAATAACGACGATATTGATCAAAGTCACTGTTTTCCACCGATTGTTCCTATGGGAGCTAAATGATATAGTTACCCGATCCTTATCAAATTTGGCACAGTCATTAACAGATATATTAAACTAAAAAAATTTTAATTTGAAAGCAATCGCGTCAAAAGTAACGAAGTTATTGACAAAAGTCACTGTTTTCGAGAGATCGTTCCTATGGGAGCTATATGATATAGTCACCCGATCTTGATCAAATTTGGCATAGTCGTTTATATGTGTAATTAACTCAACAATATTAAATTTCACGACAATAGCTCAGAAAATAACGAAGTTATTAAAAAAAGTCACTGTTCGTGACTTTGCGGTTTGTATGGGAGCTATATGATATAGTGGTCCGATCCGGCTGAATCCGAGATATACAACGCCTGCAGTATATACAAGCCTACATGTACCAAATTTTAGCTCTGTATCTCATACAGTCTAGGAGGAGTTTGCGTTGATCCAGACGGACGGACGGACGGACGGACATGGCTATTTGAACTCGTCTCGTCGTGCTGATCAAGAATATATATATTTTATATGGTCGGAGATGCTTTCTTCTATGCGTTGCACACTTTTGACCAAAATTAATATACCCTTTTTGCAAGGGTATAATAAGTGTGTTACATTAACATTTTATTTGTGTTTTTTATACCCTTGCAAAATTGGATGTTCATTTTGCTCAGACGAGTGCAACGTATAGAAGGAAGCATCTCCGACCATATAAAGTATATATATTCTTGATCAGTAATATATAAAAATTTTCATTGCCCAGTCCAACAGTCAATAATGACTAAATTTGATCAAGATCGGTTGACTTTATCATATACATACATAGATTCCATAGGAACGATCGGTGGGAACAGTGATTTCGATGAATAACTTCGTTATTTGCTATGCTAAGATTGTAGGCCGCTCTTTTTTTCCATTCATTAGAATTTTTAGATAAAACGTTTTCCCGCTTTAACGGCTATAGGTAAGGAAAGAGTACCAAAGAGTAAAAACTTGCTAGGGTATATAAACTTTGACGCGGTCCATGTTAGCCTCGGCGCTTTGGTTTTAATATGAATTTACAATTTACCTTACATCATTATACCACATGATATTTCAAGTGATGGGAAAATAGTATTCAGTGTACTCTACACATTATTCATATGCATCAATCGTTAATATTAGCTCAAGCAATTCCTCATTGCTTAGTCCCAATTCCCACTCGATCCATCTCCAGGGAAGGGTTAGGATTAACAATGGATGTGAAATAGTGATTCCCACTAATACTAAATCATTTTCCAAAGGTTTTACAAATGCTATTATATCGGTTTGGCTCCCCTATCTAAATCAAAATATTTGGGCATTTCAATGCCTAGAAAACATTTATGTGATTGAATTTAAATCATCAATTTAACTCAATAAAATTGAATTTAAAATGAAATATGTCTAATGGAAATGAACATATGGAAAATATCTTTAATATTAGCCCTAAAATGCATATTTATATTGGAAATGAATGTATTTTTGAAGGTGTGTGATTTTCTCATTTTTATTTCAAAACAAACTTACACAAATGATATACGTATGTATTTCAGTGAATAAGCAAATGTCATAATAAGCAAAATGTCATAATATATTGTATTAATTAATCAAACATAGTACAAAAACAAAGCACCCCAAATTGACGATTTGTCGATTTCGATTAAAAAGATTTAAAAGGGGAAAAATAATTTTTTTTAAGCAAATACTCAACACCCTCATAGAAAACAAAAGTGTTCAAACCACACTTTTTTCCACTTTTATTAAAAACATTACCAATTATCTTTAATTTTTTGACGGATTGCCCGCTTTGAATTTATAAAAATTTATTTCCTATACTATTTTATACGGCTAGTCTATGATTAAATTGTCGAAAATTTTATAGTAGGTATGTTTTTGAAAGACAAAACGATTTATATATTCACATGCATGTACATAAAATCATTTGTTGTGGCATCAAAGTGGACAGATCAAAAAATGTATTACAGATTGAATTTAGTTTTCGGTTTTGCATTTCATTATATTCGAAGTTAGAACATTGAGAACAATGGAATATATCCGATTTCGTTTCTTTATAGATTGTTTTGTTGGTTCATTTAATTTACAGATGTATGTATGTCATAATAGAATGAATACATTTCTCCACAAATTGCTGATTAACACATTTCGTCAAATGGAAATCTATAATTTACATCGAGACATTTACTGTATAAAAAAATTTTGCTATTCACATTTGTCAATTAATTCATTTCAGTCATTCAACTCCAGTCATAGTGTAATATATATCAATTACAAATATTAATTAAGCATTTGTTACACTTTTCAAATTGTGGCCATAAATAGTCTGTGAAAATGATTATTATTGTACAATGAGAGAGCAGTCAGTTGAAGTTGAAATTGAAATTGAAGTTGAGTTAACTTGGCCAAACCAACAAATGGCTTAATTATAATGACAAGCCAAACAAGCAGCACCAACAGCAACAACAACAACAACAATAACGACAAGCAAATTAGTCTGCTAAAGCAAATCGGTTGTATCTTGTGTCTGGGGTAAGAGAGTGAAAGTTGAAATCAAAACTAACCAGCAGAAGCAACAGCCCCAGCAGCAGCACCCAACTTAAGTTGAGTAATTTTCTGCTCTAACTAAGTAGTCACTGACTGAATGAATATCTGGGCAGGCTGGCTAAGCGCCCCCGCTAATATTCGTTTTGCCTTTTGCTGTGGCTTTCTTTTCCAACGTAATAATAATTTACACGTTTTATTGGGTACGCCGCCGCAGCCGCCGCCGCCGCCGCTTGCGGTTAAAGTTTTGTATGGGATGAGATGACTTCAGTTAAGATGAGATGAGGTAACCCCATTAAAAGACACTGCTGCTGCTTTTAACCCGCTTTTGGCGGTCAAACGAAAGCGAAACCAAAACTGAAACCTCAACTGACAAAACGGACACAAAATCACAAGAGCTTGGCTCTTTTGGGTTGTTCCAGTGACGTCTTTGTCTCTCCATCTTAGTCTCTCTAACTCACACATCCACTTGAATCGAATCTATGCCAATGTCTGTCATTCAACCTCAGGTTTTTTAAGCAAAATATAAAATAAGTATAAATAAAATTTTTTCTTGGTTTTTGCCAACTTTGGTTTGGTTTTTTTCTCTCTTTTTTTTTGTGCAATTTGTTTACATACCGCTTTTGTCTGTGGCTGACTGTGTGAGGGAGTTACGCAAAGCCACAGATTTCGGATTGTGTTTAGGTCATGATTGATTAATGATTGGTCATTCACGTTGTGAGAAGAGCTCACATCCGCTTGAGGGCGGCGGCAGGTGTGAATAATGCGACCATGAAAGGTCACCAATAACATAATTTTTATAAGGCTGCTCGACTTGCTTAATAAATTAAAAATATCAATAATAAATACGCAAAAATATCTAACAAAAAAAACAGTTAAGCTCTCTTACTCATACACAACATTAATACGACTTTGCTATACCCTATTGACAATTACAAATCGACGAAATGACAAGAAGAAAGTAATTGTTATTATTTATGAGTATGTCGGATAAGTGTATAAAGATATCCATACATTTCGTATAATCTAAATTATATTACTTAACAATGTGAGTTAAGTTGCCTGTTGCCTAATTTTTTTCTTGTTGGGCAATTCCGAATCACAAGTTTAAGGCTAGATAGGTACAACTTGTAATAGAATAACATATATCTAGAAACAATCCATAGGCAAACGGGATTAAGATCAATTTGTTTCTTGTTTTTTTTTTTTTTAATTGTTATCCAATTCATTTTTTATACCAATTCCAGATGTCTATAACAATTTTCATTTATGGTCGAGTCTAGACCTGTAAAATGGAGTAACTTTGCTCCCTAAAGCATACTTTGCATACAAAAATATATACTTTTCAACAAATTTTTAAGCTTTTTATGTGCCTTGTAATATAGAAAGTGTCTATAAACAATGTATGCTTTGAGTATTATATTTCATACACAAGATTATCTAAAAAATCGATATTTGTTAAAACCACGAATTCTTGGACAGCTTATTGCATACTTGAGGGGGCAATTCACAGCCCTAGATCCGTCACTGTGCATTAGAATATCGAACTTTATAGAGCAGTGGGTAGATTAAAGGCTTTGGGCTTATTGTTGGTAGAACTTGACATGTGTAACAATGATGTTTGCAAAACTTTTGACATAGCCAATGTCAGGTTTTTTTTTTGTTTTTATTTTTGGGAATTCCTTTCCAGGTGACTAAAAGCTGCTGCATGACCTGAATAAATGGTGTATTACACAAATCGTTAAAGTTAGTAACTTGTTGAGACCTAAAAGATGGGCATAATATTAACTTTAATATACACTCTCCCCAGTTGCTTTTAACCATTTCTTCATCATCATCCTCCGCACAATCAGCTGCTCTCTTTCACTCTACACTCTCTTTTTTTCTGACTTGGATCAAGCTGAGCAATATCTCATCATCATCATCCATTCGTTGGGTAGGTAGAGTTTCGGTGAATATCTCTTGAGGCTTGGCGCATGCTCAACTCCGTTGTCGCGTGTCAAACGGGCACCGCACTCAAAGCCGGAAAGACGTAGCTCGCGCATGCCTTGTGATCATACATAAATAAAAATTTGTTCGTCTTTTTTTTTGTTTTTGTTTTCCTTTTGTGTTTTGTGTTGCCGAAACCAGTTAAAAGAAAGAAGAAACCGAGAAGGAAAAAGTTTCAATTTCGATTTCAGTTTACCCAGACAGCAGACAGCAGAGTGTATGTCTGTCTGTGTATGTGAGTGTGTGTGTAAGTGTTTTTTTTTTTTTTGATTTTCTTAGATAGAAACTGAAAGTGTGCAAATCAAAGCCGGGCCTTAAATAACTACAACAATTTCTGTACTAAACAAAGCGTGGCAATTGTGACAAGAAACTGTCCAAGAAAAAAAAAAAAACGAAAACCCAAGAAATACGCGCAATTTCAAAGTTCAACCAGCCAAGAAATAAATAAAGAAAAAAAAAAAGAAAGTTGTTATCGTCAATGAAGAAGAATTGCGCAAAAAAAAAAACAATCAAGCAACAACAACAAAAATTACAGTGACTCATTTCGCACTTTTGAACCTTTAAATCGACGCTAACTCAGCACGCCTCAGACATTACAAGGTAGTGACAGAGGTGTGTTAGGAAGGGAAGATTATGTAATTGGTACCACTAAAGAATGCACAACACGTACACGACGTTGCTTTTTGGTTTCCGTTCCGTTTTCCGTGTTCCCTACTCTGCAACAAAAAACCATCTCAAGCATAAAGTGTCCTTTCGTGTTTGTCCGTCTCCACTTATTAAAAGGAGCAACCACACACAAACACATCGAAACACGCTCGTACATACACAAACACACAAAAGTTTAAATGGACTTTCCTACACCAAGAGGGGAGGACTCTATTTTCACTGAAATGGCCCTGCACAGTGCGTGCAGTACGCCTTTGACAATCGAAAATGTTTGCATTTTGTGATCCTTGCACCTGCTGCTGCTGCTGCTGCTGCTGCTTCTACTGCTGCAATTGTTGTTGTTGTTGTTGTTTCTGGTGGCATTGCAACTGAAATTAGCTGCCATTTCTTGTTGTAACTGTCGAAGTTGTCTTCCAGTTTTAGTGCAACGTCGTCGTTCGTTCATTTTGCCTCTTGGCAGCCAGCAGCAACACCAGCAGCACCAGCAAATGCAATTTTCTAGTACTTGCTCGTCTCTATCGTAAAATTTTTGGCAATTACAGCTGTTGCCAGTCAGCCACCCAACCAGCAAAAAGAGTCTTCCTTTCGCCCAGTCAGTCAGTCAGTAATTGCATGAAATTTAAATTTTACTACAAGACATTTTTATATGTAGTTATGTTATAACATAAACATAAATAATAAAAATTTTCATTTGCTTTTTGCGGCCAGCTGCTGCTGCTGCTAAGAATTTCTTCAAAAAATTTCCCTGTGTGTCATCTTTTAACATTTCAAGTATTTCTTTCTTTTTTGGGTTTTTTTTTCAAAAACCGTGTGAGTGTGTGTATGCGATATGTCCAACCTTGACTTTATTTAAATGCAAATCAAATAAACCTTCATCATCGACTCAACTCAGCTCAACATCATCATCATCAACGTTGCCCCTGTAATGCATAATTCATGAAGAAACTCGCTTGTTTTCAATACGGGGAAAAAAGACAATGGCAATGAACTAAATGTGTGCTAAACTTAATCAATAAAAAAACTATTGAAAAACTATAAATTTTAGCTATAGAACATGGATTATAACTGACTTTCACTATGTATAGAAAATTAAAGACTATGAATTATTTGTCTTAAACAGTTACAAATTCAATTTGAACTCGTTTTCTTTTGGTGAGTCTCTTTAAATTCAGGTGAAAGAATGGCAATTTTTCCAATACAACTTTATAAAAGGTGTTAAAGGTCATTCAAATTATAGAATATGAGAAAAAGGCACACTAAATATAACTTTTTCATATATTTTTGCTTTTAATTTCAACAAATCACATTGGAATTTATTTCATATAGAATAGAAATAGAACAAGTTTTACTAGCTAAAGTTATTATACCATACACCCATAGGGTGAAATGGTATATTAAAGTCGCCAAAATGTATGTAACAGGCAGAAGGAAGCATCTCCGACCCCACAAAGTATATATATTCTTGCTCAGGATCAACAACCGAGTCGATCTAGCCATGTCCGTCTGTCCGTCCGTCTGTCCGTCTGTCCGTCCGTCCGTCTGTCCGTCTGTCCGTCTGTCCGTATGAACACCTAGATCTCGGAGACTGTAAGAGCTAGAGCCACCAAATTTGGTATGTAGACTCGTGTAGTATGTAGAGTGTTCAAGTTTATTTTAAATTTTCGTCACACCCCTTTCCGCCCCCGCAATTTAAAAAAAGCGTTTATCGCAAAAACTATTCCAGCTAGAGACACCATATTTGGTATGTATATTCGCTTAGTAAATGCACACATTTTGTATGTATAAAAATTTTGCCACGCCCTTTTCCGCCCCCGTAATTTGAAAAACTTGATTATCTCCCGTATTTTTTTACCTTATGCAATCAAGTTTGGCACACTTAAATTTAATACTAATATCTGGCAAAATAGAAAATTTGATCAAAATCGGACAAAAAACAGTCGAGTTATGCATATAAACGTTTTTCCATAAGGCCGGAGTTGGCCGTTGGCTGGTGGGGGCGCTAGGGTGCTCGTATGATTCAGTGAGCGAGATACTTAGCTATGCTTGTAAAAAGCATGTGAAAATGCATTTGTTTAATAAAGTTGAAATATTTGCTTTACTGGTGTATGGTATACCTAAGTCGGCGAGACGACTTACTTACTTCATAATAATATTGTGACCTTCAACTAATAACTAGACTTAAATGATGGATAATGTTAGTTTTTAAATATTGGTGAACTAAAAGTTGGTCAAAAAAAACAGTTGAAATCAACCGAAATTGTTGAACATTTACAAACCTTGGCATATAAATATTAATTTTTTTGTCGCCTAAATGAGTTTTGTTTTTTCTGCAGAAGTCAAGGCTTACATTTTTTTTCTGATTTTTCTTCTCTTTAAAATTGTTAAACAAGGCCATGAGTAAAGCTTATACATATGTAAGTACATTTGAACTGCTGCAAGACTCACTTTCAATTCTAACTGTAAAAACTATTAACCATATTAAGCAATTGAAAAAGATCTACACAGATAAATCATTAATTTATAGCACATTCCTTAAGTCATAGAACATTTCAAAAATATTATGTGCCACACCGTGCGTATACGTTATTATTGATCTATTGGATTAATTTTTTTTTATTTTGCAGAATGTGCAAATACTAAAAACTGTTAAGATACATTTAGAAATAAAATTGAAAAACATTTAATAGGAAATTAAAGGACATAAGGATATCCTTTCTGTATGACTAATAGAAAGAAAAAAGGCTATGAGAATGTAAATTCTACACGTCACTGTGAGTGCATTCAACTTTTAAGGCCTGTCAATGATGGGGCGACAATAATATGAATGATGTGAATTTTTGCACACAAGGCACACATTAAGGCAAAGCGCGAGCACCCAAAAGAGCTCAAGATTATGGTTATGATTATGCCACACTATATATTTTTTTTTGTTTGTGTGCACACATACATACATTTAGTAAAACTGTCAACCAAATCGTTGAAATATAAAGCTGATGACGACGACTGTGGTCGAGGCGTGCAATTGCATAAACACGGCGCAATCATAAAAAACAAAAACTCAAAAAAAAAAACCAAACCAAGTGGTATGAAAAAAAAAATGGAATTAAACAAAATGTCAAGTGCTTTTGCTCGAGACGTCCCAGAGAGCACGTGAGAATTGCATTAATATGAATGCAAATGTTTTGTCTGCCACCGAATGGGTATATATGTATTATGCTGGGTCGAAGAAGGAGGAGGATGAGCTAAATCTATAAATTTATGTGCAAATGTAGCAAAGAAGATTCTTGACTCTAGAGAAATTGCGTTTGTTCTTTGTAGTTGACAGCAAGTTTTTATGCTCCTTTATATTTCTTATATTTTACTTTTTCTCTTTCTTTTTTTCTGTTGGTTTGTTTCTCTCTCCTGTTGCAGGCAACGTGCGACAAGTGGCTTACGCTTATGAATTGCTGACGTGAGCTGGGGATTTTCCAATTGCCGAGACAAGTGTTTGTCCCCCATCCCACCCTGGCCGTTCTACGCCATTCTACTTCATTCCATCAAGTTCCACACAACTCAAACCAACAAAAAACTGAGCATGCAATTTCACCAACAGCCTCAAAGTATGCAATGGAAAATTGCAATTCTAATTATCGCATTAGCCGGCAACGTGTTGTGCATAAGAAATGGCAAACCGGATGAGGGACCAGACGAAGCAGGTGACAGCAACATCGGAAATGATGAGTGAGTTGAGACAGCGTGACTTTAATTTATGCAAATCACATTCAAGAAACGCGAAAGGGCGGGCAAATTTTGGTTCGGGTGGGTCGGCCTGACTTGAGAGAAATGTGCAAATTGAGGGGGAGTGTGATTGTGTGTTTTTCTTTTACTTATAGCCATGGCTCATTAAAATTAAACGATTTTCATGTCGATATTCATTAAATAAGTGAACAATTTAATATATATATTCTATTTAACTATTTAATATACATATACATTCAATATATGTATATTTTTCAAATACTTTGGCAATTTGCTAAATTTCACATAAGCTTAAAGACGAAAAATGTTCTATATATTTTAAGTTTAGAAGTGTTGGAATGCTTTGTGATGAAAACATTATAAAAATAATCAAAAATACAAAACAAATTAAGCCTAAAAGTATAGAAAAAATCAAAATTATATATGCAAAATACAATAAATACACCAGAATTCTATTATTGTCGTACTAATTGAAATACCTTTCGGTCGATAGTGTACATGTTAGGCGTTTCTTCAATGGATTAGTTCCAATAAACTGTCTGTCATTTGAAAAAATGTGGCAATTGCGGACTCATTTTTAAGCATCCTAGAAATATATTTTTATTTCTTTTCTTTTTTAATTAGTTTGGTCATAGATTAAACGACTTACAAATTCGGTATTCGGAGATACACCTTACAAAAGAAGCTCTGGAGTAAAAGAGGTGGCAATTGTTATAATCGTATTTATTAACAATACACAATATCATTCGACGCAAAATTAAAATTACAAAATTACTTTCATTTGTTTTACAACGCAACAATGGTTAATAGTTAGTAAAGCTATAAAATGCCGTTTCAGTAGAGCAAGTCAGAAAAAAAAAAAACGAAAAATACATTACTTGTCACGATATTAAGATATTGAAGTGATTATTAATTGATGCATCTGAACTAAATGACTAAAGATATACTTTACGTAATTTCTTCTTACAGAATACAAAATCAAAGACACATTTCGGTGAAATTGAAAAACTTCTTTCCATCGGAGCCATTGAAAGAAGATACTTCAACGGAAGCACAACATCCACCACAAATTGAGGCACGTGTAACAACAAATGGCGGCGGTGGTGCCGGGGGCTTTCGACCCTCACAAATGTTGGATTTCACACCATCGGATGTGATGAGCGATGGCTATAATACAAAACGTTATCCACCCAGTTATCTGGCACCCAACTATAAACATCAAGTTCCTAGCTCGTTACCGAATTATAGTCTTAGACCACAACCGATAGCAATGGATAAGCAATTTGCATTTCCCAATGATAATAATGATAATGAATCGCCCAATAGAGGAGTCAGTAGCGGTTTCAATCCGTATGGGGGCTATCATCAAAATTTTGCCAGCACACCGATTCCCACAACACCAGTGGTCAGCTATTTAGATCCATATACACAGCAAAATTATCAATATACACCAACACCGCCGATTCCACCAGCTGCCAACTACATACAATATCAACGAGAGCAAATACAAAATAATGATCAAAATGATGATCAGATTTATACAGTGCAATCGTCATTACTTGTGGGAAATAACAATAATCATGGGTCATCGCTTCAGCGACCACCGTTGCATGGTTCGGGTGCTGGTGGATCAGAAGATGTCTATCTAAAAAGACCCGGCTATGTGTTTGATGAGAGTCCATCCACAGTATATCGAAGACCTGCAGTGACACCTTCAAGTTTTGGCAATCAAGTGGCACAGCCGACAAAGCCATCGCATAAAATTTCATACGATTCGCATGATTACCCACCGCCCAGCTATGCGGCTGAGCAGACATCCAATTTTGTGCCACAGCGTCCAGTACAGCGACCTCTTTACAACCGTCAAGACGTCAATGACAACAGACCATTAGCAGCTGCCTCATCGATACAGTTACCATATGCCGGTGCCGGTGCCAGTTTGAGTTCCTCGGCCTATGCTCAATCTTCATCCTACCCATCCCCAGCGTCGTTGCCGCCGTCGTCGTCGTCTAATTATGCAAACAACTTTGGTAATTATTTGCAGCGACCCAATCCCAATCCCCAGCCTGCGCACCACTATCAACAGCAACAGCAACAGCAGCGGCCAGGACCACCGCCACACAATTACTACGAGTATCAAATTGGAGAGATACCTCCACCCCATCATTCATCCCCATCAGGAGCGCAGCAGTTCAACTATCGACCATCATCTCCACCTTACCAGCAACATTCTGTTTCGCCCTCTACACAAAATTCAGGCATTGGTGGGGGAAGTCTAGCCACTTTGGCCTCACTGTTTAGCTCTACACAGCAATATGCACCGCAATTTACGAATCTACTTTTGGGTGGTTCTCCAACCTCATCCTCATATCCCACCTCATCCCAACATTCCTCCCCATTAGGTAGTCTCTTAGGCGCATTTGCTGGACAGGGACAGGGGCAGGGACAGGGACAACATGCCCGACCACCCAATACACAACTCATTAGAGCTCTAGAGAACATCGCACGCAACGACGATTTGCAGTGTGTGCCCAAGGTGCTCTGCCAGATGATTGCCGGTCAAACGTTACGTGGCCAATTGCCAGGCTTCATTACATCTCCAGCTATAACCAAGTAAGTACCAAGAGGGAGAGAAACAGAGCCATCTACTTCTAGGTACTATACATAAACAAATACATATACATACATATATTTCAGGGCTTTAGTTGTAACTAAATATTATGAAATTTACATTTCTCAAAAGGGAAAATGCCAAATGAGTAGAAGAACCCAGAAAACACAAATGCTTAGATGGGGGTAGAGGAAGAGGAAGGAATCTTATTTCCAAAGAGGCGTTAACCAGGATTAGACTTCATTATGCAAGCCGATGATATTGATTGTTCTATTAAATGAGCTACGAGTGAATGGGAGTGAAATGAGCCGACAAGGACAGGGGTAAGGAGGCGGGTACATAAGATGCTCCACTGTAAATTGATATTGTTTGGCTTTTCCTTGCAAATTGGCATTTACCCAATTAGGTTTTGTAAGCAGCCTATTGCTTAAGCAGATGTCCAGGAAATGGCAGAGAAGAGTTAATGATAATGGTTTTTGGTTAGATAATGAGATGACTTAGACAAGAAACAAACAGCTAGTACATAAATAGGATGAAATACAAGGGTGGTATATTCAATTCAAGAGATTTTTGTTGATTTCTTTTGCAGTTTCCTAGCTGGTTTCCCAACTGCTTCACCTGCCCTAATCTATGGACGAGCTGCACTACTCGGCATAAGTGGAGGCGAACGCAGCTGTGTGCAAACTTATCAGAAGTGTCCCAAAAATGAGGTGAATACTCAAGAATTTTTTTCTGGTTTTTTAAATTAACTCAAATTTAATCTTCAAACAGATGGAAATCATACACTATTTAAACAATCATCGTGGTGGCTTTTTCAAGTTCTTTAGCGAACCGGAAGAGCAGCCAAGTGCGAGCCAACAAGGTGATTTTGGTGGCGGTAACAGTGGTTCATTGTTTAGCATATTGTCAGCTTTGACAGGAGGCGGTGGTGGAGGACAGTCCACAACGTATACAACTCCGCGTCCAGTTGCCCCAAAACCAAAACCGACACAAAAACCAAGCACTGATATTGCCAGCGGTATTGGCAGCTTTTTCACTCAGGTTCTCTCCGAATATTTGAGCGGTGTGGAATATCAGAGACGCAGACGTCGCCGTAGTCCGGAAATTAAACGTGACTTTCAGACAGATTTCAGTCACAGCCAGTTGATGGCCAATGATGATTTTCATGATGAAGAAGACAATCTAGATACACAGACGATTGTCAAGTTTCAAGATGATGATGAAGCTGAGGAAGCTCAAGCTCATACCGAATTAATAGGTGTATTGCAATTTCCCTCAACTCTTGAGGAGAATGAGGGTCGCATATTGCACTACAAAGACATTGACAGTGAAGAAGACGAAAAAAATCAGGGAGGAGTAAAAGCAAAGGGAATTGTACGTTTTCCGGATGCATTGAGAGAAGGTAAACAAGTTATCAATGAGTTCAATCGTGAGGCCGCTCAACGTAAATTGAGATTTCCCCATGAGGAGGAGTCGGTGAAGGAGACAAAAAGGGTCGAAGACAATTTGACAGAAGGTTGGCGAGCTGTTTTACCCAATGGTCTGAGTGAAAGTGATTATGGTGTAAGCAAGCGTAGAGGCAAAAGGATTGTATTTAGAGATAGCAATGACAATGAGTCGGATAATTTGAGAGAAGAAGAACAACGTGAACTGAAATTGAGAGAAGAAGAGCAACAGTTTAGGGAAGAGCGCCAATTGAGGGAAGAACAACAAATAAGAGAATTAGAATTTCTAAGAGTTGAACACTTGCGTAGAGAAAAAGAAAAACAATTGAGTGAGGAGCTTTTAACACACAATTATCCACCCAATGCCGTCTATGAGGAGTCAGCTCCACCTCAACGTGGTGCTCGTGTTATATTTCCCGATCATTATGAGCGTTATATACGCAAAGGTAAAATTTTAAATCGTCCCACCTATGCACCCAGCTATGAGTATCTTCAACAAAATGCTTATGAAGTTGACCAAAAAGAAGATCGTCTTGTGGTCAGCGATGAGCATAGACCAAGCTCTCATTATCGTTTCGAGACAAGTGACAATCTAAATCAGAATCATCTTTTAAACTATGGTGAATACATGCCGCCCTCTGGTACATCATCTGGTGGTAACAATAACATACGTTTCGGGGAGCAGCACTACAACTATCCAAACAACAATTATATAAGTAATAATCGTTATAGTAGTGCCTATCAGCAAACAAACCATGAAGATGATAAAAACATCTATGTTACAAATTCGCAAGGTATCAATGAGTATTACATACGACCGAATGGACAAAAAGTCTATACAAATTCTGGATAAGAGAGTAATGCGAATTATTTAAAAATTTAACTGAGAGAGGCAGGCACAAATTTAGTCTTAAGTTTTGTATATATACATTTATTATATATAGATAAAAACAAAAATGTAAAATGAAATATTTATTAAAGAGAAAAACAGTTAAGTGAGCAAAAAATGTGAAATTTTCCTATTCAATCAACTACAATTGTTTTCACCAAATAAAATATGCAAACGAAAATGCCACATAAATCTAGCAGCAAAATGGCCTCTCATCAAGGACACGAAAAATAAAGAAAATGCAAGTGCAAATGGAAATGTGGAAATATCCAGCTTGCATACGCAATTGAACAGAATTTTTCTTGTTTTTTGTTGCCTTGCCATTCCCAAATGGATGCAGGCAAAAAAGTGCAGCATACTTTAGCGAGGCAGCTGAAAACTCGTAACCAGGGTTACCATTGCAACCAAAGCTCACCAAAGCAATATTTGTCGACTGTGTTGTCCTCCGTTGTTGTTATTATTCTTGTTGTCGCTATCGTTGTCGTCTCGTGTTTTATTTGCGCGACAAACCGTTTGCATGCAAAACATATGCAGCAGAGTTAATAAATAGCACAGCGGCAAGGTTCTCTACAGGGATCCAGAGCAAGCGAGAGAGGGAAGAGATGAATGGAGTGACTTGAAACTGCATACTTTGTGAGGGAGTAGTACACAAAGAATAATCTTTCGACTTATAATTCGACTAAACATTGACCCAGTCCTAATTAATTATTAAAAGAAAAACGAAAGGAAATTTTTTTCCAATTTTCGATTTACAAGTGGCACTTTAGAATACTTCTAAATATTCTAATAAAATTCTAAAGACTAATAAAATTGTAAGTGATATGTTCGATACTAAGAAAATTTTTTTTAGAAAGCTTTTATTATTTTCTACATTTCAGTATTGCTACACCCGATGCAGGTTACACCCGGTAAACGCCACTCAAGTTGGGGTTCGGATTCTAGAGAAATTTGCCCCCAAAAGTCCGAGAAATCACTCTTTGAAACAAATAAAGATGTTTTGTAATATTCTGTGACAAGAAGGTTCCTTGTAAACATTCTTCACTTAAAGTTAACGAAAAGTTATAAATTTGTTGTAAACAATGAATACTTTTCCAGCCTATTACATTCTTTAAGGGGTGAAGTTTCGTCATTTCACATTCCTAGATCCGCCTATGCTATAAAGGATCAAGTTAAAAAACTTTGCTCCGGTGCCAATTTAATTTATATAATGTAGACTTACTGTAGCAGAAGTTGTTCTTATGGATCTTGATTTAAGTAATAAAGTTTTTAATAGGTATTATGTGTAGAATTTCGAAAAAAGTATTCATTTCTTTCCTGCCATCTCCTATTTTGTTGTTTTAAGACTGAAATATTAGTAAAGTAACTTCGCTCCAATCTCATATACACATTGTTAGCAATTATAGGGTAGTTCCCCACTAACCAGCTAGTCTGTATGTATGTTGGCTGATGCCTTGCTTAATGCCTTGCGTCAACAATTTGTGAGTGGTGCTCCAAAGTATGCAACAGTTTTGTGTGGTTTTTTTCCCCCAAACCGTCGGCAAGCGTATCAATTTTTTACCCAAAAAACCAGAAAAGAATTTCGAGGAAAAGATGGGATGGAAAAATGCATTCATTGTCCATGCAAAAGTGGACTGCAAGCAGAGGAAAGTACAGACATGACAAGGCATAACATCAAATGGTTTTTATTCTATTTTTGCTGTTTTCTTTTTATTTATTTGCTTACTCATAAATCTAAGCGCCTACATGTCTGGTCTGCAATATATATATACATACATATACATATATATCTCTCTTCTTATGGTTTTTTTCTTTTTCCTTTCTTTCTTTTTTTTTTTTGTTAAATTAAAAGCCTTAAAAGCAACTAAAAGTAAAACAAGTACTACATGCATATATGTAATGGAAGACGACGAAGATGTGTGTCCATGCGACTGACTAGACGCAGACCAAATGGTTACCCCCTTAAAACAAAATAATAAAAAATACGAAAAAAAAACAATATATATATATCATGTTGTTGTGATGCCTGGCTCCACATTGATGGGTATGAATGCTGATACCGCTGCTGCTGATGCTTAACGTGGCTGAGGAGGCGGCAATGGTCCAACGCCTGGACAGGGCATACGTTTGGCCAGGTGCTTGCATAGTGGCACATCCCTTACTGCATCCCCAATGAAGAGCGAGAGGAGATACCATTGTTTCATGCCGCCAACAGTTGATTGCACTTTGTAGTTGCTGTTCATGATGACGATGGAAGGAGTAGAATGAGTTCGAGTAGAAGTTGAAGAGAGAGAGAGTACAGTCAGTCAGACGGCAACAAAAGCGGATTACAAAAATAATTACTTATAAGTAGCGGGTAATATACATACACAACAAATATATACATATTTATACACAAAAACCCAACTCCCAACAAGAAAAAAGTGGACTCGAAAGTAATTTACATGCAATGCGAGTGAAACCAAGGCCCCCAAGGTACTTGTGTTTGGGGCAGCAAATGAATTTAAGAGTATGGGTTAAAAAGTGTATTATGGAAAGGGCATAAATATGCTTGGTTGGGTGTATCTGTCTTTTCCCTTTGGTTTTTGGCTTATTGCAAAAATGTGAGGATGCTGTCAGACACGATACAAACTTAAAGTAATACAGGTTTGATATATTTTAAACAATTGTTAGTACTTTAACCAGACTTAAGAAATTTTAAGACAAGCCTTGAAAATGAAAATGTTTCTATTGTTTCGATTCTATCAAGTTATATATTGACTTAGATTTTATTTTTAAGCATATTCTATTGTTTAATTTGTTTCTCGAGGCTTTTGGTACCCTATTTTCGTTTCCTTCTTTTTGTCTAGTTATGCCTGTGTCCAGTGGCTAGCAGGTGATTACTTTATTTCATATATATGTACACACACTTCGCACACACCTCTCAATGTGTGTGTGTGTATTTTTCACACGTCTGCAATGTGGCATAATTTAATCAACTCCAAGTAACATCTCTGCAGTATGCCCAACCCAATAGAAAGGAAACACTAACTAGGAAAAGGATGGAATATATATATGTAAAACAGATGACGCCGACAAGATACCCTGCAGCAAGTATTCATTTAACTCATTTACATCAAACTATTACACAAAATCTGTACTGGTACTTTTAGCTCAATTTAGCCTTCAGCATTTTCGATTTGTATACATTATTAATTTAAAGAATAAGAGAGATAAAGAGAGCAGTTTTAAGTAAAATTTAGTTTTTAAAAGGGTATCAGAAGGTGCTGACCAACATAGAAAGTACGTGAGAGAGAGAAAAAGAGAGTGATGGAGGGCCAGGGGCATTGAGTTGGTCACTGAATGTTGCGAAAAGTAAACTCTGTGTGCACTTGCATAAATTTAATCAAAAACTTTAATCATATTTTATTATTACAAAACACGTCGTGGGCAAAAACTTCTAATGCCAATTACATTTTCTGCTGTGCAAACGAAAAACTAAACAAAAACACACATCAGACACACATACACCCTACTCAAGGTGAGGATTGAGAGAGAGAGAGGGAGAGGGAGACGGAGAGAAGTCGTTTGGCAAAAGGTGAAGAAGGGACAAAGACCAAACCGACATATGAAGTTGAACATTTCAAAAATAATTTTGAATATTTGCTCTTGACACGTTTGCCCAAAATGCACTTTGGACTACAGAAGGGAGCAATTGAAAGACAGAAAGAGTAACAGAGAGAGAGAGAGAGAGAGAGAGAGAATGAGATGGGTGTATAAGGCGAGTAAGGTTAACTTTGGGGTTGCCAAAATATACATATCTTTGCAATATAAATATATATATATGTACATATATGAATACATATATATAACATTTAAGTGTGAAAATGTCAGATGCATGGCAAAAAACTTCTCTAACAAAATGAGAAAAACGACATACAAAATAAATGATACGATATGGTAAAAATATTAAATGAAATTTTACAACACGAAAAATAGAATCTTTTGTTTTCATAAAGTTTGTTTTGTATCAAGCAGCTTTTGTGGAATTTAATCCTTTCTTTTGTTTTATTTGATTTAATATATTTCACAGCAACGCCACAGGAAGCAAATGAAGTACATATATGTATGTACATATGTACACATATAACTCAATGTTAAAAATCAACTTGAATGGATTTTTAATTATTATTATGTCGCACTTTTTAAAACACTTGCTAAATATGTAGAAAAACTTAGAATTTAAAAAGCAAATGTTGTAGGTAATGAGGAAGTAAATTCAATGAAAGTGAAAAACTAAAACAAAGCAATCTTAAAAAGCGTTTAATCTAAGGATTAACGAGTACTTTTAATGGCAGATGGCCATGCTGAACAAGAATGTATATGTAGAAAATAAAATGCATATTTTTCAAGGGTATATGTACATATTTTACTGCATATCAGCAAGTGACCAGTCATAAACTCAAATAAAAGACAAGAAAGACAGAATCTTAGATTGGTATGCAGGGAAAGAAAGAGACAAGACCATTAATTATGAATCACAGTTGGCAAAAGTTATTGTTGTAGTTGTTGTTGTTGTTGTTATTACTGTTGGTCTTGTGTCAGGTCGTGGAAGATGTTTTTATAGCGCGGAAAAGAATCATTTCCTTTTTGGTCTTAATATAACATTACCATGACAACGGCCAAAGAAAAGCGCAGAACTCATCAGGAACTTGAAAATTTATGTAAACTAACAAATTGAAATTCCCACCTCTCCCCACCACAAGTCATTCAGTGCATCCAATTGTTCTCTCTTTTTCCCTTTTGCAATGACATGCACATTTAAACTTGAAAAACATACAGAAATAGAGAGAGAAATAGCAGTTTGACTCGCTAAGGATGGGGGGAAGGAAGCGGGCAAAGGACATTAAATTATGCACAGATGAGTTAGCATTGCCAATCCCGACAACAAGGAGAAATAAAAATTGATTGGAAAACATTTCTGTTCAAGCTAAAAACAAGCCATTCATTTGCCAAATGACAACAACAGCAGCGCCAAATTGCGAAATTTAGCAATAACAAAATGCAATCTGCAATGGGAATGAGGTGCTCAGAAAGGATCCATGGGAAGCTTGATGAAGCGCAATGCAATGACAGAAAGAAAGAAAGAGAGAGAAAAAAAAAGGGAAGGGCTAGGAAAACTTCAAGTTGGAGACAGGGGCAAAGCCATAAAGTCAGTTCGAAGACACTTGACAAAACTTGCGAAAGAAACTTTAGCGAAAGCTACTTTCAATTTGATTGAAACATAGACGACATTTCAATGCTCTATTGTCAAAAGGCTTGAAGCGGCATCTTTACATTATGTATAAAACAAAATAAATGCTTTTTTTAGCCTTTTAATAAATACAAAATTACTTAAAGCTGAATTTGTGTTAGAAAATGTGTATAAAATCTGCTATTATAGAGAATAGAGATGATTATGACTATCCTATGGTCAGCTTTATAGCCATGGCAAGTGGTTTTATTTTTTGACATTAGCTGTATTCATTTTCATTTGTTTTATCAGCGTACTAAGCAAACCAATCCACTTTATTTGTAAAACAAGTTAAATATGTGATAATAATAGTAAATGATGCCTTTCAATTGTTTCTATTAGCCATATGCAAAGGGTAACAAATTCTTCAATAACTTCGTTCTATGAAAACTTGAAAACGCTGCATTTGAACGTTTAATTTAAATATTTCCTTATATTATTTAACATTTTTTGTATGTTAACCAACTCTAAATTGGCCTAGTTAAAGGCTAAGTCATGCATGCAACTAATTAAAAATAAAACTGGTATATAAGTTGCGAAAGAAATCAAAAATAAAGATAATTACCAACCACTGCCGATTGCAATGAACTATTAGAGTTCTTTTTTTGCAAATTTGAAACACAGACACAGTAAACAATTCAAGAAAATCTATCAATTTTTAGAAAATATTTTAACAATACATTTTCCTTAAAAACGATTCACATTGTACCAGGTTAAGCCAAAACATTTTATAAACTTTCTCTATACTCGTATCACCTAGTTAAATTTCAATTTCTACATGGAATTAAAATATATATTTTTTTAATTTCCCAAGTTTTTGAATGAATTTGTTAATCGCATAATGTTTCTCGAAACCACTTTAAACCACGATAGTATAGATGTTAGATTGTTTTCTAGCATTAGTCACAGAAAAGTTTATATGATTTGATTTGTTTTACTTCAATTATTGCCATACATTAGTTTTGCAAGCCATTACATTAGTTTTCTCTGAAACCTCTGAAACCTCTGAAACCAATGTCGATGAATGAACAACTGTGACCTACCTCAATACCTCCGACCAGGCGGCATGTGGTGCGGATGTGCCTTCAACACCACCAGCAGCCGCAGATGCAACACGACGACGTGTACGTGATGCATGCAACCGACACGGTTCCTCCAATATGCAAGCCTGTGGACCAAATTCACGTAGAATTTCCTTTTGAGCCAACTCAGCATCAAGTGCTAGTGGATGAGCTGCCTCACGTCTGCTACGTGAACGATAGGTGCCTAACAAAGGGAGAGAGAGAGAGAGAGAGAAGAGTCAGTGAGTTAGTGTGTTTTTATGGTTAAAAATTAGTCAAAGTGGTAACAGCAGCAGCAGCAGAAGAAGTTTGGTATTTCACTTGTTACTCATCCATCCATCGAGTTGTCTTTGCCAGGTTTTACCCACAAGCAAACAATAAATTGAAATAGCTTTTGGCCACGCACGGCTGAAGTTGCCGTTGTACGTGAATATATGGATTTGGCTGAGAGCAAGGGGGCCAGAGAGGAGACGACAACCTAACTGTTCCGGCATGGCTGGCATAGTTGTCGCGCCAACTGGCGGTCAGCCTTGACCCCATTTTGTATTTTTCTCCCTCTCTTTAAGTGGACGTGCATGATAATCATCATAATGAAGATGATGATAATGATGATGATGATGATGACGACGGCGGCAAAGTCGTTGGCCAGGCCGTTACCGCTTTTGTCCCGCATTTTATGTCTGGTTTCTTTTTTTTTTCATTTTGTTTGTTTTTATTTTTTTGTTCAAGTAATCGCAATGAGAGTGTATAATTTAAATCATGATCATGTTAAATAGATGAATATATAACTCAACTCAACTCTAGTATGTTTTGCAAGCCATGATTTTGGGGTTTTCCCTATTTCAGTCAAACTCTAAACAATTGGCACTATAATTAGTGAATTTTGAAATTTCTTGTCCTCGCATTTGGTCATTTCTACATTGATCTAAGCTGATTTTGATATGTATAAACCAAAAATAGAGCATTGAATTGGACTCCAATATATTTAAATATAATTTCTAACTGAAATCAGAAACAATTAGATAACTGCACGCAGTTCGACTCCATTAAGAGCAGAAAAGGGAATAGTAAGAATGAAAACTGAATAGTTAATGTGAAAAAGGCTAACTATTCTTCATCATAACTAAAATTGAAAAAACATAAAAAAAAAGATAGGAAAATTTAAACGGCATGTAAACAATTCATTAAAGAAAAAGCAAAAAGATTTGATCATGAGGCTAACAACCAGAAAGAAATTGGAAAAAGGAATTATAATGTAGAAGACACGAAACCAGTTTTTAAAATACGAGCCAATTCAAAATCAGCTGCAGTATTCTACTCTGTCTTTAAGGGTATAAAAAAGTGTAATAAGAAAAATACAGAGTATCAGTATGTAAGAATATGAAAGGATTTAGAAAGCCTAAAAATAGCTGCGACTTAAGACTTTGTCACCTAATCTACACTTAAAACAAAGACTAATATGAACCAAAGTTAAAAATTGATTAACAAGATGAAAAGACTATTTAAGATTGAATAATAGAAATTGTTTATAAAATGTTGCTTCTTCTTTTTTCTTTTCCTATCCCATTACATTAAAAGATATACAAAATTTCATATATAGAAGATATAGTTAAGGAAACAAGCATATGACATAATCTTAAGCAATTCGCTGGAAATGCAATTTCATTGTGAAATTCCTCATTTAAGTTTAATTAATTTATGCACCAACCGATAAACTTTCACTTAATAAAATTTCAGACATTTGTCTAAATATTATATGTGTTTTTTTTTTTTGTTTGGTGGACTTTCACATAAGGGCGAACTTCGTAACTTACTTGGATTCAATGAATAAGCCAATTTCTTGGCAAATTGCGATAAACGCACCGATAAAACAATCACTGGAAAACCGACCAGTTGAACCGGTAACTCAAATAATGGATCGGGGTTCTGGGCCAGTCCCTCTTCGACAAATTCCAGTAATAGGACCAATAGTACATACAATGTGGGCACCAGCGATAAAGTGCAAATATAACGCAGATTCATGATGAACAAATATTTATATATATATGTATATATATGTATTTGTATAGTTTGTTTTGTAATATCAACAGCTCCAACTAACTGGCCAACTTGATGCGTTTAAAGTCTTTGACTGACTGAAGCGACTTGGTGCCGTTTGGAGCCGCCAAAGCGCAGCATAAAAAAAATTGTTTTAAAAAATCAACAGACAGACAGAGAGAGACTATTAAGAAAGAGATAGACATAAACATGAGAGGCATAGTGAGAGACAAAGAGTCCAAGATACCCACTACTTGTTCGGTTGTGTAAAGTTTTGCGGCCAAGTTTGTTTTGCATTTTGACCAAGTTTCGCTGCGGAAGCCAAAAAAAGAAGCCCAAACATAAGTGAAAGTATGGGGCCAATATGGCTCAAGTTGAGGGCGAACCAAGCGACGAGCCTACCCCAAAAAATAAAATATAAAAAAAGAGACACCAAAAACCTGCCCAACAACCAACTTCTTCTCACATTTAAGCTCTCGACTTTCCATGCTCGTCCATCGTTAGCCAGTATTCACTGTCTTTCACGCGCTCTCTTGTAATTGTGAAAAGTTATGAAATTTTCCTTACTTAGCGGCCAACTTTTTTTGCATTGTAATTTCCTATTTAATTTTTGTTATTTTTATTTCTCTCTGTATATTTGTATATGTGTGTGTATGAGTGTGTTTTAACATTTTGTATCGTGGTATGCATATCAATTACTTAATCTGCGGTGGGCCCTGGTTTCCGTTAGATGAGGTGCGAGATTTCAACTTGAGTTTTTATTTATTATTATTATTTACCTTGTTGGGGCAGGCCAGGGCAGATGTTAATTAAACAATTTTATATTACTTTTTCAGATGTTCTGAATTACAATTTCACCTAAGTATATTTCTATGAAAAAACCTTTTCTGTTTTTCCTTTTTTTTTTAATCTAAGTCACTCAATTCTAAAAAAGAATGAAGTAAGTCGTCACGCCGACTTCGGGACGAAAATGTCTATTAAATTTCGCCGCCATATGCTATCTCGCTCACCCTCACAAAATCACACGAACACTCTAGCGCCGCCACTAGCCTACGGCGAACTCCGCCCTAATGGACCGCCTAGTAAAACTTGTTTATACGTATATTTTTCATGCTTCTAGTCCGATTTGAATAAAATTTGGTAGGTTGGTAGATATTGATAGGGCTGATTAGTGTGCTGAATTTTCGATAATTAAAAAGTTGCAGAAGCCAAACAGGTTTTTCTAGATTCTGGAGACGAAAGTAGGCGTGGTAAAAATGTTAAATATCAATAATCTGTATTTGATGGTTCTTGCTTTGTTAGCTTTCGAGGAAAGCAGTTTAATTAAATTTGCAGGGGCGTGGCAAAAATTTGAAATAAACTTGAACACCGTAGGTATTACAGGAGTCTAAGTACCAAATTTGGTAATTGTAGCTCTTATAGTTTTCGAGATCTACGTGTTCATACGGACAGACGGACGGACGGACATGGCTAGATCGACTCGGATCAAGAATATCCTACCCTATGGGTGCATGAACGAAAGTTTTGACCAAAACTCAACGACATCAATATATGGAATCAATATAAAGTCGTGATGTGTGTGGGGCTTATTGGCGCATTTGCTTTAAATCGTTCATATGTACTGACTTGGAATACATGGAATGAAGATCATAGAAATAAAAGGATAATTCATTATGCAACTTTTACAGTTAAAGGTCTATAACGAGTTTTTTAAACACATCAAAATTGGCGTTGTCAAATTTTGCGAGGTAATGTGGCGCATCGGCGATAATCCTTGATTTTATTTAAATTAAATTAAATTTTCTGAATAATCTATTTTCTTTAATACTTATGATCTTATCTTTGGAAAAATGAATACCAAACGGAAAATTGACGCATTTTGGAACGTATACCGCTGATTAACATCGATCAAAATTTTTGAAACATTTTCTTGAGGAGCGAAATTGGATAAAAAATTGGATATTCGAGGACAGAAATAACATAACCCCCGAAAAATATTGAATACTACGAATTGGATATGTCTAAGTTTTTTATCCTAATATACCCTACCTAAATACGGTGCTAGGGCACTTATCACTCTCCAGATCGTGCCCCAAGCGCCGAATAGGCCCTCCTTCACCTATATATATATATATATATACCTTTGTATGTATGTACATGTAAGGCATTTACAAGAGTATTGAATCTTCAGTATAGCAAAAGTAAGCTTATTTTCTGGTTCAGAAAGTTTTCACACCTTCTTCCCAGAGGTGAAGTTAACCATAAAAAAAATGCAAATATTTTAACAAGGTTTTCATGCTCATTTTATTTTTAAACGTGGACCCTTTTAAGTATTTTTGTAACGATCTACAAATTTAAGCCCAAGAAATGCGGCCTATAGTTACTTTTTTCGGATAAAAAAACAAACAACCAAAATTCGTTATTCAACCGGTCGTTCACACATATTTTTAAATACCAATCCCAAGTCGCAAGACACGAGTTACTTAAATCATATACTTACTCTCAAAATATTTTTCGAATACTTATCGAAAGAACTTGAAGAAAAAGCAAAAGATTCAATAATCGAATAATTTTATGCCTTGTGACCTTGCCATTTGACGTTACATAATGAACTGGTTCTTTAACAAATCTATGTTCAGCTTTGGCCAGAAACCCATTCAGCAAATTATTTGTTAAGCTCTATGATGTTAAGCAATTAACACAATTTGAAAGATAATTTTTTGTTTTTTTATTTCTTATGTTGCTTGGGTTGGCTATTTACCAAATCAATTGTCAGGGGAATGGTTCGATCTGTGGAGCACGTGATGTTGGCCAGGGATTTGTGTTTAACTTTTTTTTTTTTGTTGAAACCAAACACAGACATTGGAAAATTGGAAATTGTAATAAGAGAGAGAAATAGATGAGGAAGTGAATGGAAATCAAGGAAATCATATTGAACGGTAAAGAGTTCAATAAATATGTATGTTAAGTTAGTCAATTGATCGATTTTCGAGCTTAGAGAAACGTAAATTGTGGTTCAATCAGTCAGTTGGTCATTCAGTAGCGAGATGCGATACGGGTTTATGGCTATAACCGTTATGCAACATTCAGCGGCACTTGTTCACAATGCTGCCACATTGCACCTGTATCAAGTTTGCATTGAAACTCTCATTAACGCTCTCCCTCCAGTTCCCGTTCTCTTTTACGCTCTCTCTCTCTCTCTCTTTCTCTAGTGGATTTTCTTTTTTCGTTTTCAAAGCACTTCGAATCAACCTAGTTTCGTTTGTGTTTTTTGTATTGTATAAAAGCGAGCTCGCAGGCATTTTCCAGTTTTTTTTCCTTTTTTTATTTTGTGGGAGAGGCGGAAATTAAATTGACAGAAAATGCACCTGCCAAAGTCTTCTTTTTTTACACGTCCCACCCCCGCTTTAGTGTATGTTTTTGGATTGCATTGCATAAGCAACAAACAACAACAGCAAAAGCAACAAGTACCAACAACTTGTCAAACGTCAGACCAAAATTTTGAAAAATTGGAACAATCCCAAACAATGAAAGTGCACACGCAACTAGCGTAACAACAACACACAGGCAACAACAACAACAACTAGTTAAAGAGAGCTGACCCAATTTCCAATTTGATATTAACAAATTGTTTACCTTTATTTTGTTTTTCTCTTTTTTTTTTGTTTTTGCGTCTTTTGCACAATTCGAAAATGGAATCGATTGCCAAATGGAACGTGTTTGTTGTCATTATTTTTCGGTTATCGAGGTGCGAATAATGTTTAATGCAATTTTAAACACACTTGCATTCAAAACGGGTATTAGCTAAAAACCTAACAAATTTATTTATGTATTACATATTCTAAGCATACATATATGTATATATTTTAGGGCATTGTCCAAAAGTTCGTAAAAGAACTACAATAGTAAGAATTTCATAATATTTCAAAAAAGGTCTAATTTCCATATTAACTCAATTTAAAAAGTGATTCATATATATAGAAATATAATTGAAATGTTTTATTAAAAGGCGCATCTGATTTTTTTATGAAAACGATTATTTAATTTTTCCCAGATTACATTTTGTTTTATATATAAGAATTGATCTAACAATAAGAGTATTAAAGACTTCGTTTATAGTCAAAAATCTGTGTGGCTCTGTGTCATTGATTGATTTATAATTCAACAAAATAATATCTAAAAATGTAAATATATATGCAATGGTATGTAGATGCATACATACATATATCTTTTGTATATTGACTGCTTTATAGATTTGTTTACATTAGAGAATTTCGAGAGTTTTTTTCCTTTTATTTTAATTAACCAATAAATATGTATGTCATAATTTCGCAATTTCGTTCAGATTCTTTGTGTTTTTCTTTTTTTATTTTTTAGTTACTTCTTTTGTGCTTGGAATTTATAATCAAACTAAGTATGCCCAATGCCATTTGGTCGAACGATTCAATGTGTGTGGCTCAAGTAGAGGTGCATATGTATATATCTCTATAAGTTTAACACCGAAAAGTATGCAATGAAATGCGAATCAAATCAATTGCTTAAATTTTTTCGTAATTTCCCATCTCATTGTCACTTATCACATTCGTTGAGACATTCGACTTGAGCTTCTCAAATATCAGTACCTGTTGAGTGTTTAAAGCCTTTTTTTTTTTTTTGTTTAATTAAAATGATGACTTGTATATAGTTTAATAAATGACCTTTAAATTAACAGTGAAAATGTTGTTACAAGCTAAAAGAATATTAAACACAACCTTAAAAACCTTTTGATCTGTCATATAAATTACAACGCTTGACTTTCACTAAATACAAGTTAATGCAAATTATTTTTAAAAACAAAAAAAAAACCTGACTAATTCATAATGTTTGTTATCTTTAAACACTTTATTTTATATTTATATACAATATTTAAGCTATTAAGTTATAGCCAATTAATTTAGAAGTGAACATTGTATGAGGAAAATCTACGAGATAATAGTATTTCTCATCAATCGTTCCTCAAGGCCCAACCTAGAATTTGAACTCATTGTGCAAATAGTACTGGGTTTATACAAATTAGTTATCTAATCACAATTTGCATAATCTTTTTTAAAGTTCACTCTGTGCAAAGTGTTCATTGTATGACTGGGGGACAACTTACGGACGGATTAGACAGTCCAAAAAGTTAAGGCAAAAGTCTCTTTCCGACGATCTGACGACCGATATTGAGCAGATTTGAAGATAAAAGCGAGTCCAAAAACACTCATATAAAGTTGGAAGAACTTGCAGACATATCAGACAGTCCTATGAGACACACGAATATATAAATGTTCGATGAAAGTGAAAGCAAAGTATATTTTCTGTATGATCGTAGGATACTCTGACCTATATTGAGCAGATTAAAAAAAAAAAAGCGAGTCCAAAAGAACTTACGGACATATCAGACATTTCAAACAGACACACAAAAATATAATTGATCGATGTTAAAATTAAAGCAGAAGTATCTTTCCTGTCGGATCTTGGCATACTTTGACCGAGGTGGATCAGATTAAAAAATAAAAGCGAGTCCAAAAAGACACGTATAAACACGGAAGAGCTTGCGGACATATCAGAGATTTCAAATAGTCACACGAAAATAAAAATGTTCGATAAAAGTCTTTACAGAGATAAAGCTGATAAAAGTATGAAAGCAACATAAAAAATTGATCAAAATATCTTAAAGTATATAGACGATTTTGTTTTGAAACAAACATCACGAAGCTATAGCTAATGTTGCTCCAAGTACAATCAAAGTACAATTATTAATGCATTTTCTAACAGCAATTAAGTGTTCAGACCTTAAAATGCTGTTTTTGCCCTAAAATGACTCGACAATATTTTGCAGAGACAACGTTCATTAAAATGAACAATAATGAAAGCGAGAAAAAAATAAGTACATTAGGGGAAAAAAAAAATTACAAATTTATTTACAATTTGACACGAGCATTGAAACTTAGATAATAAGTACATACATAAGAAAATTATAATTTAATTGAGATAGAGACTAGTTACACTTAAATTACTACATAGGATCGAACCATCGTATAATCGTCTAGTGTACATATATATGTATGCATGTATTGATCATTATTATATATATTAGAAATAGTCACATACATCAGTCACATTGTTCATGTAGAAAATGTTGTCCGGTTTTTGTTTTTAAAAATTCTAAATCTAAGAGATAGTGAAAACATTTATGATACAATAGATAAAATAACTAATAAACTAATACTTAAAACTATGCTTGATGATCACAACATATTGGGTTTAAGTTTTAGATTTACACACGCACTTTATAGCTCAATTTCATTAGTTTCTTTGAGCTAATTGGACAATTTGGCCAGAGATTCGCACAACCCATTGGTCCGCTTAGATTATCGCCCGTATAACGCATCAGTTCGCCCATATGAGCAGCAAAATACCATTTACTTGGCGGCATATTCATCATCCAGGGCATTGTGGGTGATCTAATAAATACGACAAAAATAAAACGAATAAAACAAAAGAGATAGATGGTTAGTAAAAAAAAATAATATAAAGACGGAAGACAGATGACGGAAGAGATTTGCGCACAACTGAATAAATACCACAAATACTAAATAATTATTTGTTTTTTTTTTTTATGCGCTTGGTTGCCTTTTGTCATATATAAAAAACACATTTTTCCGTTTAGAATTCTCCCACTAACTACACATATTATGTATAACTGCCATTCACCTTGCCTAATAGCTTTGATATAGTAAAAAAAAAAAAAATAATTATATGTATGTATATAAATTAATTTTTGTTAAACTCAGCTCAGTCGAGCTTAGCTATGTATTACATGATGGTGTATGGCCTCACCTTCGATTCTCAAGTGCGAGGTTACAACGTTCAACGCGATTTAAAGAAAGAGACAGACAGAGATGGAGAGCAAGAGAGAGAGAGAACAGCTCTAAGTGTGTCTCGATTTTCCAAGTGAGGTAGGTTAAGTTATAAAACAAGTCTCTGTGTGTAGTCTATATAATGGTAAAAGAAAAAATGTTCTCTCTCTCTCTCTCTCTCTCTCTCTTTTAACTAAGTTTAAGTTAATATTTATTCTCGTCTATAAATAGAATTTTGCTTACTTTAAATTTTAAACTTTGAAAAGGGAATTAACCTAAACGATTCTATTGTGTGAGTCACATGTTGTTTTTCATTTAAATATTTGACTTATTCCCACAAGGTGACACATTTATGATCTTATAATATACTCAGAGAGAACTAGTTCTTAGTTACTTTCTTCGCTATAATCTACACTCTTTTAATGTGAATGTTTTTTATCCTTGCTCCTTTTCTTGCTCTGCATATATGCAAATCTAGGATCGTTTTATTTCTATTATCACTTTCCTAATTACAATTTTCACTTATAATTTGCTTAGAGATCATCTACATATAAAATCTTCTAATTATAAATCTCTCAACGTTCAACTCATCAATGGTAAATCATTCTCATTCGACATATAATATTTTTTTTTTTTTTTGTAATTTTATTTTTACTATTTATTTAGACATCTTTCTTGTTTCGCTTATCCAATTGTTTGTTTTAAACGAGTTCTAGTTTCCTCAGGTTCAGGTTTAATTTTCCGCCTAAAAATTGTTGAAATGTTTCTCGTGACCCCTTCCAAAAACAATTCAAACCAAATATAATTTAGTAATTTAAGCCTAACACATGTCTCATAAACAAAAAGTATAACCTTAAAGCAGACCCAAGTGGAAAGAACTCTGCAAATGACCCTTACGCGTTTTAGTAATTTGACGCATATAAAAAAAACTCTAATTAAGCAAAAAGATTCATAAACTTAAATTATGTATTTAACCGTCTTGCTGATGTTGTTGTTGTTCTTAACTTACCTGATTAATCTTAGTAGCTCACGCTCTTTTTCGCTTAGTTGATATTCCGGCTTTGAGGCCAATTCGCATAGCATTTTTGGTAGGCAAGATTCTTTGATGGTATCCGTCAATTGGGATCTTGTCTTGAGATTAGCTGCTCCACCCGTCAATGGTTTCAAGGCCGCTGCAGCTGAGAATTCATTGAAATCGTGTTCTGGACACCAACCAACACAATCACAAAATAGCATATAAATATATAAGTATATTGTTAAGAAATGGTTTTCGATTAAATTAGGAATGCATACAAATTTTTGTTTTTGTTTCTTTATTTGTTTTTGTTTCTTTTGGAAACTGCGCAAAATTCAACGAAATACGAAGGTCAAATTAAATGAGCTTATAATAATGAAAGTGATCTTGTTGATGAGTAATAAACATATGCGTTTTGAGAAATGAATTTTAAAATAAATACCAGGTGGAGACAGAGAACAACAAAAATTCATTTCGATCAGCTGTGGCTACTAATTAGCTAGGCTAAGCTAAGCTAAAGCTAAGGTGTTCGAACAAGGCCAAGTTAATGCATTGAACTTTGTTTATCAAACTACACTATTTGTCTAGTCATTCAGCTAGCATTTAGTTAATTGATGTATACGCAAAAATCGCCAAATGAATATGCATTATGATTTCATGGAATTTTGTTTTGGAATATATTTTTTATTTATTTATTATTTTTCCTTTGTGCTTCTTTACGCACAATTTTTTAATTCTTTCTGCTGATGACGTATTAGGAAATTCTATTGGTCAATTCTAGAAATTTGAATGCCGGAAAACTACCAAAACATGTAGCAATTCCCTCTCACAAAAAGACATAGGGTCTGTCTCAATTCATTTTCGTTTGAACCACAGCAACCGATCGATTAACTAACTAACTAGTTTTGCGTTTGCTTAATTTATGATTTTTTTTCTTGGCTGTTGCTGTGTGTGTGTGGTTCTTATCTTGTTTCTTTTTATTATACCCTTGCAAAAAGGGTATATTCATTTTGGTGAAAAATGTGCAACGACTCAAAGGAAGCATCCCCGACCATATACAGTATATACATATATTGTTAATCAGTACGACGAGACGTTGGATATTTGATAAAACTTAATTAATTGTGACCCGTTTTTTTAAATAGTCACAATTGTTATAATAACGTGATAATTATCGTAGCAAACTTTCCAATTGTAAAGAGATATCACTTTTGAAAATTATTGAAAATTTAGCAAAGTTATAGACAGGAGTTTTTAAGCATCCAATAGATGTACTGAATGGACACAAACATACTGGTGAAGGGGAGCTTTTTGCCTCTTATTCTTTTGATGCTATCATTAAAAACTTAAACATTTTAAAACAATTTCTTAACAGCAAATGGTAATAGTTACTATGAAAAAATATTCAACTCTGCTGGTAATATGAAAATTAAATTGCCTCAAATACAATACAATAGGAATCCCTTAAAAACTCCAATGTCCTATCATATTTAACCTACCTTTTTCTCACAGCCGTAATTCTCATGTGTAAATATAATTTTAAATATACTAAATCCACGGTATAACAATCTTAGCCTTAAGCTACCTAACTTATAAATTGGGCGAATTATGCAATTACTGTTCAATTCAGATTATAAATAAATAAAGTTATAATCCAAGGAAATCGTTATGAAATTATAAAATTCCAAAAATATTTGCTTTTATTTGAAGGAATAATAATTTATGCCTTTATATCCAAGTTGTGTCTTCCTATCTCCTAATTTTTTCCCTCGACAAATCCAATCCCATTTTCAAGATACGCAGTTTACCAGTTGCATTTAAAATAAGATTCATCTGGTTTTTGGTTCTTTTTTTAGCGGAATTTTTATTTGATTTAATGGGCTTTTTCTTATTATAAATTTTTGTTGTTTTTTGAAATGTTGTACCTACAACAAAAAAACAGTAAATTTTAAATCAACTACAAAATTAATTGTATAATGAAGTTTCTAAGCATTTGAATAAATGATTCCATAAGTGATTAATAAATATTTCAGCTTTATATGTCCTCGAGAATTCTGGTTAACTTTTAATTTTTCATCGACTTTTCGACAATGTTCATTTGCTTAATAAAAGTCACCACAGAAAATGCCAATTTAGCCACCTTCGGTAGAATGAAAAAGAAACCAAACATTTAGTTCAAGAACAAATGATTTCTAAAATTTAATTACCTTGATATTGGTTTGCATGCAAATGGGAAATATCGATCCAGCGGTAAACGTAATCGGTTGCTGAGCATTATGAATGAACTGAATGAGAGTCGATTTATAACGACGACTTGATCCAGTCCAATTTGAATGAAATAAAGCCAAAGCTAGTCGGTCGCAATCGTTTATAATTAGGTCACAAACGTAACAAAATGGAAATGTCTGAGACATCAATCCAAATATATATACAACACATAACAATCCAATCCAAAAGTCAGCGAAAAAGAATAAATTGACTAAAGTACAGCCCAAAATAGCGCCAATCAGTATAAATTGAACAAAAGTATTAAATGAAAATAGTAATCGCACTAGGTCGGCATATCTAAACAAAGAGAACAAATGTGAAACTTTATCATTTCGAGTCCCATTTAATACATACTCCAAAATAAGTTTATGCTGCGTTATGCATTTAGTTAGTTCATCATAGCTTTCCTGCTCTGTCTCTTCGGGATCTGTGCGGAATTGTTGAACCCTTTTTCGGAGATTTTTCAAGTGAACTCTCAACAATAAGCAATAAATGACATTAAAAACATCCATGAGCAGCTGTTGTACAATTGCAAATGATAGAATGATAATTTCTATACTGGAGACAATCCATAGATTCGTTGTGCTCGATCGCCAATCGATAAATGGATTATAAAGTCGCCATGGTGGCATTTTATGAAGGGCGCCGTTCAGAAACGATAATACAAAATAGCCGTAATAGAGAAACGAATATATTATAAAGATTACATTGCATCGTGTAACCCAATAACGAATCGTATGACGATCCGCTTTATTCACACAGAATTCATCCAAACGCTCCAGAAGGTTCTTGGTTTTTTCGTATTTAGGTAGATATAGGTACAGTGCCAGAATTTTTAAAGAACATCCTGCATCATTCAATACAGTTTCTAGCAATGTTAAAAACTCGCCAGGCTTATAATCTTTGATGTCCTTGACACAACCCATTATCATTCCAAAAGGCAAATATACAATACACCAAATTATTACCAGTCCTCTAAACATCAAGTACAACTTTCGTCCTCTCGATGGCGGCAACCAACCAACCGCAGTCATTCCATACTCGAAATAGGTAAAAGCATCTGTAGATGATTTCATATCTTGCGGTCCAGGTTTCCTCAATAGCTCAAATATCATTGTTGTTGTTTCACCTTTAATTTTCTATTGTTTAACTTCCTTTTGATTTTCTTATGTAACTGTGAAAAATCATTAGAATCCTCTAGTATTTATAACATTTACTATCGCAAAGTTTACGCAACTTGCTAATCAATTAGCAACACTTGTGCTGACTGTAGGAGTTTACCCACAATTAAACAGAATTTTTGATTCAATAAACGATTTTTATACCATTCAACCACATGATGATATGGTCTGTTAAAGCCACCAAAATGTATGCCACGTAGAGCTTCCCTGGCTCTTTGCAGTGGCCGGACAGAGAAAAGGGTAATTTTTGCGAGTTTTATTTCCTTACACGTCCCATCCTTCCTTTTCCTACAAGTTACAAGCTCAAAATCGCGAGCTCTTTCCCCCGTCTTCCATAAATCTCGAATGTCGCCGTGCCTCTGCTAATAAACGGGCGATGATCGCTCGCTCGACCCAAAAAAGTTCGTTTATGACCCGTCAAAAAACTCTCGCTACACAAATAGTCGACTCGCATTCTTCCGTATTCTGTGCCCACCGTCTGCCTCGATTGCTCTGACTCCCAAAAATCGTTTACTTTAAACTAGTACATCAAAAGATGCCAATCTTATGCATATAATATAAGTACATACATATTGACAAATTTAATATACCCGTTTTCCTTACTAATGAACGGTACAAGGAGTGCAGTTTTAATGGTCTTAAGGACACAAGCTTTTAGCCTGGGCAAATATGTATATTAGAACGTCAATCAATAAAAATAATAATGATTATCCTAATTGGAACTAGTGATGACACAGGCTCAATTAGAATGAGCTCAACATTTTTATAAATGCTCCCATATTGGAGTTAAAGCATCATGGTTTCCCACTCCCACATGTTTCAAATGTCATTTGCTTTACGGATAAATTTCATATTATAAAATGAACGAAACAACATTTGAAAGAACCGCATGATTAATCAATTCTTTTTATTCTTCTTTGATTAACCGTGATTAATAATTATGCACATACGATAAATACTGTTATTCAATAATCGATTAATCTTATTTTTTTTGTTTGCCATCACTAAAATTGTAACAAATTATTGTTAATGGCTGTGTTATTTACTTTAAAGCTGATAAACTTACTGACATTTTCAATATATGTACATATAATTTATTCTCTTCAAAACTTGGTAGGGTTAGGCAAACCTTGATTTAATGCTTCTAAAACATATATTCTTTATTTATCGATTTATTTTTTATACCTAACAAATGTATTAAATTATGCAAAGAGGTTTTTTTTTCGTTTGTTTCTTCAACTACAATATTTTGTTGGCTAATCGATTTTAATCAAATATGATGAGATCATTTAGTAGTATTTAAACAACTTTTTGAAATTTAATGCCACTTGCATATACATACATACATACATACATAGCTACATATGTGTATCTTAGCTAGTATTAGTGAATTTCCCTTTATAACATTCTTTTATTTTTGGTGAGTTCAAAACTGTAAGAACAGAATTATTGTAAGAAAGAAAGAGTATTATGCAAAATTTAATTCTGTTATCTTGCTTGTTCGTTTCCTTTAAACACTTTTGGATTTACATTGCACGTACAATTCAAAGAAATGCAAGCTCAGATACAGTTTATCATGCATTCAGTTTATCAGTTAAGGTTTGCAAGTTTTTCGGCCAGAAACGTGAAGTTCATGACAAAAAAGCCATGGAAAAACAATTGTCCATGCAGCAAAAAACTAAAGAAATACACACACACACACACACTTTATAATAACGTGCTCTATCTGAATATGAATGAAGTAGAATGGAATGGTCAAAAAAAAAAAGCATGATGAAGAGAATCGAAACCAGATGACCTAAGCCACATTTACAAGCCATTAACACAGAAAATATGTTACTTGTAGGTAACATCGGAACCAAGTTAATATGTATATATATATGGACACTTTCGATTTCCGTAGAACGTAAACGATTAACGTAACCGGTTCTAGACAAGCCGGCTGGTTTCTAATACAAATATTTCTCATGCATTCTTCTTTTTTTTTTTTTGTTTATTCTTCTCTTCGAATTGTTTCATAAATTAAATGGCACAAATCAAGTCAAGTTTTCTTAATTTCTTGTCGTTGTTCTGTTTTCTGTTTTTTTTTTTTTTTTTGTGTTTAACTTCCTGCTAAGTTAAGATGAAATAATGAGCACAGTTTTAAGTCTAGACAATGTGTACGAAATCGGAATATTTTAGCGTGGCAAGAAAATCAAATTGTCTTCTTGTCATGTCACTGTGATTTGAGGGTCTCCTAGAGACCATCTTAAATCAACTGTGGAAAGTTTTCACATGCAATTTCCCTTTTCCTCTCTATCTCGCTCTTCAACTAAGACTCGAATTTCCGTCAAAGACCGAATAAAAGAAAGAAAGAAAAAAAACTTGTTATTACGTGAAGTCTATTTGCTTGAGCATTTTTCCACTTTCACCTCTATGAGGACAAAAACAACTTGCATACATGTCTCTTGCAAAAGGCAAATGAAATCAAACAGTAGAGAGCAGATGTTAATGACCCTCAACTTGGGTTAACATTTGATAGTTAAATTGCCTCTTCAATGAGGTTCAATTTAATACCCTGCCAGACACCAGAAAGTGTATATGTATATATTATAATAATTTATCATTTCTCATTTCTTTCAAAAGCTTTTAAAAATGTTTAGTGCCTTTTTTGTTTACCTTAGCCATCCAAGAAGTAATTAATTTATTATTTTAATTATTTCGTATATTTCAACAAGCAAATGTTAAATTTTTGTTTGTTTTAACAGTTTTATTCCATTCCATTTTGTTTGAAACATAGTTTTCTTCAATGTTGATATTGATGCTGGGTATCCAAGCATCGGTTAAGTATGATCTTTACATGGAGTAAGAAAGCGTTTAGTTACGATTTTATTAAACTTTTCAACTTTGACTTTTATTTTCTTTCTTTTTGTACAATTTTCTTGGTCTTGGCCCAAATATTTTTTGGCTGTTGTATAATCAACAACAACAACAAAAACAACAAAGACAAAAATTAAACAAACACTTGCTGTTGTTTTTATTGGTTTTGGGTCTCTCTTATGTCATTTGCTTGTCATGATATGCAAATTGACATCGCGTATTGGAAAGTAGTCTCAAGTTTTCGGACATTGAAAGTGTTAAATAATAGATTGATTAATTTTATGCGGGACCCTCCTAGGCAAATGACGTGAACTTGCATAATAATTCAAATTGATAAAAGAAAGCATTATTTATATACATACATATGCATATAGTAAAAAGTAGGGACGAAAATGTGAAGACAAAAAGGTACGTTTCAACTGTTTAAGGGTAATAAAAAATATATACACAAAAAATAAAAACCTTAATAGGTTAATGGAAACTTTTTTGAGCAGTAAAAATTCACTAAAAAGACACAAAACGAACCTTACACAAATTGTCTAGACACATAAATCATTCAATTCGAGAATGACGAAACAACATTTACGTACATACATACATATGTATCTATAAAGTTAAAAAGATATGTTCATTTGTATATCTATACATATGTATTCTAACTTCGGAAGTTATAAATAATTCAAATTGACTTCAAATTCTGTGCATTAAAGGCAAAAAAAAAATGTTAATGCATGAATCAAAAGAAATTAACACTTTTTTTTAAATTAAATTAAAAATCATCTGGTAATTTTTGGAATTGTCAATCTATATCATATGCGTATCGAACAGCGGACTAAAAACTGAAAACTGAATTATTTGACATCAATACGAACTAAAAACTGAAGTTAAAATAAACTTAATGGCATATGTAAGTATACTTATTTGGCTATCTTTCTCAAACGGAATGGAACGAATCTGAGATTACCGTGGAACGATTTGAATAATCTTGATCATCGAATAAGTCTCTTTTGGTAAGAGGGTGGCTTTTTTTTTTTTTGAATCATTGTGATCATTTTTGTTTTTATAGCGATTTGAAGTCAAATGATCAACAAAACTCACGTTCCGATTTGAATTTTTGGGGTGCCATATTGAAAGCAATAAAAGGATGTGACTACATTCATCAAGACGTAAAGAAAATAGTACTAGTATCTGAACAAGATTAGATAATATAAATTTCGTGTTTTACCAATGGATTTTATGGAATTCTTTAGGAATTTAAGAAATAATGATTGGAGAAAAAATTGCGGGTGTTCATTAACGATTTTAGTTGATAAATTTATGTTTGCATGAGAAACTATAAATTAAAAATTGGCATTTTGTTTTACGAAAATTGAGAAATGAGTATAAAATTAATATTTTATAACCGTTTCGAATAATAAACATAACTCACACACACTCAACTCAGAGTATGTCGAAATAACTGATTAACACAATTCCGGTTTCCCTCGACAAAAATATATATATCCATTTGTATGTATGTACATATGTATATGTTCAATTACATTAACTGTGGGCTTACACGTGCCGCAATAAGTCGCACCGTACCATTTATCGATATTAACCTTGATACAGCCAAATACAACAACGATTTATATAACAAAAATCGAATTCGAAAAGGCACAAAATAAAAAAACAAAACAGCACACACACACATACAAAAACTGAGAGTTATATTCGTTGAATTTTGCAATGATTATTGGTAAAGAAACAAAAAAAAAAATTGCTTGTCAAATTGTTACTCACCTTCACCAATATCGATTTCGGCATTCTTTTGCTGAAACTTGCCAGAGGCCGGTCCAGTTGGTGCACCACCATGAGCCACACCATCTGCGGCACTGGCACGCACCACCCGATGATGATGATGATGATGATGATCTGAATGCTCGGATTTAACACCACGGACACTATAGCCACCGCCGCCATAGCCAAAGAGATCACCGACGACAAGCAATGATACAATGCCAAAGATCATGAGGCGACAACGCCAGGCGGTATCCATAAGTGCCATGATACAAATCAAAGATGTGGGTTCTCTTGGATCAGGTTAGCACCTATTTTCTTGTTTTTTTTTTTCTTCTATCACAAACTTGACACTTGTGAATGGAAACTTAATGGCAGTTAAAAAAAAAATTAAAACAGCCAAAAAAAAAGACCGAAATGAAAGTTGTGGAAAAACGAAAGTTTTATGTAGTTTTTTTTTTTTTGTTTTGTTTAATTTTAGTTTTTATTTTTTTCTTATTATTATTATGATCAAAATCTGCGGCTATTGTTGTTGTCGTTGTTGTTGCTGCTGCTATTGTGGCTTAAAGCATGCAATTAAATTTGGCATTCAACCGCACATAACACGTTAGTAACTGTAAATCCACACTCGCATACACACACAGAACAAACGAAAAAAAACTTAAATCCAAAAAAAAATTGTAATATAAACAAAAGAAAGAAGAGAAGGTAATAATCAAAGCGTCCGACTCGGAGGCGGCTTACAGCAAAACTGAAATACAATCAGCCAAATCAAGCCAAGCCAAGCCATGTTGCGCATGCCAAAGTGGCTAAAAAACAGCTGACTGAGAGCCACACTCAAAGAGAGCACACATTTTGAGAGAGAGATGGCTCGAGAGGGAGAGAGAGAGAGAGAGAGAGAGAGATCAACAACAGTTTTTCAACCTGGCTATTGGCATTCATACTTTTAGCACTCACTGTTTCGCATTTACTCTTGCTGTTGGCGTTAATTAGATGCGATCAGCCGCGAACCACAGCTGTCCATCGCGTACCACAAAAGCAAAAACAACAAAAAGTAAGTATTATATAGACCGGGCGCCGATTTGGTTAGCAAGTTTAATTACCTACACAGGCCCAGGCGAATGACCGCATTGAGGCATTAAGTGCAAGTAAAACATTCGCTAAATAAACACTGAATACTTATATTTACTTATATTCCCACGGTGTACTTTCAAAATATAAATTACTCGAAACACCGATTGTACAAATATCCACATATATATTTTTATTTTTTAACAAAAGCTGCTTTCAAAAAATGTTCACTGAAATTGTGAGTAGACAGAAGTAACTAAATAAAATTAAGATTCTTTTAACAAAACAAATTTTGGGTTTATTTTTTCTGCGAAAAGTCTCTTTAACCTCGTCAACAGATGTGTGTGTTTATCCATAAAATCGTTTCTATTGAACTATAAATGATTTTTCCCACATGGAAACTCTTTTCATCGACATTTTTCAGAGGAAATTTTCAATTTATAGAAAAGTTTTGCAATCCTTCACAAATCATTAATGCACTTTGCTAAACTAAAACTTTAGATTCATTTAATGTATATAAAAGTTATTTAATATTATTGACTCAATATTTCTCTAAAGTTTCTCTAAGGAGAACATTTCGATAAGGACTGATAATAAAGATCGAGATTGTTCAAGATTTAAGTATGAAACTCTTTTCAAATGTTCCTAATATACACAGGAATCTAAATTTTTTCTCAAAGAAGTAAATGATTCATAGGAGATTGCAAAAACTTTTCTATAAATTTAAAATCCCTTTATGAATCATTTACTTAGCAAAGTAAAGTTTAAAGAATAATGTAATGTAAGAGTATAAGATAAACTTGTCAACAAATTTCATTTAAGGATTGATTAGCGAGGTTTTTTTTAGAATTTTACTATATGGACAAATGGTATGGTACAAGTGCTTATTATTGCAAATGAAAACATAAATTAAGACTTTTTAAGGGTCATTAAGGATTATAGTTTAGTATTTACAAACATCCAAGTGCATTTGCACTGCAAGAGGTGACTTTCAAAATTGGTTACTCAACATTGTATACCAAGTAAGGCAAATTGAATGTTGCAGACATTCTTATTTAAATGTTTAAGTAAATTAACACCTAGAATATTCAATTGTTCAGCGCATTTGATAAGCAACGAGTGAGGGGTCACGTAGACCATAATTATTTTGCTTAGACCTTTTTTTCTTTTCTTTTGGGACAGACAGCTGCAGGTGAGAGGCAGGTAAAAGGTCAAACTGGAATGGCCAGGAGTAATCGTTGACAGATTTATGATTACGACAGCTAACATCAGGCATACGAAACCACCTCAATTAACCAGAAAAAAACCAGTCTGACCCTGCCTCTAACTGTCTTTAAATGGCTGGCTGACTGATTGACTGAGTGTTGCAATTGCTTTGCAGTACAAGTACAAGAACTAGAAGCCAAGTTAAATAACCGGACAGTTTGGCATAGCATTTAACGCAATCGGAACGTGACTTGTAAGCTCAGCTCAGCACAGTCGCCAATCACCAAAAAAAAAAAAAGGCAAAAACATTAAAAACTAAAGAAAAAGAGAGATAAAAAATTAAGGTAAATTAAAGGTAATCTTGCAAACAAGAACAGCGACAACTTGGCCAAATTGCAGTTGGCAAGTCAAGTGAAGCGAGCCAGTTGTTGCTCCTGTCCCCATGTTGCTTCTAAGGTTGACCAGCCACACGAGTTTAACTAACGGTAGATACTTAGGTAGGTAGGTAGTAGGTAGACAGATAACTGCAACTTCAACTTCAACTCCAAAGCAAGTTGAAAGTGAGGTACATAGATCAGACATTCAGAACAGCTGCATTCATTTGTTTACTTGTGCATTTTACCTTCAAATTACCGCCGCTGCTGTCCTTCAATTACAACCAGTACTGATACGCCCTGTCCAAAACCAAAAAGCAAAATACAACGAAAAAAACACCTTTAAACTTAATAAGCTGCCGACTGAGCAGCAGCAACAACAACAATGGTAATAAAGTGAGTACTCGTGCATACAAAACATTTTTCGCCACGAAGGTTAAACCCACCAAAATGAACAAAAAAAAAATCAAAAAACAAAAAAAGAGATGAAAAAAAAAACAGAGGGCCAGGCTTAAATGTTGTCTGTGCCATGGTTTCTATACCCTTGCAAATTATACAGTAATACAATGTTTATGAATAAAGAAATGAGAACAAAAAACACATATTGAAAACTACATCTTAAGATTCTAAGATTACATATTATACAGGAAATGGATTTTCAGAAACTGTTTAAAAATATAAATTTTTTAACAATGGTTGACCAGTAACTTTTAATATATAGAATTTGGTCTTTCTATCTTTTAATATATAGTTCGAAAGTCTAAATTCGGAATTGAAAATAGCTAGCTGTAAGGTAAAATGAAGAAGAAATAAAATATTATCCAAAATTATTTTCTAAATTAAGAGGTGAATTATATACTTATGGATAATTTATAAACATTTAAGACAGACGTATTAGCATTTTATGTAAAATCAATTAAATTGATCTATTGGTTAATTGCATTTTACTTGCAAAAGTGTATATACCCTTTATTACTATATTTGCCTCAAAGAGTAAATTCATTGCTGCTCAGCCAGGCATGAGGCATTAAAAAATAGTATTTAAAAATTATTATTTTCATATAATTTTTCCATCTTGCAGATGGGGCTGATTACGTTTTTGGTTTTTTGCATTTTTCGTTGTTTTTTTTTTTTTTTGTTTTTTGGTTTTATTTCTCGGCCAACGGCAAGACTTAGCACATAATTTAGATCTAAATGAAAATGTCATGGTTGAATCTGGTATGAAACTATTAAAATTAAGACAAAAATCGCTTGATCTAATGCCACAGGTAACTATGTATGTTATATGTACATATGTATAGTTAGAGAAACAAGTTTACTTGTCCACAACATTTTTAGCGTGTTGAATCTTTATTCAGTAGTTAAGTTGTATTATGCCCCTTATAGCGCAGTTGTATATCTTTTTTTGTCAATTCCCAATTACATTTTGGCATTTATTCACTTTAAATTTCCAACCATTTGTTTGCTGATATATTTTCGTTTGTATAATTCAACAAAAAACTGTTAAGTAAAGCAAAGTTTTTTAAATGATTAAAATATGACTCCACCAGATGTCTGTAATGCAAATATAAGATGTATTTCTGTATTTAGTCTGATTGTCAAATAAAATTAAATTCATTAAATATGTAATTGAAAGTTTATAACTTTCAATTAAAGCTAAAAATGACACAACAGGTTTTTTTTGCCGCAATAAAACAAAAAAAAATGCAGATCTGTAGCGTTATTCAAAGGATTCCTTCTTTGCTCCTTTGGAAGCTAGATCAAGGTGAATAAAAAGATTCTAGAGACTTGTATTTTAGATTATATCCGTCAAAGAGGTTCCTTAGTTAGTTGATTTAAAAGTATCAGGAAAATGTATACCTTCCAAAATATCGTTTCTTCTTTTTGATATACGAATATACAACCATGTGAGTAGACTGGTATTTTGCCTTTCCGGGCGATTTTCCAAAGTTGTGGAAGAGGTTTATTGTCTCAATCCCAAGTCTTCCACGGTGGGGTTTTTGTAAGAATATAGTTGATTGGTAAGTAAATCGATTTTTTTTTGTAAACAGGCTTCCTATAAATATTAGCACATACTCCGAGCACAACACGCACAACCTAACCTCTCTTCTTCTTTCCGATATTTCTTCATCTCGATTTTGGTTCATTTTGATTAGATCAAAAATGTTTCAATTATGCTTAAAGTCATATTCGACATACATACATACATGTGTTAAAAAGTTGTCATGTCGATAATTCTGATTGTTGTTGTAATTCGTAATTCAACAAATTTATAGTTATTTTTTAAATCTGGTTAGATTACGACCTATTGAAATTTAAATCGAACTTATTATTATTTTTTAAAGATATGTTTTTTTTTTTGTAATACCAAACCGTTCAAGATGGTTTGTGTTTTATTTAGTACCTATATTTGATTGAGATGAGTGTCTCTTAATTTAATTAAGATTAAGCATTTTAAAGACATTTTAATGCCTTGAGGCATTAAATGGAATTGTCAATTAAATTACATTTTGCAAATAAATTCGCCCACACCTAATAACGGAAGCCATCTACGCCTTCTAGGCGTTGGCTTTTTTGATTTTGCCTTGCCACACACATACACACATACAAACCAGTAAATGAAACGCTCCACATCCTTCCGCAGAATTTTGGTGCAATTCAAACACCCGCAGGGTCCCATTTACATGTTCTTAATTTATGCTAAACACGTCGCGCATCTTTGCATTTAATTGTGAAATTAAATTTGATGCGATTAATGTTGACACAACATGCGATTAGTGAGATGGCACCCAACTCTTTGCTATACCAACTCGCATCCCTCTCTCTCTGTATTTGTGTGGTCTGCCATCCTTGCTTTATCAGGTGCTCGGGTGCTCGGTCAGTGAGAAAATAGGCTTTGAAGATTCTTGATCTCGTTTCGATTAGAAAGGGCTGGGCGAAATTCTAAGTAGCCCGACCATTTGAAGTGCATTTGGCAAATTATCATTTTGTTTTGTATATTATAGGTTCTGGTTTTGGCATAAACAATAATTAAATGTAGACAAATTAAATTTAACACAAGAGCCAAAACATAAAGTGACAGCTGGGGCGAGTTTACAACTAGTAACCAAAACCAAAACCGAAATGCACACATACACACGCACACACATAGACACTACTTAGAGATGTCTGCATAATTATGTGGTTGATATAGGTGGATGAATCGAATGGGCTGAATGGGCGAATGCCTGACTGGCTGGCTGATTGTGTGAGTGGGTGTTCAGGTTGATAATACGCAGTTTAATTACAGAAACATCACGAAATACTCACAAACAACAATAATGACAAGTTAAGTTTCAATTGTGCAAAAGCCGATAATCGAATGCTCTAAATATATCAAATTGGTTGATCTGGCTATACATACATATATAAAATGATTTCTAACTTATTGCTTTTTATCTAACGTTGTTTATATCATATTTCAGATTTTAATGGCAGAACAATGTGGAAAATACTTTTTTATTTAGAAGATATTAAGCCTAAACTAAACAAAGACAAAAATATGTTTTAAAATATTTTTAGCTAAAGTTATATCAACATCCATTATAACCTTTTAAAATTTAATTTTTATTTTTTTATAGGTTATTGAAGCATTATTTACTTTGTTTTAACATACACAATAATTAATTTCACTACAATTTTAATTTTGTTTAAATTTTTATTAAATCTTGGTTATTTCAGACGTAAGAAAAATGTTGTTTACTCGTCTTTAAATTATCTTTTAAAATTTTCCACTTAATATCATTTGGTCCTTTTTTATAGGTATGTACATATATATATCATATATCATTTGTAGCATAGACATTTCATATTAAATTATTTTTGTAGGTTGATAATAATTCTAATTGATGATAATCTTAATAATTCTAATTTACAAGGGGATTATGTTTCTAAAAAAAATTAGGCTTCTTTGCATTTGTCTAACAATTAGAGTGATGACTTAGTATGACTATTTATATTTGGAGTTCTTCCACTTTTTTAAGAGTCATAATTAAGATCTTCTGTGCGTTTAACTCGCTCTCAAATCGTTGGCTTTTTATGCAAACATTTCGATATTATGTACCTATATATGTACTAATTCCTGATCAACTTGAAAACTCGATTCAAAAAAGAGAATGGGGGTGCTTCTTCAATTTCAATTAGTTTTCAATTCTTATGTTTGTTTTTACATGTTTTCTTTAATTACATTTACTTATACTCTTTTTTATTCTATCCTGTCTGTCCTGTTTTTTTGTTTATTTTTTTTGCAAATTGTTAGCTTTTGAATTACGATTCTTCCACTTTTTACTCTTTTTTATCAATTTATGATTGTTTAATTAATGCAGCTCATTAATATCGTTTTATTTATATAACATTGTGACGTTATTTCATTAAAAATGTATTTTGCTTTATATCTTAATTGCTCTTATGTTCATGTTTATAAATATTTTAATCTAACTTGATATTTGGTATTGTTTCAAGTTAATATACTCAAAATTCATATGCATTTTCTTCACACACACACACACACACACACACTTTACTACACACTAACATAGAAAATATGTATGCATAAATTCAAATTAATTTGAAACTGCCCCAAACTGCCAATTTCTCTCTCTCCCTCTCTTACTGGCTCACGCATCACTTTTAATTTTGCCATCGGAGACAATGTACCTTGGTCCTGTCAGGTACATAACAGTATCTAATTGTATTTGTGTGATTGTATGTGTGTGAGTGTGTATGAACGCTGTTTATTGGCATCCATTAGATAATGGAATTTATGCCAAAGCATTTGTAGAGTTACCGAGTTTCCGAATGCCATATTAAAGTTTACTCTAATGTGAATATTGTGCAGCAAATAGCAAGTACAGCCAACATACAAACTTGATATTCTTGCTGTCACTCAATTGCACAGTATTCATATTTACACTAATTAACACTAAAGTTTCAGCATACAATGAAAAGACTCGCATACATAATGGTAATTAATGCGCTTCATAATGCATCAAAATATGAATTTTTTGTTTTTTTCCCCTTTATTTGCCTGACGAATTCGAAATACTCTTAGTATTAAATCCTAATAGTATTATATAGTAAATTCAACTTTTGATCAGTTTTATTATTATACTTATAATGAGGAATGAGTATGAAAACAATGAAGAAACTAAGACATTGACTTACATGGATTGCTGAAACATATACAAAATATTAAAAATTGGAGAATGTTTTTTAATAAGTTAATTTTTGTTGTTCAAAAGACAGTAAAGGACCTCAAATACAACTGTTGTTCCTTCTTAATTATATCTTTTGTTGAAAATCGTACATGAATGAAAATTGGTTAAAAACAGTTTTGCTTTGGAATATTTTTAATTTCGGTCAATCTGCATTTTAATTAATTTTTACTCGATTTCACAAACTTCCATCTTAATTAATATTTAGTATACATATTTAAAAATGGCACCAACCACTTGGATATATTCATATATCTAAGCATGCTTTTTTTTATTGAAAAGTTTTTTAAATTTTCTTACTGATGATTTCTTTCATAAATTATACAAAAAATATATTCCTGCTATGTGTTTTTGTTTGCCTCAGTAAAAGTATGGGGAAGTTAAAATACTTTAAAATAAAGAGTATTGAAACCAAATATTTCCATGTACTATTCATTTAGTGTCTACGTTCTGGGCATCAACATACACAGACATTTTATCCATTTTTTTGCAATTCAATGAAATGCAAACAAACATGTAGAAAAAAGGAATCAAGCAAATTTACTGTCCATTTGCACTTATTTTCCTTATTTACACATTGTTTAAAAAAACAGGGAATTGACAACAACAAAAATTTGTGAATAGTGCATTGATTAATATAATTAATACAACTATGACCAAATGTATAAAAATAATATGATTAATAAATGAATTATTGGCAAATATACATACATATAAGATCATAACTAAATATAGAAAGAGTCTTTAGGCGTTTTGGGTAATTGAGTTTTGAGTGAAGTATTGGGAAATACCCGTTTCAGAACCATTAAAGGAGAAGCACTTGTAAAATTTTAAGCAAATTTAATTCTTAAACAACCGAAAATCGAAATTTCGAAACCGATAAACAGGTTTCCAATGATATCATGAATTTGCTGTACGTATGCGCTCTCCAAATGTATTAAAGCGACACAAAACCCACCCAAGAATTCAGATGAATTTGTATGCATTACGCCATATGAACATCAAAATTATAATTTTCGCAATAAAAAAAAAATAATCTAGCATGAAAAAAAGTTATTTTGACTTGTTGTTGGTGTTATTTACATATATATGTGCTTTTTGTTCTTGTTGCTTTGTCTCCTTTATATTTCGTATTGATTAAGAATTTATTGCGTTGAGATAAATTGTGTTGTTGCCCTGTAAGTTAAGTGCGGTAGGTACCGACTTGAAAGGGTATTATGAAATATTTTGAAAATCAAAGGAATTTATATAGTGCTATAAGCGAAACACTTTTTTGTAATAACGTTTTATTATTCAAAAGACTGAAATAAAATTTAATCAAGGTTAAATTTCTCAGTGGGTTAAGTTTTTGTAAACTCTGCAGAAATTTAAAGTTTTTCAAAAGCATAACAATTCCTATAGATGAAATTTAGAAAACATTGTTTAGAATTTTCTGTAACTTTTAAACGTGGTTAAAAATTAATTTGAGTATTTCTTAACAAGTATTTCAGAGTATTTGAAAACCAAAATGTCATAAAATTGTTTACCAAAACGAAAATTTGCATAATTTCGCATGGAATTATTTGCAAAATATTTGATTTGCCTTAAATATCTTCTTTTTTTTTTTTGATTCATGAAAGATATAAAATAAAATTTAGAATCCGTTGCCCTCTATGGCAAATTCTGGGCTATTTGGTCCTCTAAGCCTCGTGAGTTTTTAAGCAATTTTCATTGACTTTAACAAATAATAGTTTTTTTTTCCAATTTTTTAAATTTTATTAATTAGGAACAGTCTGAAGTTTGTAATATAAATTAATTACTTAAATGATTAATGATTTAATTAAATATGGATACAAGTCTTGAGGCACTGTTAAGTTTAAGAGGGTTATAATGATTACGATAAACATATGTAATTCCGTAGAGCATTTGAGATGCGACTTAATATAGGATATTGTTATTCCTATTTTTGTTTGTTTACAAGTTCTTACGCTCATCATCATCTCAGCTGAACGGGAGATAGAACAATAAAAAAAAAAACGAACGCGAAAAATGAGCAAAAATTCGCATCGCTCGTACTGTACTTATAAGCTTGGTACCAAGCGCAAAAAGTGATCACTTCAATTTCGACACGTTTTGAATCTGGGTGTTAATAATTCGACCTGTACTTTAGGTTAATTTAGTCATATTATTCGATTTGATTTTATTTTTTTTTTATTTTTCTTGTGTGTGTTCTCGAGTGATTTTATGATTAGATCTTTGTGGGCACAGTGCTGATCCCCGGGCTAATGACCCAGACCCAGATAATAATAACATCAAATAATACCGGCGTGCCCAGCCGGTACAAAAACGAACATCTCGCTTAAAATGCTAAATGCATCAACGGACTGAAATTAGTTGGTCTTTAGATTTGCAAGCATAATGTACTACATGTCAATTGTGTTCGGTTTAATTGCTTTAGCTATCGGTTTATATTTGTTCTATGTATATGATTATCAGAGAAGGATTAATCGGTTGACACACAATTGGCCAGGACCGCCATCATTGCCCATTATTGGACATTTGCATATATTGGCCAAATTGGTCGGTGGTCCACGACCATTTAAACGGGCCACTGAGCTAGTCAATTGCTATTTGAAGGATCATCGTGGCAAATTGTGGTTGGGCACACGACTCTATTTACTTGATTGTAATCCCAAGGATATTCAAGCGCTATGCAGTGCCCAGCAATTGTTGCAAAAAACTAAGGATTATTCCATGTTTGAGAACTGGTTGTGTTCTGGAATCTTTACAAGTGATGTAGAGAAATGGACACAACGTCGTAAGATGCTAACGCCGGCATTTAATTATGGCATGATAAAACAATTTGTGAATATATTTGAGCGTCAGGCACGCATTTTATTGCCACGATTCGCTGCATTGGCAGAGAGTGGCGAACCAGTGGATTTCTTTCAGCTAGTCAGCTGTTATACATTAGATACCATATGTGAGACGGCATTGGGTGTTTCGGTCAATGCGCAATCGGGCAAGAAATCGGATTATTTTGATGCTGTCAGAGAGTAAGTAATAGAGTTTTGCTAGTTGGCATTACCGTTTAGATTATGATTTTATCAAACTTAAAATGTTTTGAAAAGAAATACTAAAATTAATACTTGCGTAAACTAGCTCAATCCAATGAAATGAATTAAAGTTAAAAAGGTTTTAAAGTATATAATTTATTTCATTTTCATTGAAATTTTATTTTCAGAATTTTGCACATTATCGATTATCGCTTGAAGAATATCTTTTATCGGAATTCTTTTATCTATAGTTGCACCAAACTGTTTCAACGTGAGCGGAAAGTATTGAAAATTCTTCATGGCTTTACAGAAGGCATAATAAATGAACGCTTGGAGCAAATTCAATCGGATGCGATTAATCGGAATAATAGTAGCATTGAAAATGCTGAAACCGGAGGAAAGCAACCATTGAGTTTTCTTGATACTTTATTACAAGCAACCACACCAGATGGACGACCATTAAAAGTACAGGATATACGCGAAGAGGTTGATACCATTATCTATGGGGGTTTCGATCTAACTGCTGCAACATTAAAGTTCTTTATGTATAGCATGACCATGCATATGGAATATCAAAAATTGTGCCGTGAAGAGGTCTGGCAGATATGTGGTAAAAACAAAGATGATCCAATTACTATGGAACAAGTGCGTCAATTGGATTATATGGAAATGTGCCTGAAGGAGACTTTACGCATGTATCCATCGGGACCAATCACGGCACGACGAGCCACAGCTGATTGTCAAATTAGTGAGAATAATTTATAAAATTTTCAGAGATTATTTGATGTGAATCAATTCCTTTTTTGGCAGATGAGTTCCTGATACCCAAAGGCAGCGATGTAATTATCTCACCCATGTATATGGGACGATGTAAGGATTTCTTTCCCGACCCTTTGGTCTTCAAGCCAGAACGATGGGCACGTGATGCCCAACCTAAAATCGAAGCTTCAACATTTATACCATTTATGTCCGGAGCACGTAGCTGTGTGGGTCAACGTTATGCCATGGTCATGATGAAACTAGTGTTGGCTCATTTATTGAGAAACTTTCTATTTGAACCAATTGGTGAGAAGCAGGAAAAGGCGAGACTTATATTTATAATTACTTTGCATACGTCTTCGCCTTACTATTGTCGGGTCAAGGCAATTGAGTAGACATATTGTGATGGATGAGGAAAAAAACGCATCGATGATTTGATCGTTTGGGGCTAATAAACATTAAGTTTGTATATATGTACATATAATGATTCATTTACAACTAGTGCCCTCAATTAAAGGTGTTAGGGAGAACGAGAAGGCAGCAACAAAGGCCACTGCTATTTAAGATATAACAGATGTATCATTTATGTATTTTGTTATGTATGTATATGCCCATTTGAGTATTCAAATATTTTGCTCCTTGATTAATCACTGATTCTTTTGGAGGCAATCTACTCTTGAGACATGAGTTTATTGATATGGTTATGGTTAAATTGATTGAATTCATTGAAGTAGCATGCTCTGGTAAATTTATCTACTTTTATCCACTTGCCGCACTTTTAAAGCTCCAAGAGCCTCAATCTGATGTTGGTACCCAAACAGACAAACAGACGATAGACAGAGAGAGAGAGAGAGAGAGAGAGAGAAAGAGAAAGAGAGAAAGTTCGTCTCATCTTTTCATTGAACCTTTTGTTAAATAACTTCGAGTAGTGGTACCCCAACTCATTTTTATATATCAATTCATTTCCCTCTCTTTGAAAAAGCCTATTCACAATGATTTCGGTTTGCAAACTGTATTGCATACTTCGTGGCGCACAAATTACGCATTACATTTCCGTTTTTAATGACGGCAAATAAAATACTTTTATACAATTTGGAAATATTTCTCTTTTTTCCCCGTTTTTTTTTCGTCATTTTTTTTATGCACTCGCGACGCGCGTTCGTCTAGAAAATAATTTGCTGTCTCTTACCCTCTCTCGATCTATATATATATATAGAAATAAGTGTATGTGTTTGAATAGGTATACATATATATTTTTTTTATTTTTTTTTTTTATTGTGCACGCTCGCATTGCGGAAAATCAACAAACATTTCCTGGCTGTAATAAATAAAAATACATAAAGCAGCCAAACCGTCGCCAGTCAACGTCGTCGTCGTCGACGCCGTCGTCATCATCATCATCATTCCCTGGCCACATACTCGTAGCATCCATCCTTCGTCCTGCGTCCCACATCATATTCCGGTGCAAATTATGACCGTTGCCTGCTTATTATTACGGCACCATGCAACGACTCGTATCCTTTTTGGTTTTTTTCTTCTTTTTTTTTTCGTTGAGCATATAAAATGCAATTTATTTAAATAAAAATCAAGTTTAATTTGCAGTGTCGTAAATTTTTGTTCGTCGGCATTGAATTTCACGCTTTTGTTAACAAGCGCATAAAAGTTGTTCGCTTGCCAACTGATATACATAAGCAGGAAAGAATGCAGGGTTATATACATATACATGCGTATATACATACATACATAGATAGATAGATAGAAGTGTGTTGAACTCTGACTCTTATCGGCGAGTGCGAACGGGTGGCAATTTGACAGAGTTTGGTGGAGCGTGAAGCAAGTTTATGTTACAAAGCAAACTGAGGTAGTTAGTACCAGATGATATCTTATTTGCATTTTGCTTTTATCAACATGAATATTTTGGCTTAAATCACATTAAATGTCAAGGAAAAAAAATAACATAATCACAGCGAAAAAGAATTAATTTCATATGATGCAAGAAAGTATTGAATGTCTTGGTTCTTTAAAAACAATTGAAAGTTTGTCTATAACACAGGACCATCATGAATTCTTATGAATAAGTAAATAACATGTAAGCATTTTAGACAATTTCTCTTAACTTTTTGGGCTGGATAGAGAACAGATAGTTCTATATTCAATGTATTGATTATTCTTTCAAAACGACAACGAATAGACATTGTAAAAAATCTAATATTTTTCAACAAATTTTCCAGCTTTGGCAGCATTTTATTATTATTTATTTTAAATGTTTTATAAGAAAATGTATTACTTTATTTACAAAGAATCTCTTGAAAATATGCAAAGCTGTTGATATTTTTTTGCTTGTCTTACAATGCGAATTCTTGGACTAAGTTTTAAATTGATTATCTTGCAAGTAAACGCTTTACATTTTGCATTTTAAATCTCAATACATAATCTCACCGATCTTGTCCAATGATATTTTGTTATAAGTTGAATTAGACTTAAGGAATCTTAAAATTAATTTGTTTTCATCAATTATAAAAAAGTTTAGACATATTTACTGATTGTATCATTCGAAAGATTTCAACGATGTTCGTTTCCTTTTTTTTTTGTTTTGGCGTAAATGCAATTTAAAGTACGTCTGTTTCGGATTTTTAACTTTATTGCTTTGGTATTTTTATGACGACAATCACTCACTTATCCGGTAGAAAGGACACATCCCATAAGACCATGTAACTCGAATCCAATTTCTCAGAAGAAAATTGTAACACGTGATTCAATTTCCTTCATCAATTTTAATTGATTGCTTCAATTGGGTTTGTTCTCCCACTTAAAGAAAAATGGGGAAATGGTTGAAGTGAAAAAAAGGGAAAACCCATACATGATTTTTATTTTCATAGCCACTTTATGTGGCATTGCTGCCGCTTTGTTGTTGTTGCTTTTATTTATTTTTTTCCTTTCTGATTTTTATGCGTTTTTAATGTGCGAATGCAGCGAGTCCTTTTATCCCTTTTTTTCTATTCTATTGAATGGGGGTGTGGGCCACCCCTTTTTTCTGTTTTCTTTTATTCAACCCCACCCTTTTTTGTATGTAATTCGATACTTAAATGTATTCTATGATTTTTATGTGTTTTTACAGCTAGTTTATTGCCGTGCCAGTGATTCGATTTGTTGAAGTAAGGAATTTCATTTTTATTTTTAACCATATACAAATGTGATTGGGTTCACCTTAAAGCATTGAAGTCTTAAAGTATTGTCGCACTAATTAGCATATGAGTTGTGGTTACCTATGCACACACACACACACACACTCACACTCACACAGACGTACATATACTAAGGTCCTTATCGGCAAACATCCATTAGCCATTAACCATGGCCAAACAATATTGACATAATCGACTTTCAGCTGTCGCCCAAGCACACAATTTAACCACAAATGAGGCTTAGGGCCTAAAGGCAATGTCACTGGCGATTACTTCAAAGCGATGCCTTACGACGATGACGCCGCTGCCACCGTCACAGTCACAGTCACCGTCACCGCCACCACCAACGACACAATCCTATCTCAGCCTCCATCCAATTTGCTTTACAAAACCTCAATTTACCTCAAAATTCTCAACCGCAAAACTTGGTGACCTGCACACAGCTTGCATTTGTTTATTGTTTGAATTTCAATTGCATAACTTTGGGCGTTCATCACGGCAACAACAATAGGGAATAAAAACCACAAGGGGATAAACAATTATTTAACTTACACCAACTGAAGCAAAAAACATTAATGCGACATATCAGAATTTTCTTATTCAATAATTTTCAACTGAAAACTATTTCTTTTATACATAGGTATACACATGTGTTCTAGTAAATGAATTACTAAAAAACTATGGCAACTCTGTTAAATCAACAAATTTAGATGCGCACTCTTTTGGCCATATGCTGAACTAAATGATAAGTTTTTAGTTTAACAACTGAAACCAAAAACGATGCTGAACAACTGTACAAGTACAGGAAAAATTATCTACTTAACCTACATTTAGCATAATGAGAAAAACCTGTGGCCCCTTTTAGCCCCCCGCCACCAGCATCTTTGTTTAAGCTCTATAAAATTAACGAGCCAAAAGATGCGCCCTTTTGAAATATGGCAAGGATGTATTCACAATAATAAACTTATGAATGATATACGGCTGTCTGGACATAAAACTTCTTTAGCGAAATGAGAAAAGATCTCTGGACTTGAATTTTATATCATTTTAATGATGAGCACAAGCAACACCATGAAGATCTGTAAATTTAGATAAATAAAAATATGACAGCTGCAAAAGGTCTACAACAACGACTACTCATCATAATTAAAAGGCCTGCAGCAGGGTTAGCAATAAAAACTTTTGAAGGATTCATATGGATAATTAAGTTATGCGCAATGGGTTGGATTGTTGGGTGGTATGCTGTGGTCTCTTCTGATGTAGAGTGGTTCAGTGGTTGAGTGATGTTTGGGTGTTAATAAAATAAGAAAAGGGTTGGCAATATCAATAAAATTTTAAAAGAGAGCAGCAAGTAACAAATAAAACAAAAACAACAAAAAAAAAAAAAAACAAAAATGTCATAAAATTTAAGTTCGGTTTAGAAGCATATATTTTAATTCTAAACGGACCAGCCCAAAACATTAAAATCCAAGTGGACTATAAACATTTTACCATAATTTGTTCAACAATAAAGGAAAATTTTGTTTTATGATTTTTTAATTAAGATTGCATATTTTTTTGAATATTAATATTTTTTCTAATTTGTAAGCATTTCTTAAGACATTAAAGGATAATGCTACCAAACACCTTTGAACAAATATTTTTTTATTATTACAACTCAATTGGGATTTTTCCAAGTTACCATAATGAATTAAATCAAACTTCATTTTAATATACTTTCTAGTTATAGGAATTTGTGAACTTGCATTAAACTTACCTGCTTTTCTTCAGTTTTCTTTTTATGTCCGTTGAATGTCTAAAAGAATTTGCAAAATATTTAAATCTAAATGCAAAACAGCAACGTGCCCCTTCACTAATGTAATTAAGACAAGTCTGCAAGGAGAAAGCAAAAGAGAAAAATGCATAAGAAAGACAAGAAAAAAAAGCAACCAAGTAAATAAGAACACACATTTAGTTGGCTGCAGAAAGTACAAAAAAAAAAAAAATAATAAAAAACGAAACAGAAAGGGTTACCCAGAGAGACAACGAAAATTACAATACAGAAAATGTCAAGTTAAACTTTTTATGCGGCAGCAGACAAAAAGCAACAGCAGCAGCTGTCTTGACCAGCAGTTCAGTTTGGGGCTGGCTAATTACAGTGCCCCTGAGTAAACAACAAAATAAACTAAAAGAGAGTAAGGAAAAACAAGGCAAAAAAAGGAAAAACTTAAATGCCAGGGAATTTCTTTTGGTAAAGACATTAAGCAGCAGACTTTTACTCTCTTACCCAATACTTATTCTGACCACGTTACAAAAATTAATTAAAAACAAAAATGTAAATACAAAAAAATGGAGAAAAGAATGTTAAATAATATCGCTTTAACAAAATGCATTTTATTTTGGAATATCGTAGATGTCAGCAGCACATGTATGCATGTGTAGAGGAAAACAAAAAATATATTCACTATGCGGAGAAGTTTGTAACGTCGAAAGCTAAGACAAATCCTTCAATAAGTTTTATAATAAACATTTGTGCGCACTCTATTTAAATTTACTCCAAGAAATTATGTTCATTAGTAAAATTAAGCATTACTTATTTGTAGGCAAAATATTATATCTAACGACTGATGCTTTAGCATGTTTTCCCTATTCACTTTAAAGACTCAAAGATAATATTCCACAACAGGTGCAGGAGAAGTGGCTGTCTTTATTTTGGAATTTAATAATTTATTATAGATAATATATTGCAACAAGATTAAGCCGAATATGTGTATGTAAATTCATCAAAATGAATTTGATTTGCATTATGTATGAATATTGTGAATTTTGGCCTACGAATTCGCCACTGATTAAATGTTACTAAATTGGAAAGCCAACAGTCTGAAACAAACACTTAAATAAATAAAAACTGTAGATAACAATAAAAAAGTTAATTCATTTGATAGAGTGTACGCAACTTGAGTATCCCAAGTGCTAGCTGTTCATTGTTTACTTTTTACGAAATACCAAAAAGTCAAAAAGCCGCCGCCGCCGTTACCGCTACCATTTAAATGTAACAAGCAAAAGTTAAAACTCAAACTCACAACTTGTGCCCACACAGAAAGTTTGCTTCACTTCACACACTTGAAATTGCAACAATGTTGTCTGGTCATATTGGGGGCACAAAACAACCAGCAACAACAACAACAACAACAAACAAACAAACAAACACATATGTTTGTGTACATATTCTGGTCATAGCGGGTTTAAGCCAAAACATATGAAAACTTTGTGCTACAGTGCTACACAACAATGTTGTGTATTGTGAGGTTTGCGGCTTGAATTGGCTAAAACAAAAACCCATACCCAAGTTGATAATGGGCGAGGAGGACAAGTCATTGAGTTATGCATGCACAAAAGAAACTTCGAGTATGTATTTTCAAATCATATTTGCTCTTTTCATTTTAACAGCTAGTACATGTGCTCTCTTCGATGTTGTACAAAAATTGTAAATTAAACATTAAAACTAATGCAAATGAAACAAAACTCATCGCCGCCAAATAAAGCAAATCTACCCTCCTGAGGCGATATTTATTCTTTCACATCTACCTTTTATTCCAACCGTTTCGGGATATGTTTGTCATCAAAAGCAATGTCAGTTTGACATATTAAAAAAATTGTTTTCATCAAATAGCCAAGGAGAAATTTGCTTTAAGCTAAAGTTAAGCATCTAAAAGTAAAAACCCATTTTTCCCGGAGTTTCCCAATTTTTTAATTTCATAGATTGTTCGAAGTAAGGAGCAAAATTTATTGCGGAATCAGATAATCCAACTATGAGACACGTTATAAAAGATTCTGGCGTAAAAACTCGTTGGAATATGTATGTGTTGGTAGTCAGTTGGGACAAATAACAAACTTTTTGCAGGGAACCTTTTTCTACAAAACTATCGAAAATTTTACCATCCTTTAATGAAAGGCTTGCTCTTTTTCTCAGCTTAAATAACAACACACACAAAAAAATCAGCTTTTGGCTGTACACAACATTATATCGAAATTCAGGGCAAACTAAAAAAAAAATGGGCAGGTTAAGAAGAAAAAACCCAGACTTTTCAAACTGCAAATCGTTTTAAAAATTTCCATTATCAAGACGAAGTTCCCAACGATCTTAATATATGGTGACAGCCTTCAGAGCTAACGGAAACGTTTATATACGTTTACATTCCCAGTGTAAAAAATAAACTTGTAAATTTTAAGGACTTAGTTCCTCGCACTCTCATCATTTTTCTCAAAACAGAATATCCAACGATGTCAATATATGGTGACTGGCATCTTAATTTATTCTTAGTATTTTGTACATTTATTAGGAAGTTTATATAAATAAGGAAAATGTGGAAACAGCTTTAAACGCATAAAGCTGGCTTTAATTGCTTTTCCAATCTTAGTAAACAGAAATATTAAGGACTAACAGCATTTTTAAAGACCTAAGTCCTCGCCTCGTTTTTCTCGGAAACAGAATATCCAACGTATAATCGCCTTTACAATCTCAGTAAACAGATATATTGGGGGAAGTATTGTTTCGGGTAAGAAAGAAAAAGAAGTTAAGCTGCTGTTGCTCTCATCTCGAGAACTAACAAGCAACTGAAGGAGCCTCGCACAAACTGCTAGCAAGTTAATAACTAGGTATGGGTTCATGGCTTACTTCGATGACAATCACACTGAATTATCGATAAATTAAAAGACTAAGCACGGGTGCGTGAGGAATTGATCGAACTAATATTCACGATTGATGCATATAAATAATGTGTGGAGAATAACATCCATTTAATATCGATACATGATTTATAGTCACAGAATCCTTTTTTCCCATCACTTGAAATAACATGCGGGATAAAGATGTATGTAAATTAAATTGAAAACTTATATTGAAAACACAAATTAAATATGTACTAACGTAATACACTTTTTGGTCAGGATTTTGGAAGTCTTAACGACAAGGCCAATGAAATATGCTAATATTATTTTTTTTTTTTTAACTATTTTTGTTATTATTATTTTAGTATTTTTAATACTATTATTTCAGCAAATTTAATCATTGTCCAATCAAGAACAGATTTTAAATGCACCAAAAATAAAAAAATGCAAACATATAATTATAGCTTAAAGTTTTATTTTAGTTAAATTTCAATCCATTAAAAAAGATAGTAGCAATATAAAGAAAATACATTGAAACTATTAAGGAAAAAAAACCTTTTGAATAGAATTTGAAAAAAAGATCCATAAATAAATCATCACTTGGAGGCGATTCAACATGTTGGGCGTCCTTCTTTTCGGAGACGGAGTTTCCGAATGTCTTTTAATTTTTTATAATTATTAGGAAGTTTATATGAATAAGGAAAATGTGGAAATAGTTTGTGGTCTTCCAAGCTGATTAAAAAGCTTTGAACGCTTTAAACTGGCTTTGCAATCTCAGTAAACAGATACATTTGGGGAAATATTTTTTTGGTTAAGAAAGAAAAAGTTGAGCTGCTGTTGCTCTCATCTCGAGAGCTAACAAGCAACTAAAGGAGCCTGACACAAATTGTCGGCAAGTTAATTATTAGGTATGGTTCATGGCTTACTTCGATGACAATCACACTGAATTATCGATAAATTAAAAGACTAAGCACGGGTGCGTGAGGAATTGATCGAACTAATATTCACGATTGATGCGTATGAATAATGTGTGGAGAATAACATCTATTTAATATCGATACATGATTTATAGTCACAGAATCCTTTTTTTCGATCACTTGAAATAACATGCGGGATAAAGATGTAAATTAAGTTTTAAATTTGTATTAAAAACACAAACAAGGTAATAGAAAGTCAGTTTGTCGAAGTCGAATCAAAATGTCTTCAGCGATTAAATCTAGGTAGTTAGTTCATAGTTCTAGTGGGTTTGATAAATAGCATGCTGCTATATGTAATTGTTATTAATTTAAATGAGTTGAAACTGGCATCTCAATAAGTAACATCTTATTTTATACTCTAATCGGAAAACTCTTTTTATTTAGATGAGAAATGAAAACACTTAAGCCTTCTAAAAGGTCGAAACCGAAAATTGGATTAATATAAATAACACATAACGTTTTGCAGGCACCATTAAAACGATAAGTGGACGAGAAAAAAAATAGAAAAGCAAAGGGAAAGAAAACATAATGTATCCAAACCAAAGGCTTGAGTAATCAAAGAGCAACAAAACGGCTGACTCATTAACCCTAACTGTTACTGGTTTTAAGCCTATTAAACCAGCTAAAGGGATTTTTCGCTTTCATAGATAAAATGAAACAGATATAGCCATAAAATCAACACAAAAAAAAAGAGTTGCTATTTTTAATTACAACGCAATTGGATACAGAATCCATTACAAATTTATAAAAGACAGAAAACGAAAAGTAGAATAAAAATGGCAAAGAGATTGTGGTGTTGTCGTTGTTTTTGGATAAAACTCAAGTGGCAAATTGTCAGAGGGCGGACAGTGTGCACTTGCATTTTGAGCAAGGGAGAAAACGAGAACAAACCAAAAGGACTCTTAACTTCCTGTCGGCTCAGATTTCAAGCGCAACTAATGAGTGACCAAGCATAAATACACCGACCAATATAACAAAACACGTCGACCATATTTTAATACACTATTGAAAACGGAATGGTTATACCTACAAATCGCAAAAATGTTCTATTTAATAAAAAAAAAAGTATAGGTATGCTGTTTGTTCCATTATCGTTTATGTTTCTTAATTTTTCTTTGTAACAAAAAATTTTTTTCGGGCTTGTATGTATATTCCCATAAATATGACCAATTCGGAAAATAAACGACAACAAATAAATAGTTTTTCGGTGTGTATACCTGTTCACTATTAAGAAAATTAAAGAACAAGGTAAAAGCTAATCCTTGTTTATATTCTGTATTAGTACAATTAGCTGCAGTACTACAGAACACCAACAAGGATTAGCTTTTACCACAGAATATAAACAAATAAAAACAAAAACATTTTCAGTTTTAGTATTAGGGAAAATTAAGAATAAAGTAAATAATATAAATAATGGGAAACAAAATATTAAGGAAAAATAGAGCTCGAAGCACTTGTTAGTCCAAGCGACAGATGATAAAAAATTAGATAAAATTAGAGTTGGCAGAGTTTACTAAAGAATTTAATAAAGTATATTTCGAATATATTTTCGATTATTTCGCCTACAAAATTGTTTGAACTAATTTCACTGCTTTTCGACCAAGTATGAAGACAAAAATACTTTTACCTTTTTCGAAAGAGTATAGTGAAACAAAATAAAAAAATCAAAATGGAAAAGAAGAAGAAAACAAGAAGAATAAAAGAAACATTCAACTTAAGACCATTGCCATGGACGAGCACCTTGCCTGCGGATAGATGGATGGCACGAATGGATGAATGTCTCAAGTCAGCCGGGTCCAGGACCAACACTTATTTTAATGAGAAATTCTAATTTCACCAATAATACAAAAGCCCCAAGAAAATGCGCAAAAAAAAACCCAAAAAGAACTGAGGAAAAACTGATATTTTCGCCCTGCTCTGATTGCTTTTTGCCACTCGTCCGTGACGAAAACAAAAGACCAAGGTTGTTACCTACTTCTTCGTTGTTGTCGTCGTCGTCGTCATTTCTCCACATACAGCCCCTTACAAAAAAAAAAAAAGAAAGGAAATAGAAATACGAATTGCCTGCATAAAAATTTCTCGAGTATTTGCTAGCCTCTTGCAATTAAATGAGGGGAGGCTTCCTCAAATAATCACTGGTGAATAGATGTGGGGATGGGGATTTGGGAGCTGCGAGGGTGTAGTAGCTGAAGGAATTGATGTTAAGCTTAGCAATAATAATTACACTTAGTTTTTGGTGGTAAGAGGTTATACTAAAATGTTCGTTGACAGGAGATTAAAGAAAGTGATGCATTCAGTAACCAAGAGGTAAAATGACTTAAATAAGTGTTGTACAATTAGAAATGCAAGAAATTGACAATATGTATTATAATATGAGCAGGCTCGAGGTAAATTGTCTGTATAGCGCTATTTCAAGAACTACCAAGATTTGCTAACCACTCTAGAATTTTAAGGTCATACCACTAACTCAACACTACAACCAGTTGAGATAGTGTTGCCACATGCCAAATTTCGGATACTCGAATACGCGGGCTTTTTGAAACTCTTCTTCGCACTATTCTCAACAAACAAAAATATTGTTAATTTTAGAGAACAAATATAGTTCAGAATACAATATTCGTCTGCCAGAGCAGCCGAATATTCCCTAATTCTATAATTCGCCAAATAAAAAATAGCATTTGCCAACACTGAAATCTAGCTTTAGCCGATTTTTATACCCTAGCAAAAAGAGTATATTAATTTTGGTCAGAAGTGTGCAACGCATAGACGGAAACATTTCCGACCATATAAAGTATATATATTCTTGATCAGCATGACGAGACGAGTTCTTATAGCCATGTCCGTCTGTCCGTCTGGATCAACGCAAACTCCTCCTAGACCGTAAGAGCTACAGAGTTGAAATTTCGCATGTAGTCTTGTATATACTGCAGGGGTTGTATATCTTGGATTCAGCCGGATCGGACACTATATCATATAGCTCCCTTACAAACGACAGTGACTTTTCTCAATAACTTCGTTATTTTCTGAATTAAGATTTTCTATAGGCAACCATGGAAAGATCAAAGATAGGTTCCCGGGGTATGAAAATACTAACTCAATAACTTCGTTATTTTCTGATCTATTGTCGAGCTATTGTGAAATTTAATATTGGTGAGTTTATTAAACATATAAATGACTATGCCAAATTTGATAAAGATCGGGTAACTATATCATATAGCCCCCATAGGAACGATCGGTGGAAAATAGTGACTTTGATAAAACCAAAAAAGTTGCAAGGGTATCCAAACTTTGACGCGGTCGAAGTTAGCCCCGACCGTCTGGTTTTTTATAGTAAGAATCGACAAAAACGTTCAATTAAACATTGATTAACTTACTAATTTACAACATTTAGTTTATAAATAAGTACAAGTATCGCAGATTTAAAACGTGTTATAGAAACATGTAATTCAACTTGTGCTGCCAACAATTGAAAAAATGATCCCGTTCGACGAAAAAAAAATCGAAATCTTAATCAAATAAGACAAACCTAATAGCATAAATGCCAATACACAGCAAAAGGGAAAGAGAAAGAAAGACCGAGTAAACAGATGGAGAGACAACATGTCAGCTATAAATTTAACTAATATACAACAAAACAAACTCACATCAGATGTCTCGTAAGCAACCCTCCTACAAGTATATGTGTATGTATTCCATTCCACTGATTCGAACTTCGTCCACCCACATGAGTGGAATGGAATGTGGCTGCAATAATCAAGCCAAGTCAAGGCATAGGCATAGGCATAGGCATTCATATTGGGCAAAAGGGAAAAGCCAAGTCGAATTACGGTTACAGTTAAGGTAACGGTAACGGTAACGCATGGCAATGTCCATAAAATGACACTGAGTGTCAGTTTCAATTAAACATGTTGACAGGCCTCTGGTTGCCCCCAAAAACGGCCAGTAGGGGAAAGTCCAAAAATACGTTTACATAATAGATACAGATACAGATATAGAGCCACATAGCTGAGGGGATGGGTGGTTGGGTTGCTTGCTTGTTTTGTTAGCTGGTGGGTCGTTTGACTGGCCTGGCTTAAGCAATTTCGATTTTAATACAAGAAATTCCTTTCATTTTGTCGCCTCAACCATAACCAAAGCAAACGAATCTAAGATAATGCAATGGAAATGGAAAAGAATTTACAGCCAACTGACAGACAACTTTATCTGTTAAGATTTGGACCCAGTTTTAAGCATCGCTTTCAGCTTTTTGCATTTGTTATACTCTGCCAAGAAAGTAAAATAGTTTTTATTTAACATCACAAAAGTATCTGCCCACATCTATGCAGCGTTCTCCTTCCTAATTAAATGCCAGTTGAACCACTTAAAACCCGATTAGTTAAAGAAGGCTCAGTATATAACTTATTTGTTTTTTTTTTTTGCTCCACAATTTAACAACGATCTCTTTTTATTTGGTTGAACATAGAGATAAGGCTGTAAAAAAATCGGCTTAATGTTATATACATGTAACTGAAAGACTTTGATTTTTGACAGCCAATCCTTTTGTAAGAAAATAACTTTACATACATACATATATGTATGTATGTACATGTATACATGTATATATGTATCTATAAATCTTTGCATATAGAAAATCTCTTACAAAATTCTAAGTAATTTTATGTGTAGTTATTTGTTTTTGCATTTTAAATGAACAACAAATGAATGAGTTTTATATCTATGTTTATTGACAACTTGTCAAACATTATAATATCTTGTGCAAAATGTTGGAAAATTTCGTTTAATTAAACTGTGTAAATACAATATGAATATTTTATATCTATATATATATATGTATATATCTACAAAGACATATAAATTCTGTATATTTTTGCATATTAATTTCCTATTTGAATGAAAAAGGCACTTCTTCACATCTCACCCACACTTCATTTCAAACACAAAAACCATAGCTCTAGAATTTTTTGTTTTTTGCATACCATTGACACTTCAAGTCAAGTCATTTGGGATTTCGATTGTGTTTTGTTCATTTTTCGGTCTTTTTTTCTTGTCGTTTTTTTAATTTCCAGGGTGGTTTACATCCATCCACTTGATGTCATTTTAACGCCCCAGTTCAAGGATTGATTTGGTTGTAAGTATATATTTGACTAAAATATTAAGGAAAATGCCTTTGACAAATCAATTGGTAAACGGACAGAAGGTTGAGAGGTCTTCTTCCACACCTTTTTTTTTTTTGATGAAGGAGTTTTAGTGTTAAACTTGACACTTATTGACGCTATAGATCAAAAAAGGAAACCTCCCTCTCCCATGCGACAAATATTGGGCTGCATGTGTGTGTGTAGGGTAAAACTTTAAAAATCATTCACCCATGGTAAATTTGTTGAATTGTAAGAATAAAATAAACAAATTTAAAATAAAAAATCAAGTTTTAACCACTCAACTTTGTTTCACCCTTTTGAGAATTCTATCACTTTACTGCTCATATTGACGCCCAGCTAAGCAATAATAATTATACTTAGTTTTTGGTGTTTAAGAGGTAATACTAAAATGTTCGTGGCCGAGAGATGCATGCAGAAATGGTCACCAACGGATTCACTGTTTATCATCAATTGTTCCTATGGTATCTATATGATATAGTCACCCGATTTTGATCAAATTTGGCACAGTCGTTTATAGGTGTAATAAACTCACCAATATTAACTTTGCCGTTTGTATGGGAGCTATATGATATCAATCTACCTTATATGGTCGGATATGCTTCCTTCTATGCGTTGCAGACTTCTGAACCAAAATTTATACCCTTTTTGCAAGGTTATACAAATCATTAATTTCAATGAATGAAATATTTAATGTCTTTTGAAAAAAAAAACAGTTTTTTCGAGAGTTGTATGGTGTCTACACCACAAGGTGACAAGGTGAAAATTGGGAAACCGGTTTAAATGGTACTATGCGCAAGGATTGTCGTTAATCTTCACCGATTGCTTCCGTGCAATGAGTAGTACCAGTCAGTGGGAAAAAGTAGAAAAAGTCGTAAATCTCAAATCGGGCAGAATTATTGCAATGTTTTTGTTTAAAATCAACTTGAATATTTTCAGACGCACGCACCGTACTTTTTTAAGCTCTACCAAAAGAATGAAAAGTGTCCCAAAAACAAAGGTTTGGAAAAAAAATCTACAATTATTATGAATTCAATTTTAAAATTTTGAAAATTAAATCAAAATTTTATAAATTTTGTCTCTTTACTTTTTTTTTAAATTACTTAAACTTTGTGAAACTGTTGGAAATAAAAATTTTTTCTTAATTTAGTTTGCAGAAAAATTCTTTAATCATTTCTTAATTGAAATATCTACTCGAAATTTCATTAACGCCAGCAAATTTTTCAAAATAATCCACTGTGCGACATTTAAGGTATTCATGCAATAGACAAAGCTAAAGTTGTATTATGACAAATAATTGAAACGTGCGCAACCTACAAAGAATTTTCAAAAAATATTTCGAACTGATTCTTTATCAGAAAAGATTCAAACAATATTGGGTCTGAAGTAATTGTGATACTGATATGTGGGTCTGAAGTAATTAAGGTTAAAAATAATTTAATTTTTATAAATAAAGAATAACCGACCAATAAACCGAATAAAAAATCACCTAAAATAAATTGAAATCAGATTGAAAGAGAAGCAATTGAATGAGCAAACCCATGAGTTGTTCCATAATTTTTTTTATTTTGCAACACTGACATTGCTATCGATAATTGAAATTTATTGTTCAACACGTCCAGTGTTGAAAAGTATAAGCTAAGTTGCTTTGCACATTACGAAATGTATGGAACAGTGCTGCGAAACGATTAGAAAAAAAACACTTCTTAAAAAATAATGCATTTAACAATATGCCACCAACATTGGGCGTATATGGGGTAAACATTTAAAAATCATTTACTTATGGTACATTTTTTGAATTGCAAAAGTAGCATAAACAAAATTTCTTCTTATGAGTCTAACTTGGCTTACTAAGTTGGCCATGAATGTGCTATAGAAAACTCAAACAGGTAACAGAAACTTTGGCATCAGAGTAGGCCATGACTTGGTCTTCTGTTTGTGAATTCAAAACCAAATTGTATTCTCTCAGTTCTCTCAGTCTGACGAACAGGAAGCATCAGCATTAGCAGCAGCAGCAGAAAATCGAAAAAAAATTACTATGGCTATAAAAAAGGATATCGAAGAATTCAAAGACAAAGAGTCTGGGAATAAACTCAAGGATATTATACTATGGACCAATTGGCGCAAGACTTTTTTAATTTTTAGTCTTATCTTAATCTCTCTGGTGTATTTGCATGTCCGTTCAGTGATTACAGTTATAAGCGAATTGGGTTTGTCTATCCTAACGGTTACTACATTGCATCGGAGCTACATAGCGTATATGCGTTTAGTCAAGAAAGTTGAAGTAATGGATCCGTACTCACAATATCTGGATGTGGATCTTAGTATATCCTTAACGCAGGCAGATATTTTGGCAAAATCCATTGCCAAATATTTCAAAGCATTTTTTACCAAAATGCAATCGTTAGTGGTAATGGATAAATTATGGGAATCGTTGGAGGTGTTCGTTGGACTTTGGCTTTTAAGTTTATTTGGAAACTATATTCAATTTCATACTCTTCTGTTGGCGGGTGAGTAAGACAAAAGAAAAAGAAAAATGCGACATCGTTTTTGATTGTGGGTTTTTTTTTTCTTTCAGCTTGGATAACACTTTTCACTTTGCCCAAATTATATGACTGGCAGAAGCCCTTCTTTGATGTCCAAATAGAGAATTTGCAACTACTTCGTGCTGTATTGAAACGTATGGTGATGAATCAACTAACTACAATCAAGAACAAACTAAACTGCAAGAATCAGGCAATTGCAGTCGAGCGGGTCCAGATGGGGAATCAATTGCCTGAAGCTAATTTAGAAGTCCCGAATTAAACCCATGGAAACAAATCAATGAAATAAAATGATTATAACGTCTAATTCACTGTCAAAGCATTAATTATTTTAACTATTTTTTTTTTTTTTTTTGAATGTCATTTGTAAGAAACAAATGTATAATATGAAAAAAGTTTCTACAGTTAATTTAGGGGGAAAAAAGAGTTACAATCAAAGTGAAAGAAATTAAATCAATTCTGAAAACAAATTCATATTTCTTAAAAGCATCACTTTGTCATTGTCGTCATATTTGTTTATTAATTGCTTTAATTGTCAAGAATTGCAAATATAACAATAAACCTTTTCAAACTAACCATTCTAACAATATACATATATTCAAAGGATTATGTTTAATTAAAACTTTCATTGAATAATTTATTAGCTATACAAACTATACAGCACATCTTTTGGCCGTCAATATTATGGATATTTTCGATATATGATAAATAAGAGCTATAAAAAAGGAAATATACTTCTTGAAATTTATGAAAATGGGGTTCGATGCACTTTCGTCGTTAAGAAACGTGGGATATAAAATGAATTTGATTAAATTTATTAATTAACATAATATGCAATTTACCCAAAAATAATATTTACTTTAACTTGGATGTTATTGTCAATAAAAGCTAAACTCTTAAAACTTCCTGTCTCTCTTTCCCTTCGACAGCACCATCATAAATTTGTCCTAGTGTCAAAAACCTTTTCACACATTCTCTCAGATGTCAGTGGATTTTCGCACTGGATGGATAAGCGAAGGAGGCGGGCAGAAGCGATAGGGTAGTGGTTAGTGGGAGAAGTGTAATGAAACTTGCACTATGAATTATATTTGTTACACATCCACAACTCGGCAAAAATGGTAAAAGACATTTTTATGGTCTTCAACGTTGTCGATGCGTTTTTATGTGCCAAATTTCCCGGTTCGCCTGCCACTGTCTGTCATAAAAGAGAGTGAAAGAGACGGGGAGAGAGAGAGACCAAGCCTGCCTGGGCGATGAAGTTTTATCGATGTGCCGTGCCGTACAGTGCCCGTGCCCCATGCAGCATTGCAGCAGTTTAGTTCAGTTCAGTTTGAGTGCGAAAAACGAAGAAGAGAACGAATTTAAATCGTATGCAAAATGCTATTACAAATATTGGAAAGTACCCCGAAAAGAAGAAGAACAACAACAATAACAGGAAGAAAAACCACACCATGACTATAAAGTGTTTTGCAGTTGTAAAATTTTTGTGCGGATAAGGATGGGTGGGCTGTTTGTGTAGGAGATGGAGGTTGAAAAAAAGGTATGTACATATACCATATAATTAGTTTTTTGGCCCATGTCTGGCAAGGTCATAAAATGGCAGTTGGTCGGTCGGTTGCTTCTCTGGTCGAAGAGACCCGACCCTTCGCTGTAAGGGCACTTAAAATTGCCCAAGTAAAGCAAATTCATCATCATCATCAATCCCTTGTCTGTCTGTCTGTCTAACCGACTGACTGAATAAATGAATGACTGTGGCGCCATTAGCATTTGATAAGAATTGGGAATTTGTTTAGTTTTTATTGCCGCGTAAATGTCATAAAAACGTTCTTGTAAAATTGTCTACCCATCTGCATATAGAAAATACTGAATATGGATTTTTATGGTTGACGCTTTTAAGGTAATTGCATTTGATTTATTTTACATTTTACATTTTACATGCACACATGAATCCCAAAGAAATTTTCTGAGTTAGACAAACGCAGATTTTGCCAAAAAAGTTCTGAAAATAAGTTGAATTCTTATATAGTTTAGATAGCAAAAAACACAAAAACTAAAAACAAAACTCTTGGCTTGCTAGCTTTAAAATTATTTACTTATGCAAACTTATCCAGAACATCTCTTGAAACCTTTTTGAAAGACTCGTTGAATGGATCAGTTAAGTTGCCATTGTTTCGGTTCTTAACTTCACTGAAAAGATATGTGAACCTGATATTTATCAATGGAAATAAAATCCTTCTCACTCTTTCAAGGGGAACTTCAGGTATGCGAATCACCGATTTGGATGAATTTTGGATATGTTGTAGAATACCACGTCATTTGAAGCTGTGTGAAATATTTCGGCGCACTATTCTATATTTTCCTAATAAATCGGCTTTAAAGTTATAGCTTTGGTGACTTATAAGTAAAACGCCGAGTGGTCTACAAGCAGCTCGACGGTGTAAGGGGTAGAGGTCCTGCCTAAAATCGACGGAACTCTGGTTCAACCCCCGCCCGAAACTAGTTAGTTTTGGGTTTTCATTTTTTTTTTTTGCTTTTTCAATAATTATTTTTGACTAATGGCGAAATAGTTCTTTTGATGATTTGTAATTGGAAACATTTTTTATGTATGTTGAAATTATTGTAGATGCAAATTATTATTATTAACTATTATTAACTTGTACGCTTAAGGTAATACCAGCTATACGCACGCCATTATGTACTGTATTTTTTAGGTAAGTTTAAAATATGATAAAGAGAATGCAAAACTCCTTAACGCTTATAGAAGAAAATCGAGAAATTTCATCAAAAGAAGACTGCACTAAAGTAAAATCCCCGTCAAAGACGGTGCAATTCCACTTGTCATCTCTGATATTGAAGGGAATGCTCAAGTATGCATGGTTCGCTTCAGATTAGAAAGTGGTTTTCCAAAATTTTTATTTCGTTTGTTTCCTTAAAATTGGTTTAAAGTTGGTATGTTTTTGCACAAAAGCATTATTTAAACATGTTCATAGTCTTGAGAAAATATACATACGGGTATCATGTTTTTATGATTTATATCACAACAAAAAATGTGAAGGCAGAAGTTAATTAGTCTATTTTGCGTCTATATTATATATATGTTTTTGTAAAGGCATAAAAAATGAATCCAATCAAAAATCATCAAAAGAACTATTTCGCTATTAGACAAAAATAATTATTGAAAAAGCAAAAAAAAAAAATGAAAACCCAAAACTAACTAGTTTCGGGCGGGGGTTGAACCAGAGTTCCGTCGATTTTAGGCAGGACCTCCACCCCTTACACCGTCGAGCTGCTTGTAGACCACTCGGCGTTTTACTTATAAGTCACCAAAGGTATAACTTTAAAGCCGATTTATTAGGAAAATATATAATAGTGCGCCGAAATATTTCACACAGCTTCAAATGACGTGGTATTCTACAACATATCCAAAATTCATCCAAATCGGTGATTCGCATACCTGAAGTTCCCCTTGTTAGATATTCTTTTGTGTCTACGATTTTTGGTCTCATTTTAAATTGGCTTTTTCGTCACAGAGTTCCCTGTTTTTAATCTTCTCGATTAGACACAACTCATCACATCAGTTAAAGTAAATGACAGTCTATAATTTTCCAACAGGCAAACAAAAAGAAAAAACCAAAATCTACTTAGTTGCAAGTCAAGAATCCTTCATCACCCCAAAAAGAATTTACATATGAATACGAAGCAACCAATTGAGTGTGTGCGGGTGAAAAATTGGCCCGGCTAAAGCACACATGATTACCCAGAAGAAGTCAAAAAAGGTTTTTACATTGGGGGTTGGATTTTTCATTTACCCTATAATCGTTCAACTTTAAGGGTATATCTTGAAGCTGGTAACAGAGAACAGATTTTTAGAAAAAAAAAACAATTTATGCATTTTTTCGTTGCTATTATTCCTTTTGGTTTTGCGTTAAAATATTCAAACTGTTTTCGAAGATTCTAACTTGTTCATAAATATATTTGATTGTTTTTTGTCGATATTTATCACTGATATCGCCACAATATACTTCGATCTCCCTTGCAGATCGTCTTTTATTTTCCTTATGGTAGAAATACTATTTAAAGTTTATATTTTAATATTTTTATAACAACTAATATATTATTCAACTAAAATTATGTTAGAGTTTCAAATAAATATTTTTGATTTTTACACATTGTACAATTTACTCTATTAGAGGGTATCAGCAAGTCTTTACTTCAACTTATATTACATGGCTTTATTTTCATACTTTTGGTTTAGCCCTTTTTCTTTGCTTTTTTCCCAATGACTAATGATGTTGCAATTTATCTTTAGATTATTTGTTAATGTTTCTTGCGTTTATATTCAAATGTACATATACATGTGAGTGAGTGTGCGTAAGTGTGTATATGTGATTTAGCAGCCAACAACGATTTTTCCATGTGTGTTTAATTACTTAAGAAGCATAGAAAAGCTTTTGTCATCATTTTAAAATTATTTAAATTTTTCAACAACTCGTTGATAAATGAACCAAAAGTGATGAGTAGTAAGTGGCATTGGATGGGATGCAGGTTGAGGTGTAGTGGGTGTGGTTCCCAATGTGAATGAAAAATTAAGGCAATTTGAATGTTTGCTTTTAGGCTATACACTGATAATTATATAGGGATTTGCATATGTAATTTTTCTGTAGAATGAAACGCAAATAAATGTCCGTTGTACAGTTGCCTCAAAAAAAAAAAAAAAAAAAAACTGATTTAATGTGGCATAAATTGAAATAAGGAATGCCAGAGAAAATCTAAGTAAGATTAAAACAAATACCACCCACACTACGTACAAAAACTTCGAATTTCGCCAGATTTTTGGGCAAAAAGATTTATGATGTGTTCAAATACATTTGTGTTTATACTATTTTAGTTTTATGTGTGTACACACATATAAGGAGAGAAGGATGTGGCACAAAGTTCATTAATTATGATTGGAGACAGTTGTACAATTAATAAACGAAGCGAAGCGAGGCCAAAAATCTCTCTCTATCTCTCTCTGCCACTTACTCCGTCTTTTGGTAACAACTGCTCAGCCAGTGGATTGCGGTCAAAGCTTAGGGGTTGGGGTTGGGAATGAGGATGTAGGATGGGTGTTTCAGTTGGATTTTGGCGGATGGCCAAACAAAACTATTCGCCTTAGCCGGATGTAGTTTTTCTTAGAGATTATGATCTGAGAGTTTTTCGTGATTTATGGTTTTATGGTTGCAATTTATTGCCTTTAATTGTGTCTTTGAGTAGTTGTAGCTAATTGATAAAGTCCTCTTTTGAATAGCTAAGAAGACTGCGAAAAAAAGGGAAAAAATGGCAGCAGCAGCATCCCCAAACTTCAATAATAACTGTGTTTCCTCCATCTACCCCCCATCTATACCCATTTGCTTGGGTGGTAATTCTAAACCTTAATTAACATTGAAGACAAACAAACTGGTGCTGCTTCTGGCCAATTCCACATACCAAAAATTGACCCCTCACCTGTTCCGCTTGCAAAAGCAAAAGCAAATCAAGCCGAAACACCTTTTGATATGCACAGGATGGGATTAGCATAGTCTACAGGCCGTAAGTAAGTTATTGTAGGCTCTATCTATTACCAATCACATAGAATTCATTAATAATTTATTGATTGATTACCGTAATTTAAAGTACTTTCCATTAACATAGACATTTGTATTAAAAATTATAAATCAATATTTTCGTTTTATTCATACATTTTTTGTGCAATAGTAGTTGAATAAAACAATAATACAATCTTCTTCGTTTATGCTCAAGTTTAGGTAAATGAATAATTATCTAAGAATTAAACAAAAAGATGTACACAGTTTCGTTCAGCTAAGTTTGGAAGAGAAGTTGACTTGTCTTAGATTTATGCATTTCTTTTTAAGATAGTAAACCGCTCCTGTTTATGCAAGTCAAAAGAAAACTCATAAATCAATTTTGAAATGCATTAGAGAACTGACTGGCGTCTGTCTCTTACTTTTGGAACGAAACGGAAATGACCGGCAGCCAAAGTGAATGCAAAATTGCAAAAGTCTGAGCAAGTTAAATGGAATGAGGCATTCCCCCCATGTTTTCAAGGTGCCAAGGAGCTGGGTATTTGGGTGCCGTTGTCAAGGTTTACCTCACTGGATGGGCGGCTGGTTCCTCTCTGCGTCACCTTTCTCAATTAATGCATATCTCTGGTGTACAGGAGGTTTGCTTTGTTGATTTGAGGGTTGGATTTTACTTAACGCCTTTGCCTCAGCACTTAACTTCCGTTTCCTGTTACAGCAGCAGCAGAAGTCTGAGAGTCAACGTCGTTGAGGCATTTGCAACTAATTGAAAGTGCAATGTGATGCTGCTGTAGAATGCAATTAATGCCTTCAGGCAACAAATGCCACACCCAAACCAGAAGACCCATCAAATACACATATTCGAGAAACTGCAGTCTGCATTTGTATCTTTGATTTGTTTTTCTTCCCATTTCACGAAAATCTGCAACTGCAATTGAAACTGAAACTCGAAGAGCGAGAGAAGTCAAAGCAAAAATGCTGATTGCATTTAGCCTAAAACTCAAGTCTTGAATATCATTTTTGGGACTATGAGCTTATTTCGTCTTCAAATGAAAGCATGTTAAAATATTTAAATATTTGATTGCGTCAGAACAAAAATAAAAAAAAAAAATACAAAGACTTCGGATATCTTCAACTGTATGAAAATTTAATGTAAGCTGGTCTCGCTCGTTTTGTTGGAGAGACTCAAGAAGAAAAGCAAGAACAATAAATTGCTTTTTAAACACTTGCAACAAAAAGTAACACGGCATATCAAGTGCATTTTAGTTTACGCTACTCGATGCGCTTGGCTAAGCCCTTCTTAACATGCATGCATAGAAGAGGATAACTTGGCAGCTGACAACTTTCGAAAACTTACTGCAAAGCGATTTGCATATTTCCCCCCAAAAATGGGAAAGGAAAAGGGCATGAGCCACACACATGTGTGTGTTTTGCGCTCCTACACAAAACGTAAATCTTTGTATCAAAAACTTTGGCAGACACCAAAATGTATTTTATTTACTTAAGCATCCAACACTTAAGTCAAATGTGTAATACATACATAGATACACAAACACACAAAGTATTGAAATGAACTTCAAGGCTTTTGCTTCAACGATGATATCCTCAAACAGGCAACATTCAACAAAGGGTCGTTCAACCCACAACAGCTTATTTATTAACCAGAAACCAAATCTTTATAATGACTTCTTAGACACGATGTCATAATTTAATAAATCTCAAATTTTTCTTGAATAATTTTAGTTTTTTCAAATATTTTCGTATTTTATAACTCTTTTCTATATTATGAGCAATTTTTCTAATACGATTAAAAAAATAAACAAATTTTCTACTAATTGTGAGACATTTCTCAGTTAAGTAGGATCGTTTTTATAACAGCTACATATATGCTAAAGTGGTCTGATGCGACAAATTGTCAAATTTGCTTTCAATTAGGCAATAAAAGCTTAAATACCAAATTTCAATTAAGTAGTTTTCAAATTGAAGGCGTGAATTTCATGCACACAGGCGGACATAGAGAATTAGCCAGATCGAGTCGACTTTTCTGCTGATTAAAATTATACATATGTACATATATGCTTTATGGGATCCCAAACAATTTCTTATCTGCCTTACAACAATCTAAAAAATTTAAATGAGTGATCAAATCAAATCAAAGATAACAGAATTTTTTTTAAAATCAATAATAGATTAGAATTTAAAATGCGTTTATCGATATAGTTTTTTACAGAGATCGCAAAAAACTAAGTTGGTAATAGATCTGTAATTTAAGTAAAAGTCTTTTGGCAATTACGTCTGTAGAGTTAAATAAAGTAGTTACTCTACTTGTAGTTACAAGAATTTATGAAAGTTATTGAAATAATTTATTTCGAAAATTTGTTGACTCTTTTAGCTATTTATGCCCTTAACTAGGAAGTTCTCGAAGTGATCGTTTAATTTCGTTAAAATTAAATAAATAAATTGTTTTAAATAAAACAAAATGCCTTCATTGAGCCGGAAATCTTGATTTTTGATTTTTTTCTAGATCGGTCCATGATTTAACTAATTTAAAGCACACGCCTGAGGATCTTATACTATCCTCTACAACAACAACAAATTTAACATATACTAAAGTATATCTATATATATAAAATACTCGTGTCACAGTTTTCAAAGCCATACTCCTCCGAAACGGCTTGACCGATTTTTATGAAATTTTTTGTGCTACCGGATAAATCTATGAGAATCGGCCAACATCTATTTTTCATCCCCCTAAATGTTAGGGGTAGTTCGCGAGCGCGAATAAAATGGGTTTTATAACGGCTTTCCGTGTATCGACCGCAGTAGTAAACTGCATAGGGGAAGGGTAGCTGAATTCCGCGCACAGATAAGACTAGATCGACATGAGCAATACCATCGTATTGCATTTCGATATGACCCAGCTGTTGATTATGGCTCCAGCTGCTATGTCGTCATTGGCCAGAAGAGTCATGTCTGCACTCACTGTCATGCTTTGAAGTTCAATAATGAAACCAAAGGAATGTGTTGTGCTGGCGGCAAAAACAAATTACCTCAACTTGAAGTACCACCAGAGCCACTGTGAACTCTACTTTCCGGATCCACTACTGAATCGAATCATTTCCTATCAAACATAAGGAAATATAATTCCTGCTTCCAAATGACGTCATTTGGTTGTGGCTGCCCAATTCATGCCAACTTTCAAAGTCAAAGGGTAAGTCTATCAAAGCTGGCGCCCTGCTCCCCTTCCCAGATAGTGAACATAAATTTCTTCAAATGTACTTCATCGGTGATGATAGAGACGAAGCCAATGCACGATCTAGAATATATACTTCCGTAAGCAGGTCCATCAGACGGGTGCACAGCAAAGCGTGGCATGGTTTCTAATATTTATATATATTTTAAATAAATAAACCTCCAATTATAAATATTCAATAGTTCTCCATAAAAAAAATTTTAAAAAAACTAACTGTATTTTGCTGTTTCTCGTATATATGTATATTTGAATAAAGATTGAAAGATTGTATTTGAATATTATTTTATTATTTTGGTTGAGCTAAAAATGCAACAATTTTATTTTTGAAATTTGCATACTGAATAAGACAATGACGACCGGCAAAAACAAAGAGAGAGAAACATAATGTTTAGGGTAGGCAAAAGGCAAATATGGTAGCCCACACAGCATTTGAAATAGTGTTTTATCCGAAATCGCCTTGGTGAGTCTACGTTGAGCCCTTTTGTTCTATAAAAGAAAATTGACTCTTCCATCTTGACTCTTGATTAACACAACTCATCAAACAAAATCATGACTATGGCACCATTTTCTCCAAGCAAATGGATTATTTTTTATCACTAAATGAGCTCTAATGACTTTCTTCAACAGAAAGATTATGATCAAGATGTTAACAGGTGCGTGGTAGCAGAGTATTAAGACTATCTTGTTTTTCTAAAAAATATTATACTAATTAATTTAAAGATTACATTTTTTTGTTTTTATGTACAAATGTCTTACATAGGCATGTATATATGGTTATCATTATATTATTCATAAAAAAAACAAAATAAATAAACACTGTATAGTGTATGTGTCACTCATTTTCACCTTTCGTTGTAATCCAAGTCCAAACACCTGAAGCTTGGCAACAGCTATATTAAAAAAAGAACGCTTGGGCGTCAATTAAATGTAAATTCCCAGAAACCTTTATTGCTATATATTACTTATACTATTCAGATGATCTCAACTCTCTTTAAAAGCTAGCTTATTTAATCATTTCTTTGCTCTTACTTATGTATACACATATAATACCACATTTTTGACTCAATTTTATGTATCGTTCGAAAGTTTTAGTCCCACGGTTCTGGCTCATGGATCTCCAAAACAGAGGCTCTATTAAAATTAATCAAGACAGTTCGTAATTGTTTTAGGAGCGGCCCGTTGGCGAACAATTGTTGCCTCTTTTTCAGCATTGCCTTCTCGTTTAACAAGGTTTGCACATCGAAATTCTCACTGGCTTCTGGAGATGCACAACGTATGGGTAAATATAAGATGGCGGCGTAATAGCTATAAATTGCACAGCGAATTCTCTCGCTATTTATAAGTGCAAAATCAGGTATAGATCCAGTATAGCCGCAAGACGACAATGTTTTCCTTAGGCACTTACAATAATGTTCCAATAGTTCAGGTCTTTTATCGAAGGCTTCACTGAATTCAGGGCTGGTGTGAAAGAAGAAGTTCAAATCAATTCCCGGGCTACCGAGACAACTATGCTGAAAGTCCATCTGTAATAAATAATTCACTTGTTAAATTGTGGGACAAAACTCTAAAGAATCATCTTGTTTTTGTTGTTTTTTCTTCGTAGGGCTTGTCCGTCCCAGTTCGAGTTACTTACAAAAATTGACTTTTCTTTGGCTCTGTTTATTAACATATTATTTATCCACGGTTCACCATGAATTATGACTTTCACACGCGAGTTTTCGGGATCCATTATTGAACGCATTCGCCTCATAAATGCTCGTGACATTTGAGCTTCCATTTTTATGGCAATTTCTGGCATTTCTTTGGTAAATACATCAGCAGTGTACTTTGTACTATCTTTCATCAATGTGTCAATGGGATACCATTGATATTCAGCGGTAAAGTGTGATCTTGGCAGTTCGTCAACTAAATCTGGTTGTTCGTCAATTAAAATCATCGAAGCAGCATGAAATTGTGCCATCTTTTGTAAACATATCTTGGCCTCATGTAGATTTAATCCTTTCTGGCGATCCAAATGCGTGTAATCCAGTGTGTTGAGATCCTCTAGCAAATAATTTTCTCCCCATTCGGATGACTCGCAATATAAGCAGCTAAAATATACAATACATACGATATATACAATGGGATACTTTTTGTAGCTTTAGGAAATACAAACTTGGCGCTTAGCTTATATTCATTTAGGTCATCGGGAAAAGCTCTACCCAATATCTCATCCATGGCTGGTAGAATTTTCTGAAACATTAGCTTTTCACTCTTGTCTGTAGAGAACATATAACGCAAATCTTTTATTATATATTTGCCCTTTTCTATGTTCGATTCGGGAGTTTTACGATATTTCACATTGCATTGATAAATGTCACTGCAAAAGTATTCACAAGTTTGTTTCTTTAACTCCAATTGAAAACTTTCTACCTTCAGTTCATCACATTTGTAAGCATGTGCCAAAGCTTTTTGTATATAGTCCACGTTGAATTCCGTATTCTTTGGCATTTCCATTTTGTAAACTGTTGATGCCGCATCCGATTCTGGCAAACAGTTGCCACAGACTGAAATAAGGTATTGAAATTGCGCATTTGCAAGTTTTCTAAAGCCGTTTCCCGATGCATTTTTTCTATTATAAAGTCCCGATTGCCATCATTGTAACTAGGCGAACTTTTTTAATGACATCATACAAAAAAACAAAAAAAAAAAAAAAAAAAAACTCGTTGTGATGACTAATATTTTGTTTTTAGTCTAGTAAAAGGTTAAAATGCATATCAAGACTCAGTGAGGGGGTTTAGCAAACAAAGCGTTACTTATTAAGGTTTTCATGTAGCCATAAAAGAATAATTTTCGAGAATTTCTTTAACTAACGTTTTTTTATTTATAATATAATTTAAAATATTTTGAAATTATACAGAAGAATCTGTTCAAGTCCTTTATAATATATTATTCTGAAAAAAGTTTTAAACATATTAATATACAAAACTGAATACTAAGATCCAGTATTTGTCGTGGCCGATTTTGAAAATATGTATAAGCTTTTTACAAAAAGACAGGCAATTGGGGAGTTTTCGGCTAATAATTATTTATTTTTTTGCCTATGGGACAAAAACTAAATAAACGAAAGCAAATTCTATAGCATCTAATAGATCACAAAGCAATAAGTATAGGGTAGTCTCGTGTAAGCAAACTCTTGATTTGTGTGGTACTTCATTGCTTTTGCTTGCTTGATTGTTTTTTCTTAACCCTTGTGGGTCAACCAAAAAATATGTTTTTTACTTATAGGAAGTAAATATTTGGGTAAATCCCATAATTTCCTCCCATAGTTTTTGCGGTCAAATTTACAATGCCCAATTTTTCTTCCATCTGCAAACAAAGGGTTAAGAAAATACTTTGTCAAGCAATAAGGTACCGAAACGAAGCAAGCTTTTGTTCAGACGAAACTACCTTACACTTATTGTATCGTGTACTAGATAATTTTCTATAGAAAAACTGCAAAAACAAAAACATCAACACAATTGATTCATTAGTTTTCAATAAAGTTTTGGGTATCGTGTTGAAATGCATGGTTTCGAGAATCGTTTGAAATTTATAGAAGTCGCTTACACATAATCTAACCTTGAGTAACAAATTGGGCTATATCTAGAAAATATGCAAGGAAAATGCAAAAAAACAAAATTTTGAATTGTTCAACCTTGTAGTCAAATTGTTGGCTCAGTTTTTTAGTCATTCTAGAATAGGCAGACGTACACTAAGACATATGCACTGACAAATAAGAGATGTCCCAATCGGCTTAGCCAATGGTAAATCATTTCTTAATTTGTATTACGTATATTTTGACGACATTAATAGTTTTTGTTTATGTTTGGTTATAATAAAAAGGGCACAAAGAAAAGTATATCTGAGAACCAAGGGGATAGGCTTACTTTTTCCAAGGTATTAGGCATTTATATAAGTGACAAGTTCACCTTTTATAGTTTGTGAAGTTTTCCCCAAACCTACAAGTGTCAAAGTTTTTAAAAAAAAATACAATTCCTGCCAATGAAATTAAGCTTTGTTATGTTACGTTAGCCAAATGATATGGTTATCCGATTTTAATCAAATTTGGCAGAATTACTTTTATTTATAAGCAACAAAGTTATTCTGACCAAAATCATATTTCTGACCGAACGTGAGCTAAATGAATAGTCGCACGGCTAAATCCGATTTAATATTCTGAACTGAAGGTATACTGCAGCTTTGAGGGTCTACTTTTACTTGAACGGACACACAGACCGACGAATAGATAGACAAACATCGCTCTATAAACTGATCTCGTCATGCTGTCCAATAATGTACATACATATATACTTTATAAGGTGGAAAATGCTTCATTTTATGCATTGCACATTCCTGACCGAAATCACTAAACCTTTTTTGCAAGACTATAAAAAAAATTGTTAAAAGGCGTAAGTAAATATAAGATAAGAAGTCAAATTTTTATTAAGACAAATTTAATCCCATTATTAAAAGCTGTAAAAAGCTAATAAAAAAAATCGCTGCTAACTTAATACCTCAGATATGTTAATACCTCAGTTTCTGTATGGTGTACTGTGATTTTACGTGGAGTTTCAAGGAGTCTCTAGTACACCTTTCTCATGAAATATAGGCAATGTGGCTCTCACTGTTTTCAAAAAACGAGGATTACTGAACAATTGTCCTCGCTTTTTAAGCATCACCTCGTCGTCCTCAAAGGTATGTAAGCCAAAGTCCTCGCTAGCTTCACGAGTTGCACAACAAATGGGTAATTCACAGACAGCGGCATAATAACCATATAGTAGACAACGTTCTATTTCATCAGTTACTTGCTGGAAAGTAGGTATCGATCCTGTATAGTGGCATGCCTTTAATGTATTTGTTAGACTCTCATGATAATGCTGTAGCAGTTCAGTTTGACTATGGAGTAGAACATCTAATTCCAGGCTGGTGTAGAAAAGGAAATGTAAATCAATTGCCGGGCTGCCTACAAAACTGCTTTGAAAGTCCACCTATATATGTATGTATATGAGTTTTATATTTTAACATAGTTAATACAGAAACATCAGAGGATCATGAATACTCACAAAGACAGCTTTCTCTGCGGCTTTGTCGATCAATATATTGTTCACCCATAGATCACCATGAGTTATAACATTGAAAGCCGAGTTCTTGGGATCCACAACTGAACGCATTCGTTTAGCATATGCATCGGGTATTTGTGCTTTCATTTTCGCAGCTATTTCTGGCATTTCATTGGCAAATGCCTTGGCCGCGTAATTAGTGCCATTTATTATTATGACTCTACCAAGATCAAACTTAATACCCTTGGAATATTGTGAGGGTGGAAGTTTTCCGACTAATTCGGGTTGTTCTTGAATTAAAACCATTGAAGCAGCATGAAATTGACCAAGTTTTTGTAAGCATATCTTTGCCTCATATAGATCGAGACCTTTTTGCCGATCCATCGATGTATAACTTAAAGCATTTAAATCCTCTAGTAGATAATCTTCTGTGCCTGGCGTAGGATCACAGTAAAGGCAGCTAAAATTTAACAAAAATGTCAGTATTCAACCTCTTTTCAAACATAAAAGTTTTTTTGTCTACAAACTTGGCATTTAGCTTATGTTCGGTCAATGGAGAAGCTTTTCCCAAGATCTCATCCATGGCTGGCAATATTTGTAGTAAGAGAAGCTTTTCACATGTACCCATTACAGCGACGTCTGGATACAAGTTTTTGATTACATATTTACCCACTTCAATGGGGGATTCGGGAGTTTTACGGTATTTCACTGTCAATCGATAGATATCGCTACAAAAGTTTTCACCGTTTTGTTTCCTTGTTGCCGATTCAACATGTTCGACATGTAAATTTTCACTTTGATAGGCTTGGGCCAAAGCTTTTTGGATATAGTCCACATTGTATTTGATTTTGGTTGTTGTCGTTGCCATGGTGTTTGGATGATTGAATTTAAAGTCGCGTCCGTGCCCAGCAAACAGCTACGATAGACTGACATTTGGTTATGAAATTCACATTTCACCACAACAGAAAACTTTTCAAACCCATTTCGAGATGCTTATCAAGAGCAATGAAATAATTCTACGGGGGCATTACTGTAAAGTCTGTAGGGTACTATTATTATTATTATTATTATATAGATAGGCGTGCTCGGCTCTTGTTATGAGATCAAATAAAGCTCTAATTGGACAGTGGTGATATCAGGGTCGGATAGGGTGAAAGCAAAATGAGACAATAGCTTAAGTTACAATTTATGAATTGGCTCTTTGTTTTTAACGATTCTCCTCAAAAGATAACTGAGGGGGCTTATGTAATATTGGAGATAAAGAGACAGCCAATCTAAGCGATCGTAATTGATTTTGATTATGCTTATTTTATTGTATTTTGGTCACTATTCAAGTAAAGCTGGATATAATCGGAGGATATAATATTGCGATATTCCATTTAAATATGATTTTTTTTATGTTTTATTTTGTATTTACTATTGTTAGCTAATTTTATATATCTTTTGTAATTTTTATAATAAAAGTCAGAAATAATTATGATTAATATAAAGTTGTTCAACAACAATAATAATTTGTTGTATCAAATAAATGATAAAGTAATTCAACAAAAATAATAATTTTTTGTAGTAAATAAATGATAAAAGCCAAAAATTAAATGTTATAATTTTTAGCATTATACACGTAAATCACATAAATCACGTAAATCATCATGGCCACAGTAATTGCACAAGTTAGCCAGAAACCGTTCGAATACTGAATTTCTATTTTATATTTAGCAAATTTCGCGACTCTCAACCCCAAAGCCACAATTTGTCTAAAACCGGCCCTGATCGTGCAAATTTATTTGTTTCTGGTTTTCTAATATAATAATGATAGCAGAAGATTGAAATGGATTAAAAAATAAAGGCGTTTAAGCCAAAATAAAGTAAAAGCATATAAATAATTTTGATTTTAGGGGCTTAGTTGCGCTCGAATACAATGAGTCGGATTTAAATAGCCAAAGGCTTTAGTATACATTTATAAAAATTATCACAGAAGCTTACCAATGGACGGACAGGTGGATATGGCTATATCGACCCGGCCTCTGACACTAATCATTAATTTATACAATTTATGGTGTCGCAAGTCTCATTTTCATTATAATATCCTCTATCGTCCTGTTGCTGGCTGTCTAATGTGAGGTATTATGTGATGAAAGAAAAATGGCTTGTTAAAATGGAGACAGTATTTTTGGTGAACATGATAGTCAAAATCATTTATTTCAATTGATACATCTAGTTTAGTCAATTTGTTTAAATTATTATAGTTCGGTTAAAAAAATTAAAATTGTTGTGCTGTAAAACAAAGCTCTCTATACTGCGTAATCTCCAAAATTCGTGATCTTTCTCTCTCTATTTTTATTGCATCGTATCCCAAGTTTTTTTTTTTTTTGTTTCTAAATTAATATGCACATACAGATAAGCAAAGCAAAAGAATTCTAAAAACATAGATATGTACATATGTACATTTGCATGTATTTATGTACATATCTATCTTTTCTCTTGCTTGCCGCAATCGTTTTCAGGCATAAAAACGCAGAACTAACGGTAAAAGCATTGAGAGCCGCTAGTCATGAGCATACATACATAAGCAAAAATATATAAGACTTTGGCCAATACATGTACAAAAGTATGTATATTAGTGTTAGGAGAATACAATATGATTGAAATTCATTTTTTCAAATTAGATAACTGCAATGCATTATCTAGGTCACCAGTTAATGTTTAACAACCTGTTGAGTCCGTATTTATTTATATTTATATGTAAATTTTAGATAGGTAGAAAATTAAGTAAAAAAATTACTTTTTTTTCATTTTAACGTATCTATGTACACATGTATGTATGTATGTAGGTGGGAAGAAACTTAACGCAAGTGGGTGATCCTCCCGCCTTTTTTTTTTTTAATTCACTTATAATATTTACTAAATATATTGATATAAAGAAGCACTCAAGCATTTATTCAACCGTTCAACTCAGCAAAACGCGCACAGTACTTAAAATTATTAACTCTCCAATATTTCCCGCACAATTTGTAAATTAACGTATACATGAGTTGCCGGCTAACTACAAAACGGTATCGATATACTGATGGTTATGGTTTATGTTATCGATAAATTTGTGAAGTACTTCTTGCGACAGTTACTAAATTATGACGAGAAACTTTTGCAAATGTTTTTGTTTATTTATATGCTTTTTTGATTTATACTTTTTTCTCATTATTTTGTTGTCTTTTAAGAGTGAGCATATAATCATTTTAAAAGAAAGTGAGGCATTCAATAGATATATGACACATAATAAAAACGCAAAAGTCACCTTATATTGGGGCCAAAAGAAATTTTTCATGTTTCGGATTATTTGAAAAAATACTGCTTTCTATTTTATTTTCTTAATTTGTTTACGTTGATAAGTTTTCTTTGGTTTTTTGTGTTATGGTATCTCAAATATATATCAATCACAGTCACATCACAAAATTTGCACATCTCTATGTGTAACAGCCTATCGATATATTCGCACGTCAGTATGAATCGGCATGTGCGCCAGCAACAACATTTCCACAATCATTAACCTCAAAGGGCTTTAATGCAAATTGAATTGAAATTTGCCGAATTGCCAGGGAGTGAGAAGACTTTTTGTGAATTTAGCGTATTAGCCACCGGTCTGGAGGGCACCTGGAGTGGAGCAGGAAGCCATGCCAGCCAAGCGAACGACTGTCACAACGGCAACATCGACAGCATCGGCAGCAACAACGGCATCAGCAACAAGGTCGGCTGCATCTCCAGCTGTATCAGCAGCTAAAGCTGGACCAGCGCAAACCACAGCGACAGCAGCAACAGGACTACCAAATACAACAGCAATGCCAAACTCTGGACCAACATCTGGAGCTACACTAGGTGGGGGCCTTAATGTAAACGCATCTCGCCCCTTGGAGATGTTTAATGGCTTGACAAGATTGACACCAGCCAGAGATCTTACTCTTGGCGGACGTGGACCCAAAGCTAGCAATAAAAAGGTTTTTGCTCCAAATCTAAACGCTGTGAGAAACAAAAATGCGTAAGTTTATAATGGACAATGGACTTTAAAAACATAATGGTAATTAAACTTTGTTTTGTTTTCAGCAATGTGAAAACCTCGAAAGATTTTACCCAATCACGTGGCAATGGGCGACGTGGTGGCCGTGGCGCGACTACTGGAGCACAACGCGGAGGACGTGGTGGCGGCACTGGCAATTCTTCGTTAATACAAACCACTGGTGTCTTCTCCGAAGGAGTCGGTGCCCTTCAAGTGCGCAAATCGACCGGAAATGGTACGGCTTACGCTCGTGATGAGGTCTCGGTGTCGTCACGCAAGCGTAAAGATGACAACAAATTACAGCAATTGAGTGTAAAGGAATTGTTAGGCGAATCGGATGATTCAGATGGAGGAAATGACCCCGCCTCATTGAGTGATCATGAAATGGATGGGGATAAGACTGAGTTGGCATTTAAGCCTATAGCGCTAAAGGAAGGTCTTTGGCACAATGAGAAACCTGTGGTAAAAGAAGAGCCATCTTCTTCAGTGAGCACAAATCAGCAAGGTAAGCATGGACACTTAAGTCGAAGATGAATATATCTAAATATATGTACATATGCACGTTCTAGATTCTTTGGCCATTGCTCAGCATTTACAAAAACTTCATGTCACTGCCCAAGATGCGATTCTCGAAGAACCACCGCCTCAATTTGGACGTTATCCACGTTCAATTGGGGCATTTCTTGAGGCAACATCATCGCAAATGTTTATCATGCAATTGCCCGATGTGTTGCCCTGTGTAACCGATGATACAGATGATCCCAGTGATGGTCATAAGGCAGTATCTATTAAGGAAGAGGGTGGAGCGGGAGGTGCTGCTGCTGCTGCTCCTAACTCACCGGCAGATCAACCGTCCAGTCCGGCAGCAGCTACAATAAACCAACCCAAGCTGACTGTGCTCAATCAACTGGAGGAGGGGCAAATTGGCAAAATTTTACGTTACCGTTCGGGGCGTGTTAAATTATTGCTTGGTGATACTCGTTTCGATTTGGATATGGGTCTGGAATCTGGTTTCCTTCAGGTATGTCTCCTTGGTCCTCTCTCTCTCTTTCTCTTCTATTTCAATTCATTTTATTTCTTTGTTTTTATAGGAAATCATGTCAATTACAACAAATCGTGAACAACGCAGTGGTGATATGATTAATTTAGGACCCGTTCAGGCTAAGCTTAAGGCCACACCCGATTGGGTTCATCTATTTGAGCAGCAAGAGGCAAATCGTGCATCAGCAACTACAACAACAAGCATATTAACAGCAACAAATATAACAACAACGACAACAACATCAAGCACGTAGTACGGACTCCATGAGATTTCATTCATATATATACATATATATTCCTGTTGCCAATCACATGCTGCTTCCTCCTCATCCATAATTTTTAGTGTAAATGTAATAATTCTTGTAAATAGGCCGTGCCTATTTCTTAAGTTATTTAAAACTTAATAAAAAAAAAACAAACAAATAGACAAACTTTATAAGACCAAATAACCAAAAACGAATTGTTTACCTTATAAAATAAATCTATTTTCAGAGAAATAAATGCCCTGGGTTCAAAATATGGGCAGTTGGGGCAAAATTATCAAATTCCAAAAAAATTTTAATTATGTATTAATATTCTTCTTATTCAAATTTCAAGTTTACATAAATAAATTTCAGAGTTGGTTGACACAAACAAACAACTTTGAGTATCTAAATCAATATTGATCAATAAATTAAAAAAGCTTCAAAATAAAGATCAAATATTTTCCTATTGGACTATAAAAAAAAAAAAAAAATTAGTTATAAAGATTAAATGGTATAATTGTGCCAAATTTTTATAAAACCCAGATAACTAATCCGACTCTCTGGTTTATGTTATACTGGAGCTATAAATAGAACATGTATTCTTCATTTCACACACATTTTAAAGTAAAGTTAAGTAAAAGTAAATAAAGTTGCAACAAATGGCATTTTATCAGTAAACCCGATCCTGGGCACCTTTGAAAATCTACAGCAACTTGAAAGCCTCTAGGGAACATTAATAATGCATTTCATTAACGCATTTTGAATTTACCCAATATTTTATTAGATTTAGAGTTTTTTGTTGCTTCTGTAATAGATACAGATGCACCTTGATTGAAATTCAAAATTCCACAATTATGTTATCACCTATCTCACTCATTTTCACTTCTGAGTACTTGTTTTTGCCTACATATCTTCATGTATTTATATGTACAAACATACATGTGTACATCATCTGAAAAGTATGATGAAATTTGGCAAGAAAACATTATCATTCAATGTAAAGAATGTAAATCTTTAAAACGTATCGAGTTAATACAAAGCAAATGCTATCTAAGTAGTTAAAAAATAAGAAATATCTCCTTTCATATGAAAGAAAAAATAGTTTTTTTCTTTAATGTTTAACAACAAATCGACGTAAAATCTATATTACTTTTTTTTATCAATTACTTAAAGCCTGCTGAGGCGGCTCATTGGTGGTTTCCTGTGGAAATTGTGTGGCATTGCGTCCATAGTACAGATTGCCACCCATGTCAATGGCAAAATTATGGTCCACAGGATTGGCCAGGGCAGTCTCAATGGCAGCATCTAGATTCTCTCGTGTGATAAATGTTTTGGATTGTTCAATTTCGTGTAACACTCGGGCATTTGCACGCTCAAGGCGCTCCTCGTCGCGCAGTTTCTTGGCTTCTAAGCGCTCCTGGACATAGACCACCTTTTCATCACGTTCCTTGGCCAAACGGATTTCACGCTCTTTGGCAATGGCTGCATTCCAAGCGGCATTCTCGTCCAGACAACGTTGGAATTCGGCCTCCTCTTGTTCGGGCGTAAGTACTATGTGATCAGCTGTCGATGTTTCTTCATATCGGATGACTTCCTCACGCAAATATTGACGGACTGACCGGAGTTGAGTTCTGCATGCACAATTGAAGATTGTTAACTAAATTGCAAATTTAGACGGTAATCATTTAGTGTTTGGCCATACTTGTATTGGTTGTGCAGCCTCATGAGCTCTGTCCGCTCCTCCTCTGTTTGCTTCTTGCGCTCCGGTACACGGAATAGCTTACTTTTGGCCACCGGCAACCAACGTGGCTTTCGGCGCCAACGCACAAATTCGAGGGCAAAATTGTTGCTACCTGTCTTGGCCACAGAGGCTTGGCCCAATAGTTGGCAGCCTGCACGAAGCATTACTTGTGAATTTAATTAATAAATCTTTCGATTTAGTTTTCCCTAATTTCGACCGTTGTGCAACCGCAAGGGAACTATTTAACCAGGGGCGGAGGCACAGCAAACGTTTTAAGGGGCCCTGTGGACTACTAACTTTAGAAGACAATTTTCACAAATACAATTATTAAAACACACTACTTTTGTATTAAAAAACTGTTGAATATAATAATAATTGCACATGAATACTGTTTACTTCAAAAATATTTCAAATACGCTCATAAGAATTTATTGAAATATTAAGTCCCCATTGGCGACCCCTTTATTTTGGTCAGAAATTAATCGAGCACATGATGCATTTTGTAAATTGTAGAGGCGCCACAGTGCAACAATAACAATTAACAATAGAGGGCGACAAAGTCAATATATACTTTTTAGTAAAATTGCGGCTAAAAATTTTAAATTTAACTTAAAACATAAAAGCTGGAGAACTTAATTTGTTTAATAAATACTAAAAACTTTTCAATTTTGGGCGTTTTCTTTCTTTCCCATAAAGAACTATCGACTTGCTGTAAAAATACAAAAAAAACTATCGGTTTTATCTCTTAATGTTTATCAACACTAAGCAACACGAACCTTTTAAAGTTGCATGTGTGTGTGCATTTAGCTATTCAATATAATGTTATTTTTGCTTTAAATATAACAGAAATCGAATATTAGGATTTGTTAAACCTGCTCATCATTCACTACCCGCTATGCCTACTTATGAATTAGCCCTGGTATTCCGCCAGCTACCCCGGGTAAGATTTACATTTCATGAGAAGTTATGTAAAGTAAATAATAAGCCGCTATCGCTCTCTCTGTCTATCCCACGATCAGACGGAATTGATATCGGTCATCAAACGGACAGCTGAGGCAATACTTGACAAGGGGGGCATTATACGGAAATTAGAAAATCTCGGCACCCGTGCCCTGCCCCACAAACTCAGCGAACATGGAGTTGTGCACCGCACCGGAACACATTTTACCATCGCCTTTGATTCGGCGCCCACTCAAATATCCGATCTGAAGGAAGAATTCGGACGTGACATTGATATTGTGCGCAGATATGTCTTTAAAGTGGAGGAACCTCTGGATCACAAATGCACACTGCATGAGGAATTGTTACCGCCAGCCTATCGTAAGGATGTTCAGGAGCTAATTGACATAGCCAAACGGAAACAGAAGCCCAAATACAATTATAATTCAGGGCTGGACTACTATCCGTTCCAGAAATAAATCACAAATACTTATAAAAAAAGAGAGGATGAATAAAAATGTTATTATTATTATTAAATTAATATTATGTTGATTGGCCTATACGTTGTTGGTGATTCCCCACCTCAAGGCTAATTCGATTGTATTGTATGTAATGGAGGACTTCTACTTGAATACTCTTATGAAATTTCACATTTATCACGTTTAGTGTTTGGTATTATTTGTCTTTTTATTAAGTTTATGGCATACTGTTAAAAAAAACCTTATCAGAAAATTGATAAAATAGACCCCAATACCAATAATCAAATCAGCAACGTAACCTAATGCCACCTTTTGCAATAGAAAAGCCAAGATATCGTCTAGTTATAGTTTGGCACTTGAGCGGCAAAAAAGAGGTTTTGCGTTCCTCCATCACATTCACATCCACATCGCAAAATGCCAGCACAAATTCGTCCACTCACGCCCGAGTTGCAAAAGAATGCCAATGAGCTGCTGCATGAAGTGCCCGAACGCATCGAGTCCGACCTGGAGGCATTTAAGACTTGGATTTCTCAACAACCTCATCTTACGCCCCGTACAGATGATCAATTTCTGATTGCCTTTCTACGTGGCTGCAAGTACAGCCTGGAGAGAGCCAAGTCCAAATTGGATCAATATTATACGCTACGTACCAAATATCCAGAGATCTTTAATGTCACTGATGTCGATGGTGGTAAATTTCGTGAAATTCACAAGACTGGGTAAGCACATATACACATATGTACATAAATCGAATTCGAAGGTCGTGTGTAATATTTTATCTCATTTCCAATACCCTCGTCCCCATAATAAAATAGCACGATAATATATTTGCCCACACCTCTACATGATAATGGCCCACGCATTGGATTGTGGCGTATGGGCCTAAGCCCGGCCGACAAGTATGCGATTTTGGAGGTTATGCAGGTAGCCCAGGCCATGCAGGAGATTGCTCTTATCGAGGATGACTATGCGAATGTCAATGGCATTGTTTTCATTATGGATATGAAGGGTGCCACAGTTGGACATCTGTTGCAAATGACACCAGCTTTGGCCAAAAAGATGACAGTCTTCTCGGAAGAGGCTCTACCATTGCGTCCAAAGGCGCAGCATTTTGTTAATACAATTAGCGGGTTTGAGCCCATTTTCAATATGTTCAAGCCTATGATGTCGAAGAAAATACAGGCACGACTATTTGTCCATGGTGATAAAATGGATTTGCTTACCAAGCAGGTGCCATTGAAGTACTTACCCAAAGAGTATGGTGGCGAGAATGGTTCTGCCGATGAAATTGTGGCCGAGTGGGAAAAGAAATTCGATCAATACAGGGATTACTTTAAGGATAATGCCAATTACAAGACAGTTGAATCCCTTCGTCCTGGCAAACCAATTGATTTCGATGGTCTGTTTGGCATTGAAGGTTCCTTTAGGAAACTCAATGTGGATTAGGATCCATATGCTTTGAATTTATTTTGCTGCTTGTTTGTTTTGTTATTATTATTAAATGATTTTCATTTCTAGATTGTATATACATATAAAAGAACAATTTTTAATATAGATAAATGCATTTTATACATACATACATATGTATCACATCTTAGAGGAATCATTATATTCTTGATCACCGATAAAAGCAGATGCGTCTTTGCCATTTTGTGGGAGTTGATTCGAATACTTTTCGTCGATCCAAGGCCTGTTCCATATACATTTCAATTTGTTGCTCCACATCGGAACGCCATTTGAGCTGCAAAAAGAGTGGAAACACTTCTCCAGCTTTCTTCAGGCGGCGTTCAGCTGTTTGATAGCATTTCCAGGGCTGTGGTTCAACCACAAAAAGTCGAGCCAGCTGTGATAGCGTACGCAGGAATTGCTGCAAGCCCTCGTCATGGTGATTCAAATGTATCCACATGGTAATGGAATAACAGCAAATGGCATCGAATTTATCATGCTGATGTTGCCGAAGATAATTAAATATAGTCTTGAAATCATTCTCATTGAGTATATCTGCGCGGGAGTAGCTTATTTTATCCTCAACTGTGTTTTCAGCTTTAGCTCGTTCCACAAGTCGTTCATCAATGTCCACACCAAGGATATACACTGGTCGTTTTAGTTGTTCCTCCAGAAAGCCATGCAATAATCTTGTAAAGACTCCACTATTGCAGCCAACATCCAAGACCAAGTAGGGTTTCTTATTCACGTCTTTTGTATAATCATTTGCCGATGGATCCCAGATTTCTTTTGCGGGCAGCAGTTTCACACGTTCGGAAGCCGAATTGAATTGGTAATAGTTCATAAAGTTTCCATACTGGACAGCACCAGGATCTCCACGGTGTTCCATATCGGCGAAACAAATAACATGGCAAAATCACGTAAGATAATGTTACGTGTTTGATGCGTAAGCCTTTTATGTACGTCATTGTTGTAACTTTTTCCAAAACTTTTAATTTCAATAAAGAATGAAATGAATTCCATAATTTTCAATACATATTTTTTAATGATAGAGTTGTTTGGTTTTTTTCCAAACTTAAAATGTAGTTTATTTTAACCCTAAATATATACAGAAATATTTTTCTTTCATATCAACTAAATCAAATACGCAGATATACATGTTTTTCTGCTATGCAGGTTGAAACTATACTAAACCATAGGGATTATAATTTTTCACATAATATTTTCTGGGTGTTAATTAAGTAAGGAATTGTTTTATAAATATAGTTAGACATTTTAATAATACCGTTTTTCTCTTTGTAATAATAGTTTGAAAAATATGGCAATTTCGTATATTGACAAAATTTTACGAAAATTTTACTTGCATTATCCTTCTTACAGTAAATTTCTGTTTAACTATTATAAACTTTATTTAAAAATTTTATTATAAAACCGAACAACAGTTGTTACGTCACAAAGTGCTTTAGTTAAGGTAACATTAAGATACCATGAAAACAGAAGAAACAGTTGTTTTTAGTATTTTAAATACCAAATAAATACCACAAATAGTGTAACCTAGATGTAGCCAGTTGAATTGGATTTAGATTTTACGCGGCGTTAAAAGTTTTGACAATTGCGACAAAAACATCAACAATCGCTTAACCGAAAATGAATGCCGAATATCCAGACGAGGACCAGAGGCAACAGCACAAACTGTCCTTCAATCAAGGAAGGATTATAGCTGATGTCACTATTGATGACCAACCGTTTTGTGCCACTATTGACACAGGATTCACTCGAAGCTTTGTGAGCTATCGTGTTGCCCAACTTTTGGGCAATAATCACAATTTTTTACATGACATCGATACGAAGATATACACGGACGAGGGTTCATGTTTAAAGGCCACCAAATCCCTGTGGGCCAATGTTTGTCTAGATAATCGTAATGTGCAATTCCCTTTGCTGGTCTTGCCCAATATGTACAGCGATGTTATTTTAGGCCTAGACTTTCTCTGTGGCATTGACGCAAGATTACAATGCGGTCAGACATTCCTTCAGTTGCAACCATCTCTGCTAACAAAGTCAATTATGGAGACACATGCAAACGAACTGCATCGGGATCCTTCAGAAGCAGCAGAATCGCCACATTCTGACAATCAAGAGGATTTGGATTACTCAATGTCAGAGGATATTCAAGCTATAGCCACTCTTTTCCGACAGGAACAACAGGGCAATGGCCCAGAGAATCCACAAAGTTCCAGCATGGATTTACCTGAAGAGTATATTCAAGAAATAGCTGATCTCAACAACTTTTTAGCAGAACAAGAAAAGAAACCTGATGACATTGACAGTGATCGGATATCTATATGCTCAGAGGAATCAACATCTTCTAATAAAACCGAGGAATGGTGCGAGGCTTCGAAAAAATGGGTAGTTCACACTGAGGGGCGACTCCTGCCGAACTCTTTGGTAACCGAGTTGCAATCAAGACAAAAGGCTAATTTTCGCAAGAACCAGAGCTTCTGTAGAACATATTTACTCACCTATCATATAACAATTAACGAATGTAATCTCATAACAGTTCGTTCAAATGGTTCCTCATTGGATAATCAATATAAACCGGCGGATATGGCACCTTCGGAACCCAAAAAGCCTAAACAGTTGCCAAAAGGCAAGCATTGGCAAAAGCGACGTCAACATTGGAATACCTTGCGATCCCATCGATTGGAAACCGATTAGTATTGATACTGAGGCTATCTACATAATCCACTCCATGCGCTACAAAGACTTCCTATTACCATTGTATGTTTTACACTTTATACTTGCCATAATTTCGTTTATTGAATGAATTATTCACCATATCACTTTTGAGTTCAGATTCATTCCTGTTTAGTTAGGGCCCAAACCAAAAAAAAAGTGAAATGAAAATGTCAAACTAAATACCTGTTCTTCATTTTTACTTGATTTATTTACTGCTTTTACTGCATTTACTGCCTTCATTTTGAATATATAATTTTCAATGCCTTGTTTTTGTTTTGTATATATATTTTTTTTTGTTTTAAGTTTTTCTTTCTTTTGTTTTTTGTTTTTTTTTTTTAGTTGTTTATACGATTCTAACAATTTTCCTTATACTCGAAATCCATAACAAATTCTTTTTCTCTTATGTAAAATTAGTTAAAAAAAAAAACAACAACCAAAAAAGAATATTAATGAAAATATATTGTACAAACAACAGAATATACATACATAAAGTTTTGTATTTTAGTTTTGTCGCTGTTTTGGCCTGTTGATGGATAAGAAATTTAAGCAATTAAAAAAAAAAACAGAAGCAAAGAAACACTCCCACATGGCAGTGGAACATGGACACTACTCCTGGCCATGGCTTGAATTTAACCCAACTAAGGGAACTAGGCAAAATTGCAACAGTCTGTTGTCGCCTTGGCCAGAATAAATGGCGTCCATGTTATACCAGGGGGTTAGAGTTAGGGATTAGGGACAAAAATCAAATGATTGACCTCAATAATACAGATATAAAAAATAATATATACATATATGTATATGTAAATATATGTTTTATAGTATTATTCAAACATTTTCTAGATCTAAATTTATCGTACAATACCTGCTGTTAAACTAGATTACGTTCTTTTGAATCATTATCTTTTCTTTTTTTTGCCCCATTTTAAATTGGGTTTTACACCTAGATATAGGTATACAATATATATATATATATACATTTGTATATATATATATATAAGTTGCTAAAAACTACTGGAAATGTTTTTAGTTTTGTTTATAACTTTCTCTTTGTTATGTTTTGTTTTGTTTTTTTACTGAATTGAAAATTACATAGTCGTATTATGTATAATATACTTATGTATGGATTTAATAAAGATCTGGGTTTCTTTGCCTTGATTTCTATATATATATCTCATACTGCCTTTGTCTCCATCTTCAAAAAATTTGTTGAATGTTTTAGAAAGCGCTATTGAAATTTTATTTTCCCGAAGCGTGCGAAGGATTTGTTCTAGTTGTTGTCTGTCGCCTTCAGTTTTTTTTTGGGTTTTCCTTTTTGTTTTTTGGTTTTGAAATTTTCTTTACTGTGTTTTTTTTTTTGGCAAATTGTTAGTAAACTCTACTTAATCATTGTTGTTTTTTTTTTGTTTTTTTTTGCGTCTTGGTTTTTGTAAAATTGCTAAATGCTACTTAATATGGACTTTGAAAAATTTTACAATACATGCGCGCTTAGCGCCCAATTTGCATATGTTTGTCAGTGTGTGTGTGTGTGTGTGTATGGGTGTGTGTGTTTGTGTGTATGCCTAGCAAAATGTAAATTTGAAAATTAAAAATCTGAACTGCCTGAATTTTTTTTTGAGTTTTTGCTAACTGTCTGGTTTAAATATTTCTATGTTTCAGAATTATAAAATTGTTGTTGGTTTTGTTTTTGAATTAGGTACGGCTAAACTAGGGCGACAATTGAATATATAATACATACATACATACATCTAGGTATATATATATCTTTGTATGTGTTGTTAAGCTCATAAATACACAATAATTAATAATAATCATCAATCAGAATTATATGTATATAGTATGTATGCTAAAAATCTCTTAAAACTAATCGCTAGACTTAGATAGCTTACGACTAGAAAATGAATATGTCTTTCAACTTGTCTGTGGCTGTGTCGCTGTGTTGCTGTGTTGCTATGTTGCTGTGTTGCTATGTTGCTGTGTTGTGATTGAGTTGTGTCGCGTAGCTCCAAACGGGCCGTAAATATGCAACTATATGGCAACAGGCAAGTAGTGTTTAGTTTTAGATGACTCAATTATGCGATTTACAACCAATTTTTACTTGCTTTTGTTAGGATTGGGAATTGGGGGTATCAATGGGGACTGTACTTTGGATTGGATTCAATATCTACGTGAAGTCTGTATTAGTTAGATAGTTTGAGACAGAAATAGACAGAGAGAGAGAGAGATAGAGAGTGAAAGAGAGCGTAAGGTTAAGAGAAAGTGTGTTTGTGGGGAAGGGGGCGGAGCGGAGGGGTTTATTTTGTTTTACTGGGAGGATTCAGTTTTAATGAAAATCTAAATCTAACTCTAGTCATCTGGGTCCAACCCGATTAGCTCAGCTTGCAAACGGCCCTTAGTCTTACAACAAATTGTTAAGCAAAATACTCTCAAAGCGATACGAAATTGCGGCGACATACTGGTCATGATTAGAATTTTCCAAAATGAATTCAATATGCCAATCCAAACGACTGCGAAATTGATAAGAGTACTTTGTATAACGTCGCCCGTGACCACCTCATACAGACGCAACGAGATCCATGGCAGCCAGGACATCCAGAATGCAAAGACTAATGCGAATGACATCATATGACTAGGGTTCGATAAATTTTCAGCCAAAGCAGTTGCATATTCTTTATCGTGTATTGGCTCGCCGGACCTAATTTTACGCATCATGACAAAGATGTAGCCATAGTTGTGTACAATCGATATGAGGCTGGGACCTAAAACTAAAATTGCCAATGTGGCACTATATGCGGCCATATTGCCCCAATCCAGCATGCAAATGTGTGTCACATTGTTTTCAATGGGTTTTGAATAACCCAATATAGGCGGACAGCACAGCAGGGCCGCCGATATCCATGTGAAGACCATCCAGCACTGACATCTGCAAGAAAAATCAAATAATATTACATAAAATTCAATCGAAATTCGGTCAAGTTATATTTTTGTACCTTGTCTTCGTTTGCACTGTTTCATAGCGCAAGGGTTTACGCACAGCCAGATAACGATCAACGGATATCCACATGAATGTGTATACGGAGACGGCCCACAGTGTGACCTCTAGATAGCCAGTAAAACGGCAAACTATATCCCCGTACATCCATTCTCCTGTCAGTGCTGGATAAACGGAAAATGGCACTACCAATAGGCCGCATAGCAAATCGGCAATGGCAAGTGATAGCAGATAATAATTAATAACCTCTGTGGGACCTATGTAAAAGAAAGAGGGAGAGAGAGAGAGAGAGTGAGCGGGAAGCATAGAGTGAGAGAGTACGTGTGAGAAATTTTTAATTCAATTCAATACATTTCTTCATAATAAAACAAAGTACTATAAATATAATGCAGAGGTCAGTATATCAGGGCCGGATTAAACCAGCGCGGGTCCTACAACAATCAAAAAACCACAAAGTTTAAGGGATTTCAATTTAAATTAAAAATAATTTTTTAATATAAAAGCTAGTATATGAACTAAGTTTTTTTTTCGACAATTTGGTCGAAATTTAAAAATGTGTTTTCAAATATGTATATATTCAATATATTATTATGAAAATTGACAAAAACATTGCTTTAAAGGTTTTTAGCAAATTGAAATTGAAATTTTTCAAATACAAATTGACTACATTAGAATTTTATGAAATTAAACTTTATTCAAATATTTAGCTGATCTTTGGCATTTTTTGTTTAATTTTTAATATAAATTTAAATTGAAAAGCATAGCATTAAGAAGAGTATCACTTTCGAAAATTGTATTAAAAATGTACAAAATTACAAATTTGCAAAGTTAAGAGTTTCTCAGACTGTACTTTGGTAAATAAATGAAGAATGAATCAATCTTTCAAAAAACTTCACCTAGATTTGCCACTGATGGAATTTCATTATAGGTAAGACTGTTCCAGTCTAGAGGCCTTAGACAAATGTAAAACTAAATCAGCTAACATTAAAGATGTTTTGGCAATGAATTTGAAATATATTGTTGACCAGCTAGTAAAGTTAGTTGACTTTTTAACAATAGAAATTTTAGATTTTAGACTCATTTTATGGAGATAAAAAGTGCCTTACTTTATCAGCAGGCCCTAAAAAACTACTACAAATGAGTTTATGTTCAAATCAAGCATTGTGCGTATTCTGATCTCTATATTTTTGGCTTTTCTTATCTTTATTCCAAATCAATAAATTGAATGGCTTTCGTTTTTCCTTTTTAGAAACTTGCCCCCAATACACTTCAGTTAGATTATTAGATTGTTTAAAAATGTACATTTTACTGATTAAAAGTTATTAAAATACATGTAAATTCTTCTCACATAAAACAATTTCTTCACTTGCAAATTGGCCAATAAAAAAGCATTCTAAAGCTAATAAACTAACAAGTTAAGCTCTTTCAACTCAAGTTTATAAATCTCAAAAGGAAGAGAAGAAGTAAACATTTAACCATGAAATTTTTTCTTATCGATTTGATCATTTTTGCAATTTGCAACAGTTTTTTAGCCTTGAGCCTTGGTGCTCCCCAAAAAAGTATGCTACACTAAATTACCCAACTGCAAGAGAGGGAGAGTGTGTCAGTGAGTGAAAGTAAATTTGGCTTTAACACGAACAAAAAAGAAAAATGAAATCAAAAAAAACATATATATTGCACATACCCTTGAAATTGGCATAGGTGGCTATAATTAGTAGATTCGATAACACTATTGCCACGCCCAGTATGGAGATGAGAACGGCTTTGGTGAGTGCCTCCAATTTGGAATTATCCTGCAGGTAGCTCATTTCCTGCATTTTTCTGCCCACTGCAAGTGAAAGTGCTCAGACTTGTTTTTGTTTTCGGTTTTTCGGTTTACGGAATGGGAAAAGTGATGATGATGTTGGTGGTGGTGGTGGTGGTGGTAGTGGGGATAGAGGGACTTTGGGTGGGTCTTAGGGCTATGCTAGAGCCAGTGGGCGTGACCGTACCTCACTTCCGGTCATGACGGCCTCAGTTGCAGTTGGTTTTGTTTTTATTATTGCTTGCTTTAACTAGAATGGTGTATGCTCTCTGCCACCGTTGCCGTTGCCGTTTTTTGTACACGCGAAGGTCGTGTGGTCGTCCTCGTCCTCGTCGTTGTCGCCGTGCCGTGCCGTGCTGTACCGTGCCGTGCCCGTCTTCTTCTTCTTCTTCTTCTCTTCTTTTAAGAGCACCGGGAAATATATAAACTTTTACGTTTTTTTTTGGTATGTGTGTGTGTGTGTGTGTGTGAGTGTTTGCTTTTTAGGCTGGCGTTGAGCCAAGTCGCCGTGTGTAATTTGATTGTTGTTTGGCTTTCTCAATGTCCCCCTACTAGACTGTGTGTGTGTGTGTGTGTGCTGGCTTTTGGTTAAGGTTAAGGATAATGTTGGCAATTTATTGTGTGTTGTGTCTGCCAGCGATTGTGTTTTTGTGTGTGTGTGTGTGTGTTTGTGTTGTTGTATTGAAGCTCGCTTAAAAATTTGATTAAAATTCCGTTTAAAAACTACTAATTGCGTATGATTCTGCGCTTCGTTTTTGTTTTTTCTTTTTTGCTAGAGGATTGCAAACAATTATTGGTTTTTGCTTAAATTTTTCTTTTGTTTTGTTTTCTATTTGAATTCACAACTCTCTTTTGTTAATTTTAGTTAAATTTTTTATGTTAATAATTTTATCCTTGAACATTAATATATATATATATATATAAATATATTATTAGTTTTGCTACCAAATAATCAAGTATGCCGTGTATATATATATATTTTATTTGGTTTTTTGTTGATTTCTTTTATCGGTTTTTAGCTTTTACTAAATTTCAAAGATTAATTTCAAAATTACACATTTCAAACTTTGAAGTGGAAGAATAATGATTATAATTAGAATTTAATTATTCAATTTATTAATTATTTACGCGCCTTGTTGTTGGTTTTTTTTTTACTATAATTAGAGCACAGCACAATTTTTTTTTTGTTAGTTGTCCGTTTTTTGTTTTTGTTCTTCTTCGATTTGAAATATTCGTAAGGCTTTTAATGTGCTACATTTAAGAAATTTTAATATTATTTATTTTCGCTTTTTTTTTTTTGGTTTTTAGTCAGTTTTGCTTGTATTTTGTTTATATTTTTCGCTGCTTTTGGTGATTATGATTATCCTTTTGCTTGTAAATTCTGGCTCTATATATAAGTTGTTGTTGTAGTTGCTGCTGCTGTTGTTGTTGTAGTTGTAGTTGTTGCTGCTGATGTCGCTGTTGCTGTTGTAGTTGTTTGTCAGTTTAAGCTAATTGTGCGCATCTGCGTTATAAAAGAGAAACAAAAGAAAAACACAAAGAGTATATATGAAATGCAAGTTCTAAAAATAATCAACAAACTATATGATATAATCAATAAATTATAATTATTACGAGTTTAGAAGCTCAGCTATTTATTATATTACACGATTCGCATAGCTGGTTGGCTGGCTGGATGGCTGGCTGGCTGGCGACAAAAGCCGCACAAACGCTTTACATAAGCATACTTATCCTGGCCTGCCACTTTGCTTCTGCTTTTCCCACCATTTCCCAACCCACAAGACCTCCTTTTTGTTGCTCTGCTGCTGCCCTCTTTGCCAATCTACATCTTGCAATGACCCACTTTACCGGGCACTTGACACAGTTTGAGAGCCATAGCTGTCACAGCTAGCTGCTCAAACTGTGTCCAAGCCAAAAATGACAATGACAGCATAAAGTGGAACTGCTAAAGTGTATGGTGAATCATATTTCAATTCTGTCGATTCGATACTCTTTATTATTATTGTCAAATCGAGTTAAGGAAAGAATATCATTTATTTAACTTGTGAAAATAACATTTATACCTATTGGATACATCCAGATATGTTTTTTTTTCTTTTATATTAAATCAAGTAAATTGCTTCAAATATGACTAAATAAGGTGACTAACAATTAGGGGTTCCATGAATGATGAGAAAATCAATTTAAGTTAACAATGTTCAAAAATAAAGGAATGAATTCAATAAACATTCAAATACAACAAAAACGAATTGAATGAGTTGGAAAGTAAAAATAGTTGTTTTTGGGTTGCAACACTCTTTTTTTTTTATCTGGTCAAGCAATAGTGAAACAAAACATTGAGTTGATTAACGAATATATTTTTGTATATTGTATATTTAATAACATAATTTTATTAATTTTTTCTGGACCCATGAAAATTAGGCAACTGTTCTCATTAATTCGATTTGTATCATTTGCAATTATCACCTCCGAAACCATACAAAAAATGGCCCGCAATTTCTCTATTCATTATTACCTATCTGTATATCTAATTTATTACCTTTAATTTAAACGAGGTAATATTTGACTAGTATATTCACACTCATTCATTTCATTGTATAGGTGTCACTCATTCATTCAAATTCCATTCAGATAGAGCCAGGATACACCAAGGCCCCCCAAAGGCTCTAAAATCCAAAATTTATTAGATTCAAAGGATAATAGAGTATTCTTATTTGAAAGATGAAACATAGCTAAAACAACTTCCACTTCAATTTTCTGAAATTGTTATTGAAATTGTAGAAAAACGTAAACGTGAATATCCAGGTGGCAGTGGCAGTGTATAGATATAGATTTCAAGATTAAAATACAATCAGTTGCCACTTCACATTGATATTAACTTTAAAGAATTATCCAAAACTTTAAAAATTAACAAATGTCAGTAAGGCAGTCTACAGCATTTGCCATATATTCTATAATGCGCCAAAGGACCTTTTAGGAACAGCCCTGGGATGATATTTATTTTGAATATTCACTTAATAATATGACAGCCATTGACATCACAATCTTAAGAAAAAAAACTCTGCCGTTTGCTTAATTTTATAACAATTTCATAACAATTCTTTGGTTAATTTCTGGAGGAATCAAGATAGATAGATTGATAGATTAATAGATCTTTGGATTCGAATCATGCATTTGGTTCACTTTGAGAGTATGATACGGCTAATTGTAAGAAAATTTTTCAGTAGATATTCCGAAATCGCCTCTTACAATTAGAGGCAAAACTCAGTTTTAAAAAGTTTGATGTTAAATTTTCCACATATCTTAAAAATCTCTGATCCAGTTTTCAAATGTTTTCTCGGTTTAATAGACAAAAACAATCTCTCTTACAATTAGCTACATCTTTTTTTTTAAACTTCATATGCAAATTGAATTATTTATTATTGTTCCTTTGTAATTTCAATTAAGAATTTTTGGGTGATTTAATTCTATTTTTACACAAAAATATGCATACTTATTTATTGCTTTTTGCAATCGATCAGCATCATCAACGACCCAGTCGGAGCCAGTGTCCCGGGAAGGGCCTGGTGTGATGTGATGTGGTGTGGTGTGGTGTGGTCTGGTCTGGCCTGGTCATCATTTGCGACGTCATCGAGCCATTTTCCACGCAGACACAAACACAAACACCATTATCAAATGCCATTAGACATCAGTGGGGCGCCATCAGGCTGTGGCAACAAACTACTATGCAGGAAGTTCGAAGGGGGAAATGAGGCGGGTCATGGGCCCTGCGACGTAGGTCGGAGAAGGAAATCGACAGACCATTGTATAAGGTAACAAGTTTGTCACTTACATCGTCTCTCAACTTGGTAATTGAATTAACGCTAACGGGGGCAAAACTGAACTAGAATTGGGTTCACTTTGGCCCGCTAGCTGACAGGTGATAAATATCAATGAATTGCATTAAGCTAGACGGCCACTGAAATAGGCTTATCCTATCTTTCACACACACACACACATACATACCCACAAATTGTGAATGATTGCGTAACAGAATGAGATTGTGCATCAACTGTTGGACGGTAGTCATCATGAGGAAACAGTTTCTGTTTCCCTATATTTACATACATATGTACGTACCTCACAAATCCATTCGCATTCACATTCACATTGAAATTACGTTTATTGCTGTGAACTTAAGTCCCAGAGACGGCAATTGAAGCTCACATAATGAGCGACAAGGCACAGTCACAAGTACGAAATGAGTTCAGCGAACCCATAAAGAGAGGAAAAGGCCCCACCCTTTTGCTGCCTCATTTACAGCCAAGGACTTGAGTGTCGTCCACATGAAAATCAATAAGCACGTGAATGTGATTAATTATGTAAATATTTTCATTGTTATGGCTGCGTTTTTTTTCATTATTTTTCTTTTTGTTTTTTGCGCCTTTGAGAGGACACCATTCTCATACTCTCACACTCAACTCTTTGTCGCTAACAAGTTGATGAGATTTTGATTACCATTCGGGGAGGTCGCTCATTACTCTCTGGCTCTGGCTTAATTAAAAGAGAAATGCTCCTTTTCATTTTACCCATCCATTTTCTGCTGGAAAGCTTTATTATATTATAAAAAAATGTTCATGCAGGTCGCAAAAACAAAAAAATGTCATGTCTTAAGGGCTTATGCCAAAAAAATAAAAAAAAAAACAAAAAAAAAACTGACGAAAAACCCAGATTCTCGTTTTGTGTTTTGTGAGTTGCGTTTGTTAAAGTGGTCATATATATTTTCCCTCTAGAGCAATTTCCTTTTCCAATCCAGATAAAGGCATTATGGTTGTGAGTTGTTTGGCCTAGATTTAGTTTCTACTACTTATTTGAAAGACTTTTATTACATTAATAATAGTAATAGAAACTGTGATTACTTGAATTTAGTATAAGGATGTCAGTGTGGAAATGTAAGTAAATTTCATGAGTTGGTTAATTTAAACCCTACATGTTTGTTTTTCTTCGAATTATCGCTTTAAAATGTTTTCTCTTAGTTTAGATTTCACAATTGCAATAATAAAACATTTTAATATTATTTTAAAATTTAACAACAATATTTAACAACGATTTCAAATTACTTGTAATTTTTAAGATGAAACACAAACTTTAAGTCGTCAGTCGACTTAGGTATTAAGTAAAAACAAATATTCAAATTATTTAAGACTAAAAATGAGTTGATTTCAATGTACTTATAAAAAATAATTCGACAAATGCTGTAGTAGTGCTGTTGACTGATGAACGAGCTGACTAAGTTACTTTTTAATGAGTGCATAAGTTTATTTACTCACACAGTCAGTCACTGATTGATTGATGCATTTAATTAGGCTGTCAGAAGGTATTAGCACTAGTCAAAAGTTTGCAACTATTAAGTCATATCTGACTAATCCATATAGTCAATTCAATGATTATAAAATTCAAAAATGAATTAATCAGAAATCATTTTTAGCTTGTCTTAATTAAAACTAAAGAAGGAAATGTTTCGGTTAATATCTTATCTAGCTTCAGTGTGAGAGAATCTGAACAGGTGAGTCAGTGATCTAGTAAGTTAGTGAACAACTGAGTGAATTGAATCAGTGAATCAGTGAAAAGAAACAAGTTTACTGAACATGTCACTGAATTTTATTCACCCACTCAAAGGTCAACTCTGTCCTTATGTCACTTTAAGTAAACTTGATTTAACAGCTTAAGCTCTTAAAATCTGAGATATGCATGTGTTTATACAGACAGGGCCATATAGCCTATATTATACTTTATATTCTTGCTGAGTTTGGAAACACTTTCATTCGTCATTGGTATATTCGCCTTATGTGTGTAGGGTATAGAAAGATTTCCGTTACGATTTAATTTAATAATTTTGCTTGGTAGTAATTGACCTTCGAATGATGATTATTATTAGTCATAATCCTTTTAAGAAACTTAACTAAATGCTTACTAGTTAGTATGTTAGTTAGCTTTGTGTGAAAGAAAAACAATGTAAACTTAATGATGGGCGTAAACTTTTTTGTTCATTCGACAAGTTTCAATGCAAAAAGTTATTAACAAAAGTAACTGAAATAACTATTTCAATGCCTCTCTCTTTCTCTTTTTATGTCACTGCTTCTGGCTTTTTCCTTCTGTGTGTGTATGTGTGTGTGTGTGCTTTATTCAATAATGTTGGCTTTTGGAGGGGTAAAAGTTATGTTTGTCATGGTGGCGCTTGTATCTACAGTTGAAGCCATAAAATATGTATCTGTATCCCCTGCGTGTTTATGACTGACACAATAAGAGATACGAGTATATGGTTACAAATACAAATACTTGGTCATGTGTGAATGTGACACAACACACATACATACACTCATTCAACCCAAAAACCAAAAAAAAAAAAAAAAAAGCAAAAAAGGTGGTCTAAAAAGTCCGTTGTCGTTGTCGTCGTCATCGTCGTCGCCTAAGGTCTGCCATAAAATCATATTTAAATGCCAGGGCAGGTGGGTTTGGGTACCATCCAAAAACAAAAGGGCTTCTCACCAGCTGGGTATGCTAAAAATAAATGCGAACTGGCGCAACGAAGGCCAAGGCAACTGCAGGCAGTCAGAGAGAAGGATCCCCACATATACACACAAACACAGACACAGACACACTTATAGAATACTTTCATCTATACATATATTTGATGACGTTAGGCAACAGCGCAAGGCTGCTGCGAATGGGTGCCAGAAAGGTGCAGAAAGAGCTAGCCACGTCATCGTCATCATCAACATGAAGGCTTATATAAGACATGACCTCACTATATCGCACTAGCGGCCCAAACCCAAAGGTTGACACCTTGGCGAAATCATGTTAGGTAGATTTCCCTAACATTTGTTGAGTTTTCATTTTCGTTTAGTTTTGCGTTTCTTTTTTTTTTTTTTTTTTTGTTCGTTAGCTATTTCTATTTTTCCTGCTGTTCTGCTATTCTATGCATAATTTATGCTACCGCTTGTTTAATGTCGCATATGGTTAAAAAAAAAGCAAAATTTGTTCCCAGAATAATGCCAAGAGGCAGGTGGAGCGAATGGAAGGAGAGGGTAGTGCGTTGACGGAAACAGTCAGCTTGTCACTTAGTGGCTTAAGAACTTTCTGTCTGCCTGTTGCTTGGCCAAAAGACCAAAAACTTTACCCACGGAAAAAAAAAACTTTCTCTACGCAAAAAGCCTGCAAGTGAATGCAATTAAAAGGCTTTTCAATTTCCTTCAAATGCCTGATGGCATTTTTACTTACAGTCTTTCTTAGTTTTTTTTTTTTTTGCTTTTTGACTCGCACTTGTGCGAAAATCATTTATTGCAATTAAATTGAATTATTACTCACAAGTCCCTTTGACACCAAATTCATTAAAATCGTCCAATATTTTTGGCCTACTTAATCATTTGTTGAACTGAAAATTAATTGTTTTTTCGTGCAAAAAATGGTATAGAATGCAATTCATAGAAGCACGGTCCGATCGGACTGTATAGGACTATATAATTTTTTTGCTTCTTCTGCATTTAATATGATAGTTGGTTATTAAAGGCCCACAAGCCTTTCTTCTTTTTAATTTTTAAAGACAAATGTCCTGTTACTATTAAGGTACAAAAATTCTTCTGAGCTAGGTGAGCTGGCTAAGGACAAAATAAGATTACTTTTTTTCGAATAAAACACGTCGAAATGTTAGATAAAGTTAAAGTATAAAAAACTTCATGGCCAAATGGATGTATTTAGATTACTTAAGATCCACAGTGATCTCTATACGTTGCTTGAGCCAGACTCGAAAGATTTTTTGCTTTGTTTTGTAAATGTGGACGAAGTATGGATTCACTGGTACATACCAGGGACCAAGGAACAGGCGAAATTGAGAGCTTTATCCTGCGACTGTGATCCGCAAAAGAGAAGACTGTCCTATTGGCATCTAGATCGACTACCTGGATAAGCCCTAAACGGTCACAGACCTTTATTCTGTTCAACTGATTATAGAACAAATAGAACATTTGGCGGAGAATGAAGTACTTTTTCGTCTCGCCTATACACTGTTTCACACTTTCGTTTGCAAATTGCACTACAACCTGCTGCTTCAATCACACGCTTGCGAGGAAAACAAATTAAGTCGAATTGGGGGCCTAATACAAAACGTATTTTTCCAGATTAAAGCCGGAGTACAGCTGGATAAAGAGTATTTTCTTAACGACTTGACTTAGCGTTTACTGCAGACAGTCCTTTTACTGTTAGCATCTTTTTGGCAAAAGAAAATATGGTTAACTAGTCCCTAAACTATGCAATAGAAGAGAAATCTTAAGAGAAAAACGAAATAAATCGATTAAATGTTTTTTTTTTTAATTTTTGGAGAAGAATATCTGTAATATTTAATATTTATTTGCTATAAGGCTTTTGGATAAAAAGTATTTATTTAATTCTTACAGAATAATTCTTGAATAATTCCGCAAAACAGATTCGATTCGAATAGATAAGATTTTGGCCTCTTAATTGCTATATGCGTTAATATATATTAAATGAGAGTCGATTGCAAATGCTATTATATACGAACATAGCTATAAGTATATATAATATATATTTATATAGGTACATATGTATCTGCATATGTTGGTATATAATAATTTGTGCGTGATTGAGTCCACTTGGATTCACGTGCTTCCTGCTTCCACTGCTGCACCCATAAATAGAAACTTCCGCACCCACTAAAAGAATGTTGCTAGCTCCTATATACGATATATGTATATATACATATATATGTGTATATGTATTTGTGCGTGGGCTTTATTTTGGGTCCCGGTATTATTTTTATTGTTTTTTTTTTTTTTGATTTGTTTTGTTTTGGATGGGCGGGCAAGGACAAACAGCGCCTTGGCGACGCGCGCGTGTGTTTAGTTTTATATTGTTTTATTCCCCTTTGTATGTCTGTGTTACTTTTTGGAGCGCTCTATACTGATTTTAATTTCCCTCGATGCCCAGTGAATTCAAATAAACAAAAAATACATGTGTCCTACATATGATTGTGAGTGTGTGTGTGTGTGTGTGTGTGGTTTATCTATGAAACTGCATTGGTCAAGGTCCACATACTACATAATATGGTCACATGACGTATGCGTAATAATTGAAATTTACGCTAAGGACAATTATATGTATTGGTAATACACACATACACACACACACACATACACACACACACACACACATACATACACACTTGACTCTCTGGCTGACTGACTGACTGACTGAGTTACTGCTTGTCTGACTGACTAGGACAATCAATAATAGTAAAACACGAATACAAAATGAAACTGTTTCAATGCTGGGACTTGACATTCAGCCAAGGAAATCGGGCCAAAGCGGCCAAAGCCAAAGCCAAAGCCAGTTCCTGTCCCAGTCGTTGTGGCAATCAATATATGTACATACATACATATATCCATGCATCAATTTGTCATTTTGTGATACGGTCTAGGTTAAACTTGCAACTTGCAACTTGTTTATTTCTTGTTTTTCTTTGCCCCATCTCACTCTCCCTATCTCTCTCTATCTCTCTCTCTCTGTCCTCTTGGATAAGCGTCGCTCAATATGGTTCTTCCTTCTATTGTTATTACTCTTCCCCTTTTCTATTTGATTTGCAATTTATAGTCCTCACTTGGCGTTAGTTCAATATATACTTATATGTATGTAGTTGGCACAGTTGATATTGCATTCGATATCGTGTGATATCCTAACAATCATAGGATTGTCCTTAACGAATTTCCACTAAGTGTCTTTCATTTAGCTACTTTCATTGCCTTTACTTATTTTGTGGCAATTAGCTAGCCACACCCCGCAATAAATCTATATAAATCAAAAAACAGGGACCAGCCCACAGAAAAATATAGTAATTAGACCATCATGATGACGATGACGATGACTTTAACAACGTCGACGACGATGATGATGTTAATGATGATGACGATGATGATGATGATAGGGGCGGAACTATTGAAAGCAAACAAAATATGCGATTTCTGAAAGTCGTTTGCTACTTTTGGTTTAGATTTTACAAATTTATTGTTTTAAAGTTGATAATTTTTAAAATGCTTTTTTAACTTTAAGTCCTATGGCTTATTTTGTTTAAGTCTAATACAATTTTTGAAATATTAATTGGTATCAATTAGCCCATACACGATTTGCCAAAACGACAAATATTAATTTGGTATATCAACATTTTGTTATTGTATTTTAAGATTATTTATATTTAGCTGACATATTTTGTTGTGGTTGTTGATATTTTGGTTGTTGTTGTTGTTTGCTTGTTGTTTGTTTTGTTCATTCATTTCGTTTCATTTTTAAAACGTTTGCCATTCCATATAATAGATATATAAATTTGTCTGTACTTTTACTATATAATATAATATCATTTCACTCTCACTTTCATGTATTTTGCTTGATCTTTTCTTGTTGTTTTTTTTTTTTTTTTGTATTTTGTTTGCTTCAGGACAGCAACGGAGCATAGTACCACACGACGTGGAGCAAATCATACACGTTGCGCACATAAATCTTAGCGTAGGCGCGACATCAGCAGAAATATCAACAACCACAACTATATATATATACATATATATAACCAAATGGGTATGAACAATACTAAGGGGGTAAGTGCAAATGTTTATGTTGCTTTTTATCTTTTTCTATTGTACCTTTCTATATACTAAATACATACATATATACATATACATATGTATATATATTTATCCAGTTTTATCGATGGTCAGCATCTGTGCCTGTCATACAACATATTTATCTTTTAAATATATACATATGTATTTCATATGATATATGTATATATATTTCATTTTATTTGACTTGGCATATTTCGAGTCTTGTTTTCAAATTTTCAATCAAAATTTTAGTTTTTTCACATCATTAGTGAAAAATGTCAAATGACAGACAGAAGTAACCAATAAATATTTTCCTAACTCTGGAATATTTTAAGTATGTATTGGTTTTTCAAGGCTTTTTAACAGAATTATCTTGTTTGGTTAATTTACTCTGAAACAAAAACTTTGTTTGTAGTAACTTGAATTGTAACTTGTTGTTGTTAAGACGTTTAATGTAAAATCATTATTACTATTATTTGAGCTATTTTGACGATTTTCCATAAGCAGGCTTTGGATCATTTATTTAAGCAAATATGAACAAACAATCAGCAGTGTGTCTATATAGTATACCACACATAAGATATGACATCTTGGTTTAATTCTTCACTAGAGTGTTTAGCCAAGTCTGCTGATAAAAACTTGGTGAATATCGAAAGAACTCTCTATAAAATGATCTCGGCTGCGCAAATGCTTAAGATAATTACTTGAAAAATAAAGCTATTAAGTAGACTTTTGCCAATAAGGACAACTCCATATAAAACTGGATAAAGAAGTCTGTTTTACAATTTTAAACCGTTGTTTTAATTCAAGTTAATTTCGCTCATTATCAAGGGTTATAGAAAATAATATTTTGCTTTCAATCCAGTCGAAAACTTCAAGCTAATAATACAGTGAAAGCATCTGACAACCGACTAATATCAGATCGGCTTATAATATACCGTATTGAAAGCGTCATTTTAGGACTATTTTAATCATGAAGCAGTACATGCCAAAAAAAAAACACGCTGAAATTGTTTAGCTGTACCCTGTGAATTGTGGAAATTGTTAAATAAACCAAATTGTAGTTTCTATGCCACCAAAAACGATCGATAATCGAAAAGAAATCTCTTTACGACCAAAATGTCACTGCTTGTTGCGGTTTTTAAGCCGATATGGCCGGATCTAGCCTTATTTTTTTTGGAAGATGATTAAAGAGCTAAGATAATTATCAAAAGTAAGCTTTAGCGTTCCTTAATAATGGATTTCCTAATGAAATGGACGATTACAGCTCGAGCCACGATCAAATTGCAACGACCCGATGTGACTGAAAACAAAAAATTGCGATTTTGAATGGCCACCGAGATCCCCTGACATGAAGACTCACTGATTTTTTGTGTAGGGTTATTTTAAATTTTCTATTCAATATTCTGGACAACCATTACTAAGTTTATCCACTTATAACACAGGCCGACATGAATTTTGGTTACGTTAACTTGAGAGGTGTTCTTAACTAATTCGGTCATCCTGATTCCGACTGCATATTTGGTTTTTACCCATCACATCCAGATTTTGTAAGTCAGGGGATCTGGTGTTGGAAAATAGGCACCCAAAAATATAGTATAGAAATGTAAAAAATTTTTTTCTACATTTTTAAAAGATTTTAGAATATCCTGTTAAAGAAAAAAAAATAGCTCTTGTTTGCAAACATTACTAATATACAAATTGTTAGATGTATAAGATTTCAATAATTCTTTAAAATTGTTTATATTATTCAATAAAATATTGCAAATGAAGTCATTTTGAATAATTCCAAAGCATTTTTTTTGAAATCCTGACGTTGTGGACAAATACTAAGTACAGGGTCGTGACCAACACCCCCAAATTACTATAAGAGACCTATTGAACTTAAAACACTTGTCCGGGATCTCAACAAGGTCGCGTGTATAATTTATAAGTTTGTCAATATGTTAAAAATAAATGGCATATAACTTATATTTGTATGGTATTACTGTAAAATATTGGAGTTCAAAACGAGAAGAGGTTAAGACAATTTTGTGCTAAATAGAAACCGATTACAATTCCTTTCTTTTTTATTTCTTTTTGCAACATTTTTAGCATGCTTGAGTTGAATAAAAAATTTGCAGACAAGTTGCTAACAAAATATTTGCAAACTTTAATCTTTGGGACTGAAATCGAATTCTTAAATGTTACGACATTAAATCTCGTCCAAAGAAACTCTTTTTCTGTCTTGAATTTATTGTAAATGCATACAAATTGAGTTTTGTGTTTGGTTATTTATAGATTAAGATTAAATTTTCACACTCATAGAGAATAGAAGTTTCTCAAAGGCTTAAATGTATTGAAGGGGCTTAGCGAGTTGCATGCAACTCAAGGGCAAACGTTTGCTGTTCCATCGAGGTAATTGAATACGTGGGCAGCAAGGCAAAATGGGGGAAAATGGAAAACAAAAACCAACCACAGAGAGAGAGAGAGAGAGAGAGAGAGAGGGAGAGAGAATGAAAAAGGCACATGAAGAAAAAGAAACAATTACGCGCCCACAAGTCATAAATGGCTAACAGAGCAAAACCGCAAACCGTCAAGAATTACAATGGGTAAAAGTTACCGTAGGAAAAAAAAACAAGAAAAGGATAAAGTGGGCGTCAGCCGAAAGGGAGTGGCAAAGCAGCGCGTCATTTGGCATGTAAATTAGATGAGAACGAACCCGACACCAACATCAGTACTCACTCACACATACATATACTGACCGAGAGGGTTTGTAGGAAGTCAGCCTTGAAGTATGCAATACAATTTTGCTGGACATGTGGGAAATGTTGCTAGTGGCAGAACAACTAAAGCCAACGCCACAGTCATTCGGTCATGTGTGAAAATGGCAAGCAGCAAGCAAACTGCATTATTCACAAGAACAAAAGCCACTTGGCCCCAAAAAAGGGGGAATGTCTGGGTGGATTGCTGGGAATTGGTGGGTGGGTTGTTGGTTGGTTGGCTGTTGGTTCAGCAAATTGAGCCACAGTCGCAGGCCAAAGAAGGCAACCTTGAAGAAGGCAAATTGGCAGCATGTAATTAAATATTGAACTCAACTTAACTGGATTCGAATCCTCAACCGACCTGCTGCAGCAACGTGTGAAAATTCCCATTGTGTGATCGATAAAAATGTGCCATGTGTGTGTGTGTGTGTGTGGGAGTGGGAGTGGGAGTGGGGCAAATGGTGTGTGTGCCAATCGCGTCCTTGAAGGCAAATTTACGACAAAATAAACAACTTGGCGGCAGCAAGACAACGCCTGTGCCACTAACCATAGAACACATAGATGGGACAAACTCATGATTTTTTGATTGCAAACGCTAGCCTAGTCATGGAACCCCAGAGAACTTCGGGAAAACCCGAACGCTCTCACTCTCAATGAGAGCGTAAAATGGGGAGAGGGCCAAGCAGCTACGAAAAAATTTCAGTCTAGCACAGACTACCGAACGACGAAGGCAGGCCTACGTCGCTTGTGATTTCGTTCTGTCTATGTATGTGTACACTCGTCGGTACATGCTCAGGCTTCGTAGTGTGTGTGTGACGTGAAGTTGTACAACATCGCATTTCAATAGCTCGCTCGACCAAAATTTTTCATTTTCGACAAAACAGCGGCAATGCGAATAGGATATGCCCCTGTCGAAAGAATATCAAGAAATATTGGCATCAGCTACGTATGTATCCCGGTGGCTGTGCCGATAGAGTGTTTGCTTGGCAATAGGAATGTCGCTGGTTCGAATCCCAACTCGATTATCGTTAACGAAGTTTTTTTTTGTCTATTTTTTATTTTGTTCCTTTTTGATTTTTTTTTATTTATTTTCATTTTGTTTTTTTTTTCCTTTTGTTTATTTTTATTTTTTATTTTTATATAAATAAAAAAAATAGACAAAAAAAAACTTCGTTAACGATAATCGAGTTGGGATTCGAACCAGCGACATTCCTATTGCCAAGCAAACACTCTATCGGCACAGCCACCGGGATACATACGTAGCTGATGCCAATATTTCTTGATATTCTTTCGACAGGGGCATATCCTATTCGCATTGCCGCTGTTTTGTCGAAAATGAAAAATTTTGGTCGAGCGAGCTATTGAAATGCGATGTTGTACAACTTCACGTCACACACACACTACGAAGCCTGAGCATGTACCGACGAGTGTACACATACATAGACAGAACGAAATCACAAGCGACGTAGGCCTGCCTTCGTCGTTCGGTAGTCTGTGCTAGACTGAAATTTTTTCGTAGCTGCTTGGCCCTCTCCCCATTTTACGCTCTCATTGAGAGTGAGAGCGTTCGGGTTTTCCCGAAGTTCTCTGGGGTTCCATGACTAGGCTAGCGTTTGCAATCAAAAAATCATGAGTTTGTCCCATCTATGTGTTCTATGGTTAGTGCCTGTGCCCTACGCCCTGGACCTTTTTTTTTGTTTTTGTTACTTAGATAAAGGATAAGAGCGTGGAGCTCGTTGCGGGCTTCTTTTTATGATAGAATGCCAAAGTTATTGACGATGGCAGGGCTAAGTAACAAATTGGTTTTAAAAATAAACCAATAAAAACAAATGGCAACTGCCGAAATTTACTCTCGACTTTACTGTTGCTCCTGAAAATTATTCTTTTTTCAAGCTTTTAGTATTGAGCCAGTGAAATTACTATAAAGTTGTACATTTAACAAAAGTAAATCGACAAATTATAATATAAATAAAATTAACAAACAATTTGAATAACAAGAACAATCGTATTTCAAATAGGCACGGAGAAAATGTATTAAATAAATTATTTATTCCTTTCTGAAATTTGAAAAATCCTTACAGATTTATAAAGCTTACGATATATACTCAATTTTGTCTAAATTCTGAACTATAGGTAATCTCTATAGATAGAAATATAGAAGCCCTTTTTAGGCTTTTTATTTGTAAAACCAAATGAGATTTAAGTGACAGACGGTAACAAAATGTTTTGAGGTATAAGTGAAACCATTTGCAAATAATGTATTTTTCTTCTATTTGTTTTTATATATGTATGTGTATATACATAATATTTTTTATGCTGTGCTGTATGGAAAATTGTCTGTGGAAAATCATTTAAGTAAAGCTACCTAAAGCCTTAGCGCTGCGTTTCTTGAATGAGCTTTTCAGTATTTGCCTAAGGACTTGGCTTTTTAGCTAATCCTAACTGCTGCCAAACAGTTTTTCTTTTTTTTTTTTTTCTTTCGGGTTTTCCTTCATTTCTTCATTTTTGCTCTCGTCTTTTCTGTGTTCTCTGTTCTGTTTTTTTCTTTCTTTTTTCTCTTTTTCCTGTGTTCCGTTTGGTTTGGTTTGTATTGAGCTTTTCCCTTAAATTTTGTTGTTTGCTCAGCCTATTCGTGTAGAGTGTCTCTATATAACTTTATATCTACTGTATATATATATATATATATGTATTGTATATGTATGTATATATAGCTATCTATGTATCTTGTATCCTTTACTCATGTTTCGTTTGCGGGTTTTTCTCTTTCTCTCTCTTTTTTTGTAATTCGCATTTGTGCGTTTGTGTTTTATTGTTGTTGTTGGTGGCATATTTCTTTTTGTGTTGAGGTAGGATACTAACTAGGATGCTTGTCAAGAAGCAAACAGACACTGGGCTAATGGGATGGTTTGGTTGGGTTTCGTTGGATTTTTGCGTTTAGTTGTATCTTTCAGTTGGCACTCACCTTAGATAGAACATCATTAGCAGTTCGTTTTGTCCAAATACATTGCTCTAGTTTCGTTTTGCCGAATTCGTTAAATTAGTTACTTTTTTTTATGTTTGTTTTGTTTTTTGTTGTTTTTTTGTATATTATAATTAAGTATAGTTATTACATTTTGTCATGAACACTTTGTCTTTATCACTTGGTTAATTTCTTGTTTTTCATTTATATATATATATGTTTTTTTTTTTTGTTGTGTGTATGTGCTTATAATTCTTTTTTTTTTTTTGGTTTTAGTTTTTGGCTGCAATTAGGCAAAAGGTGTTAAATATCTAGATAAATGTCTTTACGCTTCAGTTATGGAGGAATGTCAGAGAGGGGCCGCCTAATCGAACCGCCTTTGATTTAATGTTAGGCAATAAATCAATCAATTGAAATATTTTAATACATGCAACAAAATGTATTGATAAGATATCGACATTGAAATCGGACAAATTCTAAGCTCAGCAAATCTCTCTGTCCATGTTGCCTATATTTATTTAGTAGAATTTCTTAAAGAGATTTTTGAATTTGTGCTTGATTTAAGGGGAAGAACATAGAGCTCCTAAAATCTTTGATTTTTTCCTTCTTTTTTTTTTTGGCACTTTACTTGTTGGCTTTTCTTTTGGCTGGTGTTGGTGGTGGTGTTGCTGCTGCTGCTGGTGGTGCCTTAGCCTTCAACACATATACACATGCATCCTGCTAGCAAACACACACCCACATGGACACACTCTCACAGACATGTGCGCAGGTGTGTGCCTTGATATTTCTATTTGTTCATAATTTCCACAATTCATTCCATAGACCAGACGACATAAAACAACAACAACAAAAAACCAGAACTATTAACAAGATTATTAACTTTTCTTGTTTCAATTTGTTTGTGTTCTTTTTTTTCTTTCTGCACTTTTACATGGAGGCGCACATGCACAAAAAATGAGAAAAAAAAACAATATGACAAAAAAAGAAATTGTATTTTATTATTTCTTTTTTTTTTGGCCAGAAAACAGCACTGAAATTTGTGTTTGCTGGCCGCTTGGGTATAATACTATGCGTTTATATGTGTGTGTATTGGTGTTGGTGTTGGTGTGTGAGTGTGGTGTTTGTGTGTGTGTGTGTCTGACTGTTTCCAACAACAACAACCACTGAACGCGCCCGCGCTGCTGCTACTGCTGCTGCTATTTGCTGCTGCTCTTTGCGTGCGGTATGTGCGACACGCTCACTATCTGACTGGCGACTGAGGCTAGGCCAGGCCAGGTTAAACCAGAGACATGGCCACTGCACAGCAGCAAAAGCAGAAGCAGCTACTGCTACTTTCTATCGATTTTCTTCCCGCTCTTTTTCTCTCTCTCTCTCTCTTTTAAGCAGGTCTCTCATTTTTCACAAAAAGCTTTGGCATGGTCCCTGGTATCGAATAAATCGGTCAGACTAACTGGAAAAACGAATTTTGAAAAAATATATAGTATACCTATTGGGTGAATTTGAAAAGCATTAGAATTTGGTTCCAAATCCAAGGAATTTTTAATCCATGCTCTAAATAAGGACATCCCAACATATGCTTTTAGCGGCAAGACACTTTTTTTTTTTGGAGATTGATGTAAATATTTACGCAAATCTTTGAAATCGCTGATTCAGTTTTATAATTTTTGTTTTTTTTTGCTGTTGGATCAAGCATGATGAAACTACAGATAAAAGAACTTGGAATTTTTTCCTTGTCCTTAAAATTTTGACCACTTTAAGGCAACAGAGAAATACATTTTAAAATATACTTTGAGGCTGTTTCCTGTTTTAAGGTACGAATTGCCGCTTAGCGTAAGATATTCATCATCAATATCATCAGAATTATTTACTACAAACAACGTGAAAAAGTTATATAAATTTTAAGAAATTATGAAATTTTAAGAATATAATGGAGAAGTTATAGAGTAGAAATCACAGTGTGTCAAAAGCTTAGCTAATTATTAATTTTGACGCATTTTGTTTTTCAATAGATCTATGCGATCACCGAAAAAACAAATCCAAAGTTTTTACTTTATTAGGTAGTTCTATATATAGTTAAAAACAAATATGTTAATTAGTGGAAATTACTTTAAAGAAGCCTCAAATGGGTCGATTACGTTGTTAAAACGATGATTTAAAGATCAACAATATGATTTTGATATTTCACAATATTTCGAAATTTATGATATTTTATAGAAGTCTAATAAAAACTGAATCTGAGTGAAAAGCGCTAAAAACTGCAAGAGTTTTACTTAAATAATCTTTCCTTATTTTATTCTCTTATTGTTTATCTGCATAAAATATGAAGATTTGTATTCCCAAATAATTATGTTCTGACTTTTGAAAATGCTGATATCTCGTTGATAGTCCTGAGCAACTTATCGGATAAATAAGAGGGCAACAACAACAGAGGGATAGAGAGATTGCAGAGAGAAAGTAAAGAGAAAACAGAGAGAGATAGCCTTTCAGATGCCATTCAAATTCCAGTTCCAGGCAGCAAAAACAACAATACGCAACAGGAAAAACCAGCACGAGCTTTCGCCTACTTTTCAGACAAAGCTTTAGGCTGCTGCCTGATGCTGCTAACGCTGCAAGCTTTTTTAAACGCACATGGCATTTGTTTATGTTCGTGGGCAGGTAAAACTGTTGGCACTGCCTCGTTGATCCACGAGATGGAAGTGGGTAATTGCTACCCTTTTCTAATAAATAATAAATATTTAACTTCTGCAAAAATGGTTGTCAAGTTGCTGAGTGTTAAATTTGCAGTTAAATCAACCTGTTGGCTTCGGTCATTTAACTAAATAATGGTTTTCCCTTTCGGCTTTCTGTTTATTCGTTTTCAACACATACTTTTAGGCTGAAAATCAAATGGTATTTTGTATTAAGCTGTACCAAATCTGATAGCATACATATCTTGTAGGTGAGCAGAAGTTCAATGTTTACTAAAGTGGAGAACAATTGTAAAAGTAGGCATATGGTTTAAGTTTTACAGACTTAATATATATTAAAATTGTCTTAAAGTCCAACAAATGCACCTGCAGAATTTTAAGTCTTTAGCTTCTAAATCGTAGTTGATATACATGTATAAAAAAATGTCGCCTTAGTACAGAACAAAACAGCTATTAACATGGCAAATTGAACGATTTTTTTGGAATAAAGTCAAAAAATGCATCAAAACTAAAATCTATTTAAGTCAGTTTTTTATTTTGAATCAATTGAACATATCAGGAGTTTGTTTTAATAAAATTGGCGACAGTTTCACGTTTTCAAGGGTGCAAATGGACTTTAGCTGAAAAATACCCAATTGGGCCCAGTGTGCATGTTCGAAACAGATTAATATTTCGGAGAATCAAAACTGTCTTTTAGCCTATAAATAAAATTGAAAATAATATTGACTTCACGACAGCTAAAATCCATTTTGATTAGCTTCAAAAAAGTCGAAATATAGCCTTTCAGAGAATACTAACAGAATTTGAGCTCTAATATTTTTTAGATTTTTTTTTTGAGCCGTCTTGTTGATTCAATTTACAGTATATCAGTAAAAGATAATCAGAAGAAAACACGAAAAAAGCCCTTCATTGTGCTTAAAATCTACATGTATAGCTGATTTAATGAAGGAATCAAATTAAACTAGTCAAGGGGTGTCTCCCAACAACAGTTGTGCACCTAACTAGGATCATTTCAGACTATTTTAATTAGGAAAAGTATATATGTATGTATCATTCGCATATCAATTCATAGCACCATAATACCAAACATTAACATTGAAAAGGAATAGTACACTTTAAAGTCGAGAATAACGATGTTGTAATACGTTTATTTCATAAGCTACGTTTTCGAAAAGCTAGTTTTCTGTTTAATATTTCGAAATATTTCGTCTCAAGTTTAGCCACACGACGCGTCGATAGCTTTTTGTTAGAAGCTTTAGTAGATTGGTTGAAAGTTTGCATCCACTATATAGTACGGGAATAGCACCAAATGATTACACCTTATTCCTGTCCATGGCTGATGATTCTGATGTTAAAAACTTGGTTGTCGCTCCTCCTTGTCATAGGCCAAAGTGCAATGTAGTGCAATGTATGGGTATTGCGATCCATGAATTCTTTGCCATATGTTAAATCTTATTGACATGCTTTAGTTTCGGATATTGTCCTGCTGACACTGTGTGGCATTTATTTGAAATTTACACAAATTAAAAAAAAAAAAAAACTTTTATGCCAGCCAAAAAAATTTAATCCTCTATTGCGTTTGTTTCGGCTCCTTCGGTGTCACCGTTCTCATTTAATGAAAGCTCGGTCACTTGCTGCTGATCAGCCAATGAATGTCTTATTGGATATAATTGATCCATATGATCAATAAATGGACGCACCCCATCCGAATTTTTCATGTACTTGGCCACACTCAATATGATATGTCTATAGATTTGATGATCGCGATATGCGGCATTGGGGCGACGCTTTTGTGGTGGTCTATCAAATATTATATAGAGACAAAAATGATGTACTAATTTACGTATATATGTATGATGATTGTGTCGATTTTACCTTTGCTGGGCACGCTGTATAACCCGGCGGCGTCTTACAATCTCGGATCGGCGGCAACGTTCACAATAGGCATAATAAATGGCAACAGCGACAAGAAGTAGGGCCAAAATATAGATAAGCCAACTAAAACCGAGAAAGCTAGACAGATAGAGAGAGATAGACAGAGAGATAAAGAAAAAGGATACACTATGCTTACGTTACAAATGTTGCATTCAAATCCTTCCAGATCTGCGAGACATTCTCACATTGGTGCTTTTTCACCTGAGACTTCCATAAATTGTACATCGTGTCGAAATTTTGGTTAAATTTTTCTAGGCCGCTGGTTATGCCCTCTTTTTAGAATTTGGAAAATTTTGCCTACAACAAATGTGTTCTGGGGTTTTTTTTTTTTTTTTTTTGTTCTTACGAATCTGAATTCTGTTTATTCCTATTTTAAAACCTAAAACATACAAAACATATCGAGTGTTATATCATGGCCTCATCTGTTACAAGAATTTCAAAGGTAACTGTTTGCATCATCATTTCAATTTTGCTCAAATTCATGATTGTCAATATTGTCAGGTGTTGGCTAATCATCGAAGATAACAATATGTATGTACATATCCTGAACGAACGTGGAAGTTGCATTCATACTTGAGATGTCTCTCCCCATTCGCGCCTTGCCCCCCTGACCCAACCAACCATTCACTCTAACAACAACATCATATAGGTATTTGTATATGGTCTGCACTCAAGGCTGCCAGATCATTCGCTTGTTATGCAAGTTGAATGTTTTAGGATGAGCATTTGACTATTTCAAGTTGCAATGCAATTCGTGCGCTTCCGTCAACGCTCGTGATCAAATAAATTATATGGGGGTTATATGGGGCTCAACTCAACTCAACTCAACTCAACTCGACTCAGCTCAGCTAGCTGCTGTCAGTGTCAAAAAGAACATTTCAGCGCATTTTTTGTTTGTGTTTTAGGAAATTTGCCAAGCATTTGACACATTCGTTTGAATTTATGGTCATGTCTTCTGGACCTGGACCTGGTTCTGGTCGGTCTGTCGTTCGGGTCGAGTCTGCTCGAGGTCTGGTCCAAATGGCATTACATATTGCCCCAAATTGGCAACGCGTGCGCACGTTCTCATTGCTCGTTGGTCATTGGCCATTGGCCCAACCCAGGAAATAAACAAAGACCAAAAAAACAACACCAAAGGAAGCAAATACAAAGAAAAACAAAAAACTGCAAAAATTCTGCATAATGAAATGGGTTTATGGGCAAAAAAATGTATAAATTTACGATCAATCCGTTCAGTGACTCAAATTCTAACAGTAAATTGATGGCAATCCATAAGAATTAATAACACTTCCCGAATAATATCATTTGTATGTTTCCGCAACTCAATATACGAGCGTTTGTCCAAGTGCAAATATTGTGTATTTGTAATCTTGCTTTTATTACATCTCGAGGTTTATCTTAGGCAGCATAAATATGTAAGCTGGAACCACCAATTTCCAATTGCCATGGCGATATTACCCATTGAAGACAAGTTAGTAGTTGAGAATTATAACTAAATAGAGCGAGAAAAGTAACGCCAATATCTGTACACGGTTTCTGGGTTCACTTGCGAATATCATCTCTTTTTTAAGACTTTTTTTCTATTCTTTTGCTTATTAAGATATGATCACTTATACGTCATGTTGGACAACAAACATCTATATATGTACATATATACAAGTATATATTTAGACATATGCAATTTTATATTTATAAATATCTGCAATGATGCAATTTCAACATTCTACCTTACACGATGATCGAGACGTCTTGAGAAAAAGTATTATTTACTCATCTTTCTCTTTCGTTTTGTGGTATTGTTGTTGCGGGGTCCTTAAGTAGAAGTCCTTCATTGTATTTTTTATAAACTTGAAGCTGATGTTGATTTATTCTCGGGTAATGATCCAGAACGAATGCTGTACGAGCCAGTCATATAAATATATAACAAATTTGATGGCATTTGTGAGATCGTTTTTTTTTTCTTTCTTTCATTTAAATAATGAGCACTACGATTGGGAGGAGAGTAGAGTTGAGTTGAATTGAGCTGACCCCCTATGGACGCTGAGTCAGTGGGAAAATTGGCTGTCAAATTAACTAAAGACACGATGAAGCGTTGTTGATGACCGGCCCACATAAAATGCTAATGAATTGTTATCAGTTAATTGTCCGAGCTCCTCCAAACCCTCCTCCTCCTTCACCTTCTTCTTCTTCTCATCATCATTCGCCTTGCCATTAACTCACCTCTTCATTGTTATCAGTTTTTATGCTTTATTTGATTTCATTTGATGTGGCAGTGTGGGTGTTCCCCAGTCCCCACAAGTGGCAACTAATAGCCCAATAAATTGTGATATGAAAAGAAGAAGAAATGAGAGAAAGACCAAAATGAATGAATGTGTGTGTGTGTGAGAGGGAGGGAGAGAGTGTGAGAGGGGTTGGGATGGGGTAAACAACGCTTCAATACTAGCTGCACCTTTGTGGTGCAGTTAAGCGAGTTGCAGCAGCTGCCAAATGCTTGGCACATCATTCGATTTATGATCTGGCCTGGCCTTAAGGCTTGGGTCTAAAAACGCAACCAGTTTCAGTTTGGTTTGCTGGTGTTGTTGTTGGTGTTATTGTCGCTGGTGTTGTACCTAGGCCTAATCCTTTTGACATGTGCAATGGCAATACAGTGCAATGGTAATGGCAAATGGCAACAGCAGCAAACAGCAATGGCAACGCAGTAGCCACCGTTGCCGCTTATGATGACAGCGCTCCAAACATGGGCAAGGGCCACTGAAACAAGTTCTTGTTGTATGGACATCTCTGTGAAAGATCAGCGAGCCATGCACTAAACTGCCGCCTGCCCAGCAGCGTTCAAATATTTAACTTCACAACTCGCCACCATCAGCAACAGAAACAACAGCAACAGCAAGAGCAACAGCAGCAGCAACGGCAGCAGGCCATAAAAAGCATAAACCGCAAATACAAGATATGCTTGGAGTTTCGTTGCGGGGGCGCGCCGTATAAACAAAACAGCTGGTAAGATGCCCTCCACCCATAGCCCCAACCCATCTGCATCTTCAGTTGTTGTCTCAGGCAACGACCAGCCGAGGGCAGACGCCCTAACCTCCGCCACCATCCCGCCACATACTCTTCCCTCCCCCCACACACTTTCCCTCCTACAGCTACAGCTACAGATCGTCATCGAACAAAACACAACAAAAAAAAAAAAAAAAGAAAGAAAGAAAAAAGCGAACTTGTTCTACGGCTACGACTGCCCAATTTTGTAAGCAAGATCGTCGTGCTTGGCACACGTTCGGCTTGAATTCCGACCCTCAGTGTTGGCAATTTAGCGGCTTTTTCCCCTGGTCAATGTCACTGAGAAAGAATTCTTTCAAATTGTAAATTTAAACGCATCTATTTTCCAATTGAAAACCTGTACCTTATAACCCTGGCAAAAATGGTTTTTGACCCTTTAAATATATATATTTCTTATCAACATCAAACACTTCATTTGTTGAAAACATTACAATCCAAATGGGAGTTATGGCCGCAGATAAAGTTCATTGCAAATTTCAATTTCAAATTTTTCTTTAAAAAATAAAAGGCTAAAAGTGATATCGATATTGATTAGTGTTTTCCATATCCATCGTCATACCGAATTTCATGTCAATAGAATAAGAATCAATATAAAAGCGACTTATGTATATGTAGAAACTTAAAAAACAGATAAAATCGATTTTTTAAAGCACAAGGGCCAAGCTTCAAATCAGGAGCAGCAACAATTAGATAAGTTTTTTGTGTAAGTTTTTTATAAACAAAAGGCAAATAGAGCTCAATCTCCCAAATGATTCAAAACGAAAATTTAACGAAGTTGAGTATTGAATTAAGTAAACTCCTACAAAAATTTATAAGACTGGACGTTCTAGGGTGGAGCAGCTGCCTTTCCCTGACCATACCTACCTAAGCTAGCAATGTCTTATCTTTGTGTTCAATTTGGTAGAGAGCAAATCAGTTTTTAGTAAATTTTAACAAAATAAAATATAATTATTGGACTGGAAAAATTTCCCGAGGAATTCCTTAATTTTTCACTGGTTAAAGGTCATTAAATGATTTACCAGAGAGAAATGAGGGAAATTTGCCCCCAAAGGTATGCTATAAGCAGTCCAGCAATTCGTTTTTTGAAACATATAGAAAAGTTTTAAAATATTCTGTGGAAAAGAAAATTCTCAGAGCAACATGCAATGTTTGCTTGTGGGCAATTTTTAAGTTACAAATAATTTAAATTTCTTGCAAATAGGGAATACTTTTCCAGCCCATTGCATACTTTAAGGAATCATAGATCCCCCTGTGTTTAAGGTACGATGACTTAGTTACTTCTTTATTTGTAAGTTTAATTAAGTTTTGTTCTTATTTGATTAATATTACAAACATTTAGTTTTCTTTTTTGAAGAAAAAATTACACCAAAATCGAAACAGATGGATTCTAAGAAAATAAAAATTGTTCGCATTTTAGCCATTTTTATTGCGTATTCGAGCCATCACTGACCATTTGAAATGATCGCTAACTGGACTTTCGGTTTCGGCTGCAGTTGTCGCTGCGGCCGTTTCTGCTGCGGCAAAGGCAAAAGCAGAGGCAATGCGTTTACCAGTTCGTCTCGGGACTTCTAAGCGATCGGTTGTGTTAGCTCCGCCGCGTCATTAGACAATATCAGAATATATATTTCTCATCAACGAGAAATACGTAATTTTTGTTTGTTCGGGACACGGAAGCTGCTAACGCAAAACAAAAAAAAAATAAAGAAAGAGAATCCCGAACCCAAGCACGCTCCAATAAATGTTTAAAAATATATATGCTAATTAAAAGTCCATTCGTAATTGATTCTTTTTTTTTTTTTGTTGGCTGTTTTGTTATTTTACAAACATATAATCGTATATAGTATAATTTATTGCAAAAGGCAAATGCCGCGCGTATCTGTTTAATGTCGGAGCTAAGAAATTCAATTTATTGTTTGTGATTGCAAATTTGACATAATTGTGTATTTTGATTTATGTTCGAGCATCTTTTTTTTCTGTTATTGTATATTTTTTTGTTAAGTAATATATTTACTTATATACATATACGTACGGATAAGCAGCCACTGGCCGCGATTATCATAGCGCAATAGCAACGAATCTGAACTCTCATCTACATATATACTTGTAAACAAAAAAAAGAAACAGAACTCTTCGACTGGTCAATTGGATTTATTTTGTAGACTGTGAGTTAAATGCAAATCTTTTTAATTAATTGCAATTATTTATTGAATTGAATGTGTGTCAACTGACGGTCCAATACTTCCTAGTACATTTATCTTGCTCAAAATCGCATATGCATATCTATGTTGTCACTGAACATTGAGGTAGGGGGTGATAGCATATGGGAAGGGGAGTGTGGGGGAGGTGGAATATGGAATATGGTGTAATAGTATATTCGTACATGCCACTTGTGGCGCCTTAACTGCAATTTGCATTTACTAATGCAAATCAGCGAGACTCGCCATCATCGAACCCAACCAAGACTATCGATTACATTGCTTAGGACTAAACTAAAGTCTTTTTCCTTGTAACCATATTCTATATGGAAAACACTTTATTAATGCAACTTGACTTTGGACAGATTTACAGAATTAAGGCAAACCTTTTATACAAATTGTTGAAAACATGAATGCCAAAACAAATGTCCACACAAAATAAATAAATAAGGGAATTCCATCGAAAAGGTGTCTTTCTTATTTGTGTTTTTTTAAAACAAGAAAGGAATTCACAATAAATATTTACAAGGAACAATCCGACTTATATGACAGTCAACAAAAGTCAGCCCAGAAGTGATTTCATTAGAAATGAATTTCCTTTTAATGAAAGTACAAACTTCAGCTTCAAACGTAAGAGAATTAATATTAAAATGTCAAAAAATTCGTCTGATTCATTTAGTTATAATTCTAGTTGGGAATTATAACATTGTCAATGGACAAATCAAGTCAAATACTATTCCCATAAAATAGTATTAAGTTTTGCATTATCCCGACATTTCAAATACTTTTGCCATGTAAATGTCGTACGATTGAATCATACGTGACTTTACATAATTTTATTTCCAATTTATTGTATAGTATCAAGTTTTAAAAGTTTAAAGTTTACAAAAAAAAATAAACAGAAGGAAACGGTAAAGTTTTTGCACATTCCAAAGTAAGGGTAATGCAAAAAAAAAAAAACAAAATAATAAAATAAATTTGACGATTATTTTCAAGTGTGATCCAAAAATTTTGTGTCATGGGCACGAACGTTCTCAATTCGATCGTGCTTATGGCGACCCATTGATTCATATGTAGAATAGTGATACATTCAAAAAACTTGTCATTGGAAAATTTGCATGTTAAGACATTATTACAAATACAGTTTATCAAATAAAAAAGTAATAGTTAACTTTTAAAGAGCTTAATCAATTTGAAAAGAGTTGCTCCATCATAATTGTGTATTGCAAGTTCGTGTTGGATTGATTTTATTTTTACGATCGAGTATATCTTAGTTTATCCTAATTGCCATAAAGATTACAAGAGAACTACATTAATAGGGAGTTTCAACTTCTGACTAGGCATGAGCAGACAAATTTATAATTCAAATTGAGCTAGATCGAATCACTATATCAAATAACTCACAAAGGATCAATCGATAGAAAATTATCACTAAATCAATAATTCCGGATTGTGCAGTATTATCAATCAACTTAATATTTAAACTTTCATTATAATATAGGCTCCGTAAAATCCATGGTTCAAATAAACGCTTAGACTGATTACTTTGTTATTTCCTAAGCGATTGTTATAAAATTTAATTTCCATTACCTTAATACACTCATCAATAATTAAGATAAATTTTTAAAAGATCGAGCGTCTATATCATGAAAAAAACGTGATTCTTTCTTCTGTGATTATTACCAAACTAGTCTGATGATAACTTTATTTCGCTTTGCTCTTGATATGTACCTATAAGTTAGAAAAGGGTAACACAAAAACTAGCAAGGAGAAAAAAATAGCCCGGCCCTCTAACTAAAATAAATGAATAGAATCAAATTCCATTTCTAAAATATCAATCTAAACTAGAGCCTTGCACAATTTTTGTATGTTTTATTATACCATACACCCATAGGGTGAAATGGTATATTAAAGTCGCCAAAATGTATGTAACAAGCAGAAGGAAGCTTCTCCGACCCCATAAAATGTATATATATTCTTGATCAGGATCAACAGCCGAGTCGATCTAGCCATGTCCGTTTGTCCGTCCGTCCGTCTGTCTGTCCGTCCGTCTGTCCCTATGAACACCTAGATCTCGGAGACTCTAAATGCTAGAGCCACCAAACTTGGTATGTAGAATAGTGTAGTATGTAGAGTGATCAAGTTTATTTCAAATTTTTGCCACGCCCCTTTCCGCCCTCGCAATTTAAAAAAAGGGTTTATCTTAAAAACTATACTAGCTAGAGACACCACATTTGGTATGTATATTTGCTTAGTAAATACGCACATTATGTATGTGTAAAGATTTTTCCACGCCCCCTTTCGCCCCCGTAATTTAAAAAAAAAACGATTATCTCCCGTATTTTTGTACCTTATGCAATCAAATTTGGCACACTTAAATTTGATACTAATATCCAGCAAAATACCATTGATCAAAATCGGACATGCATATAAACGTTTTTCCATAAGGCCGGAGTTGGCCGTTGGGTGGTGGGGGCGCTAGGGTGCTCGGATGCTGGAGTGAGCGAAATACTCAGATATGCTTGTAAAAAGCATGAGAAAATGCCTTTGCTTAATAAATTTTACAATTTTCTTTACTGGTGTATGGTATACATAAGTCGGCGAGACGACTTACTTACTTCATTTAAAGTACCTCGCTTTACACGATGTAGAAGTTCCGTACAGATCTGATATGTTTTTGTAGACTTTTTTACATTGTTTTAATACAAAATTAACATCTCATTGAAATTTAAAACCAAGATCTTAGAATCTTTATCTAGAAAATAGTTTCCTAGTTTTCTTTCTATTTCAAAATTCTGGCCAACAATTTTAGCTGAAATTGCATTGAGCTCGTTATTTTCAATATCAGATTCAACGTCATTTTCAAGACTATTTTTTTAGTTGTACTTTTTTTTTTGTTTTTCATTAAAGTACATTATCAATGTACTAATACAAAATGGCATGTAATTTGACATTAGCATAATGATTTTCAGATTTCGTTACATGCTTTCATTACAATTGCCCACAAAAAAGTCTTTTTAAGATATTAGATCGTTTCTAATTCAGAAATGAAAATAAGAGGAGGACACTTTATCCTAGAATCTTCCAGTGCCATGAAGGGTATTTTAAGTTCGTGGCAGGCAAAGTTGGTTGCAACCCTATTTGGAATTTGTTTTGTTTTTTTTTTTTACTTCTTCTGGTTTTCTAATTAACCAAAGTCATTTGCATAAATTACGCAGCTAACGGTAACTGCGTTTTATGTACTTTACATACATATGTTTCTAGGTATGTTTGTGCAGATATACAAAGTCTTTGTATGCTTCGCCATTGGAGCGATCTAAACTTGAATCTGGCAACACTTTTGCTTGACTCTACACTCGAGCTGGCAGTTAATGCATACTATATGGAGAGCTATTGGCCAAGTCTATGCGCGTGGGCGTGACCAACGCCCCTTTTCAGCTGCAAAGCAATTAGCAAAAGACTGGACAACAACATCAACCATATACCAAACAATTTCAACGACTGTTTGCCAAGGAGGTGGTGGTGGTGGGTGGAGGTAGGCTGAGGGTTTCTTTTTCACTTTTTCAGTTTTTTTTCTTCCCCCCCCCCATTTTGCAATTGTTATTCAAATGAAATTTTTGCAGCATTGAAGCTTTGAACTTGTTGAAATGTGAAGAGTCTTTTGCTCTTGTTGTAGTTGTTATTGTTGTTGTTGTTGCTGGGGTGCCAAAATGTCAAACTGTCTATATCGAAGTTAAACATGCATAGTTTTCTTTTGACTTTGAAATTGAAAGAAATGAAAGAGATGGAGAAGAAAGAAGAAAAAATGAAATAAAACACCGTAGAAAATACAAATCAGGCAGATTGGCATAGTGAAAGACTTGAAACACATTCCTTTAATTGGACGTAAAGTAAAGTGTAAACAATACAACATGTTTCATATAAAACGTCTTCTTTATATAACGCATTGGCTATACCCTGTAAATAAATTCATTTTAAGCAAATTAGCAGTTTTTTTTCCTTGACCATAGTCTCGCCTAATCCTTAAGTACTTAAATTGATGTTCATTGAACTTGTTATAGACTTAATATTGCTCTCCTATGAACTATATATAGGGTATTGTTTTAAAGAAAAGATTGACAGATTCCCCTATATATACACATACATACTGAACCCATCCCAGAGGCAGTCAGTTTGTTGATCTTGTTAAAAGAAAAAAAAACAACAACATGCCAAAGAGAGAAGGCAAAAAACATAAAATTAAATAAAAATGTGCAAACGTCAAAGTAAACGAGATACAAACGGAACGTCCCGGCTAGCTATGTGTCATGATTTTGCATATTAAAGACAAAGTCGTCTTTCTCCATCTCTCTCTCTCGCTCGCTACACTAATCAGAAAGACAAAACAACAAAAACCAGAGGGTCGGGGCTAACTTCGACCGCGTCAAAGTTTGTATACCCTTGCAACATTTTTGGTAACTCTTTCCTTACCTATAGCCATCAAAAGTGGAAAAACGTTTAAGCTAAAAAGGCTAAGGTTTGCGAAAGAACGGCCTACATAGGAAATAACGGAGTTATTGATCAAAGTCACTGTTTTCCACCGATCGTTCCTATGGGAGCTATATGATATAGTTACCCGATCCTTATCAAATTTGGCACAATCATTAACAGATATATTAAACTAACAAATGTTTAATTTGAAAGCCATCGCGTCAAAAGTAACGAAGTTATTCACCAAAGTCACTGTTTTCGAAAGATCGTTCCTATGGGAGCTATATGATATAGTCATCCGATCTTGATCAAATTTGGCATAGTCGTTTATATGTGTAATTAACTCACCAATATTAAAATTCACGACAATAGCTCAGAAAATAACGAAGTTATTAAGAAAAGTCACTGTTCGTGACTTTGCCATTTGTATGGGAGCTATATGATATAGTGATCCGATCCGGCTGAATCCGAGATATACAACGCCTGCAGTATATACAAGCCTACATGCAAAATTTCAGCTCTGTAGCTCTTACGGTCTAGGAGGAGTTTGCGTTGATCCAGACAGACGGACAGACGGACGGACGGACGGACGGACGGACGGACGGACGGACATGGCTATTTGAACTCGTCTCGTCGTGCTGATCAAGAATATATATACTTTATATGGTCGGAGATGCTTCCTTCTATGCGTTGCACACTTTTGACCAAAATTAATATACCCTTTTTGCAAGGGTATAAAAAGCAGCCACAGCACAGAAAATAATGTTGGCATGATAATGAAATAAGAGTTGAATGTGAGTCCAAAACTATTACAAATTGGTGGCAATGAAATTCAAAATATTTTGTAACTTGGCACATATATATTGATCGTGGGAATTCGATGAAGTCAACAAGCGAGAAGCAGATAATGCTGATCACGATAAAGATGAAGTTGAAGATGTTGGTAAAAAGGCAATGAAAAAAATTGAAGAATGTGTAAGTTAAAGCAAATATTTGGCCAATTGTCAGAAAGTAAGAGAGATAAGATTAAGATACGGATACAGATATATCCGATATGACTTGATGGCATTTTAGCTTTTAGGGTTATTGAACTCCAGAAATATGCTAGTTGGCGACTGGATGACTAGGCGGATGGGTAATTTTGGTTTGGGTGGTCTAGTTGCTCCAACACAAGGTGCGAACTAAAAGCTGGTGGTGGTGGTTCTGATTGCTTGTGAATGATATGCATGCCCCCAGGATCGGTGGAGATCTAAAACATTTTACAGCTCATCTCTGTTGCTATTAACAGCGATCCACCCATCCACCCATCCACCAATCCATTCGTCTGACTGACTGTATGTCTGTCTGTCTATCTGTCTGTATGTTAATGAAAGCGGCGCTGAAATTTTGTTTGCACAAACTCACAGAAAGAAACAAGAAAAGTTGAACCAAAAATTAATTTTCAACTTGCCATAAAAATGCTGGGCGCATAAGTTACCAAACATTTTCAGTGAATTGCAGACGCGGCGTTAAGCTCTTAGTTTATATCATTATAAGAACTGAAGGAGTGGCGGTACAGAAGGCAGAAGGCAGAATGAGAAAGGGTAGTGGTGGGGGTGGGAGTGGGGGATATTGTGAACTGGTGGATTACACAAAAACATAAATAAAAACGCATGCTAAAGTGGCAGCTGTTTCAATTGCACAAAACGCCAAAGCCCAAAGCAGGCCCTTTCTTCTTCTCGCTGCTGCTCTTCTTCTTGATTATCGTATTCTTCAGATGAATACAATTCGAGGCAGTTCAGGCATTTAATTAACATTTAAATGGCAACGCATCGAGAAGGAAAGCTCTTACATTAAATAACAATGAAACGAAAAACGAACACAACCAAAAAAAAAAATCGGAGTTGTTATTAAAATTTACAAGAGAATCACGGCAAAATGTGTAAACAGATTCGATCAGACAAAATATACACAATGAAAATCTGTATACTTGTATAATGTGTTTTTGTAAATTTTTCAAAAACAAAAAACAAAAACAAAATAATGCTTGTGTTAATTAAGTAATTGTAATTACAATTTGTTTTAATGCACTGATTTAGTCACAATCTTTTTGGCATGATTAATTGAGTAACACAAAAATGATTTGGATTATTCATGGCCCGGAAAATATCTGACTAACGACACGTCGTGGTCAGGTGAGACAATGTAGATATATTGTTAGAAGGCCTATCCATACATATATTGCAGATGATTTAAGCATATAGAGAAAATATATGAAGAACATATGTACATTTTAATGGCAATTTAATAAGTTGTACATAATATCAAATAATTAAAATAGTTTAAAAGATGTCAATGGTAGATTAATTTTCAGTCTTTTTCAATTAACTATTTTAGTTTTAATTAATAGAGACTTTTTTTTAAAGTTACTTCATTTGACATTTTCCTTGTCGAGTGTTTACTGTATTTAGCTTCTATGATCTATACACATATATATATATATTTTGGTCTGTTTCTCGCATCTTTTGTGATTCATTGGCCATAGCTCATGTCTGGGTCAGCACACAGTAACAACAACAACAACAACAACAACAGGAACATGCTGCTCCTCCAACATAGCTGGTGCTGATGTTGCTGCTGTCCGTGTTTTCATGGTCCATGGGACACCCACAGTTTCTTCCGTCTGTCAGTCTGACAAAAATAAAGTTGACATTTTCATGCTGAGACCAAAAGGGAGACGGAGACAAAAACTGAAACTGACTATAGATATTTGATGATGATGCTGCCTGCCATTGCTGTCCACGCCTCTATCCCATTTCCATGCTGTATTTAACATGTGATTTATGTGCTGGGAAAACAAATCAATAACATTTAACACACATACACACATACACACACACATACATGTACACTAATTTCCTCAACCCACACATACACTCGCATAGGGAATGGATCATGAATGTGGATGTATGTATGTACCTTCTCCAGAAATTGACGTCAGCCTTTGCATAAATTTCTAGCTAAAATGCAACCGCAATCGTTGTCGGACTCAAAAGTTGATTTATATATGTATGTATGTCTATACATATATTGTGTGTGTTCAAAAACAAAACAAAACGAAAAACTTTAAAAGCGAATGCCGAGCTATTAATTAGAAATATATCAAAATATTTCGGATAATTTTAAGCCGGAGCCAGGTTGTGTTGTGGGCTGTTTCGCCGTTTCGATTGATTTATCTTTGGCCTGACCGTTTTTGGCAACTCAGCAAGGTCAAGGTGAAGTTGTCAACGCGACTTTGAATCGCTTAGATTTCAATGGAATAAAAGTGTCGGTTGGTTCTTTCTTTCTCATCGTCCATACCCCCCTCTCTCACTCTCTCTCTCTCTGTTTTAGAAACTTTAACTTCTGATTGTGAATGTTGCTCTTATTTAATGTCTGCAGTTTTGATTAAATCACTGCACAGTGGTCTCAAAACATAATACAAGAGGTTAAGAAAATTGACTTTTATTTTTTTTTTTCACAAAAATTGTTAATAGATGTTGGTTCTAATATTTCGATATATATATATTATTCCATATTCTAATATATATATAATCGATATAGCCATCGTCAACCGTCTGTGCGAATCAACTTCACGTCCTCAATTAGATAGCTATATCTGCATATAACATTTAGCTGCCAGGATTCATTTCTTATTTTTAATAAAAATATAAAACAATCTTTTTAAATAAGGCCCCGTTAAAAATGTCTCATCTTAATATAGAAAAATCATTTTAAAAATAATTAAGGAACCGAATTCAATCATTAAAACTTAAAGAAGGAGTAAAAATTTTTAAATGATTTCCACTAAAAGGGTATTATAAACTTTGGCGTAGCCAAAGTAAGCTTCTTTGATATTTTTTAGAAAAAACAAGATCATTTTTGACTTAAACAACTTTGAGAAAAACGTTTTGACAAAAAAATTGCAACGAAATAATATATTTCAGAAATATAAATTACTTTCAAAATAATCCATTTTATTCAATATGCAGTTTATTTTATGAGAAATTTTGTCATTACTTGAACAAGTATTTAAAAATAAGATTAATTAACAATAATTTTGACCATTTTCTTCGTGTGTTTCACTTATATTTTTTAAACTTATTTAAAAAAACAAGTAAAGTTCATTTTTATAGTCCTTTTTTATCCTTTAGTAGTTGCGGTTCTAAAAAAATAATTTGGATTGTAATTTATTTATTTGCAATATGAATTTTAGACTCCGTCAGAGATTTACCGAAATCAAAGTTAATAGTCAATTTTAATATCTTGGCAAAATATATAAGCAAAACATTCATTGATTCCAATCCAAATTTTTCTTTGATTTAATTCAGTGTACAATTCCCCGGTCACAGTGCGGCGCCCGATAACCTCTTTTATTGTATTTTTATATTTTTGTGGTTTTTGCATTTCTTGGAACTTTCAAAGTTATGACAACTGAAATGTCTGGGAATTGAGGGGGTGAGGAAAAAAAGATGGGATGGATGGCTTGTCTGACGATGGCAGTCCAATCCTTTTCAGGGTTTCACTTACTAAGCTAAGCGGCTTAAAGGCCGCACCTGATGGGTCTTCACTTGGATCCATTCGAAAGGGTTCCCATCTCTTTCGCTACATCTCTCTCTCTCTCTCTCTCTCTCTCTCTCTCTCTCTCTCTCTCTCTCTCTCTGTCGCTCTCGTCTTCTTTCACAATCCCCAATATTGTCGATCTGTCCTTCTCCCTTTTCTTTTTCTCTTTCTTGCTGTCCGATTTTTTTTTTTTTTTTAATTAGCGTTGCTAATGCTCATCAACCAGCAATTCGAACTGTTTCATTTTAATTTCAATTTTAATTTTTTCGTTTTTTTGGTGTATGAGTTCAAATTCAATTGCAATATTTTTTGTAATTGGTGGTGGGATATGATTGTAATGAAACGGTTTGGATGGGGTCGAATTGGCTTTTGTGGACTCGACTACATGTGTTAGGCCAACTTTAATGAGCAGAATCATAAATTTGAAATGATGGCAGACGATGGCGATGACTCCAAGACGGGCAATGAATATTAATAAGCTAACTGAGAGCAATTGCAATAATTGTCTTGGTGAAATGGGGAGGGGGTTGGAGGATCGACGGGTTCGGGGGTTAACGGATTCCGGGAGGTTGGAATGGGGCAAAGATGTTGACAAATGATGCGCCAACTGCGTGAAATTTTTGTTGAGAAATGTTTAAAGCGAAAACAAAAGCATTGCTTCCGGCTACGTTTTTGACTTTTGCTTTAAATTTGGTTGTTTATCATTTCATTTTGTTGCTTATTTTACTTTTGGTTAACTGTTAACTGAGGCAGCAACAACAATAACAACAACAACAACAATAAGAACGACAATAACAACAGTAACAAATAATAAAAATAATAAGAATAATAATAATAATAATCACTCTGGCCACACCGTCGTGTTGTACAAATTGCCTTTGTCTCCCGATCTCAGGTCGAAATTATTTTGAACTTGGAAGCTCCGCTGCTGCCACTCGACCATGAAAAGCAATGGCCCCATCAACAAAATCAACAACTTCTCTACCTACTATCAGATAGGGCATGCTACTCTATCATAAAAAGAAAACCCTCTTGGATCTTATAGACAAGAGAAGTTTGCTTAAAATTCACAAAAAATCCACAAAGTTTTCTTTACGAACACAATAGATTTTTCTTGGATCATGACCTAGAAATTTTTCAATATTTGTCCAAAAGGGTATTCAAAAAGCATATTGTATATATAGGTTCATTTTGCCAGTGCCTTTTACGTCGCAGTACTGGTCCGTGTTGACAGATGTCGTATATATAGATACATATATGTATACACTTGAATAATTTACCAAGTGAAAGGAAAAACTCATAAACAAAAAAAAAAAAAAGAAATGATGAAAAGTTCATTATTATATCTCGAAGATTAATTGCAGACACAATGGGAATAAAGATTCAGAATAAATGAACTCCTCTATATGCAATGCAATATTGAAAGGAGAATGTATAGAGGAATTTCATTTTTATTTTGTAAGGGTATATAGTATTCTCTTGGGTCAAGATAAATTTTGTTAAATTTATGCTACCTTTCGATTGTACGCACTCAATGCAATAGCAAGCACATACACACTCTGTACCAGAAACCGAACCAAGATGATGGACAGGTCGGCTTGGCAAGACAAAGGAATACTTAATGAGCGAGAGGATCCACATAGTCAGTCCACAGGCCGACAGTCCGGCCAGTCAATCCAGGCGAGAATTCTGACAACGAGAATTCGTTTGGATCCGCCTTGTTGCTTATATTAAGTGAAGCGTGCAAAATGACTAGGAATTTGAATGAGTTTACGGACGAATGAAAGTGAATGGCTGGGAGATACAACTTGATTTGGCGCTTAATAAAGACATAACATTTGCATCCTTCCCCTTTTTTGTTTTTGCAGTTCCACATTGACAATAATCGAGAGTTCATCCCACCGCCAAGATGAAGATGACACACAAGAACTTACAATTTAGCTACATGTTGCTTCTGCTGCTGCTACTCACAGAGGTATTAGGTGGCCAAACGAGTAGTAGTAGTAGTAGTAGTAGTAGAAGTAGCAGTAGCAATAGTAATACCAATACCAATACCAATTCGAGTACCAATTCCAATGCTAGAACTCATGGACATGGACGTGGCCATGGCCATCGGCAGCGTCATCATGCGAGTGTGCCGCATTCGCGTAAAATGGTTCAACACAATGCCAAGGCCGATGCAGAATTGCTGCCAGGTGTGACAATGCCACCTCCCCGATCGACTGAGGTGACACGTCTGCGTCGTCTTCATCCACAGGGGTCCTACAACAAGGGGGTGGTGACACATCGACTCCATCATCAGGGAGCCCGTCCCAACGAATGGGACTACAATACCTATAATGTATACACCAATACCTATGGACCACCGCCACCGCCAGTGCCATCGACATCCTCAACGCAGGCTGGCAAGGGTGAGGATAACACTCAGGATGTAGAGTTCATTGGAGTTCATGGCAGGGGACGTGGCTATGACTATTATCCGGCTGGGACTACCACAACAACAGCCCCGCCACCGAATCTGAATCGTCGCTCTGCCTCGCCGGGTTTGGGCAGCATGGGCACGGTTCCGCCTCTGGTGCCGGCCAGACGTGGCTATAGCTATACGACAACAGCACCAACTTCCGTCACAGAAGATCCTTACGAGACGAATACCATTGGACGCAATTATCCCACAGATCCCAAGGAAATGGAAAGGTAAGTTGAACATTTTTAAATATATTCTTCAAATTGGAAAAAGTCTTCGCAGGTTTTTTTTTTGAAAAGATTACTAGTCTGACACAACGACTCTCCAAGTGCATTTTAATTTATACATCTCATTCAAAATCTAAAATCTATTAACTTCTTGGATATTATTTTATCTCTTGGATATAATAAATCAATTTTCGATCTTCTATAAAATAATAAAAATTTATTGTTTAATCTTAACCTTGATCACCTCAAGCAATTCATTGAAGAGTCTTCCCTTTTTTTGTTTTGTTTAAATAGTCCTTGTTTGTCGTTTCAAGTTCATCTGGGAAGATTATAAGAATAATGATTTTCCATCCACTAACTACCACACCCATCTTTATGTGTACATATGTGTACATATACATACATACATATGTACATATATATTATACTTATTATTTGTTGAACTTTAAGCGTAACTGGATTTGGGTTTTAGGGCGTGTCCGATTGCATTTATCAGACGCGGTTCAAGGTTGAGCGACCATGCAACAATAAATTAAACAAAAAGCTGTCGCTGCTAGTTTACCTTTTGGCCAACGAACTGTTGTCCGACCAACCAACCGACCGACCGACCGACCGACCAATCGACCATCCGCATGCATATGCTATGCTAAGCGAGGCTTATCTTATCGCTCATAAATTATTTGGAATATTATGACATGCCGAGTTTTCAATGTCATTCCAAATAGCATCCCAATCTCAGGCAGCCAGGCAGTAAGGCAAGCAGGCAGCTGACTATTTTGACCCCTTCCTCTGTTTCACAGTCATTGTCTCTATCTGTCTGTCTGTCTGATCGTTTGTTAGTCGCTATCAAATGCCAGGCCAACTGAAAACTGAAAATTAGCCTCAAGGCTATATATTGCCGGATGGGCAACTTCCATGAAGTCTTGAGTTTCAATTGTCGCTGTGTCAATTGCAACAAATCAATGAGCACTTGTAACAAAACAATTGCAATTGTTGGCTTGGCTCCTTAAATGTAACATTAAGCAAGCTGACTGAAATCGAAGTGGATGTCCATGTTGTCCATTGTCCATAATGTCCGATATCTTGTTGTGTCTCTTTGTGTCGTGTCTTTGATTTTCTAACCAAGATTATTGCAATGGCATTGAAATGTTGCTGCTCTCGTTGTTGTTGCCATTGCTGTTGCTGTCGTCGCTTTAAGGTAATGAACTTTAACGACTTTTCAATTGCCAGTGTTGAAGTCTTCTAATTGGAATTAATGTGTGTCTACTTAAGGGCAAAACGGCATGCCAAATCAAACCAGACAGAGCGACAGAAGTGGTAGAGAGAGACAGAGAGAGAGAAAGACAAGGCAAGTGGCCATGCTGCGTATACGCAATATCAAAGTATGGTACTCACAGCAATTGCTGCTGCTGCTGTTTGCAGGTTACTGCAAATTATGACACATTTTGATTTATGCTCCAAGTGCCAAAAAAAAAAGTGCCACAAGGCAACAACTATACCAAAACAGCGGCTAAAGGCATATCATCAGTCATAATTTAGTTGAATTAGCACAGTGGTCCACAAATTGATTGGTACACATTGATGTCAAAACTGAAGTCATAATGAATATGAGTAATAATTTTTGTAATTACTTTTGATCACCTCCGATTGCCGGCATTCATTTATGTTGAATTTGAACATATTTATGGATTTCTTAACAGTTTTATTGGCAAATAAGCTGCCTTTTTTCCCCACTGTGCCAATATTGAGTCTCTCTCTCTCTCTGCCATTTACATCTTTTATTTCTATTTATTTAAGCGTTGCACGTGCAACGCCAACAAAACAGTTGCAACAGTTGCATATGAAAATGACTTCTCATATGGCCTGGCAGGCCCGTCTCCATCTCCATCGCCATCGCCATCGCCATTTCCATCTCCATCACCGTCACCATCACCATCATAGATATTCACACGCTGCATTTGCAAGTTGCAAGTTGCTGGCCTGGGCTTAGACCTGGGCCTAGCTAATGGCTAGTGCAACGTTTCAATTGCAATTGCCAGGCAAGCAGGCAGGTGGTGAGGCAGTGAGGCTTTTGGCCGAGAGCTGCAACTTGAGCCCGGTGTTAATCAGCGTCATACGCGCCGATTTGCAGATAAAAGTGAAGTGTGTCCATTCCCGCCTTTCCACAGTGGGTCGAATAATGCATTCTCATTTAATTCCTGACAACTGTTCTAGTTAAAAAGCTAGTTGCATCATCAATCATATTGCATTTTATATCTATAATTGTCATCTACCATACTTTTGTATTTTCGAAAATCGATCTCATCTCTAATTCAATAAATGTTGAGACTTGAAATTATAAACAGAATTCTAGAGTTTCTATATAGAAGAATTTTCAAATATGATTTGTTTATTTGAAATCGCCTGAAGGTGGTCTCTAAGGGAATTTGAAATACATTGGGAAAATGAAAAGTCGTTTTTATCAGCAACTAGAACCGGAAAGTAGTACTAGATTCTTCCATAAATTGACTAAAAGAAAATGTAAACAACTAGACAAAGTTTTTCTAAACCTAAATTGGTCTGATCCAATCTTCATAAGAGAGGTCTCTCAAAGTATCTCTTCAACTGATCTTGGCTATCTCTTAGTTGGCAGTGTGTATTCAAATCAATACGTAAATGATCAAATGTTGATCATATATTTGTTGTTAAACAAGAAAATTTGGTTTTGGAACCACTGTACACGACTGCATTGCGCGCTTCTGTTGATGATTTCAATTTCGTCTGTCTGTCTGTCTGTCTGTCTGTCGGCTTGTCCGTCCTATCCTGTTCATATTCCTGTGCATGTTGTGGGGCAAATTTGTTGCTGTTGGTGCCGCTGTTGTTGTTTGCAATGTTGTTGGAACTGACAATTGATTGATGTCTGTTTTTGGATTGGCTTTTGATTTGCGTTTACATTTGGCTATACCTCGGCCATTTGATTGCGTCACAGATCTACAAGCTGAGAGCTAATGAATTAATTATGCATTCTGCGTTGGCTGTTATAAGTGACCACATCTAGAGGTTGTTGCCGCCTGTCCATTTGGAGGTGTTGATTAAAGATCTGCCTTTTGGTGGGCGGCGCTACCGCCTGCAGCATTCGACACTTGTACCCTAGCAAAGCGGTCCCAGCGCTAGTTTGGGCCCAAGTCAAAAAATTGAAATTGTAAAGGCCACTTGTATGCAGAGTCAACTATCTATCTATCTATCTATGGTAGTTGCAATCTCATAATTCCATCGCAAATACATGAAAGAAATAAATATTGAAAACAAAGCAGGGCCTTGACTTCAATCAGTTACAAGCTACAAATTCAAACTAGCAAGCAAAACAACAAAAAATGCAACAACAATTGGCAAATAGACAATCAAATGAGACAACGGCCACAAAAAGAGTTATGTGCACTTTAAGAAACTTTGTGACCCTACCAATATCCAATTCTCAATATCCACCAGCCAGACAGCCGGCAAGAGCAGCTGAGCCTCCAAAACTCAAAGCTTATAGCGAAACCAAATCTACAGCTGGATGGAGTTGCAGTTTGGAGTCAGAGTTGGTAGTAGTGGAGCCGCCTGCAAATTGCTTGTCAACAATTGAAGGCAACTTGGAGTCGACTCAGCGATAATTACGTACATGGGGCATGGGGGCTCCCACTGCCTAGCTAGCTAGCTGACTGGCTGGTTGACTGCGGCAACGGTGGACCGTGAGTGACGAATGTGCTTGGAAAACTCCACTTAGAATGCGGCTGAGGCCTGTGAAAATTCGTTAACATTTTGCACCGTAAAGTATTGTGCTCAATGGTTACGCCTACGCGTGCCTTTAAGAACCCGCCTCCCGCCTTCATGCTCTCTCATGCCTTATCTCAAGTCCAAGTCATGCCCATCTCTGCAGCCAACAGAGGAGTTGGAGTTGGAGTTGGAGTCAGACAAGGGTAAACCTTGGCCCAGGCAGAAGCAGCCGCAACCTACAGCATGCTTAATGAGTTTTTCTTGAGAAGGCACTAGGTAAAAAACTGAAAATAAAGTCTTATGCATAGATGACTTGTGGGAGTTATTTAAAAAAAAAAAAAACAAAACACCTTTTTTTCTGTACACGTGCAAAACTCTATTGCATGTTGACAATATGTAAAATAAACCTACTCACATACAACTTTCGATTTAATTGAATCGACTGAGTAGAGACTCTAATATATCGACCCATTTTCTCCAGGGTCATTACCATTGAGCTAAAAGATATAGAAAAAGAGAACTTTGTACTCACAGTTCAAATATCAAAAAAAGAAACCAAAAGGTTTTCCCCTTGAATATGTCATGCAGTTTATTTTGGCATTGGCTTTCCAAAGTGAAAAGTGTATGACCCACAAAAAAAAACAGACAGTATTTGGTTACACTTTAGGGATATTTGTATGAATAGTGTAACAATCTACTTCATTCATTGCTGCCAAATGACACGTTAAGAAAGACTTTGTTATTGAGTTTGTCATAATATTTATTTTGTTTCTGTCTTCAAAAGGAAAATTACTTTCCTTTAACTATTGCTGATTTGAGTATGAAAATGTTTTAGCCATTAACAGTAAATTGTTTTTGTTAAGTAAATCCAAGAAATAATTCACTTTTAACTACTATTAAAATGTAGACCAAGATAGGTCCTTGTAACAATAATTAATATATAGCAAACTGAGTTTGCCAATCTGTCTTTTACTTTATTTTGTTGTAATTCTAATTAGTTAGAACTATTAGAATTTTTAATATTTGAAATGTGTTTGAAATGTGTTTAAAATTGTAAAAGCTATGGCGTTCTAGAGTTCTTATAATTGTTATTATTATTATCGTACATTCAAAATGAAATATCCAAGTTGATTTGACGATTATTTTACCAAAATGATTAAAAAATAATCCTTGTTTTCCTTAAAACTGTCTTTTCGAAATCGATTTTATTATTCGAAATCAGCTAACCTGTTTGTTTATGGTAGAACTTGGTAACTTTTGATACATTTTTGCAAACAACCTTTTTAACTTTTTCCACTGCCTATAAAATAATCTTCTTTGTATGATTGACCCCAGCTTATAAGCATAATTTGAAATATAAATTACAATTTGTTATTTCAACTTCGTTAGACTATGCGATATAGGTACTTATAGTTACATATTTTTAACAGTTTAGGGCATAAAATAAATTATTGGTAAAAAAAAGTGTAATACATTTTTTATAATGTATCTGCTAGTTTTCAAGGGAAAAGAAAATTGAAGTCAAAAGACCAATCTCATAAATCTAGCGTATGTTATATTATTTGGAATTCTTTAGATATTGAATAAAAATTGTGAGATCGAATAATGTTTGAAATTTAATCTCTGCCCACATATGTATTGAAAATTTCTATATGTATATTGATAATCATAAAGAATTCAAATTTCTCTAAGACAAAAATTTGTCTATTTACATTTAAATGCTATGACACCTATTTAGTTAGTTGATCAAGATTTCTATCGCACTTTTCCTTTTCATTTCATTCGATATACCAATTAACAATACGCTTCATAATCGATAATCAAAATGTTGATCTATGAAATCGGAGCAGTAACATAAATAACTGAATCAAATTAATATATAAAACTCACAACTTAAGGTTTGAAAATTTACACCTATTGTCAACAATTTTTGGGTTTGTGGCGTTTCTCCCTCTTTCTCCCTGCATCACTTTACTTACCCGCTCTCCATTCCCCCACTTCTCTCATGTATGCAATTAGTGAGTTTTTCATATAAACACAAGTAAGTCACTCAAAACATGGACACACAGAAGACATGGCTGACGGACTGATCTGAAACTGGGGGACAATGGAGCTGTTGCTGTTGCTGTTGCTGTTGCTGCTGCTGCTGCTGCAGCTCTGCAGTAATTTGCAAATCACGCAGCTTCAGCTTCGCATCTCAAGTTGAAAATTGGGTTAATGCAATGCTGTAAGGGGTGGTATGGTCAAAAGAGAAGAGGTTAGAAGGGTGGCGAGGGGAGAGTGGCTGGAGACACAAACAGAGACAGTCAAGCCAGACAGATTACATGTAAACCCGTTTCAGGAAGGAAACAAGAAGGGGGCAAAGGGGTGTGGTGATGTTGTCTCTGCATTGCTTTTGTCTTGCAGGCATACAAAAGACAACAAAACTGTGTGTGCCACACACGACACCATCTCCCCTCTGACCTCCCCACTCCCCCTTGACTCTGCAAATTCGACAAAAAAAAGTCGAGCAACAACATGACGCACAAAATTCCATTTCCAACAAACAATTTTACACTGAAGAAAAACCTACTGCCTGAATTGTAATTGGAAGTATCAAATTAATATCTGCCACAGAAAGTAACAATTTCTAACCTCAGTTTAATAAGAGATTTAATACACATTCCAATGCTTTAGGGAATCAACAAGAATTTCAAATCACTTTAAAACATTTTACAATATATAGTTATATACATAAAATAATGGAGAGATACTTAAGCTATCTCGATCCTTCATTTAAATTCCTTTTCCGTAATGATTGATTGATTTTAATGATTTTGTTAGCTGAGTATAGAATAGGTTATTGTAAACCCTTAATAATTTGAAATTCGCGTCTTTACCTTACAAAATTTTTCTATAAGTATAATATTTCTTTTTCACAAAAATAGAAAATCATCAAGCAATAATCATTGAAAAATAGTCTTGGCTAACCGCCTTAGACATCTAGGGCCTGCATTTTGACGCCTTTGGCCTAGTATCTTTAAAGGCCATTAGCTGTTAATTAGAAATTTTACACGAACAATCCAAACCTCTAATTTAAAAACTTTTGCTCCCAATGCTGAGATTAGCCCAAAAATAATGGTGAATATATCATAAAAACTGGACACCTGGTTATAATGGGAAACATATAAGCGAACAAACAAAAAGTTCCACAATATCTTGAGGAAACCTTCAAAATAAAACCAACAAATAAGTCAACTCGAACTCCAAATCATTGCTGAAAAACATCTGAAACAAACATATACACACTTTTATAAAACTAGTTCAATCCACCTGCCAATATATGTACATATATTCAAAAGAAAACTTACAATTAGATGCCCAAGATTCTGACTAAGCTATACAGAACGTACACACGAAAATATATTAAACAACTGACACTAGTTCAATATCTTTTTAGCAATTTTAGCTACTTTTTTATTTTTCCTCATCATCCTAAAATCATAATCTTAGAGGTAAATCCCTCAAATTATATAAAACTTCATGAAAATAGAATAATATTAAAATCGGAAAAGCTGTCTTCTACCTGTTCTATACATTTTTAAGACTTATAATATAACCTAAAGGTACATGAAATAGATAAAACCTTGTGATCTTTGTCACTTCATTATATCTTCTTATCCTTTCTTAACTTTCCTTTTTTTTTTAAATTTGTGTAAACTAAGTTGTGGACCATAATCACTGCTGATAAACTAAGGAAATTATGGTTTAAGCCCAATTGTTTAACCATTACAAGTATTTTTATACCAAAGTTTATATTACTTAGCCATTAGATCAGAGTGGTAATTAGTTAAGTTCCTAACAGCTATGACAGTGCAACAAATTAGTTCATATACAGAAAGTTCCAAAATAACATCAACATGCTAAATAAATTCTAAAGGCGGCATATGTAGTATTCGGTTTATATGTTTAGGCATGAAACGATTCTCGTCAATGGATATGGCTACAGTTTATTGACGAAAAGCAAATAATTAAGAAATTTTCACAAATTTAAGAAAATCTACAACATCTATGAATTCGCACTTTTTCAATTTATTTGAAATTGCGATCATCTTCTGCAGAAGGATGCCGATCCTTTGCTTTGAGAGAGAAAGAAAGTTATAATATAATTTCTTAACGTGTAGGCGACGAGATAAGAAAGCTCAAGTCCATATCCAAACCCAATTCCAAGCCCATGCCCAGGCCAGACTTAGGCTAGGCACTAGGCACAGAATGAGACACGCCATTTGGCTTACTTAATTATGTTGCAATTGGATATCATGAGGCCGAACAAGACACTACCTGGAATTGGATAGTAAGGGGAATCATTGGGAGGGGGGAAGCATGGTGAAGTGGAGTGGAGTGGAGTGGCGCTTGCTTGCTCTGCACTTGTTTTTGGGGCCTAGGCGTGGGTTGAATGCAATAGCTTAATCTTCTGCCTCTGTCTATTTTGGTGCAACTTCCTCCTCCTTTTTACTTCTTCTCCATCTTCTTGTTGTTGTTGTTGTTGTTGTTGTGGCACGTACAATTTGGATCGGCTTCCTCTTCATACAAATGAAGCGCTTTCAAAAAAGAAAAAAAAAATTGTTACGGCCTTTTCACTCGTCGCCGGTGCGATTTCAATCTGAATGGCAGCAACAACATTAACATTACCATTAACATTAACATTAACAATAACAATAGCAATAGCAATACAATATACTACACTACATTCATACATACTTGTATGTTAATTTGATGAAAATTTGTGTGTGCGTTCAGTTTTCGTTGCGCTTCATTGGAAATGAAGAAAAATGGAAATCGTGCACGCTGCGGCTGCCCTTTTACTGCATTTCTTTCTCTCTCTGCCTCTCCCTCTCCCTCTCCCTCTCCCTCTCCCTCTCCCTCTCTCTCTTTCCCTTTTGGTTGCTTCTGCACGTTAACAACTAATCGGATTTTCGGCCACAGCTCGACACGGCCTGTTGTTTAAACAAGTTTGGGGCATTAATCATGATTTACGCCAGCCTCATCACACAGACACACATACAACGTCTTCGCCTTCGTCTCCATCTCCATCCAGTTCCAAAATCCGCTGCAGGGCCGCATTGACAGCAAACTGAGATGGGAGTTGTTATGGGATGAAAAGGCTTTTTTTTTTCTTTCTTTTTTTTCTTTTTTTTTGTTGATCAGTGTGTGAGGGGACAAGAGGAGCTTTGTGGAAAGAGGAAGGGCAGCTCTACTTACAGATCGCTTATCGCCCCGATTATGTTGTATATGGAAAATGCATAAGCATCAATGGGCGGGCGGGCCACTGAACCCCAAGTCCAAGTTTCATTCCAAGCCCCCCCACTTCTCCTTACTATTGCTGGCTGCTCTCCCTTTGGGAATATATAATCAGCTCACATTACGCTTCCAGCTTAAGGCACTCAATATCGGACAACGGACATTGGGCATTAACATTTAACGTTCCACTACCAAAAACTCCTCTCTACACGCATCCGAACACACAAACACAAACACACACACACATACACAGTTTCATCGTGGTGTCAGTCTGACACTTGGCGGCAATTTTCTTTTCACTTTTTCGCTTTTCACGCGAACGTGCGCCCGATTCTCTTGGTTTTATTGCATAATCTATCTCTAAGAGCAAGACAAATTTACAGGCAAATTAGAACTGGCTGGCTGCGTTTAACCGTGACTGGCGTTTCTTTTATTTTTTCCCCTCTTTCTTGTCTATACACTATAACCAGAGCACATTGACTACAAAAGTAGACACAAGTTTAGCCCTTATGTACAGCGAATTTAGTTTGGATTAGAGCTGGCAAACTATCGATGGCACTATCGAGATATGGAATTTTTTATTTTTCTAGAACCGTCAATAGTTTTTCCCACTATCGATAGTTATGGAAATTTCGAATAATCATGAAAAGCTTAAGCAGAAATGTGGTTAAAAAACAAGCTTATACTAATATTGTGTAGTCTAATTGATCTGAATTATTTAAAATAGAAAATTAAAAGTGTTTTTAAGAAACTACATATGTACTTCTATTGGATCTTAACATATTGTTAAATATATAAATACACATATATTTTCGTCCGTTTGAAAAATTGTTAAGGATAGACTGCCTAGACTTTTCTTATTTATGCTTGAGTTATGACTTTTTAAAAGCTTTAGATGTTGGTAAGATATAAAATGAAGGCTCGCTAATTCTTGTAATCGTTATAGTTTTGCAATGCCTTTTTGAATGCTTCTATTGAGTTAATTGGCTATTCAATAATCTGATTTTCTTATTATTATTATGTTCACCTGCAAGAGATGTTTTATACAAAAATGTTTGAAAAAAATCATGTGTGCGTCCGTCTTGAGGAACGTCCGCCCACAAGAACGGCTTGTGTATGAAAATCAAGCTTAAACTCTTTTGACTTTCTCAATTAAAACTAAAATTCAGCGATAGTATCGATACTAGAATGGTCCCACTATCGATAGTTTGCCAGCTCTAGTAGGGATTTTAAAACTAAAAGGACCTGATTTCGACTTGAAATTGAATAGGTTTGCTGCAAAGAAATCCCATGCTTATGCTTATGTATATACACCAGCAGTCCTCGGTAGATGAGTTGCCTAAGTAACCCAGTCGTTTAGGCAACTGAACAACGAGGATCCGGGCTCGAATCCCAGGCTAGTGTTTGGATGTAGTTTTCGTCTAAGCCGAAGGCCTTAGTTGCCAGTGCTTGTAAAATATGGTTCGGTTGATACATAGTTTACAACTATATCGTATACTTGTAATAATAATAATAATGTACACCACGGGACAATCAATTAGAACACCCAATGCTATGTTGCCTTTGTAGTTTTTATTAAATATGATGTTTCAGGTGTCAATTTAAAACAAGTTGTTTTCCTTGAAATATTCTGTATAAACCATACAGACTAAAAGCAAAATATTTAAAACCGAATCAAGTGGAGAATAGTGTAGTAAAGATTTCAATTCCGTCTGGGAGATATTTTGACGGAATAGTAGAACACAGCTCAAGAACCTTTTTTTTTTTGTCACTCTATATAAACATAAAGGATTTGACATTAATATACTATAAGGACCCTTTTATATTATAAAACCAGCTGTAAATTACAAACGGCTTAAACTAAACGAAAAAGTAATAAAAACTTTTAAATGTTATCCTGAAAAACTAACTTAATACTTAATACTATATATACCTATATATGCTGACTTAAGTTCAGCGCCTTAGTTCCAGCGACTAACAAGAAAATTATAAAATCTTTGTACTTAGGTATAATTTGGTCTTAGACATTCGGGTAATCCAATTGACTAACTAATAGCTTTGACTACTGCCATTTCATAGACAATTTCTATTTTAATGTAGTTAAGTAGATTGAGTACCCGTTTTTTTTTTATAGGTGAAAGAACCAAATAATGGAATAGAAATAAAAATAGTTTTAAAGATAATAAGTTTTTATTTAAAGGTATTAATTTTCAATTTGATCAAAAACTGAAATTTTAGATTAAAATAAAATGTATTAAAATTAAAAGTCTTGGTCGTAAAACATATCCATAATAGTTATCTTGTGGCTGACTATATAGCTATCTATCTATGTTGCTATCTATCTAACTCTCTATCTATCGATCTGCAACTAAATGTAAAAATGCCTTGCGTTGATAATGATTTCCTTTTAATTGCTGGCATATATGGTTTAGGTATTTATCTAGTTGCCTATATGGGATATATTATTTCAATTCCAACCAGCCGCCGACTGAGTGCTGTAATAATTCTTTTTGCAAGCACAAGAAAAGAAACGGAGGGGTGGAGGAAAAAGAAAAAACTAAAGTAATGTTAAAGAAGGAAGAAAAATGGAAAATGGTAAAAGAAACTGAAAGCTGCAAATGTGGCAGCGGCTGCACTTGCTGGCAATGGACATTGCTAAAATATTATTAGAAATACTGAGCCAACTCCGTCGAGTCATCGTCATGAGCATCTCTCATCTTATGGTTTGTGGTCACATGGGCGTTGTAAAGGAACAAAATGTAGAAAGGAAAAAAAGAGGCAAACAAAAAAAAAAAAAACACCCAACCAAATAAAGTCTAAAAGAGGCAGCTGCCTTGGCTCTACCATCAGAATTCCGGCACCAGGAAGCATGTCTAAAAATGCGATTCCCTCGTCCATGTCGTCGCCATTGCCATCATCATCATGATCATCATCATCATCATCATCATTGTTGTTGTTGTTCTTCTCCTTGTTGTCGTTGTCGTTGTCGCTGGTCGTGGTTGCTCTTTTCGTGTGGTGGCGTGGTGGTGGACTATGTGCAGTGGGTGCTGGCTGCAGTAGTTGGAAATGCAACTAATGATGCATTCGTTTGCCCTGTCCCCCATCCATCCTCCAGGTATAGAGTGTGCGGGAACGCGGATACTGGCAGCTGGAATTGCATTCTCTGGCCAATTTAAATTCTAATTTCATGTAACAAATCAGATTACTTTAGTCTTATACTTACACTTGTACTTACTAAGTTATTTTTTTAGTCTAGTCTCTTGACCATTACAGTTACATGTCCTGCACTTGAAAACACCAGCTACCGCCCCGTCTGCTTCCCCCACCTCACAATGTCTCTGCTTGTCTGCTTGGCCGGCCATTTCATCAATTTGGCTTTTAACTCTTAAATGTTTTTTTTTTTTTTTTTGCTTTAAAGAGTTTTCTCTCCCATTTAACTTATGTATACGCATTGAATGTGGCCGTAAAATTTATTTTATAGCTCTGGCAACAATATTTTTATGTTTTTATAAAATTTACTTCACATTTTCATTTGGAAATGCGATAGCCACACACACACACACACTCACAAATTCACAAATGAGTGAGAGATAGACACCCAGGGAGATACATATACATAGATATATCCAATGTATAAAAATGAGACGCTTGCACTTTTCCGCTTGCATATTTTAGCTGTTAAGTTGTTAAGTGTCGCCAACTTTTGTGACTGTTGATTTCTTTAATACGCTAGACAAGTGGGCATATTAGTTATATATACACGTTTGTTACAATGTCATGTGGTGTTGGATCGATCATAAATGAGGGTTTTATTTATTGAGTGAGCAATGAACATTCAACTAATATTAAACATACTCATTTGTTGAGATATTCACCGACTCAGTTGTTCATTGACATTCTTGGAATTAGAAAAGGATAAAAGTATTCTCCGACCATATGTATATACTAGAATGGGGTTTGGACTTCTTTCTGAATTCAGCTTTCTGTTAGCATGACAGATTACAGTAGAGTAAGAAAGGTATTGAATAAGTGAGTCGGTGAGCAACTGAATAAGTAAGTCACTTTGAAACATTGATTCGTTGAGTAATTGGAAGTCAACAACTATACAAATGAATCAGTGAACAATTAAGTGAGTAAACTGTTTCAACTAATTGAATTATTTGTCCGAGACCTATCTAAGCCAAAAGGATACTTCTTTAAAAAATCTAATATAAATAAAAAACAATACAATACAAAATGTGTAAAAAGACCATTAAAATTCAAAAAATTAAAAATAAATATTTCAATTAAAATATTCGTTAGTTAAGCTGCGTTCAAAATGATGAGCACACATGGCGTATGCGTAATATTAATTCATTTTGCATTAGGGTACAACAAAATTCGTCATTTGCTTTAGTTAACTTGACCCTCTGGTCGGCTTTTAGTTGTTAGTTTTAGTTTCTTTTTTTATTTTTTCTTTTAAACTGTTTTTGTTTTCGCCCCCCTCCAAAAACGTTGACAAAATGCAAACTGGTTGTTAGCAAATGACCCCGTAAAACGATAAAAATGATTTAAGCCAACTTAACTAACTAAAGTGTTGAGCAAACAAATAAACTGAAATTGCATTTCTTTTGTCTAATTCTTGAATTGTTTGAATTTGATTTGCATAATTGGCATTGTGAAGGGATTTTCTGCTATTAATACAAAAATTTGTATTATATTGTCATCAAAATGGAAATCGAAATTTGTTAATACTCTTTTAAGGTTTTTTAGTTGTCTTTTTTTTCGTTTTTATCCAAAATGTAAAGTGCATTATAAATTGAAAATATAAAAATGGTTGTTTTTATTGAATTCTTTTGGCTTTTTTTTTGATTATCTTAGCATTTTATATGATTAATATATATCAATTAATTTGGCCTTAAGGTTATCTGTATGTAAAAGGGTTTTATAGGTAAATGAAATTAATTTTACATGATATCACCAAATGGTTGTTCGGACTGATAAACCTTTGGCACACCCTCGAAGTGGAAAATCAAAATTTATTCTAAATTTGAAAATAACAAAAGTCATATTAATATTAAGAACCAACAGCAATAATTTTCTTTACTCTGGATGTTCTTGAAAAAATTACTTCAAATTTTGATAAAGCTTGGCTTATAATTTTTTTTTAGGAAATCTAGCTAGAAAAAAACAAGTTAAAAAAAATGCATTAAGTTTGGTATTGGAAAGCATTCAATAAATTTTGGAAAGATTTACAAAAATTTCTAGATATGCTAGTTTTTTGAAATTATTGTTAAGACTGCTAACACTGGCCGACAAAACTCAGATCCAGACAACAGAGTATACAATTCTAGTAGGTCATAACGAACTGAATCTTAATATGTTCTCAAAATTATGCTACATGTATACATAGCTTCAGAAACAGGGGAAAACAGAGATTTTTACTCATTTAAGTTTCGACATTTCCTTAAGCAGAGCAAATGTAAATATTCAGCGAATTCAGCGCATCTCTATCCTCTGGGTTTTGGGTTCATTTTTGACGACCCTTTTAATCTTTTAATTTGGAAAAATGTCTAAGAAAAACTTTCCAATAAAATAATAGCGTAAAAAACGACTCAGGCGAATTGGGCTTGCCTTTTATTAATGTGCGTTAGATAATACAGTGAAAATTCACCTAACAGGCAATTTGAATGCAATTAGCCTTATAGTTTTCCGTGTACTCTTCTCTCAATTCAAGTGTCGTGTTTTTACAGGGTATAATTATTCTTTGCCTATTGAACCGCAGACTTTACAACGTTCAAGAGGAAACTCTATCAATATGTGGCAGCCATCCATTTATTAGTCCAGCGATCCGATGCAATGTAGTCAGTCCATTAAGCCCACACACTTACACACACACACACACACACACACACACGCACACCCGCTCGGCGAGGTCACCTTTTGGCCTGCAGTATGCGGCTCATCAATTTCTGCGCGAGGCATTCAATGAAAATAAATCGTAAATCAATAAACCGCACTCAAAAACCCAAAAAGTTCAACCAAAAACCGTGGCCCGTGTCTGTATCTTTTTGTTGTTGTTGTTGTTGTTGTTGTTGTTGTTGTTGTTGTTGGGTGGGGGGGATTTATGAAGAAAAGGAAGAAGATGACGGGGGTAACAACAGGAATGGATGGGTTTTTAGTTGGTTAGGGAAGAGCGGGGGAGAAGGGGTTTTTACTTTTCTTCTGTCTTGCGTTTTCTTGTAAAATTTAACAGTTTTAATTTTTGATTAATTGGCCCAACCAACCACAACCGGCATTTCAATTTCAGTTTTGAAAATGTCTTACAACTGCATGCAATTTTGATTGATGTTTTTATAATTTTACGGGTCAAGTTGGATGAGAAGATCGAAATGTGCAGCAGCAGACAGAGCAGCAGCCAGAGGTATAACAACCAACGGCAGCAAATAACTGTGTGAGACTTCTTTTGATTCCCATAAACTGGTCAGTGGAGCGGAAAGGCTGAGAGTGAGCCACAGGTGTTCAGGCGTTTAACAATTAAAAATTCAAATTTAATTTTAGCCTAAACGTTTCTAAACAAAGCAATGAAGCCATTCATACACACACACACACACACCATAACCCATACCTCATACCCCCATTGGATGTAGAGAGTTTTTGAGATATATGGGGAGTTTGTGTATATGGAATGAGGGAGGCCCAGCAGGCTGCATGTGCATCCAGAGATTTATGCAGCCAGCAGAATGGAAATGGGCATTGTTGGAATGAGCATTTCATGTTGCACTTTGGTTGGCACAGTTTCTTCGAAAAAAGAAAAGAAAACTTCCGCATTTTGTTGTTCTTATTGTTGTTGTTGTTGTTGTTGTTGTTGTTGTTGATGCTGCTGCATGTTGTATGTTGCTGTTGTTGCTGGCGCCCTTAAGAAAAAGAAAGAGAAAAAACAAAAAACACTGAGAACTCTGGCGCATAAATAACGTGAGAATTATGGTACAAGAGAAGCCAGTTAACAACAACAACAACACCAACAACAAAATAAACATCCACACATAAATATGCATGTAGTGCAATAAAGAAATTGTTAAATGTCCCGCTGCAAACGGTCACAGGATCGTTTCAACTGTGCCACTTTTTTGCTTTTTTTTTTTTTTTTTTTGGCACCCTGTAAACCCAATACCACTAACAAAGTCGGGTCTCTTAGTTTCAAGGAATGTTTAGTCCTTAATGCAAAATATATACATACATTATATTCCACAATTGAAAGAATCTTAAAACTTTTAAACTATGTATATCACATAGGATTTCACTCTTTCACTCAATTTTTGGTTGGAAATTCAAAAAGAAAGAAAATCTTAACTCAATACTTAACACAAAGCAGATGCTGAAAAATATTGTTTTATTTTTTTTTTAATTCATTGAAATAAATACATGTTTAGTAATAAAACAATGATTTTATGTATTTTCTACTTAATATGACAACTATAAAGCCTTGTGAAGAGTTAAGAAATTCATAAATTAAATGGAGAATATTTGATTCTTAATATTTGTATGCATCCATTTCAATATTGGCTAGACAATGTAGGCCAATGGGTGGGTAATGACAGGAGCAGTGGTGGATCGTCGGAGAGGGGCAACGAGGAAAATCTCCTACACCAAAACCGAGATTTTACCTAAGAAACTGTTCAAATTTCCATATCTAAGAACGATTTCCCTCCAAAGTTTCCGAAAGAAACCTCATAGAACTTGTTTTTGTTTTTGGTATAGGTAAATAATATTTGACTATATCCAAGCACACTGTCACACCGTAGAAGATTATTGATTTGGAAAATAGATCTGAACAAACAAAAATGTTGTTTTCTATACCTAACTTTGTGTAAAAGTTATGAATTTGGTTTGGTTAACATTAGGTTCCCTTTCAGGTATTTCTACCATTTTTGATATGAGTTGTTCTTGATATTCATTAATGGATTCATTTTTTCATTCCTTTTTAAAAAAAGAAAGTTTTCAACAAGGCACAAAGATGTTTTTGTCTGACTTGGAGACACTTTTAGTACTTTTACTATTTCATTGCCCTATATAAGTACAGTATGGAAGTATGGAAGGATCCAAGGGCAGGTCGTCTGAAATATCGGACTCTCAAATTACGTTCGTCCGTTTTCGGCTCTATTTTGCCTAAAGCATCCCATTATCGAAAAATTTTTTGAGTGGAAAATATTGATATTTTGATCAAACACCCAACAAAAGTATTTTCTAGATCCTTTTGTACGATCGAAAGCGATATTTATATCCAAGGTGGTTTTTTTCATATTATACTGCGGTATTTAAATTATAATTTTTTTCCACATATATAAATTAAAGTTGGTCCATAAAACACTTCATATTAAAAAATTTACTTATAGAGATTATTTTAAAAGGTTTTTTAGAATTTCGATATCATTGGTAAATGATTCTTTTTTTGTAAAGTTTGGGTATCTTGCTAGTCGATGAATTGTTTGTTTTAACGATATCGTTTTTTATTGCCATGACCAAGACACAAATATTGGCAAGTAACAACAGCAAGCCAAAAAAAAAACCAACGGTTCAGGTCCAAAAACGAAGCGGTAGTCAGACCCAAAGTCAGTCAGTCCGTCAGTCAGTGGCCACGTCACGCGTTTGCAATTGTTTGGCCCGCATTTTGCCAATTACGACACCAACAGCAGGAACAGGAGCAGGAGCAGAAGCAGGAGTAGGAGGTAAAGGAGAAGGCAGCCTGGCATTGTAAGCCAAACTCGGGCAATTTATGGATGCATCTCAGTAGCTATAGCATCTGGATTGCAATGCACTGAAGCTGGTCCGGACTGGACTTGACTCTCTGAGCCCAGTTTGCGTTTTTTGGCAGTCTACACACACACACACACACACATACAAATAAAACCCCTCAAACAGAAAGAAAAAAAAACTGAAATCAAAATCAAAAACCGCTTATTATCAGCGCTCTTTATATTTAACTGCTTGCGGCTCGAAAAAGGTTTCAAAACAAAGAGTGTCGAAGTTTCAGAAGCACTGTTAAGCCCCCACCCTCCCAACAACAACAGTAAAGTGTTTAAAGTTATGCTAATATAATTTCCATTTCGATCATTAAACGAGAACCCATAAGACATATCTAAAAAGGGTCCATAACAATGCCCTAAAAGATAGTGAAGCATTGTTAAGATATCTTTGTATGTACGTGGAAGAAGAAAAGCATTTAGCATTTCGATTGAATAATGTAGATCGACAGCTCTAACTTATCATAATATTTGGTTTTCTATTTCTCATAGTTGTCTAGAAATATGCCTCGTTGTGAAAGCTTTGGTTAAGTTTGGGTTTACTTAAGTGGCTCTCAAACTAAATATTAGAGAAAATTGGAGATCGTTTTGGGATTACTAGGGAAAATTAATACACCTTAGAAGGCAAATCGAATTGAATTACAAAACGTGTATTACATCTCAAGGAAGGAGTTCAGAGATGCAATTGTTAATGCCTGGGATAGGCATACCCGGAAATTGCCCTAGAAACAAATATTAAGCATTTACTTTTGTAGATACATGTATGAATGATAATTTCATGAAATCAAAAAGTTGAAAACGAAATTATATAATTAATTTGAGATAGAACTTTATTTTTAAAAAAATGGACCTATATCAGAGGTATCATCAACTTTATAAAATTTTTTGAAATCTTCTTAAATTCAATCCAATAGATTTGACTTCCGTTCCCAGGCATGGATTTAGGCGGCACCAAAGTTTCGGGGCGTTTAAAAGAGAGGGCCCTTACAAAAAAAGGAACGATGTTGGAAAAGCGTCAATATTTTTTCAAGACACGGTATACAGACACAGACTCTGACTTTTTATGTACATATTCTTAAAAGAATAATGTCTTTAAATGAATCTTTTCGAATAAAGTCCTAAGAGAATCTCAGTCCTGGACTCCCACATGTACCTGACTTATTTCCACATAGTATTACAAGGTCTTATTGACCAGAGGTCTGTAATGAGAAGTGCTATATAAAATAGTTGATCGCCTAAGAGTAATAGTTCAAGAGAGTGCAGCAGTTTAACTTGACCGAATCGATATACAGATCTCGATAATGGCGTAATGGCGACCAAAACGATTGTGTAAAATACCATTCTTAATTCAAAAAACCCTTAGTATATGGTTTTCCAAAGCTAAGTAAAGGTCTAGGAGGAGATAGGGGGGGTTTGGGAAATCGGCACAGAAGGAAGGGCTCTTTAGTTATAATTTCCAAATAATTTTAGCTTTTAAAAGATGCTGTGGCCATTCGGTTCTAAAGTTCTTTAGCAAAGTTTCCAGGTGATAGAACTCGGTGGTTGCTCAAATATCTGCCCATTTGAAGATAGCTTCTAGTAGGTTTAAGCGAAACATTTGATTTTAAACATCTTATGTTCAAGTTGCTAGAATCCTGCTCAAGTAGCACATATATGAATACCGAATTCGGTTGAATGTATTCCCAATATAGGTATGTTCAGATATGAGGGGTGGGAGGGGGAGGGGGCAAGGCGGATACTGGCATGACTTCAGCATTGCATTTCGTTGGCATCATGCCTAGCAAGTTGTCTTTGTCCAGTTGTTGGTGACAATTGTGAAGTGGCTGATGCCTTGGCATTGCATCTGTGTCTGTGTCTGCGTTTGCGCTGGGCACGCCAACCTGTTGTCCAGTTTATTATGACAGTAATTGGCTGGTGGTGTCTGGGTCTGTCTCTGGTCTGGCTTGCCATGGCTTGGCCTGGACTGGACGGGAGGAAAAGTCAATTTCACTTTTGTAGATGAGCTGTTGATTTGTTCAATAGCAAAGGAAAATAAATCCACACAGAGAGACAACTGCTTCATATGTATATATGTATATACTTTTTCGGTCCACAGGCGACACATTTGCGTGCAGCAGCGGACAATCACGATGCCAGTGAAGACAACGGAGGTTTACACGCGACCCACTTGGAAACACGTGAGCACGCCCTGCCAGCCGCCCACACATGCCGGACAGATGTGCACGCGCGTGCAATTGGTCCACGAGCAGGCCTATCGTGATGTGATCAAGCATAAGCCGGCCCAACAGATGACCTACGATTGCTGCACCGGCTGGACGCGGGAGACGCCGCGCGCGGATGCGTGCATGAAACGTGAGTGAGAATGAGTTAGAGCCTTTTTGGTTGACTAATCCCTCCTAATTCCTATCCAATCACAGCTGTCTGTGCCGCACGCTGTCAGAATGGTGGCAATTATACAAATCCCCAGACCTGTGCCTGCTCCTGTCCGGCTGGCTATTCGGGTCGCTATTGTGAATCGGATGTGAACGAGTGTCAGGTGGACAAACCGTGCGATCAGCAATGTGTCAATACACAGGGATCGTACTTTTGTCGCTGTCGACATGGTTTCGTTTTGCAGGCGGATCAACAGAGCTGCCGCAAGGCATCGGCCCATGCCGATGATGCGTTCGAGGCACGCGATCTGGAGAACGATATTGATGACAACGACGTGGAGGTGGCAACGCGTTTGCAGAAAATCGAACGCTCGCTGGCCAATGAGCGAGTGCACACGAATGAGCTGCAAAAGTCTTTACAGGCTACCTACAGTATGGTAGATACCCTAAAAAGTCGACTTAGCACCTTGGTAAGTACTGCAATTTATCCAAAGTAACTCTAAATTTATTAACCCTCCATCTCTCTCTCTCTCTCTCTCGCTGTCTCTCGTTGCAGGAGAAACAAGCCATGGATGTGAACCGCCTACAAACGAATCTCTATAAGACGGAATCACGAACAAATAAACTGGAGGGCATGCTAAATTTACTCCTAAAATGCCGAAATGGACCGAATGCCAATTGCCCCTAGATGCAAAATAAGAATAAAGAAGGAAATAAATATATACACCTTTTTTTCTACGATATACAAGAAAATGTAATATTTAGTTAATTTAAACATCTCTTCATGTTCAACTCGTCCTCAAATCCTGCTCCTGCTTGCAAGCCATTCCCGAACGCGAGTGCCTCTGCGTAGTTGTTTAGTAATAAACTGCCTTCAAAGTTAGACTAGTACTTAAGCAAAAAGTGTCATAAAACTATCGTAACTCATACTCAACTGGACCACAAATATTTCAGATCTAAAGATCTGGGTGTTTAATATATTTTTCTATAAGCCATTAAGCGTGGCTTTTGCTTTGCATGTGTGCAATTGTATTGTATTGTGCATTGATTGTGTATGTGTCCGGTTTATTTTTTTCGACCTTCTTTTTTTTTTTGCATGTAAATGTATATAGAGTGTAATTAATATAAATATTAATATATATACATATATATATAACAAAGAAATTGTATTAAAATATGTTTGATTGATTTTTACTTTGGTAATCGGGCAGTTTGAAATTTTCTTCAATATGCAATATTTTGGCTCCCATATTAGGCTAACAATAACGTATACGCACAGTGTGACAGCTAAACTAGTAACATTCAGAGTATTTATTATAATCATATAATAAATGAAGAAATTTGAATCTCACAATGAATCAAAATTTCGTAGTAACATGCTGAAATTAAAAAAGAATTTGAACTTGAATTCGAATTGTTGTCCCGCCAAACGATTTGCTCATTTTGAGCCAGGCAGCAATTTGAGAGCACGCACAACATAATTTATCGATAGGTGGTGCATGTATACGGAACCAGTTCTTGGAACTGAATTCATTTGGTGAGTGAGCTACATAAAACTAAATGCACTGATTCGCCCCTGAGAGAAACGACAACAATAACAATGCTAAGTTTATCAGTTCTTTAGATCGGGACCAGCATAAATAAGCGAACAAATTTTAATTAAAACCATGTCAGTTCGACGACATTGGAAAAAGTGATCCATTGTTTGCCAATTGTAATATTCCAGAAGTGACGTCATTGCAAGAGAACTGCGCAGTGTAAAAACAACAAAAACTAAACACACACACAAACAAACACAAATATCTCGGCTTGAAAAGTGTTCCGTACGTCTGTCCGTCCCGACTTTTACCATCGGGGAAAGCTGGTGTGGTGCGGAGGAGGTGTGTGATCCCACATCTAGTGGAAAATTGTTAATTTCACTTTTAACCACAACAAGACCAAAGGGCGATATCAGAGCAGATTTGTTGTTTTTAAATTAGTTTAACAATGACTGGGGACGAGAAGCTACCACTTAGGCAGACAGAGGTCTCCATACAGAGATTCCAAGACATGGCCGTGCCCCATCATCTAGGATTGCTGCAAAATCATCGCAGCAACATTGAGAAGAGTCTGGCATTGGGCGACTGGCAGAAGATTAAAAAGGAAGAGCTCAATGCCATGCGGGTGATTAAACAGATTAAGAATCTCTTGGTTGAAATGGAGGCGTTGCGTGAAAAAGTGCGAGACGAGGATCTGGAACGTTTTGACAATCTAATGCGTCCTGGCAAAGAAAAGGCCTTGGCTGGAGTTAAAGAATTCTCAGGTGAGTCCCATTATGATGCCTTAAGTTGGAGCCTTATTATATTTTCATACTCTCTCAATAGAGCTGCAACTGAAATCGCCGAGTTCCACTTTCAGCGATGAGGATCAGGATCAGGATGTGGATATAAGTCAAGTTTCTGCACATCAGAGGACTCTGCCACAGTTGCAAACGAATTTTCAACTAGAGGAGCATCAGCTGGCCCAACGGGAGGCCTGTCTGGCGCAAATGGAAAACCTACAACGTGAGATATATGATCTGCATGGCATGTTCCAGGGTATGAGACAAATCACAGCGGAACAATCGGTGGCTGTCCAGGCCATTGCTGACAATGCCGAGGAGGCCCTGGAGAATGTCCAAGAAGGCGAACGGCAATTGCGCAGTGCTTTAACCTATAAGAAGGCCATGTATCCAGTAGTGGGCGCTCTTCTGGGTACCTGTGTGGGTGGGCCCATTGGTCTTGTTGCTGGTATTAAGGCAGGCGGTTTGGCAGCTGTTGGATGCGGCATTCTCGGTTTTACTGGCGGCTCAGTACTAAAATCGAATCCAAATGTAATGCATGGCAATATTGAGGAGCAGGAGGCCAATCCGAATCAGGAGACTGACGCATCCGGTGAGAAATTAGAGCTCAAAGAGAAACCCGAATGACCCAATAAGTGCACTGCCCTGGCCACAACGCATATTTGGTCAACAAATACACGACGCCTGGAAGCTGCCAGCACGGGTGTTATGTGCAACGTTCGCAGCTATTGTTCCATACAGTAAACCATACTCGAACCACCTCGACTCATACACCACCCCCGATTGTGATTTGACGTGCAATGGATCACTTTTCTCCTTCTGCCCGATCCCTATCTCTCTTATTGTTTAGTTTAAGCGTTAGTTAATTATTGTTTTAGAATTTGTGTCTAGCTCTAAGCCTTCAATATGCAATACACAAACATGTATCGAAATTATGTTAGATTTCCACAATTACAAAGGACTTTTTAAACAAAAACCCGCGCACTTTCAAATTGAATGTTGCCAGACAAAAAAATGAGGTGGTCAGCCAGCTAACAAGTTCTGGCAACGTCACGACCACATGATAGATCTGGCAACCCTGTCATTAGCATATGTCACTTCTGGCATCTTTAGAGCATTTGGCACGTGTTTACATTCGGCGGCGTAGTTTTTCCAACATTAATACCTAGTTTTTTGAGTTTAATTCCCTTAAAATGGGTCGCAATAACCGATCCCGCAAGCGTCGCGATGAAATGAATAAAATCAAAAAGGTACGCTACGAGGCGAAGGAACTGATACGTCTTAAGAAAACTCTGGGACTCATCGATGCTGATGGGAATGAAATTATGAAAGATATCAGCGATGTTGCCGAAGTAAAGACAGCCGAGGAAATCAAGAGAGTAAGTTACTAGTCCCTAACATTGGGTTAAACTAAGAGAGGTATTTGTTCAATTGTAGGAAGCTAAATCAAAAGAGGAACAGGAATTAATCTATGAGCACCAGGAGAGTTTGGAAACAGGCGAAAAGATTGCAGTGACCAATGAGAAGACTGGCGTGGAGCATGTCTTCAATAGCAAGACCCTAAAGGATCAATTTGGCAACTATCCAGCTTGGTTCAAAAAGAAGAAGACAGCCAAACGTCTACGCAAGAAGCAGCATGCCCAGAAAAAGAACTTCAAACAGGCCTGGACCACGGTCAATGTGCCTCTATAGAATGTTTCAGATTTGATTTATCATCTGTTTAGTAAGTAAATTAGCATAGTTTAAGAATGAACTCTACAAGAAGGACTTGTACATGTTGATAATTGATAAGAACTCTGATTTATATATACATACTAAATGTATAATTCATATTAAAGCCTTGAAACGAATTGAATTTGGGACTTTCCTTCTGCTCAACCCCCTTCGAATCCTCTACTGTTGACTAAACAGATAAGCAAAGCTTTAACATTGAAATGCTTTTTATTTATATTTGTTATTTAAAAATTCGTGCCAAATTTTTAGCTAATTACCTAGTACACAAGCGGCACGGAATGTTTACCACATGCATTTTTTTCTTTTTATAATTCACAATTCAATTGGAGGGAGAAAACACATATGTGTACATATATATACGGGGATGTATGTATACAGAATGCATATGAATAAATTTAAACAATATTATAATAATACAGGTGTTACATATTTAGGTGGATAACTTATATACCAATAATACAATATAAAAAGCGCTTTTGATTTGGAGGAGTCTCTCGTACATCCATCCACCATTGTTAACTAGATATACACAAAATAGGAGGAGACCAATGAAATAATTTGGAAATTGTTGTTTTATCGAGATGTCTGCTCTTGAGTTTAGGTGGGTGGTGCGTCTGTCTAGTTATATAGGTAGGATCAAAATTATTTGGTGTAGGTGTAGGTGTGTGTGTGTGTGTGTGCTGATTTAGACCGCAGAAAGGTGCTTAAAAGACACAGTTTGGAAATTCATTTATAAATTCACACAAATAAAGAATTACCAAAAGAAGGATACTTGGAATATAAAGAACAAAACAAAAAGATTCGTTAGATCTTTGACATGCAATCGATCCCAAAAGAAACAAAATTATTGCGGTCTAAATCCGTCTTGCGCGCTATTTTAAAAAATTAATCATCTCGATTATCTTGTTCCGATTGCTATGCATATAGGCCTTGGTATGCCACAGCATGTTGATCAGTTTCTGATCATCCTTTTCATCCATGGCAATGTCTTCGCTAAGTTGAGGATTGAAACGGAAGTAGGGTATACCAATGGTGCTGCACCAGGCGCGAGCTCGATCCACAACGCGGCCATCGGAGCAGGTGGCTTGGTCCACAAGTAGATTACCAATGGTAGATATACCATATGCCAATTTGGCAGTATCCCAAATACTCTCCGGTCGGAAAACATCGATATCCTTCAGTTCAGTCACTGGTATGTGACCAGTGCCTAAAGAAACCACTGCCGATACGGGAATGGCCTCAGCTTCGCGTCCAGCACTGCGCAAGGCCATATTATACTCATGAATTTCAGTCATGGCATCCAATGTAGGATTATTGGCAATTAGACCACCATCCAGAAAGCGGCCAAAGGCTCGGAAATATGAAGGAGCAGCACCAGTGGCACGTGCGGCACGCCACACCAATTGCTCTTGTGGCGGCGGCGGTGGGATGCGACGATTACCTAAGATGAAGATGATGACCATGACGATTATTGGTAAGTCAACATTTGCTAATTGTAAAGTGGGCTACTCACTGATGGAAGTCACTATTCCGAGAATATCGCTGGCACTCGTGTAGTTGCGGAAGAGATGGAGATCCACTGGCTTACGATCTGCCATCACACCGGTGACCATAATCTTTGGATGCTTGATATCTGTCATCACATTAAATTCGCCCAGATTGTCCTTAAGTATGGCTTCGAAATATTCACTATTGTAGGGACGTGAGCCAACAAAGCATTGCTCCTTCATGCGCAAATAGAGACCCATGCATTGGCGCATTGTCTTGCCGCAGCCCAATCCCAAGGCCAAGATGCCACCGGTGCTGGTGCCGGCTATCCAATCGAACATATGTATAATTGGTGTACGCGATAATTTTTCAATTTCGAGAAGCATTTGAACCAGCACAAGGCCACGAATGCCACCGCCATCCAAACAAAGTAGGCGTCCACGGCCATAGGGCTTGTCACCGACCTCAGCGGCAATTGGTGAAGTCGGCGACGGTAATTGCTCCGGGCTGGCTGTGGCCGAGGTGGGTGTAGCTGGGAGAGCACTGGCAAGACTGCTCGATGAGTTCTCCTTCTTAAGCTCGTCGGCATTTACCTTTGTCGTAAACATACCCAACAGGGCATCCATAATGCTTTGGCCCTTCAATTCCTTTTCTGTATCCACCACAACTGGAACTCTACAAGAGAAATATACAATTGTAATATTTAAGAGAGGGAGGGAGAGAAGTTTATTCTTGCTACTTACTGTGGAACTGCTGGTTTTTCCATTAGACCATTGGATGCTGCTCCCAAGAAACCGCTAACCACTTGACGGCTGGTGCTCGCAAGCATATTCTCGATGTGCTCCCGCTGTTCCACTGACTCCGGTGCCTCTGGGGGTATTCCATTGTATGAGCCCTTGGCATTGCAGCCAGGTGGACATTTTGAATTGGAATCCGAGCAACGTTTGGCACCCACCGAATGTAATATATACAAAATCTCATCCTCTTTATTGCCACTCGTATCATTGCCCACCATATGACGAGGCGTCTTGCCATCCTTGTTCTTAAGATTAATATCGCAACCGAATACAACGAGGCATTGGACAATCGGCACTAATTTCTTTTCAATGGCAATATGCAGAGCTGCATTGCCCTCCTTGTCCAGTACATCAATATCGGCATCATGGGCCAATAAGGTGACAACACATTCGAAACGATTTCTGGCCACCATCACATGCAATGCGGTGCGTCCATCGAAATTGGTTGAATTAACATCGCAACCCTCGACAATAAGGGCACGCAATGTCTCCCTCGACGAACACCAATGGAGAGGTGTGCCGCCGTATTTCATGTCCTGGGTATACAATTTACTCGCATTGGTCCGCAAAAATGTGGCCACTGATGTTGGGGCGGAGTTCTTATACAATTTGCTAATATTTTTGGCATTCAGATTGACATCGGCGCCGGCCAAAAGCAATGCCTTGACACAATCAGGCTTATCCGTAACGCATGCCACATGCAATGGGGTATAGCCATCCGAATTGAGATGATTCAGGTTGACAGTACTCTTTTCGGTTAGTAGCTGAAATGGATGAAAGCAAAGGCAGTTAATTAAAGCCTCTGCCGGCCATTATGTATTGACTTAGGCACTCACATTAACAATCTCTTTGGTTGTACTGGCGGCATAATGGAATACCGAATTGCTATTTATATCCAAATGCTCTAATTTGCTAAGCGGCAATAAGACCTTCACCATATCGATGTGACCCTGCTTAATGGCCAACTGAAATGGTGACATCAGTGTAGTGGGATCTGCTGTATCAACGCATTGCAACACTTTGGGATTACTGATGTAATCGACAAGATTAAAGTAGGCAATCAGATGGGTAAGCGTCCACGAGGGATTTTCGGTAAGACAATCACAGACTTTCTGTATTCCATTCACATTATAGAACTAAAAATAATAAAAGAAAAACTTAAATGAAGAAACTTGCCATGAGACTGATCTGAGATTTAACCTTACCTCCTTGACTATGGTCACAAAGACGGGTAGACGCTGCATAAATGCATCGAACTTATCCTCTGCATCCTGTTGCACTGGCGAACGGAACAGGCTAAAGGATGTGGTATTCGCGTCAGAGGTGGGTCGTTGTAAGACAATCTCATAGACGGCTCGTTTGTCAGTGCTATTGAAGGGCGGAGCAAATAATACCATGGCATCATCGCGATGTAAAACTTGAAGAGTGCCAAGAGATTCGCTTTTTATTTCCAAAACTTTATTTGGCGGATGATCGCCGCCCAGCAGGCGCTGAATAACTGTAACAAAATAGGCATTAATTAATATGGGATAAGGTAAATATATATATATATAAACGATACGATTGAAAACTAAAAGTAACATTCTACCCAATCGGAAATGACCTCAGTCTGAGTACATTCGAACTGCTCTTGGGCCAAAGAGCCAGTCGTTTTAAGCATGATTCGCAATAAAATATAATAAAATGTATATACAAGTACAAAGTAACACAAACTGAGTTCATCTTTCCCACTGGATGGCCAACACAAAGAGGATACGGGTTACTAGAGAGACACAGAATATAATGTGATAATGGTTAGCTAATACCATAACCAGACGCGAGCGCTCCAAAGGCCATCCACGCCATGATTCACATACGTATTATTAAAACGGAATTTCTTGATGCTTTAGTTACGGCGGCTTTTACGATGCGGATGCTGTTGCTGCTTATAGTTGAACTTTGTAATCTTGCTTTGTGTGTGTGCCTGTATACGAATCTAAATGCGATGATGATGATGATGAATCTAACATGGGAATATTTGCCAATTGTTAGTTAACAGGCAGCAACGTTGATGTTTCATGATGTTAGATACAAGAGGAGCAGGAAGTGGGTGGTGGTCTAAGGGATGTGGAATGGGGCCAAGAAATCAATAAACACATTCTCGAGCAAACACAAGTGCCGCAAAATTGCGAATGTGTCAGGCGAGAGAGTGAGGCGGCCATGACTCAACAAATTCAACGAGATCAAAACGATTATGTGGCTTATAAACAGGCCATACATCCAATCAGACCACCACACCACTTTCTCCGTTCACTATTATTAACCTTGATTTTACAATTAAAATGTTATATACGAATGTATGTTTTTCCCCTACAATTTTGTTGGACAATTTATGTCGTTTTAAATACGGGTAATCATTCTTTTGATTGATGTGTGTATGTCTATGTCTCTGTTTGTGTATGTGTAATAATTGCCATAAATCGTGTAATATTGTGGCGCCATTAAACCGGTGGCCTTCTGTGAAAGATGATCCAAAGTCTAACCATTGAACATGATGTTATAGTACACCGATCCGCTTAGATTCCTCTCTCACACACTTTTTGGCCAATAATTTTGCACTGGATATTTCGAATTGATTGAATTTTTAGTCCGTTGTGGTTTACAGTTACCACAATAGTAACTTTGATAAACTTGCCAGTGCAGTGGGACCGTTCACTTGACAGTTTGAAAATCTCAAAAACGGGAAAAGCGTTTGGCAGCAAAAAGCTTTTAGCGACAACATCGTGCGAGAGAACGGTCAGCGTGTTTCTGTATCTTTCGTTGTGTGTGTGTATACCTTCAGGTTAATGACGTAGATTTTACCTGAAGAATTCAAAGGAAACTAAATTTTTCGGATCAGGTATGTTTAGACTCTCTCTTTGCTGAAATGTACAAAATTTGCAAGTTGCGAGGGAAAGCTCTTGCGATCTGGAATTCTGCAGCACACGTGAAGAGCGTTTTTAACTTGAGTTCTTTTTTTTCTTTTTGTTTTTTGTGAAGTTTCGTTTTTTTTCTGGTGAAATTGAATTTTGTGTATTTTGTTATTTCTTTTTGTTTTTTATGTGAATTTATTACAAATAAATAAATAGTTGATTAATTATTTTCTACGCTATGAAAGCAACTAATATTTTTTTTTCTTTTTTTTCACGTGAAGAATCAGGTGTTTTAATAAGAAGAAGAACAACGCCGATCCAGGCAGACACACAGACACACCACCCAGGCACACACAATGGCCGCGGCACAGGTGGCTTATGTGACAATAGTTCGACTTACGATATGTTCAGACAATCATATGAGCCAGTCATGTCTAATTGAGATAAACAAGAGCATTAGTGAGCTACGCCGATATCTATCCTGTGTGGTTTGCTGTCGGCTGCTCACTGATCCTTATGAGCCGAAAGGACCTCAATGTGGCCATTATGTGTGCCGTTTATGCGTTCGTGGAGACAAACGTCTAGTTCCGGAATGCCCGATATGCCGCAACTGTTCCGGCTTCACGAACTATGAGGAGAATCGTGTTGTAACATTGCTTCTGCTATGCTACAAGTCGATATGTATCTACATGATGTTGGATAAAATATTTCCCAAACTAGAGGGTTATATGACAGTTCCCCATACGGATTCGGATATTCCGGCCGCGATATTGCCAACGATGACCATTCATGATGTTATTAATGAGGGCTCTAAATATGATGACATAATGTATACATTCCTATACGAATCAGATATGCCATTCTTTCGCGATAAGACAGGCAAAGAATTGCAATCACCTTTGCGAGAGATATCAGCATCGGTCACAGCCAGAAATATGGGCAGAATATCCTTACCATTAATGCCCCCAATTGAATATTTACCGCCGGAGCAACAGGTCGCCTATAACAGAGCCATTCGTATTGTAGCGTCTACCGCTGAGTACGTAAGACGGCAACGCTTTGAAAATCTGTACAGCAATTGCAAAGGCTTCGCATCTATACCTGGAGCAAACTTCTTCCAGCTATTTTCAGCCAGAGATCCTGGCCAGTGGGCTCAGGCTGTCATAAAACAGCAGCAAACAGCTGACATGTTAAAAGTTCGGGATCAGGCTATGATTGAACCGAATGAAACATCGTTGGATTCTTCAATAAACCAAGAACCTAATGCCAAAATGGAAAACCACGAGCCGATGCAGGTTTCCGGTCAAGTAGAAAAAGTTGATACAATAGTGGATGCACAGATAGAGATGAAGAGTCAGACAACAAATGTCAATGCTGAGGATTTATTGGGCTCTAGCCAAACTAAAAAGTCAGTTGTAACTGTGAAGGCAATGGTTCCTAACCAAAAGTGTAAATCCAATGACTCTTTAATTGCTCAGGAGAATAACAAAAATCAGAAAGCAAATCCAGTCAAGCAAACAGAGACAGTTGTCCAGGCTCCTCCCAGCCGTAAGAGAAAATCCAATGAAACCGTAGTTTCAGTGAAAGATAAAAGAAATTCTACTGATATTCCTTTGCGTAGTCAAAAACCTATTATTGTGTCATATATTCAGGTAAAACCCCCAGATAAACCTGTCGACGATGTTTCTAAGCCAACCGTCAGCAATCAGAAACAGCGTAAAGTTTGCGGATGCGGCCAGAAAGTCGGCCAAAAGAAACGTAATGTATGCCGCAGCAATCGTTGTTATTGCTATAGTAATGGCTATAGCTGTTCCGATTGCAATTGCCAGGGTTGTAAGAATCCCCTTAAGTCAGACATCAACCCAGATGAGAAGAAGGAGGAAAACCTACCCATGGATGGTAATTTAGGCGCAGAAAAGCCGTCACCAAAAATAACTCCCACTGTGGATTCTAAGTCATCCTTTGAAAGCATAATTCTGGTGGCCATCAGTAATCCCGAAGAGTCGGAACATCCTCTTGTACTTGTTGAAAACGAAAATAAGGAAATGCAATGTTTCAACGTTTTCAAGAACAATGTTGCCATTGATCCCATCGAGGTTGGTTTCCATCGCGTACAATTGCACACCAACGATCCCAAATATAAAGCCATACCCAAATATGCATATATGGCATTTCCACCACAAAATACCATTGACGAGTCGTCGTTGTTGTCACCTTTGAGTCCACTCTTGGAGTCATCACACCCTGTGATCCAAAATTAAGAATTTACAAAATTTTACAAAAAACAATTAAAAACTGCGGCCGGCCAGAGTTTTTTTTTTTTGTATTTTTAGTTTTAAATAGAAAATATTACTTTTGTTTTATGATATTCTTCGAGCTTAACAATTGATGTTTCAAACTTAAACAGAAATAAGTATATAGTCGTCTATTTATATTTATAAACATATATAATATACCTTGATGTATACGTATAGTTGTCAAAGATATCAGACCTAAAAAATTATCGCCATTTCCTTATATATAATGAGGCTCAATGAATGAGTTCTATACTAAGTTTAAATGCGATTAATGTAAACCAAAAAAATTGAAAATTAATGTTTGTTTTTCCTAGAAGCAAATTTTCTCATAGATTAAGAAATTTGATTTGACATGAATAATCTGTTATGTTTTTCGTTTTTATTTTTTGGCACGTGATATATGTACATTTAAAAAACCCATAACTAACTATGATCACTGTGAAAAAAGAGGCTTAAAAAGTATAGTATATGTATATATTCTATTAAATGTGATTGAAGAATATTTTTGGTCCAGAATTTAAAGAGACGATTTTTAGTCCATTTACATACAAGTGCATTAGATGCCAGTTTCGGATATATATACCTATTAAATGTACTTGCATTAGATCCCAAAATTGTTAGAAATATATGTATTATCTATGTATGTATGTTGTTTTGGGTAAAAAAATTGTATGCACATCCATTAAAGCCGAATATCACCTATTTGACAGGATGTGTAGGCATATAAAATAAACCAAAAAAATAACCCATTTAACGTTTGTTTAATTCTTTTACAAGCTTTTGGAAAGACTCATTGTATAATAAAGTCTCAAATGAGAAAGAGATAGTCACAGAGCAATCTTTTGTCTCTTTCTATATCGCCATATAACGAAACTGAGTGAAAAAGCATAAACGGCATCAACAAGAGGCAGACAGAGCATAATTGTGGTTGGCAAATGTAATGGGTGACCTGCTAATGCAACAGAAGTCACTGCAACAATTTTGATATCACATTTAAGAACTAATATTCCTTTGAAATCAGATTTTTAGTGTATATGTATGTATATCAAATTTGCAGTCGCAGTGACTGTTACTGGTTTCGGCTGAAAATAGTATTTTAAAATTTTTAGTATTTTATTGGTTTAGTCTGATATAAGAGCGCGAGCATTTTGAAGATTGCAGTGGGCGGTCACACTAAAACAGGCCAGTCGAGAAAACTTAACTTGGATTTTATTTGGACTATTTGTTTTTTAAATTTTTGTCGAGGCGTATAGTATAAGATAAGATCGAAATTGAAATATCGTGTATTTTGAACTAAATTAAAAGTACCGTGAAATTAAATTAAAAGTTTAAAAATTGCAATTGCACTCAAGCGAAATATATACAAGTAAGTTGTCGTACCAAAAATGACAGCAGCAGTAACAGAAGCAAAACAAAAGTCTTACCAAAGGCAGAAGGGCGTTGTTAATGCCTCACATGCGACTGCAATAGTGTGGTGCCTATTTTGGGTGTAGTGTGGGTGGGGGAGGGACAGGTGGGCTTGAGCGTTTGCCTAGGGATGCACACGGTGGGTGGCCAGCTACGCACCATGAGGTAGTATGGGTGCCGCTGCCCAGTGGGTGGCAGCAACCCGCCACCACCCCCCCCAACCCAGATTCAAGGGCAATGTGGTGGTGATGATGGTGTTGGTGTTGGTGATGGTGATGGTGATGGTAATGGCGCTGGCGGCGGTGGCGTAAGTGTTGCTGCGACCTGTGCCATTCTAATCTAAGTAAATTTCACGATTTGATTGCCTGTTTTTGTTACTGCTGCAGTGATTCACCATTTGACCGACCTGTTCCAATTCCCGTTCCCGCTGTATTGACGTAATTGTTCAAGTATTTTATACACACATATATACATACATTGTGCTCTCGCAGCTGACGTCGCCGTGAAGCTAGTGATCAGCCGAGAGTCAGCAACAATAAGCAGCGATGCAGAACAATCCCAGCCCACAGTTGCCGTGCAAGGGCATTTTAAAGACTTCGCGCAGCTTTGACAAGTCTGGGGCCAGGTAAGCCATTGAATCACATTCACTTTCACCCTCTGTGAATTCACTTATCCTTCCATAAATGACAATATTTGTCTGGGTCATTGCAGTTTTCGTAAAAGTGCCAAGTTTGATGAGCTGAACGTTCTGCAGACATTTCATCCGGCCGACAAGGACTATGGACATATGAAAATCGATGAGCCCAAGACGCCCTACAATTACACGGAAGCCTACGACGATACTCGAGACGAATTGGATACAGAGTTGCTAGTAGAAAAGTAAGGAAGAGTTTTCTTTTTGTTTTCAACTAAAATCTGGGGAATGCACGTTTTAATCGAAATTGAACTGCATATTGCATAAGCAAAGGTGGTCAATCCATAGCCAATCTCTATGCAACATCGAAATTAGCAACTGTTAGAATCTATACAGGGATCTTGCATTATCTCTCCTGTGTTAATAACACTTTTGAAAAGACCCTTGGCAAATTGTTAATTCGTATAAGAGTTAGTAGAAATTAGAATTTGATTTTTACAAGAGTTCTCTTTCGCTTATACCAATGTCTGAACAACAATTGTTATGCTAAATATGTTGCTAGTTAATAATTGCTTTTTGAATTGATTGACCTCAACATTCTGAGGATTATTCAGTGCAGGGTTTTTCAATAGTATTACATAATCTCAAATTTCACAGATTACGATTGGCCGCTAACACACAGTCTTCCCAGAGCATTGGTGACGAAGATTCTTCCGGCGATGAGGAGCCCTTAAGCGAAGAGGAGCGACGTAAGAAACATATATTTTGGTTGTTTATTGTGATAATTAACTTATGGTATTTGGTTACAGAACGACGTCGTGAATTTGAGAGACGTCGCAAGGCCCATTATCGAGAGTTTGAGGCGGTTAAGCTGGCACGAAAGCTGATACAGGAGGAGGATGATGATGATAATGATGACGACGATGGCGCACCAGGCACCTCGGACAGTAGGCCTTCCACCTCCAGTCGATTTGCTGCAATTAGTAGCAGTAAACAGCCAACGCAAAAGTCATCCAGCCCAAAAGCAACAGCATCCCCGTCTACCAATATAACTAGTAATATGGATTTGGAAACATCTAACAACTAGAAGCAATCTATCCAGCGATCGTATATCTATATATATATGTGTATATAGCAATATGAATATATATATACATATGTATGTATATATATGCATTTCTATATATATATATATATATTTATAAATATATATAAATATATGTATATCATTAGTAGGAACAAGAGCACTCGTGATTCATTGAATTTACACACCACCACCAAAAAAAAAAAGAAGAAAAAATGGAAGAGTTAATAAGAAACCATCGCAGAATGTTCGTTCAAAACCGATCAATTGAAATATTATAGTTACATGGCTAGTCATATAAATATATACACTTAGAGATCCCACTCTCTATTTGTACATATAAATATGAATACAGAGAAGCAAAAACATCAATTGCATGCATAATAGCCAGAGTAGCATATTGTTCCAATTGTAGTTTAAATTGCGTTTAAAATTTCTAGTATACTCTATTGAATTTTAGTCCAACTTGAACACTGTAAACTCCATTTGCATTTAATTTGTCCACAGTAAGAAAGCGAAATTTAATTTCAAATACTATGCAAACACATACACAAACACACACACACACACATACACATACACATACACAAAAAGTGCCACAAAAGAATGGATGGAAAGGCCTGGGGAAGACAACATATTAAACTTGATTTGGCCTTACTTTTAGTTATTTATTATAACAAAATACTATTATGATTATGTTTAAGTTTTAGAATTCAAATATTTGAATTATTGATAAACGAAATATCCCTCCCCACCACTATTTCCTACCCCTCCCCCTCTCCAGTTTCCACCCCACCCTGTGTAAAAAGCTAAAAAAAAAAAAAATTTACCGCCAGAGCTAACAAATAACAAATAAATACGAAATAAAACTCTGAAGTCGCTCTTCTCGTCGCGAGTATTCAAAAACTTGCCATTTATTTTAGTTTTAGTTTTCATTAATCCTTTTTGGTTTTTGTTTTTGTTGGTTTTATCATTATCAGTTATACATTATAATGTAATAGTGTGTTTTTTTTTTTGTTTTGTTTGTTTATTTGTGACATAGCTGGTCATTTAGGTATACATATTTAATTAAATTAATTATGTGCTTTTGCTTTCAAGTCTGAGAGAGTAAGTAAGTAGTAGTTATCGTTTTTTGCCATCGCCCACTGAGCCGAATAATTCCCCATTCAAAGATGGGCACAAAATCCGCCAACTGCACGTAAAAAAAGAATTCAAAACAGATAAAGGCATCCTCAATATTATTATCTGTCGGCAGGAGGCTGACTACTATGCCTAATCTTTGGATGAGGATTGGATTGATGTATATTTATCATAGTTCAGCTGATTTTCGTTATCATTTTTTAATGGGACAGTTTTCAAGTTTTGGCACTTAACTCACATGACAACTTTTTGCCGTAATTTGCACAACGCGTTGATTGACGATTGGTTTTTTTTTTCATTTTGTTTTGTTTTGCTGATTAACAATAATTTATATACATATATATATATACAATCAGAAATATATATATGTGTAATAGAGATAAAGAGATATATAAGCAAAAAGCATGCAAACTCAAACAATAAACAAACAGTTGACGTTGCCAGGCAGCATCTAAAGATCCTTTTAAAAAGGATATCAATGAATGGGCTATCGTACTAGATCGGTGTCGCCTATATGTATAGAAATATAAGGACCTACAATATACAGTTTGAATTCACCGCTTCTGGATGCGATTGCCTAGCAAACGTTTGGCAAAATATTAATAGAAATATATATATAGAGATATATATTAGTAAAAGTGCGTAAAATATTCTAGAACATGTTGTTTTCTTTTTTTTTTTGTGGGGTCACATCGTATCCATTTTTTTTTTCATTCATTTGCTAATATTTTCGTGGCTAGTCAACAAATAACAATCAATCTTAAGTTTCTAAAATGTAGTTTTATATATATATATATATATATACTCATACTATGTGCATATGCTCCAATATATATGCATATAGTATGAGTTTACATTTTGATTATAATTAAGAGCGTGACATATAGAAAATTAATAAAACCATTTCATTTAATTTCTTTTTTTTTTTTTGAGGTATTTTTACTTACTAAGTCCATGTCTTGCCGTTGGATTTAATTAATAGACGTATATATGTATATCTATTCCTTTTCTATATCCATTCAATGATTTGGGGCGACAAGACATGGGTTCTATGTGCTCCTCGTTTGATTGCATTTTTTGTGATTAAAAGCTAATGACCTAATATGGCCCGATATTCGTTTTCGTTTTTGATTTCAATAGTAGTTATACATTGAATAGATTTCGTTAGTAAATTAGTTTTTAAACAATATACGATATATAAGTATAATATATTGTATGTATATATATATATATAGTGTGTGTAGTTTCATTCGTTAGTTGTCGTTTTAGTATACATATCCATGATCGTTTTAAGTGTTTTGTTTTTATGAAGTGGGTTCCATTGAATTTTTGTTTTTTTTGTGGTATTATTTTTTTTTCCTTTTCTCATTGTTCATTTATGGAATCCGTTTGATTTGGCTTTCGGATCCATTATGCCGCCAACTTAAGCGAACATATGTTGAGTACCTGGTGGTACTTTGTAGCTAGGATAAGCATTGTTCAGTTGGTGTTGGGCAAAGAAATTTGTATAGTCCTGTCAATAGATGACGATATAAAAATTGTGTCAAGTATTTGAATGCAATAATAGAAAGTCGGGTTGAAAGAAGTAAAATGTAGCCAAAAGTGTGCAATAAGCAGTTTGACAAGGTCATTCGATGAAATGTATTTTCAAATGCTTTCCAATTCTGAAACATGGATCATTTTTGTTGAATTCTTCGACTGCCTATTACATACTTTAGGGGGCAAATTCTCTTTAGATCCACTAGTCATTTTATTTCCTTCATTTGTTTGAGTTTTACCAAGTTCTTACTCACCCGATTGATTCTTCTGGGACGGCAAACGGGGCCCAACGCCAATTGGCGTCGTTCCTCATTTTCACGAGCAGCAGCCTCCTTGTACTCTGGTGGTGGCCATTTCAAATCTCCGCGCAATTTGCTGCCTCCTAGAAGTTACATAAGCAGCTGGTTAATGAATATTCCTTATGTGAATGTGGATTTCTAGACCTACCCTGATAGCTGACGGCGGCTGGCTGCGAAGTGTAAACTGGCGCAGGCTGCTGCGAGACAGGCGCCTCCTTGCGTAGGGTGATAATGCCAGGACTGGCGCCACGATAGCTATCCTGTCCGGCATAGGGAACAGATTGCTGCTGCTGCAAATCGGTTTGATCCTGCGAGTAAGGTTGATGCTGGGGCTGCGAATAAGAATTGTATTGGGGTTGAGCATAGTTTGAGCCACCATTTTGTTGTGGATATTGCTGTGGTGGTGCTTGTTGTTGCTGCTGATAGGGCGACGCTTGATATGCAGGTTGCTGATGCGCCCATTGAGGAACCGATTGTTGAGCAGGCGCCTGATAGGGTGCCTGATATTGCTGCTGTGGCGGCTGTTGCTGCCACTGTGGAACCGGAGCAGCATGTTGTTGCTGCTGCTGCTGCTGTGGTTGTTGTTGATAATTGTTGTATGATGGTGCACCATATTGTTGTTGTTGTGGTGGCTGCTGTTGTGGTGGTTGTTGTTGTTGTTGATGTTGAGGTGGCTTTTGGTGCAAACATGCATGAGGTCACAGAAATTTATGGATGTTGATTTATGGTTTGGTTGTTTTTTGGAGAGGAAGGTGCAAAACAATATACACACACACATACACACGGATAGTGCAAAGAGATTTAGATCGAGGAATAATAAATTTATATATATATATATAGAGGGAGAGAAAGATAGAGAGAGAGAGAGAGAAGACAAGTTAAAGACTAGACTTTTGGATTGGATTTAGTGTGGCAAGGCATTTCAAATGTTACTCTACCGTTAGAGGAAAGCATGGCGCAGTTTACAGCTGAAATTCGCATAGAAATAAGCAGAGCAGAGAAGAATAAGCTTTGGTTAATGTTAATATTAATAGCCGCCATTAGTAAGGCTCAAGAGACATGCGAAACGTATACGATAACAAGGATAAAAGTACATAGATTGATCCCACTCGTTGTTTGTGTGTAAATATGTTTATACATAGTGGCAATATAATATGTACAATTTGATTCGATTGAGTTTCGATAATAGATCAATCGATTTTTCAATCATTATGAAAAAGTTGCTTGCGTTAAAAGAGGCCCGAGATTGATCAAAGGAACAAAGTAAACTAAAGTTTTAACAGACATTGACTATAATTTTCAACAGCCAATAGTTGCATATAGCCATACAACTTGAGGTTGTCCAAAAGTCGTAAAAGTTACTTCAAATTAAAAAAGAGAGCTTGAAAAGAAGATGGTGTAGACTATGGTTAAAAAGGTGAGGAAAATTGAGGCAATTCACTCCGCTTCTTGGCCAACTTTTTTTAAGGAGACTCATTCAATAAATCTAGACAAGAATTATGTATATTCTTTAGAAAACTGTTTGGCCAGTTTATTTAAAAAAGATCAACTTTATACGAAGTTTTCTTTGTCTTTTATGAGTAAAGTCTGTTAAATTTCATATTCTTTATCAGAACTACATTAACATTGTTTTCAAATCTAACTGGAGACGAATGTAGACTTTTTTTTGAAAGTGTAGGATCAAGTTATCAAGATTTACGACTTTAAAAGTTCAGTAATTTTCTATTGAGGCATTTTGATACTAATACTAATATTTCGGAAAGTGGCCTTAGGGAGTGCCCCCTTGGATCTGTCCGTAAATGTTAAAATGGTGTTTCAAGTAAAAAGTTGTATTGGAGAATATTTTGTACATTTTTTCACCATGTATAAACTGTGAGTTGTAGAAATAATTGGAAAATGTGTAGTGTTTAGTATTTAAAGGAAAGGACTCCAGATCATTTGTGTTGGATAGAAGATAGCACAGAGAGCAACTGCAGCTGCAAATTCTAGCCAGGCTTTGATATGTCATCCATATTGACTGTCAGAAAAACAGACGATACCTGCTGTAGATATGGTTGATATGGTTGCTGCTGCTGCTGCTGTTGTTGTTGGAATGGCGGATATGTTGTTGCTCCAGGAGATGCACCGCCAGCAGTGAATTCGTTTTGAGTTTTTGGCAATGGAGCACCAATATGCTTCCAGCCACCGCCTGCATTGTCTACAGCATAGATTGGTTCATGTGTTCCTTGTGGTTGGTATTGTTGTTGCGGCTGCTGTTGCTGCTGCTGATGCTGCTGATGATATTGCTGCTGGTGCTGGGGCTGCTGTTGTTGCTGTTGCGTATATGTGTGGGGAACATTGGAAGGCTCCCTCGAAGGTTGCCTATTGAACTGGGCCTGTGTATATTGTATGGGTTGTTCATTTGGATAACTAGCTTGGACTTGATTTTGACTGGGTACTGATGGGGTGTGCTGGGTGTAACCATTTTGTTGGTCTAGGCTAGGTTGATTTGTTGCTGTTGTTGTTGTTGGTGGTGGTGGTTGAGTTCGTGGCTGAACGTTGTTATAAATGGGACCCTGTAAGTTGTCAGTGTGGTTATGTGTTTATGGCTGGGTGTATATGTACATATGTATTTATGTATGTATGTATGTAAGTTGTAAGTTGTCTCTGTGTGTGGGTGTGTGTGATTTTTTTTTACCACTTGAAATACGAGTAGATATACTAAACATCTGACATATATATCCATATATATATGTACATTACAAAAACAATTATATATTTACACACATTTGATATATACAAAAATCTTGTGACTAAACAAATATATACAAATAATTCGAACTTAATTTAGAACACAAATTACCTGAACTGATGGTGGAGCAGTTGCTGCTGGGGCAACTGGAACTGCAGCTGCAGCCTGTTGCTGGGGATAATAACCACCGCTGCCTGGAGCTGGGCTTTGAGACTGCGGCTGGGGCGTAAATTCACGAATAATACGCTCCTCCGAGGCTGGCGGCCAAGCAACACGCTTGTAACCTGGTCAAGAGAGAAAGAAGACACACACAAAACACACATACAGATGTATGTAGATTAGTATTTGTCGCAATTAAATGCAATTCACTCAAACGAGCAGCTGTTCAGCAGAGATATAGAAAAAACAAAAAAGAAAACAAAAACTATACACGAAAACATTCAACAAAATGCGGCCAACAACACGCGCCCAGACGTGGGCGTATCTGGCCTTGTGGCACTGTGCAATAGACTCAAATTGGGATTCATTCTTCTCTAAATGCAAGACAAAATAATTTGAAAATGATTTAAGCCAATTAAATTTTTCATTTTAGCCACCTCATGGTGTAGATAGATGCATAGAGAGATAGATAGATGGTTAGTGGGTGGATGGATGGGTAGGTGGGTGGGTAGGTGGTTAGGTTGTTGGATTGGATTGGTCGGGCTTTAAAAGAGTGTGTGATATATTTCGATCATACGCTGCCTGTCATTGCTGCTAAATTTAGACAATGTGAAAAAAAAAATAACAAAAACAAATAGAGAATTTTTCACATTTTCAATGACATTACTCATACGATTGAAATACAACAACTCCCTGCCCACTGACCCCTGTCCCTGCCTCCTCCCATCATCGATTTCAAATTGGCAACTTTGTTTTCTTCCATGTTGCAAGCAACATGTTGCTACAACAACTACAACGAGTTTGAGTTTTGATTTCTTTTTGTTTCGTATTTTTTGTGTGTTTTTTTTTTCTTGTCTTTTTATTCTGTATGTTTACCCTCTAGATTTTTATAGTTTGCGTTAATGATCTTCCACTGGGCGCCCATGATGATTGCCAAACCAAACTATATGCAAATATATATGCTTTATATATATCTAATGTATTTAGCTTTATGATAGGAGCCAAAAAGCGACAAAAATATAACAAATTTTTTTCTTGCTTTAGATATATGTAGATATTAAAAAAATATCAGGATATATAGGTAGGTAAGTATCTCTGTGTATATAGTTTGGCTGTGCGAATATTTTCTCTTCTTCTTCTAGTTGTTGTTGTTGTTGTTGGTGCTTTCTCACAAACACTAGTTATATAATCAGCGCAGTGTAGATCAATTAATTGATTCGATTGATTTTTTGATGAACTTGAATTTTTTTTTATTTTCGGCTTTCGGGAACCACACAAAATTAATCGTTGCAAATTCGAAACAAGAAAAAAATAATTAATTCATATATATATATTTGCAAAATCAACAAAATATATATATGTATATATAATTTCTTTTAATTGGTGTTGGCAAATAAGTCGGACGCGCGTTTCGTTTTAGGCGTTTTTATTAAATTTAATTCGAATCGATATTTAAAAAACTAAATAAATGAAAATACGTTGCTAAAAAAACTAAGAATTTGATCTATTTTCTATTTCGTTCGCGTTGGCCGCGCGATATGTTTGCCTTCGATGTATGCTACTAAGTGATGAGCCAGAGAAATGCAAAGGAAATTATTGTTGGCCAACAGCGGCGAAATGGTCAATTCAACGAATATATGTGAGCACATACACTCACTCGCTCATTTGCCACCCCAACCCCCCCATTTGCCGCCCCTCCCTTTGCACTCACACTCAGACCCCAAACCCCCGCAATCCATCTATATAGATTCAGTGATACACTCACTCATTCGCCTACAATATTTGCAAAAAGAACACACACACACACACACTCACACTTGTGAAAAGTTATTGGTGTTGTTGTTGGGTGGTGATGGTGGTGAGGTGGCTAACGTAAAGTCTGAAGAAGGCCACAGAAGCTGACCACCTCCCCCCCACCCATGCTAAATACGTGAAATTAAATTGCTGCTAATGATGCCTATGAGCCAAGGCAGAGACGATAGCAATTGCTATCCATACATACATAAGTATGTATATCTATCTATCTATGTGGCCTATCTGGCCTATATGCTCTTTTGGCTGTCCGTGGCATTGTTTACACCTTCGATTTTTGATTTGTGAGTACCTTGAAAAAAGCAAAAGAACAAAATGTATCTTTGGCATATTATTCGGTCTGCTAAACTATTGTATATTTTGTATTAGGCCTCGCAATACGAGAAGAGTTCATACATACATACATAATAATAATGAATAAGCATTCACTACCCTTCCTAGTCATACATATATGTATGTATATATCGAGTACGAATATGAATATTGCGATTATTATTCGTATTGTTATTGTTATTAGCACTATGCTAAACCACTACAAATTAAGTGGGCGAGCTGTTTCCCATCCATCTTGTCGCCAAATCGCATATATCTAGTATTAATATATATATCCTATACAGACACACACACACATACATATATCCATACATATATCTTTTGCTTGTTTAATGACTCAAATGGCCTGGGATGACTACAAAGTTTGCTAAATTTAAATGACTGTCGCCTGTTAGAGCCAACTAAAACAAATCTGTTTTTAAACGTATTCTCACAGGTGTACGACAAAAGTTTGGCTCATTAAAATTATTAGGAAAAACTTGTAAAATATTTGCAAAAAAAATAAAATAAAAATAAAATAAAAATCTTTACATATAAAACTAAACTGCATAAAGTGTCTGCCAACCATTTAGTATATATTTGTACAATATATATACCTATGTATACATATGTACATATGTATATACTTATATATATTGGGTTCAAATCGTCAATTCGATGCGTTAACGCTTGTTAAGCACTTTGAAACAAATGCAATCTGATGGCAAAAACAAAACGTCAAAAGAACATCAGAAATGCTAACATATTAACTCAATGTAAATGATTTTTTTTCTAATAAATGGCAACAAATTGTAAAAGTATTCATGCTAAATCTCTAATCTTAATAACGATTTATAATTTTGTAATATATGTATGGTTCTTTGTCTAATTTAAAGTAGATACATTCGACTAGAAACAACTATATTATATAACTTGCCAAAACAAAAGGAGTCATTCTTTAAGGAACTTTGAAAGAAAGTGTATGTAAATTCGTAAAAGGATGTCCCGACATATAAATGTAGGGAAAGAAAATTGTGAAAAGGGGGAAAAATAAATTTAGGAATAGAAAAATGGATAATAAATTCATATATACATATATATGGATGAAATTCGAATACAAGTTTCTCAACTTTTGTTAACAATGTTTAGCTACTTGGCTTCGATTGAGCTTTTTTCGTTTCTCTTTTATTGTTAAAGTTTGAAAACGATACGGAATAAGTTTCATGAGGAATTCTAGTATTGCAGAGTAGATATTCAAACGGATTGAAAAGAGATTGAGAAGAAGTTGCAAAGAATATTGAGGAAAAATTGTGTCTATTGCAAAAAGAAACTGGCTTTCTTAAGGTGCAAATCAGATTTTCGCTAAATATAGCTCAAGACAGAGGCCACGGTCTTTATTAAAATTTGATTAAAGCCAGGAATGATAAGGAACAATAATCCGAATTTCCCTTAATATTTGATAGTTATTGAAAGAATATACCAGAATACATATTTAACCTTAAATTGCAAATCGAAATTGCTTAAAGATCATTTACACAAACTTGATAAATATTGAACTTAAAGTTACTGTTGATACTGCTCTGATTATCTTCCCACAGAGACATTGACAAAAAGGACATCACACAGATACACACACACACATACACACGCACGCACGCACCTTCAATGGCAATATAAGGACGCGGTGATACATTATCGAATGAACGATTAAAGTTAAACTCTCGTGTAGATTGCTGCAGTTCCTCATTGGTAGAAGCTAAAGATTTAAATTGATGTTGCCGCTCCACTTCAACCTCTGATTCCACTTCCACCTCCTCCTCCTCTTGCTCTTTGGCCATGCAACTTTGCTTTAGGCTCGGAAATATGAATGGCGATGGCTGGTTAGTAAGTGATCGTGGCGTGATTGGCCCTGCCAACATTGAGGATGACGCCGACATACTTTGCTGCAGGGGCTCGGTGGCTGTATGGACCAGAAGACCTATATTCTGTCCCTCCAATTGTGGTATATGTGTGAATTTGGCTTCAAGCTTTTCTGCTGGCGCAGTGGGAGATTTTGAACGGTGGACAGGATTCAAACCGAACGGCGAACTGGCACGTTGTGGAGCTTCAATAAGTGGAGCCGGATATTTGCGTGATGGCAATGGACTTGGCGAACGACTACGTTGCCATTGAATGGCATCATTGGATAATGCGAGATTGTCTATTGACGGTTCAATTGGTGTCGTTATAATCTCGACAAAACTACGCTGACGTTGCATCTTCTCCCGCTTTTGGTCAGCTGGTGGTGGAGTCGATGGCGCTTTTTGAGCTGTTGGAGTTTGTGTTTCTGTTTTCGGAGCAACCGTTTGTGTCTCCTCCCATGATATTTGTCGTGATATATAAGGACTACGTATCTCATAGGTGGCCTTGTAGTTCTCTAGCGATTCGTTACGTAAATTGGCGATGCGCCATTGATCGGCCTTGCTTAGCTTCGACCAATTGGGTGAGTTTCGTAGCTCTCCACAAATCGAACAGCAAGTGTGTGGCTCATGGGAGCAGGATTCGGATTCAGATTCGCCTTCGGCTTCGCCGGCAGCTTCGTGTTTGTGTTCGCCTTCGGATTGTGGTTCCTGTTTCTCGGGCATCTCCTCTGTGTCGAGGCGAGGTGTCAATGTGCTCTTGCCTGTGGACAATTGCTCGTAGTTTGCAATTACATCGGACACATGTCTGTATTCCACATCTATTGGGGCATTCTTGTTATCCTCATCCAATTCTTCTTCAATAACTACGTGCTGTGCCTCATCGGCAGCTGGCGTCGTCTTGTGCTCTACGTGCAATACCGAAGCATCGTCCAATGCCACGGCAATACGATGCAGATCCTCCAGGGCTCGTTCCACAATTGGCACGTTTTCGGCCACAGAGACCTGTTCACTTACCATGTCCGATATATTCGTCTGTTCTTGTTTACAGACTCCGCCAGTTAGGCCACCTGCTCGGCAATAAATTTGTCGTAGTATTGCCTGAAGGGGACTTTCCACAGCCAAAATGGGTGACTGTCGTGAGGCGAACATGTCCCATAATTCGTTATTTGCTTTGGTCAAAGGTTTCGGAGTTTCTGTTGCTGCTGCTGCTGCTGCTGTTGATTGAGGTGGGGTTGGAGGTGGCGGTGGAGGTGGAGGTGCTCCGGCTGCTGCTGCGACTGATGGCGGTGTTGGTGTGCTTGTGGGTGTACTCTGAACACTTCGCTGCAATGCATTCTTGGCATTCTCCATATAAGCATCAATCTGACGCAGATGCTCGGCTATGGATTGCTGTATATGTGCATATTTTGCCTCAAGTTGGGCAATCTCCACATGAGCCTCATGCTGTTTCTCCTTAGCCGTTTCCGTTTCACATTTAGATTGGCTATAGATTCGTCCTTGCCGACGGGATACATCGTCGGTGGCAGTGGATTTAGCCCTCATCTGTGGCAATGGCTGATGTTGTGGCGGTGACGGTGGCGGTGGCAATGGCGGCGGAGTGGGTATACTTTTAGCTCCCGGTTGCTGCAACTTAATGCCACTGGCGGCACTCACAAAGGTTGCATTCGCCATATCCTGTGCATTTGACATCTCCTGCTCCTGATCCTGCAAATAGTTGCAGGCCTCGTCATAAATTTGCTGAGCACTGAGTTGTTGGCCGGGATCGGACGACGTTTCAACGCGAACTGGTATAATTCGAGCAGTGGCCCCACCACCAGAGTGGGCCAAAGCCAGAGCCATCTGCTGCTGCTTCTTAACTGCCAGGCTGTCAATTATTGTTGTCGAGGGAACTTTTTTTGGCAATCTCTCGCCCGGCGGTGTCTCGAGTGATTTGGGGCTGGCAGCGGCAGCTGCTGGTGTTGGTGTTGGTGGCAACGGTATGGCCTCCAAGTCAACATCAACCTTGGGCTGCTCCTCATCGTTGCTATCGTTGCCATCGTTGTCATAGGAGATTTTCAGTTCGGTGGCCAATTTAATGCATCGTCGTTGCACTTTCGGACGGGCTGGTCGCGGTTTTGGTGGTGGCAACTCGGGAGCCCCATTCCCCAATGCCACAGCACGTTTTCTGCTACGTCCACGATCCAGGGAGTACGACTGACGCTTGGGCCGTGGCCGATAGGGTGTAGGCGTGGTCAGTGTGGGTGGTGTTCCTGGTCGTTTTTGTGCCAATTGCTCGTAATACTCGCATCGCGGTGCCACTAAACCCAAATCCACATCAGCCGCCCTTGTCTCTGGTGCAGAGAATCCTTTCGCCATTGGCGTTGGATGGAAAATATGATCCACACTCTTCATGGATGCGGTGTTAGGTGTTGTTGCTGTTGCTGTTGGACGTCCTTCACGCTGGCGTTGCTCTCTCACTTGCTTGGCAGTAGGCTCTACAATTCGTGTTGGACTATTGAATTTCTCCCGTAATAACTCAATGCTGTGCATTGGATTGGGCTGACTGGTATTGGGATTGGAATTGGTTACATTTCCGTTTGAAGTTTCAGCCTCCAATGGTGGCCAGCTGTGATCTCGCTTTAGTAGACTTCTTTTCGTGGCCATACGATTGATTTTGAGCACCGTATCCCTGTCAATGGTAATGTCCTGTTGATGGCTGAGATACTGGGTCTTTATCTGATCCAATAGCTGCTGATGCAGGGCATGGTGTGGATGCTGGGCATCGCCTTCACGTTGCCGTGAACGACTCTGCCTTTTGTTTGCATAAAAATCTTTGACAATTGATTAAGCAATTAAAATTAAGCAAATGCAAATAATTATTCATAGCATACCGAAGACAAACAAGTTATCATCTCAACAGGACACATTACAAATATGGCTAAAAGTGAAACTGAATGTGTAATTTGGCTGTATTTTGTTGAATGTTCTAACAATGTGTATTCTTGTGTCTTTTTTTACAATTTTATGTTGTTTTTCTGTCTTCTTTTGGGATGAAAGAGACTAAGACGGAAAGACAAAACTTGGTTAAGAAATCACAACTTACCGCATTTGACTTGCTGCTCCTCCTCCTCGACGGCACGGAGAACGGCCGAATTGGCCAGATTTAGGGGCTTTGAAATTTGGTCATCCACTTCAATCCTAAAAGATAGAAAAATAGAAATATTACAAAACATAATCTACAAATGCAACGGCTGAGAGCCGAAAATTTGGAAAACTTTCTTAAATACAATTCAATTGCCCTTGTCACTACCCAAAATCTAAATGCCCCCCATATTGACTTTCAACAAATATGTAAATAAGACTTTTCCTAAAAGACAAAATCATTTCCCATTTTCAACTGTTAGTGAATTTTCTTAAGAACTTTTAAATTTTCATATCCTGAGTCCCATGTCTTTTGCTGCTTAATTATCTCTCTTTCGTTTTTAATTGGAACGGTTTGGGAACTACCACCTAAAATCATGTCATGGGCATAAATTATTATTAGAATAAGCATCCTTTTGGGTGAGGCATGGCATTGAAAATTACGTGCAAACACACACACAAAGATACACCTCGTCCCACATTGACCCAAAAGTGGCGAGGTTAATCGACTTTGACAAGCAGTAGATGAGAAGTTTGTGATATAAAAGACGCTGCCGGGTCTCAGTGCAACATCACATCCTGTGCAGCATCTTAACTGGCAACTTGTCGTCTGTTCCAGCAGCAGCAGTAGTAGAAGCAGAAGCAATTCCCATAAGCATACCCTAATAGTATAGTATATGTAAAATGGCCAACTTCAACTCATCCAAATTGATGCTGGTCTCAATGTTGCTGCTCCTGTTGGCTCTCTACAATGCCACACAGGCAATGCCCAGTAAGCGGCAAGTAAAAATCTGCGGCTCCAGGCTATCCGAGACAATGGCTTTGGCATGTCCAGGTGGATTTCGTTCGTATACACCGCACAAGCGTAGTTTTTGTAAGTACTTTTCTGAAGCAAATTTTTATTGGCCAAAAAACCAACAACAAAATGCGTTTTGTGCCCCTTTTGCAGTGAATGTCTTCGACTATGTGGAGCTACAAAATGATGCTGGGGACGAGGATGATGATGTTGTTGTTGATGGACAACAGTCACGTGATGGCATCAAGTACAACTGGCAAGAGCCCAAGTCCTACAACTCTATGATGGCCACCAGACGTAATATGAGAAGAATAGTTGACGAATGTTGTTACAAGTCTTGCACTTTCAATGAAATGCGCGCCTATTGCCAGTAATCGGATAAGTGGTGATAATGTTTCCTGATTCTTAGAAGAAGTTGGCTATCCCAGTCTACACACATAATTGCTTATAAACATTCTCCCTACAACTTGACAATTTGTTGATACTTCAGTTTATTAAAACTATTACCTACATATATACAAGCTTTTTGCCTTTCAAACATATAAAAGTATATGAAAATTTGTACACTTTTCATTTGTTTCGGTGGGTTTTGAGTTGAATTTAGCTTGAGTTACCTGCCGACTTGGATATACTCTTAGTTCGCAATTTTTGACACACTGGCGCCACCTAACATCTCAAAGAATCATAATTCCTTCATAAGCCAAAAAAAAAACTTTTTTTCAATTATTTTATTATTTTATTTTTTTTTAGCTTCCTTAGCCTGTTAATTGGATCATTATGGGCTTGGGACATTTTCGTATGTCATGCTATTTCTTATCACAAACTCGACACTCTCTTTGCAAGGGTATAAGTACATAAAAGGGAATGAAAGAAAGAATTCAATTGATTGCAAAACCCTCTCCAGAGAAATGAGCTCTTTAAACTACTAAAAAATTCTCATGAAGCACATATGACCGTGTGGCCTAATGGATAAGGCGTCGGACTTCGGATCCGAAGATTGCAGGTTCGAATCCTGTCACGGTCGAAAAGAAAATCTTTTTTTTTTATATTTTTTCTTATTTATGTTTTAATATATATTTTATAGTTATTCTATTTTATTTATTATCTTCAATTAAATTAAATTTTTTGAAATTTTTGCAGCTGCGGCTGTATTTGCCCTTGAAGCCGCTGAAATGCAATTCCAAACTGTCCAAGTTTCAGTTTACGGAAGAGAACAAAGAGGATTTTGGTGGTGGTGAATGGTAGATAGATGGTGGATGAGTTTCTGTTCGCATTCCTCCACGAGCTGCACAATATTTGCTGCAGCACAATAATTGCCGTTGGTTTCGTTTGTCGGTTTCGTTTACCTGCATGGCAATTTACCTACATTTTGCTCTATTCTCGGTCTATTGCAGTGGTTTTTGCTCGATTATATAGGGAGCCAGCAGCCAGCCGCATCAGCGGAGAACGAGAGAGAGGCAGGGAGAACGCGTCACAAAATATAACATTTCTCATGTCTGCGGGTTGTTCCGCTAGAATTTCTTTAACCCCTCTCCGATACTTCTTCTTTGTTTGTCTTGTTTCAAATCAAAATGCCTAAAATGCACATTTGCACTATAAATTTTAATTTTTAGTTAAGAGACTAAATAACTAATCAGAGATGATCTCATTCCCTCCTTTTGAGAAGGTACGTATTTAGCCGCATTGAATCTGTGAGAAAAGGTCGATTTACTTAACAACTTACTAAATGGCTCAGTTCCATTAAAATTATTAACACTTTTGTGTGAATATCTTTATCTAATACAAGATAACGCTGTTTTTTTCCTTCATATAATTGTTTAATTGTAAGACCAAATCGGCTAGGGGGTCGCAATATCTACATACATGTATATGTATATATATATGTATATGGTGTTTTTATACCCTTGCAAAAAGGGTATATTAATTTTGGTCAGAAGTGTGCATCGCATAGAGGGAAGCATTTCCGACCATATAAAGTATATATATTCTTGATGAGCACAACGAAAAGAGTTCATAAAGCCATGTCCGCATGTCCGTCCGTCCGTCTGAATCGACGCAAACTCCTCCTAGACCGGAATAGCTGCACAGCTGAAATTGCTTTTAGGCTTAAATAACTCGGATTCAGCGGGATCGAACTACTATATCATATAGCTCCCATACAAATGGCAAAGTCACGAACAGTGACTTTTCTTAATAACTTCGTTGTTTTCTAATCTATTGTCATGAAGGTATACCTATAAATGACTGTGCCAAATTCTATCAAGATCGCGGGACTATATCATATAGCCCTAATAGGAACGATCGGTCGAAAAAAGTGACTTTTGTTAATAACTTCGTTACTTTTAACGCGATGGTTTTAAAAATTAATACTTAACAGCTTGAAACATCTATTAATGATCGTGCCAAAATTGAACACTAAAACAAGTTGAGAATATAACTAGAAGAAGAGATGAAACTTAAAGCATAGTTTTCAAAGCCAAAGCTTATCTAACATGTGGTATACTATATTTTAAACTGGCACTATATAGACAAGCTGCCGAACCTAGAGGGTGAGATGGTATATTCGACAGAAGGAAAACTGTCTGATCGTATAAGGTACATGTTTTATTAAGAACTTATTCGAAATAAGAATATATATATTTTTTCTACAGTCTACTTACATTTCGTACACCATGCCCAAGAATTTTCAATAAACCAAAAACGTAACGTGCTCTAAATACTAACACTCCAATTCAACTTTCTAGCATTTTTAACTGGGAATGAACGAATGTGTGTGGGAATAGTTATATGTGTGTATCACTTATTTGTTTTTAACTTCTTTTTATTGCAGGAAATGTAAACCAAGGAACATATAAGACAGTATAGTTAATCTAATGTGTTCTGTATTCTCCATTGCCTATTATTTTGGGAGTTACATATATGTATGATACAGTAGACCGATTTAGATTAGCATTATATTTTATGTTAAAAAAACCAAAAAAATGTATTTAACTGCAACTCGATTTTAACTGATATATATTTATTATTTTAAATTAAGATTAGATTGATCATATAAGTGATTTAATCAATCCATTGTAGGTTTTATAATTGGGGTAAATATTATATATTTTCTATTTCGGAGTTGCCTTCTATGCCATCTATGGGAAAGAGCATGACAAGTTCGGCATGAAGCGGATTACAAATTGACAGCTTCCTTTTTTCTCAATTAAAAAACTTTTTGAACAATTAAATTCGATTGTTTAAAACGCAATTTTATTTGATTTTTTGACGTTATTTGGAAATTAAGCAAATATTATATTTGGACAAATGCATAGAAAATTGGTTTGTCAAATTACTTGCCATCAATTTTGCAAACACAAAATACACAAACAGCAAACAAAATATAATAAAATAACTAACTAAATTGAAAAAATAATACCCGAATTGGGGTGGGGGTGGAGGTGGGGTTGTCGAAATTTCCTGATGTTGGCCAAAAACGGAAACGAACGGCTTTCAATTGTTTTTGCCACCAATTATGGTAAAATTGAAATCACTTCCTAGTTTCGCAATCGTTTTTTTTTTGTTTTATTGTGTGTGTGTGGTTTTGTTGTTATTGTAGTTTTGCTTTAGCCTTCATTTTATTTGGTGATAGTTGAAGTGTGATTAATTAGTTAGTCAAACTAGCTAGCTAGCTAGATAGCTAGCACTCCCATGCGATGAGTCATAGGTGCAAAATTTCTTGCATTTGGGCAAACATTCAAAAGATGCATCACAACTCTTGGCTAGGCGCCTGCACCTTTGTTTTGTTGACATTGTTCTTGTTGTATTTCATTTCGAACCAACTAAGCACAAACCAAAAAGAACAGAACAAAAAAAAAACCCAACAAAAAATTGGGATCAACGTGTTGCGTATGAGTCATTAATCGACTCGACATAATGGTTTACTTAAATTTTCGATTATATAAAACACAAGAAAAAAATCACAACAAAATTTAACGTACATTTTGTATAGGCTGTTGATACCGGCGGCGGCGAAGGGGGAGTCAAAGTCGGAGTAGGGGGCAGCTGCTGCAACAGCAACAGTCGTCGAATAGATGCAATCGCGGTGGCAGTTGCAAGTAGTTCAAGCAGCCTGGCAGCCTGGCAGCAGCTGGAAAGTGTTTGGCAAAGTTTTACGTTAAAATTTACGCACACACGCGAACGCGTTCGTTTCAACTTTGTCTCTAACAACTGCGTTTTTGGCCTTCTTTTCTGTTGTTATTGTTGTTGTTTTGTTTTGGGCTTTTTGTTTGTTTTATTTGGAGTGCAGGAGAGTATTTTGTATTTTTGGTAATTAAATTGCAGGCTGCATACGTTTTGTCGCACGCATAGTCACCGAAAAACTGAAAGCTACTTTAAGTTTCATTTCATCGCCGGACTGAGGAGCAACAGCAATGGCATCACCAGCACCACCACCAACAAACACTACCATAGATGGCAGAAGGGGTTAAGTGGGGGCTAGGCCGGTTTATTTAAACAACAATTGCAAACAACAATGCCAAGATAATGTTGTTGCTAGTTTGCTCTTGCCATTTTGGTGGCGACAGCAGCAACAACGACAACGACAACGGCAACGGCAACGGCAACAGCTACAAATAAACTTTCAAGTCCAAAGCATCTTTAAGATACGCGTCGTTGTAGCGTCGCTTGTTGTAGCTTTTGGGGTAATTACAATTAAACGTTAGTGAAATTAATTGTGCTGGCTGCAAAAAGAGATATGTATGCCCAGGTATACATATATGTATTTAGAGAGAGATGCATATGTAGTTGTGGGATACAAATTAACATCGAAACGGCAACAAAACGAAGCGACGCCACGCAGCAGCTCTGTCAGCGTCGCCGTCGCGCTGCAGTGCACAAAGTGAGCTTTAGCTTTGCTCTGCTCTGCCCTGGTGTGGTCTATTCTGCTCTGGTCTGCCCCAAACCTCCCCATCGTATACAAGACGATGGCGCCATCCTTACCTTGCTACTACTACAACATTATCATTATCATTCTCACCATCACCATCATCATCATCATCATCATCATTAGCATTTGGTTCATCATCATTATCTACTTTATATACTGTGTATATTAATGTCTTTTCATGCAAATACCTTTGTTTGCACCTGTGCACTACAGAAGCAGAAGCAACAGCTATATCACATATACACAGCCATGGCTATAGGTATAGCTATAGTAGCCCACAGTTATTAGATATTAGATGGAATATCTTTTGATAGTCGTTGCCAATGCTAACTACTTTTGGCACCCCTTTCCATATTATCCATACACAGACATAGGAGACAGACTTTTCCTTTCATCTACATAGAGCTTTTTCATCTTTTCACTTTCGCGCAATTCTATAAAATTATGCATTTAAATGTATAATCATTTTCATTTCACTTACCCCTCGCCACCGAAGGCCTTCAGTTCGCGATTCAACGTGGCCTTTACATTCTCCTGGGAGTAAAGGCCCATGGGCGAGTTGAATTGCTTGTGCACCAGTTTTCGTTGTACTGCGGCCATTTCGTCTGTTGCTTGTTGTTGTTGCTGTTGATGCTGCTGTTTGACTTTGGCTTTAGCTTTGGCTTGTCTTCCTGGCTGGCTTCACTTTACTCTCTCCCTTCTCTTTCGACGAGGATTGACTTTGTGTGTGTTTCGCCTGTTTGCTCGACTGGAAGAAACTTGAGTTCCTTTACTTTGCTTTCCTTTCGTTGCCTTTACTTTCCTGATTCTCACTGGTTTGCTCGACTCGACTCGACTTTGCTCGTCTCCTTTTTCTCGTCGTCGTTGTCGACTGTCTTTAAAAGTTTCGAAAATGTGCTTGATAAAAAATATATAAAAATATTTTCGTTTTTTTTTTTTTTGTTTTTTACAAGACTTAGGCCAGTTATTAAAGTTGCTTTTGTTGTTGTTGCAGTTGCTGTTGCTGACGGCTGAGGTACACAAAAAAATATGTATGTATATATATTCTAAACACTTCCCCCAACTTCAGTATGAAATAGTTTGCTGTTACGCTTAATTTTAATCGTTAATCGTCGGTCGTTGTTCGTTCTGTAATTAAAATGGAAAATAGGGATAAAGAAGGATAAAGAATAAAGCCAAATAAGTGCAAATGACCCACAATGTTCATAATCATAGTCAATTAGAAAGTTTTCAACTTAATGCTATTTCAAGTACAAAACAAGTAGAAATTCGCTTAATTGCATTTTCGTTTCAAGTGAAGATTTTTTGTTTTTGTCTGTTACAGAAACAAAAAAGGTGTAAGCTAAAAATATTTCATTATTTCCTAAGCGTGGATTAAGGATTAAAAGGACCATAAAACAACTATGCTTAGATCTCAGCTTCCTGTTGCTTTTCTCACATATTTCCTTGACTAGTTTTGCTCTCTTTTTTAGTGCCAAATCGTGGAAAACCAAAAAAAAAACAAACTGACACAAAAAATGCCATAGAACTTTTTTTTTTTATTGTATCATTCCAAAATGTTTCTTTTGCGTCTGTTTGGTATATTTTGTTTTTCGCTCTAGATATTTTTCATCAATCACTAGAGTGAAACTGGTTGACTCTTGGGGGAAAAAAGGTCGATCGTTTGCTATGACAGCTGGATGATATATGGAGGCGATCCGAAAATACAATCAATCATATTCGCCATTTTGCATAAATTAAATGGTCAACTTTATGTTCGATTTATTGTCTATGATTTCAACAAAAAAATGTAGAGAAACCAAATTAATTCGAATGTCCAAATCACATTACACTTGTTGAACTTTTATTATTGATAATAACTAACAACTTGATTTAAATTGAAGAGATTATATAGTATGTGATATATATTTTTTTTTATCCGTGTTTCCTTTTTGTGATAGGACACTTTTCAGAATTTATTAAATATTCAATAGTTTTTGAGCCAGCAAAAGCTAAAGATCTCTGAGAATAGTTATAAAAAGTAATCTCTGAAAGATATACACAAGTATGTATCAAAGTCGGAAGGAAACAAATATAAGGTATAGACATATAGTATACATATATATGTATGTATATAGTCAACAAATTGAGTCGTCTTCCACTAAATCCTACTTAAGTTCAAATTATTAAGAATATGAAAACTCTAAATATAGTTTTTCCTCATTTTTATTTTCTTATTTGAGAAAATGAACACGAATTAATATAAAATAAAATCAAAATTTTAAATGTTTAGGCTTAGTTTACTTAAATTTTTTGGATTGACTTTTAAAAATATTTTTATGAAGTTAAATTAATTTAAATTAATGCTTAAAATTGTTCCCAATGTACTAAAAAATTGTGCAAAATATTTGAATGGTGTGATCTAAAGAAATAAATAAAAGGATAATTGAATTTTGTCAACTACTTGTTATTCTACAGATTGGTACCCTGATTTAAAAGCGAGAACATATTTTAAATCCGACTCCGGCAAAATCATATGTAATCGGATGCGATAACAGCCCTGAGATATATTAACTATTGAATAAAAAATTAAAATTTAAGCCGCACTAAAACTAATTAATAATATTTAAATGAGATTAAAGGTGATTGCCATTTCTATTAATTCTGTCATATGTACATACATATACACATAAAATTGACATAAAAAATCATTTCCAAATGATTGTTTTTGTGTTTGTGTCTTTCTTTTCATAATTTGAAGTAAATTGTTGTGTCTGCTGTCATAAAATCACAAAGTGGTCCAAATGTTTTCAATCCAAAGAGCATTCAAATATTTCCAGGCCAAAATAAATGCTTCAATGTCAGCAATAGTTAGGTATATATGTACATATGTATGTATATATATAAACTTATTTTGACTGGAAGTCTTGATTTGTCCCACTTGTGCAGCACAATAATACATATATGAATATATATGTTATATATATATATATATATATATTATGTATAGAGAACGTAGTCTTATCTCTCTCACACACATACACATTTGTATATATACAATTTCTAATTATTTTGTTTATTCTTACAGCTGCTGCTAACAAATTACAAATAAAAAAAAAAAAGGAAAATGAAAATGTTCTATTCGTTTCATATTTTGTCGTAGACCCTCAACGTTTTTGTATCTGCATCTTAATTTGTATGCGTATCTGCTTTCTATATATTGTCTGGTATATCTATATATTATATATTAAAGTCAAATTCATTTTTCCAATGCCTCGGACACTCACTACTGTCACATTTAAAAATGTATCTCAAACTAATTCGAGGAGCGCCTTTTTGGCAATACCAAAATGAAAATATTATTATTATTTTGTATTTTTTTTTATGTGTTAAATTTGTTCATCTTTTATTTTCCCTAATTTTTGTTGTATTAGTTTTCTTTTTTTGTTGTTGTTTTTGTTTCTAGTTAAAAATAGAAAGAAATGTTGTTGTTTTTGCTGTGGCTGCTTCTGCTGCTGCTGTCGTTGGTGAATGGTATATTGAAATATGCTCAGTTTTCCTATTCTAATACTAATATTTTCCACAAACACACACAAAGACATAGACACACACAGTTAGAGACATAGATACAGTCTATGGATCTCGCTCTCTCTCTCGCTCTCTCTATCTTTCTTTTTCTGCACTTCTACGTCGACCCCGTCTCTTTTACTTGGCATATGCAGATTCAAAAATTTGAATTCCCGCCTTGTGTGTCACCTTAAATAAAATTAGCAACTGTGAGCAAATGGTATTATACAGAGATTTGCGTCATTTCTGCCTCTGCCACTGATGCTCATTCCATCTCTGTCTCCTTGTGTGCGTCTATCTCTGTTCTTGGACTGTCTTTGTCTATCTCATGGCAACAGCATAAATATATAAACACAGGCGAATACATAGATGGATAGACTCATAGATTGTTTAAGATTAAACACTGTAATTGCGGAGATTGCTTTGTACAATAAAACATATTCAAATATGATAATGATAATTAACACGAAATAGGATTCATATCCGCCCAGGAACGATGGCAAGAAATAGATAAGAATAAGCTGATAATAGAAAAGACAGTCTTAACCTTTGACTGTTGGCTGAAGAGCTATTAGCTTTTGAAAAATCTGACCACAAAGAGCTTAAGATTCATTCATTCTCTATTGCTATCTCTATTTCTCTCTATCTTTATTTTTATCTATATCATAATTTGAATTTACTTAATGAAAATGGAGGGTTTCCCTTTGGCCCGCCCCCTGTAACTGCTATATACGAATGTTCAATGTTTCTTTTTTTTTATGTATGTATATATGTATGTATGTACATAGATTTTCATTTGGCTTAAATTGTTGCAGTTGCTTCTCACAGAAGGAAGTAAAAGTTATAAAAATAATTATTGCTTGAGTAGTATGGCAGGATGCTGATGGGTGGTAGGGGCGGAAATTGCGGCTACCAAAGAGCAGAGAATGTAATAAAATGCTTAGCTTTGGCCAGACACTTGAAATTCTTAGTGTTTGTTGGCAATTTTATGCGTTTTAATTGAGCCGCATGCAGCTGCCATTGCAGCTGTTGCAAATGGCGCCTAAAAGCAGGCAACGCTTGCCAACAGCAGCAACAGCGGCAAATGGCAACGGAAGTCGAGACAGAAATTAATCAGCATTTAATAAAATATTATGAAAATGGCATATAAAAAGAGCAGGGAAAGCCGGCAACATCAGCAGCCACTACAAAATACTCGGCACTTGGATGTCCCAATTAAAGTTTTACACACACACACACACACACAAGAGCTCACTCATACATGGACAGGTGCGTGCGTGCCGCATTCAGTGTACTTAACACATGAATTGTAAGAGAATTTGCATAAAAAAGCAGCCAGCGCAAAAAACAAACAAAAAAATGTACACACATACATACATACATATATGTGGAAGAAAAATCGTTGTATGTATCAACAAAAAAACAGAGCACAGAGAGCAGAACATGGGCGTCGCCTGATGTGGGCGGGTCACAGGCACGTAGACAATATGCACATATCTGTTACGCATGGGTGTAGCCAAAACGTCCAAACAATCCTTAGGAGACATGCCGTTCTCTATTTGTAATTAAGTGAAATCTTTTTATATACCGATTATTTGGTTTCTGGGCTAATGATTTGACAGATTTTGTACGTTACGAGTTAATTTATGAGTTTTTGCTAGAGTTCATCCTCCTTTTCATACACTTTACACACATAGACACTCACTCGTATTCCTGTTGTTACAGGGAATCAAAAAAGGATCAACACTTTCAGTGTGTGTGTGTTGAAAATATTGCATAAATATATCAATATTCATCGAATTAAGTGCCAAATGAAATGAGATTTTTTCATCTTTTTTTTCCCCCCCTCAGTTTGCTAACGAATTGAATAATTTGTGTGGAAAATGCAGCATAGTGACTTGTTTTATATAATTAATTAGCAATAAATTAAGTTAACTAATTAAAAACGAATTTGATTCAAAAAACTTCATGGACATAATTATAGATTGTGAAGCAAAACCCAATTGAAATGCAAGTCGCAGACTGTGCCCTGTGTTTGGTTTGTTTTCATTTTTGCCCAAAATGCAGAATCAACGATGAGAGGGAAAATTGAACTGCTACTACTACTAATTTCTGTCACCATGTGTTTTATTTGCCACGACAATGGCCAAATTATAGGCAGCGGCATCGTTGCGTGTGTGTGGCGCCACATAGTGAGCTTTAGAACTGAGTATTTATAATTGTGGCTGTAGCTTTTCGGAATTTCATATAGACAAATTCAATCCATGGCTACAGAAATACAACAGACATACATATGCATGCACCCGATATGTATGTGTATGTGTGCGTGTGTGAGTTTGTACATATCAGAATCAGGTGCAATTTGCAACAATTTCATAAAATTGTATATCTGCGTCTATATGCGTCTGTATATATGTATATTTTTCTATGGATGAATCTATATGTGGTACGGGCTAAGAGAGAATGTGCTTTACGCTTGCCTTAATGTTTGCCAGGCATTTGGCTGCCAGTGCTTTGCTTTAATTGTTAACAAACAATTCCTCTTCTTTGGTATTGCTCTTTGTATTGTTTATGTACCTTCAATATAGTATTTTATATCACATATGTATACAAGTATAAAATTTCAATTTAGTTATTTCTTATTCGAGTGGGTGGCAAATACATACATACACATACACTAATTCGTAAACACATTTAGCCATCAATAAATTTATTCATTTGTGGACAATTGGGGTGCGTGTGTGTGTGTGTTTGTTTGCTGGGTGTGTGTGCTTACCGTCTATTACAATTTGGCGCTGCTTAAATCCAAATGTAATGCCGCCAAATTGACAAAACAAAAAAAAAAAAAAAAACAAAAAAAAGAAGTTTGTTCGTAAACCACCCACTGACCACGCCCACTCGATGCAATTTGCACTTTATCCGCAATTGTTGGAATACTCAACAATATATTTGATGGCACCAAAAGTTGCAGCAAGTGCAAAAGTCGAAAATGCATTATGCGGTTGCGGACACATTAAACGGGATCGCGACCTGGGGATCGGGGGGGATAGGAAGAGACAAATCCCATCACATTCCCTATCCCGTATCCCGTAACCCATTGGTCACAATTTTTTTTTGCTCCGCGGTCAGCTAACCGGCGTTTTGTAAGCGCACCATAAGCGAACTGAAAACTAAACTGAAACGAATGAAAACTTTACGCAATGATCACGCATAGTTTTCTTTTTCTTTCTCGTTTCATTTTCATTTTGGTCGCTGCTCATTTTTGCTGGCTTTTTTGTGTTTTCATTTTTTTTTTTCATTAGCGTCTACATTTTCACATCTTCAGAGATGAAGAACAACACAGAAATACATACAGGCAATGGGAACGGGAGTGGAAATGGGAATGTGCCATAGGAATAGGAATAGCCATAGAGGAATATAGTGTATTCATATAAATAAAGAGAAAATCTACATACATACAAGCCTATACATATGTATGCGTGAGTGCGTGTCATTTGGGGAGCAATGGCCAATGCTTACACTGGCGGTCAATAAAAAGTGCATTGCTGGGCCAAAAATGCAATCAAAAGATTCCCCATCACTGAATGGTCAGAACAATGAAAGGAATTTTCGGTCCTTTTGATGGCAATTAGGTAAGGTTTTGTCAAATGTGAGATCAGAAATTTGAAAAACAAGTCCTAATAATGGTCAGGACCTGAGTTAGTAGTTCATCAAAGGCCATGATAAACTTCATTGCCTCACTAGCATCAAGTTGCATTTTAGCCTACTGAAATCGAGCTAATTGAAGACTTGCGTTGGGTATTCAGAACCTATGTATATGTACATACATATATGCCCTGATGTTGGATTGCATGTGAGTGAGTGTCAAAATTGAAAAGTCTTTTTGCAGTAGGTTTGTCAACATAGTTTCTAAACCTTTTTGACTCACTCACTTTTGTAACTTAGCAACTCACTGACTCGTTTGTTCATTAAGGTAGACATTCAGTTTTTCTCACACTGCAAAAAAAAATCGATGACAACTTTTTATACCCTTGAAAAAAGGGTATATTAATTTTGGTCAAAAGTGTGCAACGCATAGAAGGAAGCATCTCCGACCATATAAAGTATATATATTCCTGATCAGCACGACGACACGAGTTCAAATCGCCATGTCCGTCCGTCCGTCCGTCCGTCCGTCTGGATCAACGCAAACTCCTCCTAGACCGAAAGAGCTACAGAGCTGAAATTTTGCATGTAGGCTTGTATATACTGCAGCCGTTGTATATCTCGGATTCAGCCGGATCGGGTTACTATATCATATAGCTCCCATAGGAACGATCGGTGGAAAACAGTGACTTTCATCAATATCTTAGTTATTTCCTATACTAAGATTGTAGGCCGTTCTTTCGGACACATTAGCCCTTTAAGCTTAAACGTTTTTCCACTTTGATGGCTATAGGTAAGGAAAAAGTTACCAAATAAGTTGCAAGGGTATACAAACTTTGACACGGTCGAAGTTAGCTCCGGCCCTCTGGTTTCTTTAGATACGTACATGAACTAAAGTCACTGGCCACTCTTAATTGAAACAATCTAAAAACTATATCTAATTAATCTTAATTTTAAAATAATTGACAATATAGATTTGGAAGCTCTATCTATAGTTGGTGATGCTTTAATCACTAGAATCTTTCGAATACCATTAATTCATCCTTTTTACAAGACTATAAGAACTGTGCAGGGACCTTAGAAAACAATAAAGTCAGTTTCGACTGATCAAATGAGATAGTGATAGTGAGTAAGGAAGCAACAGAGTTATTGAAATCGTCCATCAACATGAGTCGTTTAGCCCAACACCAATCTATATACATATATGCGGCAATGTAATTCAATCATAATTTATATATTTTCATCAATGTATTTACCAGCATAGGCAAATTTAGAGGAAATGCAAAATAAGGGAATTTCACAACCTAAAGTATGCTGGAAATTCATTCATTGTTTTACAAAAAATTGCTCAACTTTTTGCATGCCTTGTTATTTGAATGCAGTACATTACCAAATTGTTAATGTTTAATGTGTAAAAAATGGAATTCTTAGGCTGTTTATTGCATACTTTAGGGGGGGGGAGAAATTCCCCCCACTGTTTACCATAAAGTAAACAATAAAATTGAATTACATGATTGACAAAAAATGCTGGCAATGTTTCCATCAGTTGGAACTATTTGAATTGAATGTTGTAATAAATACAACAATTGTTTAACAACATATATTAATTTTGAAAAAAAAACCTTTGGAATTCAGCTTTTCCATCAATTAACGAATTGTCCTGACTTGTAAACATAATTTGTTTGATTGTTTACATCCATACGATGAAATGGTATATCAAAGTCGCCAAAATATATGTAACAGGTAGAAAGAAGTATTCTCTCTGTTCCTCCGTCTTTCTGTATTAACACCTAGATATCCCAATATGTAGTTACATGGAATCGTCTGGTTTATAGTTTAAACTTTATATGCAAATCAAGTTTTAGTTTCCTTCTTCCAGATGTAAGTGGGAGGGAGAGAGATATCCAGCATGTGAAAAGTATATAAATCTATTATTCTATTTACTCATACATACTTATATGTATGTACATTTGATATGAATTAATTGAAATAGTTTATTTAATTAGTTGCTTCACTTACTTAATTTGTTCTAAAACTTTAAAACATTTCTTAATAGTTGTTCACGTTTTCTCCCTGGGCGCCTTATTACTCTTCATTTTGCACTTTGTGTTTTTTATTATTCTTATCATTTGTTTTTTTTTTTTTTTTGTTTTCATCAATCCAATCTTTATCCCTTTTATATCTTATTTACTAAATCTTTGTCCATTTATTTTCTACCTACTCTTATGTCCCTAGCTTTATGGCATATTTGCCTTATTTTCCGCATAAATTACATTCATTTTGCAGAGGGACCAAGAGTTTGACTTTTATAGCCTAATTAAAAGATGAGCGAAAAAAAAAACGCGAAAGAAAAAAGAAAGAAAGAAAAAATATGAAATCTTTATAAAATTATATTCCATCTTGAAAAATGTTTGATTAAAATTTTGTCTGGTTTTTCTTTTTTTTTTTTTTGGCAATCCCTCAAGAAAGCAAAACGAATGCGGAACACTGGGCTTAGGGGAAAGTTCATGAGGAGGGGTAGGGGCTAAGGGAAAAGACAATAAAATAGAAATGCTGCTAAATCACTATCTCAATGCTGAACAACACCTGTGAGTTGTGGTCTATAATTGAATGAATGATTTTGAATATATAGTCGCTTGCTATATAGCTTTATACATGTATGAAAAATATATATCTTTGTCATGATGCTGCTGCTGACGCATTTCATTTGTCATTTGTCATCCAAGCCTTTTTATATGGCATGCCACTGTAATTTAGAACGATGTTTTACCAATATTTATGCCAATCTCTATATAAACACCCTGTCAACAGCAACAACAATAACAACAGCAACACTTAAAGTAGTTTTTTTTTGGTGCGAGAGAAAAGCAAAAGGCAAAATATTTGTTCATAAGAGAGAGTTTTGTCGACACACTCATAGAAACGCTGAACGATTCAGCGAGACAGAGTCAGTGAAAGATAGATAGACAGATAGATACATTTGTATCTATATAGATTGTTTCCCCCTATCTTATGAGCTGCAAAGCAACTGGCCTGGCCTTTTCAGTTCGGTTCTATTCTGTTCTGTCCTATTCTGTTTTGGCCTGGTCTGGTCTGGTTTTTTGGTTTTGGCCTCGTCGACTATTACAGCACTTAAACTGTAGCATTCGCCACACATCCATGTCTCAAATATTCTATTTTTGAGTTTTAGTTTTTCTTTTTTTATTCTTTGCTTTTGGTTATATTTTTCTTGTTTTTTGTTGATCCACGTCCGCGACAGCATTTCTAACGGGCAACGAAACACAACGAATAGAACACTAATTTTTTTTTTTTATTAAAGTTTTTGTTTTTACTTATTTCATTTTTTATTTTGTTTTGGGGTTTTTTCTTCTGTTTTTGCTGTTGCACACAAAAATAGCAAAGAGTCCAAGTAAAAATCGGGAAACTTGGGGACAGAAATACGCACAAAATGACATTTAATTGTTGCAACCACGAATTTCTTTTATTATTCTCTTTCATTTTGGTTTGTTTTTTTTTTTTTTGTCGCCTTTTTACGTATGTATTTGGTTGTTTTTTTTTTGTTTGCTTTATTTATTCCTTTTGTTGTTGGTTTTTTGTTTCGGTTTAAGTTGATTTCATTTGCCAGTCGTTTTTGGCTTCATTTTACTTTTTAATTGTGCTTTAAATGCTAATTAGCTTTTGCCTTTGTGGGTCTCAGTCTTTCTGCCTGTGTGTGTGTGTGTGTGTTTGTGTGTGTGTGTGTCGTGTATGTGTGCAATGTCCTGTGGTGTCTGACAGTGAGAGGGGAAAAAGTTGAGGATAATTCGGTTGTTGTTGTTTGTGTGAAAATTGTATTGATGATTTTCCCTTGGTCATAACTTTTTTTTCCTTTCTGTTCTGTATTGTTTTTTGTATGCACACTTTATTTAATTAAATTCTGACAAATTGGAGAACAAGCGAAATGGATTTCAATCCGTTCCCTTTAACTAAAGGATATTAGTAGTATAAACTCTAATATTAACTTAATAGTTTTGTAAACTGAAAAAAAAATTAAGAAAAAAAAACCAAACTAAATGCATTTTTGTTTTCGGTGACATATTTTTCACTTTGTCCACTTTTGCCCGTTGCAATTACACGACGTCACTGCACATACACACAGATACAGAAAGTGTAAGTGTATTGGAGTACGAGAGAGCCAGAGATGGGTGGAGGGGAAGAATAATGTGATGGGTCTGAGGAGGGGGAGGGGCTGAGATTGCTTTTCACACCTGCACTACGAATACGACAAGGAATATATCCGGATTCGGACCTCTGACAGCCTCGGAGCTGATGCTGATGCTGATGCTGATTCTGATGTTTTTGGTGGTTCTGGTTCTGCGTGTGGTGCTTGGATGCTGCTGCTGTGATGTGGTGACCACGTTCGCGGTGCGAATTATTATTGTTACTCGCTGCTCGAATGCTCTCAACACTAGCCGTAAGTCGTTTTCATCGAAAAGTTCGCAAAAGCAGCAGCGAAAGTTGCTGTGTTCTGCTCTTGTTTGCTGTTCTTTATTTCGTTTCATCTGTTTTTTTCATGGAAAATGGAAAAACGATGACACACGCACACACACACACACACACAACACACTGGCAAAGAAACATTCACTCATATATAAGTAGTACCTACCTATGATGATGATGATGATGATGATGATAAAGATGATGATGGGCTAGACCCCAAAGCGAATCCGAATTCGAATCCGAATCCCAAGCACTGCCCCCGCAAAAGTTACCGCCTTCAATCCGCTGCTGCTGCCTCTATCTATCTATGCCAAGCACCACGCCCACTCACATAAACTACTTATAAATTAGTCCGTCCGGCTGGCTAATCACGTATTTTTATATGTACATACAACCTCTAAGTGAAAAAAGAACAAAAACAAAACCAAAAACAACCACAACAACAAAAAAGTGATAAATATTCAGCACATTTACACACAACAAACGCACACTAGTGACTCTATGCGTGTGTGTGTGTGTGTGTGTGTGTTGGACCACCTAATTAACTACAAAACAACGATTCTATATTGAGCTCTGTGTATGTATGTATGTATATACATATGTATGCATATATGTAAGGATACCTACTATTTCTTCACCTATGTGTTCTATGGTGGTATTTATATTCATGTTTTTCTAAATATTGAAAATTTATTTTTGGATTATTTTTTGGAAAGCTATTTTCCATACCCTACACTACAAAAATTGGGGCTCCTCTGACCCATCCATCTCTCTAACGCTCTCCTTCTCTCTTTCTCCCTCTCTCCCTCTGGTCTTTATTGCATTTCATTAGTATTCAAGGTAATTTTAACAACTTAATTAGCATCCGAGCGTGTACATAGATTAAATATTTCAAAAAAAAAAAATAAAAACATTAAAATTGTTTTAAAAATAAGCTTTTAAATTAAATCCACAACTTTAGTTTTTATAAATTCCTTCTAAAATTTCCTTTTTTTTGTGCAAAAGTTTGCAACTTTTAATTATAAATATTAAATAATTGCAAGGCGGATGTAACAAAATGCAGCATTAGAGAGAGAGAGAGAAAGAGAGAAAGTTGCTATCGAATACTCTTACTACATGCTCGAAACCAAAATTTAATCTCTCTTTTATGTTGCAATTAGACAAAGGGAAAATCAAATATGTGTACAAATATAAAATCATAAAAATTATTGCAATCAATCGATATTCGATAAACTAAAAGTTCAAAATTATCATATTTATGTATTATTTAATTTTATATATGTATAAGATTAAAATATTTGAAAATTTTTTATCACTTTCTAACTTCGTTTGGTATAAAGTACGCAGCTCTGTTTTGGTAAAAAAAAATAATTAAATTTAAGTATAATTCAGTAACATTTTAATAATCAATAACTAAATAAGTTAGGATAAAACTATTTAATAATAGCTTATTGTAGTTAATTAAATCAAAAAGTTATATTTTGGTAGATATAACTACCTAGATCCAACTTGACTATTAAGACTGTTCAAGAATATATATGCTTATATGTATATTTATGCATATATTTTTGGTTAATTATTTTCCGATTGCTTTCATAAATTTGGAATTTCAGTGTATTATGCATTTGTCCTTGATCTCTGAGTTTTAGTGTTTCTTTAACATTGGAGTTATTGCTTTTGCCTCTAATATGTACATACATATGTTTGTATGTATGTATGTATGTGCATATACGTAAAATATTTAAATTTATTTATGTTAGATGTATGTATGTATGTATGTTTGGATGTTTTTATTGTGGTATTTTTAGTTTTTATCTCTTTTGTATTTTTGGAATTTTTGGCTTTTGTTTTCGAGCCATTTTGAATGAATGTAGAGGCAAAAGTGGAATGGAAAGCAACAATTAAAATTAACAACTTTAAAATGTTGTCTTTATGGCTTAATGAAGCACATTTCACAAGTTCATGTGCTTTGCAATCCGCTCAAGCATAACAATTAGTGCATTCAATGGGCAACAAATTGTACGAATTGTTGTACTATAGTTCTATGTGAATCTAAATACATTCTATTCTATATGGATGATGTGCCCTTGCTAACCAGCAGCCAACACACACACACACACACACTGAATGGACCTAAAACATGAACAGAGCACAAAAAAAAAAGGAAAAAAAAATGGGAAAAATGGGAAAAAAAAAGAAAAGCTCTTTCGCTACTCGCACACCTGACAGGCAACTAAGCTGCTTGCAATTTTCTGTTTTAGTATTTCACGCTAGAAAAGCAGAGGCATAGCAAAAAAAAACATACAAAGAAAGATAGAGGCAGAGCGGTAGAGAGGGGAAGAGCGATAGAGACGGAGAGAGAACTGAATATATGTATAATATGTTTAATGTTTGTGAATGATTAATGGGACATTAGAATTGAAATTGTTTTTCGCCGTGCATACATGTGTGTATGTGTGTGTGTGTGTTGGTTTTTCACCGGAGCAGAGACCCGACCCCGTATAGTAGCAGCGGCAGCAACAGAATCTCTTGCCAAGCGCAGCAGAATATACATTGCTATAATGTGCAAATATTTATATGCCGTTGCCTTTTCAGAACTCAACCCAACCCATTCCATTCCCTCTCCCCCTCCCCATACACACACACACCTCTTTCGCGCTTCTCTTCTCCTTTTCCATCTCATACTGGTCCCATTCCCATGTTGCATATGGTTATGGCCTTAAGTGTATACATATGACTATACGATTGCACTTGGCAAAAAAATTTTGGTTAAGACTCAAGTGTAGTAAACTGAAGTCGGTTACCATACCTACATCCAATATGTGTATACATATATTCCTACATACATATGTATGTATGTCTGTATGTATATGTTATCCATTTCCTTTGGGAGAATATTTGAATCACGAGGGGAGGCAAATCCCAAATGCAGGACCTTTTGTAAATTTTTTATGAAACTCATAAAAACAAAGTTAACCCTTTACATGGCCGATACAATTGAATTATTTCACAATCTATTTGAAGAAAAAAAACCAATTTGAATTAAAGTTAAAGTCGAAATCTACACAATTCTTTCAAATGATATTTAAAAAAATTTTGTTTTAGATTTCTTAAAAAAAAAAAATTTTGTTTTATTTAAACCGTCAAAAGGATCTTGAACTGAAAAAGATAAAATATGGTTGTGATTTGTCTTTATGGTAAAGAAAAATTCTACTCATGATCGCAAATTTCGCCATAAAAAGGTTTTAAATTTAAGATTCAATAACAAAAATAACTTTGAGAAAACTTTACGGCAGATCTGAAAAATAGACAGCTAATAGAAGATTTAAGTAGGTCAAGATTTTTTTTAATTAGCTTCTTTTAAAAATGTCTCAAAAAGACTGACATGATAGTTGTATACTCACTTTGTAATTCCAGATTTCAATGCTAGAATCGTAAATGTCAGTAAAAAAGTTTTCTTTTACGCCTGTCATTTTGAAAATCTAGAAACGAATTGATTGAAAGACAAAGTTTAATTTGAAAATTGACTTTATTGAACTTAAGTTTTGAACTATTTCGTAATCATCTAAATAAAAATATTTTAAAGGATGAGAGGAGACCCCCATTTAAAAGCTCACCAAATGGTATTCCCTTTTCGGCGGCTCTGTCTAAATCTTTTGTTATGTGGTTTCGATTCATTGGAATTGATTGTTCTATATAAAGCAAAGTGTTCTAGGAAATCAATCAGTTTTGGATTCAATCCGTTTGTTGGCTTCTAAATAATTTATGTCGAAATGTTTTTATATTTTTTTTGAGTGTATATACTTGGCAGCTCGCTGACTACCTGACTTTTGTATCTACGTACTCATGTATGTGTGAGTGTGGGTGAGTGGGTGGGCGGGTTGATTGTGTGTGGAACAGGTGAGTGTTTATAATATGCATGCCAAAGTGTGGAAAGTGAAAAAATCTAGAGAAAATACATGCCAAATATACTTATACGATATAAATATAATATATTTTTGCATATATGTCTATACATTTGCCAAGTCAAATTGGTATGTGTTTGTGTGTGTGTGTGTGTGTGTGTATGTGTGTGTGTGTTCTTTGGCTGCCAACTGTGCGGCAGTTTTCTTGGGGAATTAAATTCAAACACTGATGCTGTGCGTTATGATGAGAAAACGCCGACGTCAATGCCAAACGCCAATGCTAACCCAAAAGCGTTGCTGAAGCTGAAACCCAATTCAAGTTAAAATCCGAAAAGGAACTTTGCCAAATTGCAAAAACCACAAAACCAAAACAGTTCGTCGCCTGCTGCTGTTGTTGCTGCTGGGCTGACGGTTTGCCAGTCTCACGTATTGTCAGGGGGGAGGAAAGTCGAAAGAAAACAGCCCCAAGAAACCAAACGATGGAAGAGTTTGCAAAATTTCTTAATAAACTTTAATGACTGCGGGTGTGTGTGTGTGTGTTTGTATGCATGCATGTATGTGTCTCTGCCAAATCATCGTATGTGTGTGTGTGGGTGTGTGTACCTGTCACTTGTCTCACTCAACTGCAACTGCAACTTTGATAGACTTGGCTAACCTGCTGGCTGTCTGCACATATCGCCTAAAATTATGCAACGACTTGTCAATAAACTATTCCCGTTCAAGTGTACGGCCATAAAAAGCTTGGCCGGACCAGCACCAGCACCAGCAGTAGCAGCATCCGTGCTCCGTATGCGGGCTTCAGACAGCTGGATTCGACTATAATTTACTTGACCCTCACGTAGCAACATCACGCACGGCACCACAAAAAAAGGAGCAGCTCCAATGGTATGCCAAAAAGACATGCACAGCAAAGTCCTCGGGTCAATTCGGGACGTTTCATGCATTACTTATCATATAGCATCAAATAGATACTTGTATACAACGCTTGGGATTTTGTGTTACCAAATTCCGTACTAAATGCATTGCTACCTATACATATGCAGAGAAAATAACCAAAAGGCATTTGCCATTTCATATTAATAAGAAAACATTAAAATGTGTGTCAAAGATTTCAAGCAAAACATATGAATACCTGGCAATAAAATCTTCTGGCCAAGTTCTTTCGAGTTTTGCGTTCAAAATGATCTTCAGTAAGCAGTTGAAAATATCTGTATGAACTTCAAATTTTCTCTAGTTGTAATTTTGATTTTATTCTCGTTATAGGATAAGTCTTATACATTTTCCGAATGTATGTATTTGTTGATTGAACTGTATAAATAGGTTTAATTTGACATTGCCGAGTAAACTGATTTAATTTTAGCATTATTAATTCTACACATTGCTTATTTATGACTACCACAAAATCATAAATCATTTTAATTAAAACAAAATAAATATGTGGCAAATTTTTCCTTTTGATTACATATTTCATGAAGTTCAGTTTGGTGGGCGCTTAATTAATAGCGCAACGAAGTGGATATACTCTATATATTTATAGCCAATGGTATTGTTGAGGGAATTCGGGCCTGGAGGTAAAATCGTTCTTGAGCAGTTTTCAAAGTTAAAATCTCGGTATTGGGTGGAAAATTCACCTCACTTTCCCCCCACCACAGGTGACTTTAAGATCAGTCTAAGATATAGACACACCTCTTGTCTATGCCCCATTAATAAGCAATTTCGTATCTGGAATTAAACTTTAATTTAGAATGATAATAGATGACTTGTTACCCAATGTTTGAGGACAATTCGACTTCTTGTTGGGTTGACTTTGCTTTTGTCAAGCCTTCGTTGGGTTGTCGTTTTTTCGTTACTTTTTATATGGACACTGTGGTTTTTCTCCGTTTAATGGAGTTGGTCATAAAAATTAAGGCAAAAGAAAAAATCAACCAAGCCAACCGAACCAACCAAGCCAACCTTAACCGCATCAGCTCCGCAACGCCCTGTCGATGGGTCGATGGGTCGGTCAGTCGGTTGACTGTTGGCCAGATGAAGCTGGAAATCGTTTTATTTAACTGCTGCTGCTGACTTGTTTGCGCAAATTAACACATTTATTTATGCCACAATTTGTTGCTTAAATATTTATCGAAAATAAAAAGGGACTAAAGTAACATGAAAAAATTTTGCGTTTATTTCATTATACAATAAGTACATCATACACATATACATATATATATATATATATATTTATATACATACCTATATGTAGGTATATATAAATACATATATATAGACGATTTTTTCGGTAGTCATATCACACACATATACGATATGGCATACATACACTGAAGGGTATGCAGCATAATTGAGAGTAAATTATCGCAGGATTTGAACTTTTCCTGCGTTTTCCTGCTTCTTCTCCTGTTTCTTTGTTTTTTTTCACTTTATTTTTTTTTTTTGTTTTTTTTTTTAGTTTTGTTTCTGTTGTGTATTTATATATATAGGAAGTGCTTAGCTGGGATCTGCTTAACCGAGTAAATTCGCTAGACATAGAGATATGAGCAATGGCAGAAGCAGCCAAATGCTTAGGACGGCAACGGCGCCTGCACGGCCCTGCAAGGGTAGCTGTTCCGTCTCCATACATAACCGAAACTCATCATAATCCAGCCGAGTGATGGCACAATAATGATTGAGCATACACAGTCCCTGGCAGGGTGAACCGGTCTGATATCTTACCGCATTGGCGCGATGGTATCTGCAGGTAAAAAAAAAGTACACACACACACAAACAAAATAAAATAACAAGCAATAAAATGTTAAAGACGGGAAAATCCCCATAGTACTTATTTAGGTATACACACACGCACACACACACATATACATGTATGGATAAAAGTTTATACCGGTTACATACCTGCTAAACCATGAGGCATCGTTACCGGTAAAACGCTCGGCAAAGTTATGCAGAGCAATGGCCGATATCTCGGCCAATCCGTAGTAATGCGTAAGATTATATTCGGACTGCCAGAGTGGCTCGTGAGCTCGATTGGCCAAAGGTAAATCCAGCCAGAATTGTGTATAGTCCAAAACCTGGCCGCTACCCGTATCGAATTTGTATAGCCGCAGAGCTGGATTATTTGAGGATCCAATGCCAGCCTTTTGTGGCACAATGGATGGGGCAATCATCACAAATGAAATTGGCTTGCCTGCCAAAGAAAAATGCAATGGGATCTTTTGTGATGATGATGGGCAAACCAACCAAAAACAAATCGTACCTTGCTCATCATAGACCAAACGAAAGGTGTCCGAGTGTAAATGGCCAAAAAACTGACCCTGTATAACAGAAGCATATCGTCTCACCATATCCAAATAGCGGCGATTGTTGCGCTCCGTGAAGATTAACTGATTATGCTGTGGCCCCAGGTGACGTTCGTCGACCCCCGGCGGCATATGTCCAACTATGTAGACCTGTAATTGAGATGTGAGAGTGATGAAAAAGAAAATGCATTTGCTACCCCTCCACCCACAGCTCCCAACACAGCTTGCTTCCTCCTCCTACTTCTGCTCATCAATACGAAATGAATTCAATTTTCTACTACAATAAGAACAAATTAAATATTAAAATTAATTAAACAAGAATATTGCCCATGATGCTTATGTGTGGCACATAGGCATACAACTATGTGTGTGTGGGTGTGTGTGTGTGGGAATGTATGTGTGTGCTGTTGAGTATTTTGTCAAGAGTGTTCAGTTATACTATTGTATATTTGTATGTAGATGACAATCGATTCATGAAATGCATGCAAATTTAAATGAAATACACATTTACTTGTTGATGTTAAAAAAATAGTAATAATAATAATAATAATGATTTCTGCATTCGACAATTATCAATTATTCCAATGTCAATGGGTTAATAATTATTTTCTCAGATATCTTACAGTCTCTTGTTTATCACGCGACTTGCTGAGAATCTCCTCTAGCCAGAGCCATTGCTGTTCAGCTAATTGCTCGTCCTGGGCCATATTGGTGGTGCTTCTACTGGAGGCTTTCGGTTCGGCAAAATATTCAGACGGCCAGCGGAAATTGTGAGATACTTTGGCATCAGCTTCCGGTTCAGGATCATGATCGTGTCGCATAAAATTCGTATTGAGAGCAACGATACGTAGACGACTCTTTGTCTGTTCGATGGAATAGAAGCCACCTTGTTCAAAGGTGACCAATGCTTCGGTGGGTAACCAATGGCGCCATAATTCGCCCATTTTTCTATAACTGCCGCTGCCATCCTCATGGCCCAAAACCGGGAATATGAATTGCGATGAGAAACTCCGCCCGAGTAGATCTGTTATGTTACGCAAAATTTCATGTTGCTTCTGCTCGGACAACGGTTGAGCTGAATGGGAAAGGGCATCGCCTGTCCAAAGAACAAACTCAACATTATCGCCCTGTTTGGCCTTCATCGATTTCACCGCCGATTCGATGAGACTCCATGGACTGTCGCAATTGTAGTGTCCAAAGGGTCCAGGCGATTCGAGGGTCACAGTGGATGTGGAACTGGATGCAGCTCGTGTTAGCTGCCAACAGCTTTTGTAGATGTCGCCTTGCGTTGAATAGAATGTGTCCAAGTGGAGGTCACTGATATGCCAAAAGTAGCCTGCAATATAGAAAAAAAGAAAAATAAGGAAATGGCATCAGTTGCAATACTGATTACTGGCCGTCGGCTGTTTAGATGTCGGGCAATTCCTCTCTGTGAAGGAAAAGCCCACGCCCAGGCCAGGCATTTGCTAGCCGGATGGCTGTGAAAACCCCGTGTGAGAACGACAACCCTCTGGTTGGTTGACTGACCTAAGAAGAGATGAAGACATTCTACCTGGATCGGGGACTCGGCCGTCGGCTTTCGGCCTAGAAGTCAAAAAGTCACTTGATCGTCCGGACATCAGTTTCATTTGGCGTTGGCATGCGCATTGATCAGTATCAACACAGTTTTAGCCTCTGTCGAACAGTCGAGGGACAAGGGGAAGACAATAAAGGTGAATTTACATGCTCAGCTAGCGTAGCTAGAGGCCAGGAATATGCATATGCGCTTCGGTTTTGGTCTGAGCCTGACCCTGCTGCTCATGCTCATGACCATGTCGGAGATGCTGCAGCAAGTCCACGGTAGGCAGAAGCTATGCGGCGAGGCACTTAACAGGGCGCTCGACCTCATTTGTGTTAATGGATTTTCACGCAGAATCAAACGAGACCGTAAGTATTTTGTACCATATTTTGGTTTTGACTAACCAACTCAACTAACTCAAGTGAAGCAGACAGCGAATGGAGCTCCCAATCATTCCGGAACATCGACCAATCATCAAGATCAGGCGATACTACGTAAATGGATGGCATTCCTTCACAAAACTGAACTCGCCGAACGCCAACGTTTGGCATCTATGGAATCTGACCGGACATTTGGTGGAACGAATTTGCGTCGTCATCGTCGACGCATTGCACACGAATGCTGCAGGGAGGGCTGCACCTACGAGGACATTATGGAGTACTGTGCCTAAAATGGCCTAACATGGATTGGTGAGGATTGAGCAGGAAATGGCGAAGCAAAAACCAAAAGACATTTTGCAATTCATTTTTTTTTTGAAAACACTTAACCCTAACAACAAAAACAAAAACTGGAAACAAAAAGAAAAAAAAAAACAAAAAAAAAACCTAAATATAAATGTAATATTCTCAAATAATTCAATGTAATATTCTTAATGGAAGCAATAAAGTTACTCAAAAGCACACAGCAAACAATCGAAAAATGAGGGGAATTTCTTTTCTTTGTTTTTACCCCAAAAAGAGGGGACTTTGCCTCCCAAGTAACCCCTGCTGTGCTCTAACAAATGAAATGGAACGAATTCGCCCTTGCATTCTCTTCGAACAATAACGTAGAATATGAATTTTTAATTAGATGACGCTGTGATTTTAATGATACAAAATATACAAAAAAAGCAATTGTTAGACGTGATCGACTAGAATGTACCCAGCAATTGTTTAAAAGTCCTCAGTGACCCTCAAAACGAAAATGAAAGGAAAACCCTTTAAGCCATTATTTGGCCTTGATGCAAAAATGTGTGCATACGATTGGGTCTTATCAATATATTAATCATTATCTGCATACATAGATATACATACGTATTTATATAGATATATACATATATAACGTTATGTTAAGAAAAACAAATAAAAACTAGGGCCTGAAAATGAGATAAGGCAAACCAAACAGGATAAACAGGCAACTGTGTTATTACACCAATTTGTCCTGTTCTTTCCTGTCTTGTCCTATCATGTCCTTTCCCTTCTTTCTTTCCTTCCTTTCCGTTCATATCCTTTGCTTTGCTTTCGTGTCGTGTCGTGTTGTGTTTTTTTTTTGTTGTGTTGTGTTATGGTGTGTAATGCATGTTCCCAGGTTACAGCCAGCCAAGGGTATTAGAAACAACAAATGAGTGAAAGAAAGCATAGAATCTTCAGCATCCTTGCTAGCATCGTCATCATCATTTCTATACCCTAAATTTATAGAGTGAAATGGTTTAGTGAAGAAGTTAAAATGCTTAAAGATATTCCTGAGCCGAGTCGGCTGACTCAGAGCTCGGAATCTAGACGAATAATTTGTGAATCTCTGTTGTTTATTTTACAATATTCTTACTTTAAATATATCTTAACTCCTAAAAGAATGAGCAAGACAGCAAGATATTATGGCCTATACATGTATGTTTAAAGTCTCAAAATAATGGTCAGTTTCCCACTTGTTGAAGGGTATACAAATTGTCTGCACGATAGCTTGCAAAATTTACTTAAATTTTCTTACTTCTTAAAGAACCAAGATCTGTGCGTAATTATTGTATTTAGCTCGAGGTTTCATGTGAAATAGGTAAACAAAGACCAGACAGTGGGTCCGATAACGTCAGCTGATATGCGTAAGGACCCCCCACATGGAGGCCGTCATCGCAGAGGCAAAACAAGCATCCAACAAACCACCCACCAACTCACCCACTTGGCCACCGGCAAGGCACCCAGGGCGAAACTGACACTTCATCTAACGCACCCTGACAGTATTCAGACGCAACAGTTGAAGCACTTGCTCATATAAAGTGCCTTTGCTCCGTGCCGTGCCAGAGCAGTTGTGGTTTGATAATTTTCGAGTGGACACGATTGCAAGGAGCAATAGAATAGCAGAGCATAACAGCACAGAATATACCGAGTCATGCAGTTGGAGCACTTGAAAGTCATCAGTAGTCAGCTCTCCGGACTGATACTGTTGCTTCTGGTGATCGATGTGAATAGCGTATTGCGCCTGTGCGGCGACGAATTACCCACAACACTTGAAAGCATTTGTCACATGGGTCAATTTAAGGGATTCAATTCGAAATTGAAGCGTGCCATGGGTAAAGAAGAGTCACATTATCAATTTATTAGAATGCTAGAATTGTATGAAAACTATTGTGCTTCTAGATGAAGAGAATGGCTTTGATGTGGAAACTAATGCTCTTGCTGTCTACGATGATGCATCACCATCACAGAGAGATCTTCAGCTAGACATTGAAGACCATTCCATGTTGCACAGAATGTTTGGTTTGAGTGAGAGTGGGCAACGATTGGTAAGTACCAGACGACGACGATTTGGCATCTACGATGAGTGTTGTCTCAAGGCGTGTACCTATGGAGAATTGATAAGCTATTGTCGCATTTAAGCAAAAAACAATAAACAAAAAAAAAAAAAAAACTAAGAACAAATGCATTAATTAACCTTTAATAATTCAATACCCCAATTCAACTGTGGATTGTATAATTGTGAAATTCTAAACTTGTCGAAATTAAAAACCGACGACATATTCTTGTATACGTGCATGTAATTATAATAAATATTAAATAATTAATATGAAAATAAATAATATATTTGTAGTGCTGCATACATACATACATACTATATCCGTATGGATTGTTAACGACTTATTAACTACTAATTAATTCCTGAGGCAAAAGGTCGCCATTTTATCTCAAACTCCCTTAACGAACCAAATTCAACATTTTTAATTCTACTCATTTTTCATTTCGATGGTAGAGAATCCTACTTACTTTGAATACTTTAAAACTTTAAGAGGTCCAAATTATCAAATTACCAAATTATCCTATTTAAATATCCTTCAAATGCTTAGCAATTTTGTGACATGACAACAAAAACATTTCAAGGAATATTTACATGATAGGAAAGTAAGAACAAGTTTTTTAATTTTCATACACTTGTAGAGGGTATTATAAAGTTGTTTAGATGTTTGTAATGCAGAAAAGGCGAACGACACCACAAACTATATATAATCTTGATCAGCGTGAGAAAACAAGTTGTTATAGCCATCTCTGTCTATTTATATTAACTTCATTAGAAATCTAATTGATATCGATTTGACAATTCGTAAGATCGGACCACTATAATAAATGTCAGAGAAAACAGCACTCTAAAAGCCTACTTTATTGAGAAATATCTCAATCGAAAAAAGTTAATAATACTTAATACAAAAATGTTTATGAAAAAAAAACCTATTGAAAAGAAAAATTGATTGAAAGATTTAACGATAACTCTTTCTTGTTTTTAAAATTAAAATTTGGTAATGAAATTGGGAAAATTACCTTTCAAATACCCAAAAGACATCTGACTTTGAGTCTTGTGAATTTAAGGTGACTATGTATAATCTGTTGCTTGATAAAGTAAATTGAACATAAAGGCTGAAAATTATATTTTCTATCCTGAGTTTTATGATAATTAAAATTATGAATAAGAGGAGCGTTTCGAAAAAATGACAAATATCATTTGTTACATTTTAAAGTTAAATCGTCATTAATTTTGATAAATTATCATTTTGGATTGAGAATTGTACAAATTTAGCTTATGAAAGCAAACGACAATTGTTTACTGTCAAATGGAAACATTTGCAAACTTAATTGAAATTAAAGATTTAAATGGACTTAATTAGAGAACTGAAAACTCCTAGTAAATAGGAATCATTTTCGAATTATGTTCAAATATAATCTTATTTAAATTCATTCAATATATTTGTCAGATGACATAACATTAGAAACTGCAAATGATCCCATCCAAATCAAATTTCATCGAAATTGAATCATCAATCAACCGATTCACTTTTTGTGCATTTACGAAAATATTCAAGTGGTGTTTTGTTTATCGATTTATTGGCTTAGAAAATGTATATAACAAGTGTTGTTCCCATGTCTATAAATATATATATATATATAGATATATATATGGATTTAAAATCTGCTTTTGCCAAAAGCTCTACTAGTTTTTGCTGAATATCATTAAATACATTTTTTATGGGGTTAATATACAATACAATAAGATTAATCATTAAAGACACTTAAGTGTTTCATTATAATAGACAAAAAAATCAATGCAAATCTATATAGAGGAAAATTCATTGTACAGGGTAGTTCCAGTTCGGTGCTCATCGGTGGGATCCATTAGCTGACTATCACACACTCTCTCTCTCTCTCTCTCTTTCTCTCACTCTCTTTCTCATTCTGTCTGTCTGTGATTCATTTTATATTCCTCTCTACATGGATATGGAGCAGTATTCATTGAGATAGCTGACAGGGCAGGATTGCTTGCAACATCTATCCACAATGCCCTCACGCCGTTGGCGACGACGGAGAGCTGCCAATGAATTGAAACCTTCCTGATAGTATCGTCCAGTGTTTAATGGATAGGGCAGGAATTCCGATGAGGATGCAGACAATGATGAACCAGATGATTCTTTTTCCTCAATAAATTGCAATGGATCCAATGGGTCGATATCAATGTTGGCTATATTGGATTGGATTAATCATGATCATATTCACGATCCGGTATGTGGTATATGTTAGATGGGGTTGGATTGGGGCTTGAAGAAAAACTAAAACTTACATGAGCTACGCTTGCCCGGAATGATAGAATTGAATTCCCGGCATACCATGGACATCATTTCATTAAGCCTGGCGCTGCATAGAACCACATTCTCATTGGATAAAACTGCATTCGAGCTGGCACTGGCATTTGCGATAAAAGCCAATACCGTGCAAAGACCGAGGAGCACAAAAGCCAGCGATGAAAATGGAATTGCCTTGGTCATGGTTGTCTTTAGTTTATGGTTATGCCTCTGTGCTAGTGCTAGTAGTTGGGTCCTTGCCTCAAACTGAATTGAAACTGTTGCTGTCTTTGACAATGGAGCTGGCTTATATACACCGCAAGACTACACACCCATACAGATACACACACACACACACACACACACACACAGATACATACACAAACACACTCACAAAGGATGTGCGTCTGGTTTTGGGTCTGGCTTTTGCTCTAGCACTTGGGTCTCTGGGTCTGGGTCTGGGTCTGGGTCTGGGTCTGGGTCTGGGGCAAGTCAAACTAAATACATGTACATACATCTACTTGGGGTGTCAAATTGTGTTAGAGGTTATTGGGACAAGTTGAGTGCATTTTCAAGTAGCACTGACTGTGGGCTCCAGCTTGCTAAATTCGTTCAATGTCAACGTTCACTTTTTTCAGCTGACTTATGCAAATGCTTATCGAGGGAATCGAGGGCAGATGTTATTGTTGGGATTGGGATGGGGATGGGGATGGGGATGGGGATGGATTGGGGGAAAGGCGAAAGTGACAAATGGTCGTAGGTAGCTGCCAGGTGCTTCTGATGGGTGGGCGAGAATCGTGTTGGCCAATTAAACAATTTATGTGCAAAAAAAGAAACGGGGAGGGCGGGGGAAGACGGCGACATTATCAACTACGCCGGAACTAGGAGCCTCGTGTCGAGGTTCGCCGCGAATTTAAGCTAAGACCTTTTACTTTTCTCTTTGCATTTATGAATAACAAATGAGTTGTTATGCTGTTGTCGTGTCCCCCATGCTCATTGTTGATGTTGGTGCCCCTTTCCCGCCATCAATTCCCCGCATTCTACTTACCAATGCGCGCGTGGGCGTCTGGTAGCCAGGTTAGGGAGAGTGTTAGGCAGGCAGTTAACAACCAGTTCAACTTAGTCATCATCTTGACGTAAATTTTCTTGATAACTTTTACAAAGATGCTGACGAATTCTCTTTGCACTGTCTACTTTTATTCATTAGTCAAAGTTTTGTGCTGCATAAATAAATAAGTGATTACGTATACGAGTAGTAAACAAATATACATATACATATGTGAATACAGTATTGAGTAATATATATATATATATATATATCTATGTATATATGTTATGTTTGTATCTTTTTGGGTGTGGGTGTGTGTGTGTGTGTGTAGTTTTGTTTTGTATTTTTTTTATCGCTGTTGCCGCTTTTGCTTCGACTCCTTATCGTCCTTGTTAGTCGGTGGCTGTAAACAATAGGCAGCCAATTCTGCATAACTGCAGGAATTACGGCAACATTCATCGTAGATACCCCGACCACCCTGTCGACGTTGACGACGAGTTTTGATGAGCACCTCAGTGCCATAGAAATTCGATAGTAATGGACTGAGGGCATATGGTTCCGGTGTTGCCATTGGCATTGTATTATAACCAAATATACAGACAACATCCAAGGTGTCGGATAGGGCTTGACCGCATAGCTTTTGGGTGCCAACATGAAATTGATGGGATTGCACGGCCACTGTCAGATATATGATCACCATTATGGGCACCATGGCCAGCATCAATTGCAAATGTAGGCGAGCTCCTCGTGCTCCTCCTTTTCGCGATGAGCCATAAACTGCACTGTTGTCCACCATTATGAGTGTAAGAATGCGTTTAATAATCGAACATCTGCTATTTATACGAAAATTCGCATCAGATTCAGTAGTAAATAAAATCAAAAAAAAAATAAGAGAAAAAAAAGAGAAGGGAAGAAAACAACAAATAGAGACAGAGTCTCTGTCTGGTTTCAAGTGGCGAGTTCAATGCACTTTTTTGCTGCATAAATTGGGGATACATATGTATGTATGTAGGATGCGGCGGCCCAAAACTCTATCTAAACATAGATTTAAGCCATTGCTAACAGCAACAACAACTCATACTCCAAATTCATATTCACATTCACCTTCATATTGGCATCCCTTTACCACTTTACCACTCCATTAATCCTTTCGACTGGGCTCGCCTGTGCCTAGGACTTGTTACTTTTAGGTTAAATGGCTATGACGGCTGTCGCCTTCGATTAGTGGCAGGGCCTCATTAGCATACAGGTGAAAAGTATGCTTCATTAAGTAATTGTTGCTGCGAAAGCTCGACGATACCACATCTATCAATCGATATGGGAGTCGATAGTTCTTTGGCAAATTTGTGAGGCGACCGCAACAGTTGGTTGCCAACTTTGCCGCAGTCGGTTGTTTTTATCAAAAGTTCAGTTCGCTTGAAATCTATTCAGTTCGATTCAGTTCAAATCGAATCGGTTTGGTTTATCTATCTATTGCTTTCTCTCTCTCTGTCTCTCTTTCTCCCTTTCTCTCTCTCTCTTTGCATCTCTGTCTCGTCGAAAAAAAAAAAGGAAAATAAAAATAAAAGGAAATAAGCGAAATATTATCACAAAATGGTGCTCGATATTAAAATGTGCCGCTTTGACAATGTCCCCTGGGGATTTCGACTTGTGGGTGGCTCTGACTATGAGTATCCCCTAACTGTGGTTAAGGTTAGGCACGAATCGAATTCAATTGAAACAAATTGAGTCGCTATTCTCACCTGTCAACCACATACAAAAACCATCTCTTTTTCTCTCTAATTGTGTGTTTTTGTGTGTGTGTGTGTGTGTGTGTGAGTGTAGGTGTAGCCACCTGTGCAGGAAAACTAATCACAGCAAACCAATGATGACAAAACAACAATGTTGTTTATTGTTTGGAAAATGCCTGTGCAAAACTTCTTAATAGATTGAATTTGAAAATTTCTCATTTTCACATATGTACATACTTGCGATCAATTACGTAACAATGTGTGTGTGTGTGAGTGTGCGCCACAGTGTGTGTCTGTGACAGTTTGTACGCTCTTGTGGTACATATATGTATGTATTTCTGTTGCAAAATTGGCAAATTTGTTAAATTAAAGTAATTCTCATCAGACACGCTTTTCGAATGTTTATCTAATCGACAGACCCATGTATTTTTGTGTTAATGAGCCACATAATGCAACAGCAATAAATTTATTCAAATTTTAATTGTGTTTTAGTTTTAGCATTGTCGTTGTTGTATCCCCTTCCTCTTCTTGTTGTTGTTTTTCTTTTTGTCTGTGTCAGTATTTGTCGTTTTGTACATTAACAGCATTTTGTAGTTACAAACTCGTTGACAACAACCAAATTTGTATATACATATGTAAGTACTTACAAAAGTAGATACAACATACATATATGTTTATATATATATATAAGCAGATATCAACGGAAAATCGCAGGGAAGGCAAAAATTTTAATTGGCAAACTGTAGATATATACACGCACTCAATGCAGAACGAAGCACCGAGGGTTGCCACCAAAATGTTGAGTTCGTTCTTAAATATTTGAAATCTACTCACTTCGATTCAGTTCAAATTGAATCGGTTTGGTTTACCTATACATCTTTTTGTCTCTTTGTAACTTTGTCTCATCATGAGAAAAAGAAAGAAAAGATAGAGTATCTTAAGACACCATCCTATGAAAGCAAATCGAGCTGCATTGAGAAACATTGTAACATATAAATATGTTAATATGTATAAAAATTTTCATTACAAAGATGCCAATAGCAAGTAGATCCATTGGTTTTTCACAAAAAAAAGATAGATCTAATATTAAATTTTTGCATCAATTGTTCAATTTATCGTGGTCTGTGGAGTCTATGAAAATTTCCTAAAATCGTTTTCAATTAACTTTCTCTTTCACACATATGTATGTATGAAGTATCTACAGTTTATCCTGTTGCAATCAAAAGTAATTATTTGATTATTTGAATTCATTTGCTTTCCATTATATTTATAACATCCAAATTGCTTTTGGGAGCATTTTGTAATAATTGCTAAATGAAATTTTGTACAAATTTTTTAATGCAATTCACACTAAAAGTTGTGTTGTTTGTGAAAGAGAGAAAGAACATTTTTGAGAAATTGATTTGATTTGGCAATCAATCAGATTGTGTAAATCTTATGGGGTTAACTTTGTTATCAATCAACCCCCTCATATGCCCTCAGTTTGAATTTTACATTCACATTGGACACATTGACTCGGCAGTTGGTGGGGATTCGGTTTTGGTTTTGGTTTCGGATTCGGTGTGCGGTTCGCTTCTTAGTTAGCTAAATTCTCTGTTTTGTTGACATTTGGCGCGTATTTTATTTTTATGCACGAAGCACGCGACTGTTTAGCTAATAGTTGAATCTATTGCATCCGTATCTGTATCTGTGTAGCTGTATTTGTATCTGTATCTGCATCTGCATCTGCATCCGAATATATCATCTCTTTCTATTTGATTGTGCTAGGTCACTGAGAACAGCATTGCGGATGAGGCTGGGCTACGGGTTGAGGATGTTGTTGTACGTATCAATGATACGGCTGCCACACCGCTAACCCACGATGAGGCCCATCGCCTGATTATGAATAGCGGGAGTGTCTTTTACTTTGGTGTCTACCGGTAAGCTGGTCAAAAACAATTTATCACTGTGCGACTTGCAATTTACATTTTTCTTTTCTTTTGTGGCTCCTCTGGGGGTTTACAGGGAGAACGAGGAGAATGAACAGGATGCCAAAGAATGCCTTAAGAAATTTCCCGTTAGCGAGAGTTCGTTGACCAAATCACCGACACCGCCAACGGAAGCCATAAATGCCCCGACTACGGAACCGGAGCCAAAGCCAGTCCCAGTGCCAGGTCCAGTTGGGCCAGCGTTGGACGAATGTCTCCGAGTCATGTCGGAAGTGCATTCGGAAGACAACGGCAAGGATGTGGACGAGGATGTGGATGTGGATGTGGAAGTGGAAGCACCAACATTAACTGGACCTGGAGCTGTAGTTGGAGCTGAAACTGGTGCATTGTATTTGCCCGATTTACCCGATCGGCCGTGTTCGGCGCTGTCAGAGCATGCGGAAATTAAGCTGGTGGAAGAGGAAATTGCTGCCGTGCTGTCCGGTGAAACGGAGGTGCTCAAGGAGCACAATGTCCTCGGGTGCGTTAAAAGTGGACATACCGTTAAATGAATATGCCAAAGGCTAGCTAGGGCTTTAACTGCATCTATATCATAGCGTTAATTTCTATAGAATTTTCCCCAAGCCGGGCGTATGCATGTCCAGCGATGTGTTGCGCTCCCTTAACGAGGAGGTAACGAAAACCAAACTGGAGAAGGACAAAGAAAATCGCAAGTGGTCCACATTTTTGCAACGACCCAATCGTCCAGTCCCAAAGAGCAAACAACAATTGGAGGCCGAAAGGAGGGCGGCAAATGCCTACAAAGTCACGATAGTCAAGTCTGTTCCACGTGACAAGTCGCCAATGGTGAGTGGGTCAACATATCAGTATGTACATATGTTTGTGTGTATGTGTGTGTAGTTTTATGTGTGGGTGTATGAATGGACATGGAATGGTCGCATGTGAAATTAATTTAAATGTTGCTGACAGCCGGAAGTCAAACCGACACCCACACCAAAGGAAGCAACACCTTCGCCACCCAAAGAGTCAACGCCACCAGGCCAGCCAGTTGAAAATGTGGACGAAGAGGTCGTCGAGGAGCCATTGCCGACGGACAGTGAGGTGCCAAATTTGGAACAATTGCCAGAAAATGGCCAAAATGGCGAGAACAACGACGAAGAGCAGTTAGAAAAGGCAGATGTGCAAAAGGACGTGCTGGAGGATACAACAGAGCCAGAGCCAGCCATTGCTACGGAGACGCCTACGGAGCTGCCAGTGGAGGGAGATGTGGCAGTATCTGTAGAAGCTGAAGCCATAGAGGATATAGAATCCACACCACCATCACCATCAACCATTACCCCACCCAAAACTGATGAAGAACTTGCTCTCGAAAAGCAACTCGCCGATGTGCAAAAACAGCTGGCGGCACTCTCCTCCCTACCATCGACCATACAATCCACGCTGGATGCGGTGACCAAACAACTTGCCGATTTACTGCCCACATTCAAGCTACAGCAGCAGAAAGAGCAGCCGTCGCCACAAATCGATGAGGAGGGTCAGGGGGAGAACTCTGCCCCTGGAATGCTCTCAGAAAATGCAGGTGCAAAAAACTATGGCATCGGCTACAGTAATTAAATTTTTCTAATGGCGCATTTTGCGTATTTCTTTTTGCCTCTTTTTTACACACTCTTCCCTGTATGTCTCTGTCTCTCCCTCTCTCTCTCTCTCTCTCTGTTTCTCTGTCATACTGTTCTTTTTTGCATCATCCTACACCATATAGCCGTATCTATAGCTGAGGCTGACAAGCCAGCGGGGCCATGTGAAAATAATGAGGATAAATGCGATGCCAATGACCTGGAAGTGGCGGAAATTTCGCGCTCAAATGGCGACAATCGCCAAGCAGCAGAGGACAAAGAGTCGGCCCAATTGGAGCACCAGCAGCAGGAGCTTAGCGAAGAGCAGAGCTTCAAGAAGCAAAAGGTGAGTGCCAAAGAAAACGATAAAAAAAAACAACACACAAACACGAACAAACAAAATGCAATATAAATATCTACATAAATATAGATTTATTGTTTCTGTATCAAGGACAAGGCACTGTTGTCCTTATACCCTTTGCCAACGAAATAGACTTTTGATAAAATGAAATTATTCCGAAAAAATACTTTTGTATTAGACCATCTACTTTACTCAATATCAAAAAGAGGATTGTCGTATCTGGTAGAGTCTTAAATAAGCTAAACGCTTTACCCACACAACTTTAAGTTAATTTTTGGCAAACAACTTAAATAACATAAATAACTTAAATCCCAAATGAAAGGAATTTTGTCCAGAGCTAAGTTTAGTTGAGTCTTATATAAAGTGTATTCAAATTTCAGTGTTGTTTGTTGTCCTTATTCAGTTATTCGGTTACACTTTAAGCTCTTTTGGCCAGCTGCGTCTTCTCTACCTTTCTGTCGCTCTTTCTTCATTTTTCTCTTGTTCGCGGTCGTCCTTTTTTCTGTCTGTCTGTCTGTCTGCCTGTCTGTCAGTGTGTCCACAAATCAAATTAACTAAAATGCCATTTGGTTTTTGTCTTTTTCTACTTGCAGCATAATGTGCGCTTCCAAACGTAGTTAGTTAGCTTTAATCGAGTTTAAATTTTGACAAATTGCCGCCAAATTATTTTGTACTAACTGTTAGTTAGTTGTTAGTTAAAAGTTGAATAAAGTTCAGCCCTGAGGCTCTCACTGTGCGGTCGCAGCAGAAAAATGCAGAAACCAAAAGACAATTAGTGGAGTTCCTTTCCTCACCACCTCACCACCCATCCAGTTCACCCGCATCCAAGCCCATACCCTTACGGACTTCTTCATGCCATTACCAGTCTTTTGGACACACTCTCTCTCTCTCTCTCACTCCCTCTCTCTCACTCTTTCTCTCTCTTTATGTGTGCTTCTATCTATATTCTATCTCTGTCTGGTACTGGTTCTGGCTCAACAGTCTCTCCTGTCCATACGTCTTCCCACCTCTCCAAAAAATAACAAAAAAAAAAAAAATAAAAAATCATCTAACTATTGCTGTTCCCTCTTTCGCTGCTATATGCTATGCGATGACATGACGATGGTCGGTCATGCCAGAAACACGATGTCATTGAAGAGCTCGAGGAGCATTTGGTGCGCAACAAAAACCCAAAACGTTCAAAACGCGCCTTTGGCCCCCTTGTGCCATCATCTGAGCGTCCATTGGTGTTGCCTGGCGGCAGGCGTTGGTATCGTCCCAAGGATGCCTACAATGATGAATTCATAGCCGAGACACTGAGCGCTCAGGCGGAGCTTATAACGGGCACCACATTGGGGTGGGTACTACATATAACAACAACAAACAAAAAAGAGCAAAAAAACAAAAAACAAAAAAACGAAAGCAAAAAAATGAAAAACCAACTCAAAAATTGTAATGTTTGGTCATGTTTGCTTTTTGGCCCCCAATGGCCATGGTCAGAGTTTACTTTCATTGCTATTGCTTTGCTGACCATACCCAAACCCATATTCATTTCTTTCATGCTCATACTCATGACCATATACTCATTCTGGTATTCATTTTCTCATCTTTCCATGGAACTCGCTTACATCGACGCACCCATAAATTTGCGCATTAGTAGATGCCCATATGAGAGTCCATTGCTGGGCTATGATTCCAGGTACCACAAAAAAATCATACACACACACACACACACACACACAATGGCTGCACTTTCATTATCATTATCATAGGAGTTGAAACGTCTGTCTTTAACTGTCTGTCTATTTGGCTGGCTGGCTGGCTGGCTGGCTGCCTGCCTGCCTGCCTGCCTGAATGTCTCTTTCTCTCTTTAGTCTGTCTCTTTTTCTGTCTGTCATGGCCTGAAATTGATTTGACTTTTCCCGTTCGTTGTTTCATCCTGTAGCCTCTTCCCACCCCTGCAAAAGTCTCCAACTTATCTTCGTCCATTTCTTGGTTCTTTATGCATGCCTTTTGCCTTATGGCTTTCGTTGCTCTCATTTCTTTTGTAGATTGCATTTTGGAATCGTTTGTTCAATGGCGAGCATATAACATGCCAGCGTTTCAGGTAAGTTTCCGCTGCGTTGCGGATTTAAGAGAGAGTTAAGGAGATGAGGATACCAAATTGGAGGTGCAATTTGGAGTTGGAGCTGGAGTCGGAGTGCGGCTCCATCTTAATGAGGCTAACAACTTCTCTGCTTGATATTGCTCTTGTTTCTGCACTCTATGTGTGCTTGTGTCTTCTTCTTCCTTCCCTCTCTCCCTTTCTTTCTTTCTTTCTTTCTTTTCCGTGTACTTGTGTGTGTGTGTGTGTGTGTGTGTGTGTGTGTGTGTGTGTAAGCGACTGTATTTGCCCGCCCTTGCCTTGTACTTAACCGCTGGGGGAATGATTCTGCGTCCTGTGCATTTGCTGCTCACGTCCGCAGGGAGCTGCAGGGTCTCAGCCTGGCCATGCAAAAGTAAGTTGTCACATTGGATATTTCTTGTTTTTGGTTCATTGCATGTGTCGCTCCACAGGGAAAGCTAGCTGTTAACCCTCTACCTACTAACTACTCCTCCGCATACCATCCACCACTGCACCACTGTCCGCATACCATTTCACTCACTTTTCTTTCGTTACTTCCATTTTCCATTAGAAATCCCAATTTTAAGTTGCAATTTTCTTCTGCTCTTCCACCAACCCCCCTACCAATCGCTCTTCTCTTGTTTTATTTCAACAGGGTCAATTTCATGAAGTACCAGAAGCCGGAGCGTAAAATCGATCTGAATCGCAGCGAGGTGTACAAATACCTCAATCCTCATTTGGATCGTGCACCCGTGCGTGGCATTGAAGTGCGTGCACCTATGGTAGCAGCCGAATCTGATATACGCCAGTCACTGCAATCGTAGAAATGATTGATATACATACATACATATACCACACACATATACACAAATGTATTTGAATTCAATATATTTAAATTCAACTCATATCCCTCGATTACCATGTAAGCAGCTCAACAAAATATAACAAAAACTATTGATAAACAGAGCCAAAACTATATACAATATATATTTATATATACTTATACGACATACGATATATGTGCATGTAAAAGTATTTATCATGAGTTGTATTCATGTACATACTTCCATACATACAGACATACATATGTATGTGGAAAACGTGGGGGGTAAAAGTAAGGAGTCCTTGTTAAGAGTCCTTGTGGGTGCGCTTGACTGCTACTTTGCCGTCTGAATTTTGCATTGTCAATGGGGCGCCCTAATGCGATATTACATAATTTGTGTGCAACAAGGCGTATGTGTAATGTGTCGTGAATCGAAAGTCTTGCATATCCTCAGGCGTTGGCTGTTGCAATTTTCTTTTGCATAAACACGCGACGACAGCTTTGGAGCTAGTGTGAGTAAAATATACATGGGTAAATGGTTCGTGTGCGTCTGTTTATGTGCGTGTGTGTGTGTGGGTGACAAGCTCTTGGAATTTGCATTTATTAAAGTAAATGAATTGGCTTGTAACAAAATGAAGCCAAAATGACAAAATGGCATCACAATAAACCCGTATTCATATTTAGTTATGAGATACAAAGAGAACAAAACACACACGAAACACACGACCACACTCACACACACAAACACAAACACAAACATAACACACAGACAAAAACAAAAACAAAAATTTAACACACTGCGGAATCACAAATTGTTGTCACGTTATGCCGGAACCGAGCTTGAGTAGTCGACGAAATGATGAACCGGAGGGGAGGGCCTCGCCAAGTAGCAATGCGCAAATTTCACTTGCCCAATCCCATTCTCAATTTCAATCCCATTTCCAATGTCAATGACAAAAACACTGTATCATGGGCCATTTCTTCAGACCCTCATCGGATGGCGGCAATAAAAACGCGCCAACTTCACGCTGCGTTATATACGTTTTGCGGTTTTTACGTGTTTTGTTGAACCAACTACGACACCGATTTCGATTTGTACACCGTGACATATGTCCACAATCAACGATGCGTTGCGATGCTGATAGGCGGTCGTCTCGTCTTGGACTGTCACAACATGCTGGCATGTTGACTTGATATTATCAATGCCGTGTTCCCATGTTCCACCACACATTTTGTTGCCATAGTCCTTTTTGAATGGTGAGTCAAGTTGAGTTTATGCTTCCCCCGTATGAAATGAGTTTTTGGGACAGCTTTCGTGTGTCCATGTGGCTGGAAGCTTGAGTCAAATGGCATTTGAGTGAGTCTTTATTTCGCTTACAGTCGGTAGGTGCCAAGTCGAAATGTTATTAAAGATGGTAAGCTGCAAAGTTAAAAATGAAATTACCATTTCTACTACTTCTTGGCAAAAAGTTTGAGTTCTCTTTCATTTGTGGGGTGCTTAATTGCTAAGCCTTGTTAACATTATCTTTAACTTAATAAATTCAAACAATTCAAAGTGCTTTGAATTTGATATTCAAATTGTGTCTTATTAGAATAGAAAAATACTTCATATTTCGATTTTTTTTTTTGACTACAAAGCAGGCTTAGTTAATTTCTTCAGCATTTGATTATTTCTATACTTGATTAAAAGAAGACACGAAAATTACTTTTCCAAATCGGGTTTCAATAAATTACAAAAACAAAAAGTAGGGATATCGCCGTCTATGAGTAAAAATATGATAGCTGAATAAAAGAAGGAATCATATCATCACGAAAAGTCGTGACCAGGGTGGCATTTTCATTAAAAAAAGAGTGCTCGAAAAGGTGCATATACGATTTGAATTGGTTTAAAATGCTGGGTGGTTTTATATTGATAATGAAAAAGTGAAGAATAATGCGAAATTAAGAATATATATATACATATATATACGATATACTATTACTTTGACGATAATATCGCACTGACGTTTGGGATCGCTCTCGAGATCTTCACTAGATTTTTAAACTACCATAAAGTTGACATCATAGTCCATTGTTCTTGTATTTTGTGAAATTTTCAAGGCTCGAACTCAGCCAACTTTTTTATGAGTTTCAAAAGCTTTTCAACTTGAGCTTTTGTCGAGCTTGATGGGATTTGTCCTCAAATAAATCGTAGCATACTTTCGAGGTGCTATGAAGTTCTTACAAATTTCTTTGCACCATAATGAAAATTCTCTAAAATTCTTACAAGCCCATAACTTGCGAATCTGTAACTATGCCAATTTAACTGATGCACTTTGGTTAAGCTTTCGCTGATTTTTGTCTTGACATATATATATATGTATCTATAAGGCTTAAAATATAAGAAGATTAAATATATTGTTAGTCAACGTAGACTTTTAAAAGTAACACCCATGGGCATCGTCTGCAAGATTGTTTTTTGAGGTTTTTGTGTGCTATGTTCTGGTTTAACCGAGTTCAAACACAGCTTTCTTGTCTTTCGTAAGCATTTGGTGGCATTTCGTAAATATTTTACCAGTATGATTTGTAAAGAGGTATAGAATGCGATAGCAATCATATTTTATGACAACTTCAATTTTCGCTTATATATATGTATATTTATTATTATTTTGCTTCTATATTTTCATTTAATCATCCTAATTTAAATTATAAAATGACTCCGATAATAGTGAAGATATTCAAAAATGAATCAAATTTAATTAAATTTATTTTACCTTTACAATAGGAAATTCGCTGTAAGATGTAATGGCTCCGTTTCGGCTGACTTTGAAATCAAAGATGGTGTACCGCAAGGCAGTGTACTCGGCCCATTGCTCTATCTGCTGTACACAGCAGACTTACCAACGAGTTTAGGACTTACGACGTCCACTTTTGCCGATGACACGGCAATCCTCAGCAGATCCAAATGCCCAATACAAGTCTCTGCAAAATTAGAGGAACACCGCAAGGTGGTAGAGGAATGGAAAGGCTAGCAACCTGGCGTATCCGGGTCAAGTAGCAGAAATGAAAACATGTTACATTTACGCTTAACAGAAGAAACTGTCCAGCTCTAATGCTAAACAACGTACCAGTTCCTCAAGCCGATGATGTCACTTACCTTGGTATCCATATAGACAGAAGGCTAACTTGGCGGAAGCACATCGAAGCAAAAAAGTCACAGCTTAAACTGAAAGCGAGTATCTTACATTGGATCATCAATGCTCGCTCCCTCTACGTCTGGAGTATAAAGTCCTCCCATGCAACTCCGTACTGAGACCCATCTGGACTTACGTTGCCGTACTAATGGGGAATGCAAGTACCAGCAATGTCGACATCATACAAAGGGTGCATTCGAAGAATTTAAGATCAATCACGTTAGGGGGGGGGCTCCGTGGTACATACGGAACGACAACATTGAAAATGATCTAAATATACCTAGCGTAAAATCTGAAATAGGTAGTCAAAAACTAAAGTATTCTGCAAAACTGGATGCGCATCCAAATGTTCTTGCCCATTCCCTTACACGAACTAATAATTGGACTCGTCTTAAAAGAAATGACAGACCAACCCAATAATAACTCATAAGGGCCGCCTGCAGTATCCCCAGGATTTATCTTAAGTACTAGAAAAATATCTCAAACTAGTTGTTAGGCTCTAATTTAAGAGCAGATTCAACAAATATATTTAACCTTAAAAAAAAAAATAAATACTTTTTAAATGCTTCCATACAATTTGCTGAATTGAAGTTAGGTTAAGAACTGTTTGCCATTGGTTAGAAATTGGCTAACTGCAAACTAAAGATATTTAAACAAAAGGGAAATTCAAATATTCTCAAAACCTCTTAACTTTGTGAATCTGTAACTTTTTTTTTTGATCGAATTGCATTTAAGACATGGCTAAAAATGTTTGTTTTTATGGATAAAATGATTAAAGGCTAAAATTCAACATTTTCGTCCACACCCCTCAGTTTTTTCCATACGCAGGTCGAGGTGACATGGTTTCCTAGGAGGTCTTTGATAATCCCTACAGATAGGCATCACAAAAAATTTGGGGTCACCATAGGATGCCAAAGCTCTGCGGCAGATGACAGGGTGCCCATGGTTTATCCGAGGCGCCTCACTACACCATGATCTTGACGTGGAAACGGTGGAAGATCAGATAAATCGCCACACCAGCAGGTACAATGACAGGCTGCAGACACATACAAATCGGCTGGCGAGACCCTTGCGAGCCAAAGGATACGCTAAGTTGCTGACTTATTTGTATAACTAAATAAATATAAAACTTACAACCACTAAAGATATAGATTTATGTAAATAAGATTAAAAATTCACTGTTAGTAGTAACTGTTTGGCGTATTACATTATGTTAAGTTAAAAGCTTTGTTAAGATCATTTGTGAATCGATTCCTTACTAAGACACAAAAATACTAAAAAAAAAAACCAAAGGATGCAGGACATGCATTTTTCCGAAAAGGTCCTTTTTATTGGCTTTCCAATGAACAATCCAGGACATGGAAATAAAACCCAACGAGCATTCATTACGCCAGGGTTATTAAAATCAACCTTCAAATGACCGTGCTATTGTCACTTTTCTGTTTTTTGGACTAGTAATTTTTTCCATTTGATGTTATTTTTTCCAGATCCCAAATTAAACCAAGTGGCCAAAAAACCGGTGACAACCACAAAATTCTTGACATTTTAGCTCCCCGCAGGACTATCGAGATGTCCTTTACACCAAATGTAGTCCTTGATGATTGGAGTATTATACCATTTTCGACCCTATCCTTTTAAAGGACTTGCAAAATATTTGCTTATTTTCCTCACTGAAGAGTTCTTTTATGAGCTTCCCAAAGGACGTTTCAGGATCTGTTAATGGGAGTCGATGCGGGTCATCAAGGGCTTCAATCTGACAAAAGGACATCCTGGTCGTCTTTAAAATGATTGAGTTATAAGTTTTTCGGATTATAAAAATTCGAGCAAAATTTTTAAAGGGATATTGAAAGTCCTTGAATGCAACTCGATAGTCTTATTCTGGAGGGTTTAAAAAAGGTGTCCCGTTAAAAACGCTCAATGTCTTGCGGAATTTTGGCATTAAGAAAGTTGTCCTTTTTTCGCTTCTTTGCTCAAAAAACCGCATTTCGTGTCGTAGGACAAAAGGACATGGTTTCCTAGGATGTCCTTGATGATCACCACAGAATGGCATCAAAAACCAGAGGGCCGGGGCTAACTTTGACCGCGTCAAAGTTTGTATACCCTTGCAAGTTTTTTGTGTAAAAGATCTAATGTTTGCGAAAGAACGGCTTAGGAAATAACGAAGTTATTGATCAAAGTCACTGTTCACCACCGATTGTTCCTATGGGAGCTATATGATTTAGTCACCCGATCTTAATCAAATTTGGCACAGTAATACTTACTAATATTTAATTTCACAACAATAGCTCAGAAAATAACGAAGTTATTGAGAAAAGTCACTGCTCGTGACTTTGACGTTTGTATGGGAGCTATATGATATAGTGGTCCGATCCGGCTGAATCCGAGGAAACCAAAATTAATATACCCAAACTGTGCAGTATAGACAAGCCTACATGCGAAATTTCAGCTCTTTAGCTCTTACGGTCTAGGTGGAGATCACGTCGATCCAGACGGACGGACGGACAGACGCACGGACATGGCTATTTTAACTCGTCTCGTCGTGCTGATCAAGAATAGAGACGATTCCTTCTATGCGTTGCACACTTTTCTCCAAAATTAATATACCCTTTTTGCAAGGGCATAAAAATCGATAACAAAAAAAATGAACACTTATTTTCATTTCAAAATAAGAGTAGGCCTTGTGTTTCTTCTGTCATTTTCATTGTCAATACCCCAGATCCGATTCGGATTCATTTCAGTAGCAAGGCACTAGAGCAAGTAACAACATTAATAAGTCTCTAAACAAAATTAAGGTAAGTAAAAAAACCCAAAAAACAAAAATAAAAATATACTGGTGAGTATTGAATTAAAGTGAGAATCATAGAATAGAAAGGGTTTGCCTTAGGATATTTAAAATGGGAAGGCGACACACACACCCTCTCACAACTTGCAACAGGACGGATGTTACTGTAATCCTTTTTCGAACTTTTTTCTTTTTTCTTCTAGGACATTGCTCGATATTAATGAGGTCACCTCTGTGACCGCCTACAATGTACGGCACTCCATGGCAGCACCCAATGGAGACACTGTAGATTGGTTGGTGTGATCTTGGGGCCATATGACGACTTATTTGAACGACTTCATTGAATGCCTATTTCAGTGACGTTCTGGTCGACCATTGGGTGTGAATTTTTCGTGGAAACGTTTACCTTCAACGATGAGAACGGCACCGTAATTTGCGTTCAATGAAGTCGCTCCGGTAAGACGTCAATCGGCCCCATAGAACATATGTTTCGCGCCATCCATTCCATGGTATCTTCATTGGCTGCTGCAATGTAGAGCCGCCCATTGTATTCGGTCACCGGAGTGACCTCGCTAAAATCTAGACAGCGAACGTTCCTGAGTCGTGAATTTTTGGTACACTCTGAGAAAGAAACGACCAAAACAAAGAGCCTGTTCTCTGGGAGTTCACTTAAGGGAGCCGCTGTCCATTTACCTCTTTCGGTTCCATTTCATACTCTCACGGGGCGCAGCCTCGCATACCGCATGCCTCCGCCACAGACGAGGTGGTCTGCAAGCTCCTGTTACTGGATTCAAGGACCTGTCTGAACTTTGATTCCAAGAAATCCCACTGCTTGATCCAAAGGAAGGACAATGCTTGAGCTGAGTTCGGCGCACCTTCAAAACCAACTCAGACCAACTTGGCCCCTCAATTTCCAATAGAACGGAACTGGTCCAACACGATGTCGCAACCCGAAGAGATCGTGTTCGAATCTTAATTCTATTGCAGTTTAAGAAAAAGAATTAAAAGCTTCATTAAAAAATATTAAAAAAAAAAAAATTGTTAAATCTTGTGAAAATTACTCTTTTCGACCGATCGTTCCTATTTAAGCTAACGAATATTAATTTGCCATCTGTAGCTCTAACGGTCTAGGCAGAGTTTGCTCTGATCCAGATGGACGGGAAGATGTTGATTCGGATGACTATTTCTCCATGAGCTATGATGGCGGCAGTTTTGTCTGCATAGTCACTCTCTTTGGATGCTATCAGTATTGAGTATAAATTAAATAAAAGTTTAAATCATTAAATATGACGACAAACTCTTTTAAGTTTCTCTATTTTCTTTAGATTCTTTTTGTACCATTTTTTAAGAAGAGTTGGCCATAATTTGTATTAGCAGATAGATTCAAAATGGTAAGATATTGCCTTTTATTAGCACTGGATTTTGTTCAAGAATCAACAATCTAAGAATAATTCAAAGAAATAATTCAAAAGTCTCACAATGAAGCTATTTTTAATTATCTAGCGTGAGTTTAATATAGATAAGATTTTAGCACCGATCTACAAAATAGTATGATGATTTCTATACTCTTTTCTTCACTTTAATACGTACATATATCCTTTTTATACTCTTGAAAAGGGTGTATTAATTTTGTTCAGAAGTGTGCAACGCATAGATTAATGCATCCCAGAGTATATTCTTGATCAGCACGACCAGACAAGTTCGTGCGTCTGCCCGCTCATCTGGATCAGAGCAAACTCTGCCTAGACCGTTAGAGCTACAGATGGCAAATTAATATTCGTTAGCTTAAATAGGAACGATCGGTCGAAAACAGTAATTTTCACAAGATTTAAAATTTTTTTTTTTAATATTTTCTAATTGGTCTTTTAATTCTTTTTCTTAAACTGCAATAGAATTAAGATTCAAACCCGATCTCTTCGGGTTGCGACATCGTGTTGGACCAGTTCCGTTCTATTGGAAATTGAGGGGCCAAGTTGGTCTCAGTTGGTTTTGAAGGTGCGCCGAACTCAGCTCAAGCATTGTCCTTCCTTTGGATCAAGCAGTGGGATTTCTTGGAATCAAAGTTCAGACAGGTCCTTGAATCCAGTAACAGGAGCTTGCAGACCACCTCGTCTGTGGCGGAGGCATGCGGTATGCGAGGCTGCGCCCCGTGAGAGTATGAAATGGAACCGAAAGAGGTAAATGGACAGCGGCTCCCTTAAGTGAACTCCCAGAGAACAGGCTCTTTGTTTTGGTCGTTTCTTTCTCAGAGTGTACCAAAAATTCACGACTCAGGAACGTTCGCTGTCTAGATTTTAGCGAGGTCACTCCGGTGACCGAATACAATGGGCGGCTCTACATTGCAGCAGCCAATGAAGATACCATGGAATGGATGGCGCGAAACATATGTTCTATGGGGCCGATTGACGTCTTACCGGAGCGACTTCATTGAACGCAAATTACGGTGCCGTTCTCATCGTTGAAGGTAAACGTTTCCACGAAAAATTCACACCCAATGGTCGACCAGAACGTCACTGAAATAGGCATTCAATGAAGTCGTTCAAATAAGTCGTCATATGGCCCCAAGATCACACCAACCAATCTACAGTGTCTCCATTGGGTGCTGCCATGGAGTGCCGTACATTGTAGGCGGTCACAGAGGTGACCTCATTAATATCGAGCAATGTCCTAGAAGAAAAAAGAAAAAAGTTCGAAAAAGGATTACAGTAACATCCGTCCTGTTGCAAGTTGTGAGAGGGTGTGTGTGTCGCCTTCCCATTTTAAATATCCTAAGGCAAACCCTTTCTATTCTATGATTCTCACTTTAATTCAATACTCACCAGTATATTTTTATTTTTGTTTTTTGGGTTTTTTTACTTACCTTAATTTTGTTTAGAGACTTATTAATGTTGTTACTTGCTCTAGTGCCTTGCTACTGAAATGAATCCGAATCGGATCTGGGGTATTGACAATGAAAATGACAGAAGAAACACAAGGCCTACTCTTATTTTGAAATGAAAAAAGAGTTCATTTTTTTTGTTATCGATTTTTATGCCCTTGCAAAAAGGGTATATTCATTTTGGAGAAAAGTGTGCACCGCATAGAAGGAATCGTCTCTATTCTTGATCAGCACGACGAGACGAGTTGTAATAGCCATGTCCGCGCGTCTGTCCGTCCGTCTGTATCAGGGCCTAAGCCCAGACCGTAAGAGCTACAGAGCACAGGTTGTATAGCTCGAATTCAGCCGTATCCTTCCACACGAACAAAGATTTAGAATCTACATTCTACATTAATTTTGGCAACTCAATTCACATCATCTCACAGATACTTTATTTAAATGAAATTAGTTATTGTTTGTTGTTGTTGTTAATGGTTAATTTTTTGTGTTATTTTATTGTATTAAGAAAATATATACCGTATTGAGCTGTTGTTAGTAGTTTTGGAAATATTGCTATTCTTCGAGTGACTTTGTTAAGTTTGTGAACATAATTAAATATTTTTTTTAAATAATTCGTTCTACTCTCTGAATTTGTAGAAATTTGTCGTATAACTGTTAATTGCAACGTTTTGCATTGAAGCTATATGATATAGTACTCTGAGCCGTCTAATTCTACTGTGGTTATTAATATAAAGCTTAAATGGCGAGTCATATTTAAACATAAGGTGCGTATCAAAATGATAAGACACTTGGTTTTTCTTGAATATTTTTAAAATTAAGGCACCTACTGGACTAAAAAACTTATGGAAATATTTAATAATGGAACAGAAAAGCTTTTTAACACATTTTATTCAAATATTTTAACAACAAATGGTTTTTTTTCTAAAAAAATAGAAAATGCAGTATTTTCAGTTGTATCAAAATTATAAGACAGCTTCGGCTGTAGCACTTAAATATAAAAAAAAAATTATAAAATTAATAAGAAACGATATTTTATAGATTTATTGTTGATCCTAGCATCTACCAACTTCAAAAATTCTTTTTTTCATAGAATCTGACAATTTTTGAAGTAACTCTGGCTCTAAAGAACGCCACTCCCTAAAAATCGATATTTTCAGGTCCTGTATATTCTCATAGGTCCTGTTGTTGCTATAGACACGTCGTGCCATTATACCCCAGATATTTTCTATTGGGCTTAAGTCCGGTGAGCAAGCCGGCCAGTCCAATAAAGCCACCGAACGACGATCCAAAAACGATTTGGTTTCGCGACTAACGTGAATTCGCGCATTGTCCTGCATGAAAACATGTGGAATCTCTCTATTTTCATTTAAAAAGGGGATCAAACTGTTGTCTAAGACCTGTATGTAATCACAGCTTTTCATTTTGGAGCTGGTACACTGCAAGTCTAACGTCCCAAACTTGTTGAATGCTCCCCACACCATTACTGAACCGCCACCAAAATTGCTCTTTGAAAAATAAAGAGGCTCCTCTCGCAGATCGCGCCAATAATACCGGAAACCATCGGGACCATCGAGATTAAACTTCTTCTCATCAGAAAAAATAACCTTATTTAAAATAAAACCAGAGGGCCGGGGCTAACTTCGACCGCGTCAAAGTTTGTATACCCTTGCAACTTTTTTGGTAACTCTTTCCTATTCAAAGTGGAAAAACTTTTTATCTAAAAAGGCTAATGTTTGCGAAAGAACGGCCTACAATCTTAGCATAGGAAATAACGAAGATATTGATCAAAGTCACTGTTTTCAACCGATCGTTCCTATGGGAGCTATATGATATAGTAACCCGATCTTGATCACATTCGGCACAGTCATTAACAGATATATTAAACTAACAAATGTTTAATTTGAAAGCAATCGCGTCAAAAGTGACGAAGTTATTGACAAAAGTCACTGTTTTCGAAAGATCGTTCCTATGGGAGCTATATGATATAGACACCCGATCTTGATCAAATTTGGCACAGTCGTTTATATGTGTAATTAACTCACTAATACTAAATTTCATGACAATAGCTCAGAAAATAACGAAGTTATTAAGAAAAGTCACAGTTCGTGACTTTGCCTTTTGTATGGGAGCTATATGATATAGTTCCGATCCGGCTGAATCGAGATATACAACGCCTGCAGTATATACAAGCCTACATGCGAAATTTCAGCTCTGTAGCTCCAACGGTCTAGGAGGAGTTTGCGTTGATCCAGACGGACGGACAGACGGACAGACGGACGGACGGACGGACGGACGGACGGACGGACGGACATGGCTATATGAACTCGTCTCGTCATGCTGCAAGGGTACAAAAACGGTTGCATACTTATATGGGGTAAAGGGGAAAATAAAATTTTGGCGTGTCTTTTCAAGGTCCTTCGGATTAAAGTGGTGAATTCTTTCATCACATTATTTGGACATATCAGAAGGCGGCTGGTTTCAAATTTTTTTTACAATGTGTAACGGACTTTTTGGCACGTGAATTTTTGAATTTAACAGTCAGGCATATTTTTTAAATTTAACGGGCGGCGAAATTTGAACTTCTAACGACCGAATTTGTACTGAGGAAAATATGAAATACTCGGCCAACAGAATTACTTAGTAGGTGTAAATGGACTCTTGGCCATTCAAATTTTTGAATTTAACGGGCATTTTTTTCCATACGCAAGCTAAGACTGCAAAATCTTTGAAATCTAAGCTCTTCGCTGGATTATCGTGATGTCCTTTACTCCAAGGATAGTCCTTGATGTTTGGAGATATTTGTTATTTTTTCTCAAACAGAAAAGTGTTTTAGTGTTAGTGTCAGTCTGGTCATCAATAAAAGCCCATTCTGGTTGTCCTTAAAAAGGCTGAGTTAAAAGGACATTTATAGTTTTTTGCGACATTTGTGCCAATCAAAATTTTTTGAAGGATATTAAAAATCCTTGTATGCAGATCGATAGGAGGATCGGTCAATATCCTGCGGAGATATGGCATGAGAAAATTATCCTTTTATTCGTGTCTTAGAAAAAGCGGCAAATATCTAGCGAGTTTTTTGAAGGTTCAAAACAAGAAACGGTGTCCAATCTTTAAAGACCATCCTAGGAAACGAACTCGTTTCGTTCTGTGCCAGGACTGGCGGAGCTTAGATCCAAAAAATACCTCGATTTGGTACTTTAGGAACATAACCATCGATATGGCCTCAAGGATTTCTTATATATTCCAACAGGTCGACCATTTTGTTGTGCCCCACGTCCACGTATCAATATAAGCAATCAAAGAGATGGAAACACAAAGTAATTCTGAAATTTAATAATTTGTAATTTATTTGAATTTGAATAAAACATACTAGACAACAACTACTTAAGAATAAGTACAAGTACATTCAAGTACATACAGGTTACAAAAAAAAAAAATAATAATAATAATAATAATATAATAATTAGAATTTATAATAGTTTAGGTAATTCTCTCAACTTCGGTGCGCACTAAACGCATTTCACTGAGACACACTCTGTTTTTTACATATGTATATATAAGTATAGATATTTGTGTGTGTGTGTGTATGTATGTATGTAGATAGTATAAGTACAATGTGTATGTGTTTGATTTCTACAATACAAAGAAGGCAACACTTACAGCGGCTACGTCACAACGGAGCTTTCACTTTTAAAGTGTGCGCTTAACGAAGTACGTCAACATATTTGTTATAAACAAATGTTTTGTAGTTTTGTTTGGTTTCATCTCCTTCATTCTTCTGTTAGAATTAGTTTAGAGGATATACATATGTATATATATATTTCGTTTTTTTTTTTTATTTTTTTTTTTGTGTGTGTTTGACACTAATTATCACTACGCCAGTTGAAGCTAAATAGGTTTAGGTATATGTTAGTGTGTGTGTGTGTGTGTGTGTGTTAATTTTTCTACTTCTGCTCCTTTTATTACCATTGCAATTGCTCTTTTCTTGTCGATGAGACTAAACCGATTCTCGTTTTTGCAATTATTGCTAATAATACATTGTGTGAAATCCAACTAATAAATATATTTCATCTCTCTTTATGTGGGAGTGTGTGTTTTCATGTGTCTTTGTATATTCTACACTTTACTTTTAAGGCCAAAATGAAAGTCCTAACTCTTAACAACTTAGAGTCTTTTACTTGTACGCATTTGCACATCTAGTAGACAATTATAGACTATATACATACATACATATATGTCTTATATTTGTATATTACTATATGTATGTATTTGTGTGTGTTGTTATAGTAATAATAATAGGTAGGTCTTTTAGCTAAAGTACATTTAGTTGTTGGCAACAAGTTAGACTGTTGGTAACCATTACAATTTGTTCAATTATTAATTTCTTGCTGCGACATCCCAGACAAAGTTTTAGTTTTTTTGCGCGTAGAATTCGAAAAAATATTTCTCACTTTGCTGAGCTGAATCAGTTTTTTTTTTTGTTTTCTTCTTTTTTTTTGTTTGCTTTTTTTATTTTTAGGTACAACGTTTTGCTTTTCCATTTCAGCTCTGACACTCTTTTTAGTTCTTTTGGTTTTTTCTTTGCACAAGCTTTTCTTGTTTTTGGACAAAAAAAAATTATCTTTAATTTCAACCACAATTTTTTACAATCACAAAGTGCAGGCTTCCCAAACAAAAATTTGGGTATTCAGGTGTGTCTTGTTATCAGTAAGCTACTTTCTTTGTATCCTAAATACTAATTGCAGGTAGTTCGTTTACACCAGAATTAAGTGGTTTTCCTTTTTCCTTTTGTATTTTTTGTTTTGTTTTGTTTTTTTGTTATTCCACAAATTTTATGCATTTGCTGTTTGTTGTTGTCGAATTTGCTTTTGATGTTTTGTTGTGGTTATAACCAGCTCAGTATACAGCTGGTCTTTAATACTTTGTATGTGAGACTAAGAAAATGTCATAAGGATATACCAATTTTAAGCTGGTATGGTGGTTTGTTCATAGAAATCAGGCTCATCCTCATCGTTTTTCACTTCGCTGCCGTCAAGCTGAAGAATATATAGAATAAATATATGAATTATAAAGTTTATATATAAAATGAATGTATTTCTTGTATCTTACCGCTTGTAACTCCTCCGGACTATATAGTGAATTCAAGCGCTGACGTATCGGCACCATCATGATCAGGAAGAACGGGAACGCAAGTGAGAATTTGGATGATTTGACTGTCCAGAGCAAGACAAGACAGAGCACCTGAATTGTGGTAAAGAGATGCAATTTCCAAGGACGCAAACGTTTCACATAAGGTGTAGGTGGATAATGCTTTACGGGCATAAAGTACAACCGAATTCTATAAATCCAGAAACAGGAAAAACTCAGCAAACTGTTGTTTTTTTTTAAGAGAGACAATCTTTTTTATACCGTTCGAATAGCTGTACGCCGCTCATAGATGCCACACCCATATACAGAAAGACTCCAAAGAGCACTGCCATGGGTATTAGACGTAAAAGTTTGGCCATCAGCACCGACAGTCCAATCAATACGCACACAAAGAAGCCAGATAGACGCTGCTCCTTGACATCAATAATTCGTGGCGATTCGCCGGGTGCATGAGTCCTGCAGGAATATCAGATATTAGCAATTCTAGGATTCAAAGAGTTCAACAAGATTAGACATACCGTGACATAATGGTAACCGATGACACATGGGTCACAGAGCGTACCGTGGCAGCACAATGCCATGGCATACCAAACAGACCGCAAAAGGTGTTCAATAAGCACAGCAATACAATATCCCAATGTAGACCTGAACCCTTCTTCAAGCCACGATCGGGTTTATCCACAATCAATTCAGATATCTGTGATTCCATAAAGATTAGGATGTACACCAATAGAGCAGGAACAACACAGGCAAATGGCACCCAAGATTGGGTGGCATTGAAGCCAATGAACCAGCCTCGTCGCGAGGGATCACTGGGGGACAAACCCTCAGGCACAACCAGTTTCTCGGTGTACACCGATGGCACCAAATAGTCGAGTAACACAAACATGGCAATCGAAAGCGGGACACCAAAGTCGCCAAGCGCACGACGAGCGTTTCGGCCCAGGAAATGAGAATTACGGAAGAGCTTCAGATAGTAGGCCACCACAAATGTGGCTAGGGTTAGAATCGTGCAGAAAAGTGCAGTGTTTGGTTGATTGATGGGAAGCTTAGGCAGAGGTGGCGGCGACGATGTTGTATTCGCCTCAATGATACTAGAATTGACGCTTGTACCATTTTGATCGTGGTCAACAAGCGTTGGAGGTGGCAAATTGTAGTCGGCCAATAGTGGATTTAGCTTATAAATGGATACCAATTTCATCATTGTCTCCACAATATAGATGAGCGTGATCAGAGCTGAGAAGATCTCCTGGGTGAAACGTGTGAGCAGTCGCACATACACGCTACCCTCGAAGGCGGACACGCAGAGAGCGATGATTATAAGCCACAGACCCACGTAGACGCGCAGCGAGAGAAAGTCGAAGTTATTCTCTGTGCAAAATACCATCAGAGCCTCATCGAAGAGTAGCAGGGGTCCAGTTGTTCCAATAATAACCAATGGCTGACACGAGAAGCAGTGGAATACAATGCCCACGAGCGAGCACGAGATTAGGGTCTCAGAAATGCCAATCCAGCTGTCCGTTTTGGCCGACACCAGACCACCAAAGGTAATGGCTGTTGATAGGCAGGCAAAGTACATAAAAATCGTTGCTGCCAGAGTTTCCGTGTTGAGGCCATCGAGTATATCACTCTTGTACATGGGCATACGTCGCTTCAGGTCATTGCGCAGTCCTCCCCAGAGGCGGTGTGTCTTCTCCAATGGATTTGGCTTCTTCTTCTTGCGACCATTGTCGTCGTCATCGTCACCATCGCCATCTGGACCACCGCCACCGCCGCCGCCCATGCCATCACCAATAGCGCCCAGCGATTGCTTCTCCAGTAAGGCCTTCTCCTCGTCCTTGCCTATTTTGATCATCTCACTGTCGCGTTTCACCTGCAGGGCCTTAATCTTTCGCGTACGAATCCAATCCTTCTTCGCCTTTAGCTCTTCAAATGGCAATAGATCATGACGGTCCCAGTTACCAGGAGGCAGGACAATGGAATCGTCCAGAAACTCATTGATGGCCGATAGCAAATCCTTGCGATCGTCTGCTCTATACGCAATGCCATGGAAATGCTCATTAGCCATCAGTGTGGAGATGGAGCGACCCACCTCATGGTAATCCAGATCAAAGTTTCGTGGACCCAACAGCACAAACATAAATCTTACAGGTACTGGCACCTCGGTTAAAGTCGGCATCAGAACACCCTCCGACAGACGTACAAAGGCAATAGTGGGCTGCTCCAAGAACTCAACGGCGCCAACCTAAAAAAACCAACTCAAATTCATTCCTATTTTCTTATGCCATGTGGTGGGAGAAACTTACCAACACTGTGGTGGCCTCGGCTCCAGCTGGTATACGCTTGAGTATGGTGTCATTTTGAAGTTTCTTCAGATCCTCCTGCGAGGAGGAGTACATGTCATCTTTCATGTCAATTTTAAGCTCATTGCTACGCTTGCTGCCGCCAATCTCACTGGCAGGCATGATTTTGATCTTCTTGTCATCGGTGCCGCCGGACAGGTTCTGTGAATTGTGAATCAAATTGAGTGAGAGTCCTTTGCAAATGTCTAATCAGAATATGGATAAACTTGGCAAGCAAAACATGCAGTTTTTTTGTCGAACAATTAAAAAGGCGTGCATTTAGATTATTAGAACGTAATTAGCTGGAATGGTGCGGTCTAGGGCTGCTACATACGAGTAGAGTTTAAATTTTGTATCTTTTTTTTTTGTTTTGTTTTTTTTTTAGGTAAATTAACACAACACAATCACAATTGAGAACTTGCCAATGGAGGGAGGTGGAGAGCACATAAAAAGTGGTACTAAGAGGAAGGGTCTACGGAACGTGGTCTAGTGGGTGGGCTAAAAAGAAACGACGCGACGTTCTAAGCGCATTTCGCAATTGGGCCGAACCAGGGAATGAAACCGTTGCAATATCCTTTACCAATCCAATACATATGTCACTTTTTCTTTCTCAATTCATTTATCTACATTTATTTGCGGTTGATTGTCCCCATGGAAATGCACACAGACGAACTTGGCTATCAATTAACTAATTCAAAAGTTCAAAACTTTACAATACTGAAGATATAAATTACTTTTTAAAATTTATAGATTTTAAATTTCCTTTGGGAGTTTGCATATAGGATAAAAAGTTGCCACAATCGATCCTTGTTAATGGTTGGAAATTGAATCCTTTGTTCTTAGATAACTTTTGTTTGAAAATCGATTTCATTCCCTGGAATTGGACATATATATAAAAGGAGGAATGACAATTAAGGGGGCTTCAAAACTCATTACACCCAGATAGGACATTGTCGAGTGACGTCGATGATCGATGGCTGCTGCAGTGGCTGCTGCTGCTGCCATATTGAGCATTGCTGCCGTGGGCGGGGCACTTGAGGTGACGCAGATGCTGCGTCTAGCCTTTCGTTGTTGCTGCTGTTGCATATGTTGTTGATGTTGCTGTTGGACAAGTTGTGAGGTCTCGGCACCCATCCAAAGTAACTTAATTTTTATGTTTTGTTTTGTTTTGTTTGCAGTGCGCGGCAACAGTGTAAAATATATTTGTTAATCAAAAATAAAACGGAAAATGATTAACGCACAAAACAAAAAAAAAAAACAAAAAAAAAAGAGAAAAAAAGGGGAATCGAAGAGATAGAGAGAGAGAGAGACAATATAAACGTCGCGAAATGTTTGTTCAAGCGGCATTTTTTTTTTTTTTTTGGTGAGAGATTACAATATCAAAGTTTATCAATTTGTACAATTTGCCTTTACCGATTTGGGTATAAGTTGCTGTATGTCGCGATTATGTCATGAAATGTAGCATCAATGTTGAGAGTAGACAAAAGAGATAATATGATCACAAACAAAAATGGTTAGCGATTAGCCAATAGAATTTTGTCACATAATACTGAAAGCCAATTATTTATAGCGAACAGGCACAATGATGAATGAATGAATAAAGATAGATGGCAGGGAGAAGGGTGGCGTTTGGGCATAAATGTTAAATGTTATGAGAGAAATAGTATTGATCGATTGCGAGTTGTATGTATGTTCAAATGCATAAACTGTAGAGTGTTTAAAAGTGAGATCAATTCGTCTTACCTGAAGACTGGTATAGCTATTATATTTGCGCTTTGTAAACGGCAGGACTCCCTGATGCTCGTTAACATGTCGATGGCGCAGGAGCAATGAGCGCATAACCGATGGCTTGTCATTAATATCGATCAGGTCCTCGATAACCATCTGAGAATAGACACAACAAACAATTGATATCAAATTGCAAATGGGTCCGACTTATTATTAAACTCACCTGCTCTACCACACGATAGGCCACTGCTGGCAGATCCTTTTCATTCAGATCCAACAGGACAACGCCCGTTTCCAAGCAGCGACGCAAATTGAGCAACGAATGGAATGAGAGAGAGGCAACATGTGGTTTACCCCAACGATCGGAACCCTCTTCAACATCTTCCTCATATTTGATCCAACGAGCAGTTTCCTTCCACTCACGATCTTCACCCACTCCAGTGAGTTCGTCCAGTTGAACAAAGATCTAGGAGAAGAGAAATTCCATATTATACATGGTCACAATCTCGAGAGATCCGAAGGAAAACTAAACTCACTTCATGGGGACTATGATCGACTTCTGGCTTCTTGTTTAGGAACGGCGATATGGTTATTTGCGGCAATTCACGTAGCTTAATGGACGAATGATGAATCTTATGACGTCTCATAGCACGCGGATCATCCGAACGATGTGATCGCAATTCATTGAGATCAGCTTCCTGTATATGGGTGGGTGGTGGAATCAGAATCAGAAGAAGTGAGGGGGGGAAAAACAAGAATTGTGATTAGTCAAAGAACTTGGAGAATAAATACACACACAAAACAATTAAAATGGGCGCTAAGGGCACGGCCTAGGATATATATGGTCAACCTGTTTAGCCGGTGTTTGGCCATTTGTCTACAGGTGGATCCGTGCATGGGAAGCAGGAGCAGCAATTGTAATAAAGGTAATTTTATTTGTGAATTTTAGTTAGCTATTCTACAATATCTGACTGTTTATAGTTAAATACAAAATAAACGAAAGAAAAAAGAAAACGAAAAGAAAAAGAAATATAAATGAAAATCCCTACCTCCAATGCCGTGTCCTCAGGCTGCACAGAGATCCTACGCGCACCTGCATCACCATTTTCCTCGATTGTTTTTTTGGGTTCCACGCTGTCCTGATGTGAGAATTTACGTTGTCTATAATACTGATGGCGGCTGCCATAGTCCATCGAAAGGATTAGTATAAACTAGTTTCATATATAATGCAAGAGGGGGGCGTGTCTCTTACCTTTTTCGTCGTTTACGTTCGTGGGATTGATCCGTGGGTTGATCATCATAGCTCAAAGTTGGCGGTGTGATAACAATTTTCTTTTTCGCATCACCGAATTGTACATGCTTCTCATCCGCCGAATTATCCGAATGATCACCGTGTCCAGCTCGTTCGGAAACTAATGGGAAATCTTCGGGTATATCATCATAGTTTTGTGCATTATTCAATGGTTCCGTTTGGCTTTCATATTCCGAATCCTCCTCAATGTTTAGATCATTTGTGCGAACTGTGCGAAGCAAAAAAAAAAGAATCATGCATATATATCGTATATGTATATACATATATCTATGGAATGCAATGAAAGTGCAATCCAATTAAATTTGGATCAACTTACTGCTATTCTTTTTGCGCGAACCAATTGGCTGCTGGTTGCTATCCTGAAATGTGGTTACATCGAATTTATCTTTGCGGGCATTTGTCCCAGCAAAGACTTTTTCCATTTCCGAGTCCAATAGCACTTCATCGGGATCTTCATTGCCGGACTGCAAGTAATAAGAACAAAAACAACAAACATTAATATTTAAACAACAAACACACACACACACACACACACACACACACACGAACAAATTGCACATTACTCGCTCAATTGTTTTCATGCGTTTTGGTCACGTTATGCTCATGAGTCAAAACAACAAAATACTTTTCAATTAAGAATCTATAAAAAACAAAAAAGAAAAACAATACAAAAAACGTTGGTCATGTGACTGACCAATAGTGGCGGAGCAACACATAGTTTCGTATTTAGCATCGTTCCTCCACCACATTCCCGCCCCACCACTCATTTGTCTTTCCTTGCTCATTGTTATTATGGTTTGACGCAGTCATTTCTAGGCATTTCTAAATATTGGCCAGGGTATATTCATCATTCTTTTAAGTGTCAGTACATCTTGTGCGTCTTCTATATACATGTACGTACATATGTATGTATATAAATACATTCATTTTCTTTCTTTGCCGTTTATCATCAGCTCGACGCTCACTCTCTCTTTCTCTCTCCCTCTTTGTTTTAATGGCGTTATTGATAATTGTTTTTAATCGATCTCAATTGTCTTTCATAGTGAGTGACGAAGGCATTGATTGTGACTGCGATTGCGCCATGGTCGGTCCATGAATTGGTGGCCCGCATTACATTTAGGGTTGAGGAATTGGATTGTGAAATATTTTCATGGAATCGTAAGGGGCAGAAATCAAAACACAGGAACAAATAACTCAATTACTTGTAATTGTCGATGGCTATCATATTACAACAAGAAATTGCCTTTTCTTTATTTTTTTTTGCTTTTGTTTTCTCTTGGCCAATCACTGTAGAATCAATTCTATTAATTTTGATTCCATCTTTCTGTGTGTACCCACATTTATTTATATTTTCTCAAACTAAGGGTTTATGGAATTTTCGTTGATTAAAGGTAAACTTGAGCAAATGTACAGAAATTTGATAAGCATGAAAATTGTAACTTTATTTTGAAATTCAATTTTAAATTTTTTTTGTTTTGATTTGAAGCACGTTTCGGTGTACTTATTAGTCTATTTTTAGTTAGTTTAGCTTTTGATTGCTTGCTTTAGCCGAATAATGAGTTCATTGAAAGATTTTGGCCAAATGGGTATGTAATTTTAAGTCATTTCAGAAAAGATCTTTGAGAAAAAGTTTAAATTTTGTAAGCTTTCTATTGTAATATCAAATAGTGATATGTCGCCAGATCTTAATTAGGTTCGGCACACTGATTTATCAGTACTTTACTTGCTAACAAACGTTAATTATATTGACAATTGGTTGGAAAATAAAAAAGATGTTGATTTAAAGCTCTCTTTTCGACCAATCCTACGAATGCAATGGGATACAATCTTGATAAAACTTGGCGCGGACATTTTGATGTGTTGAAAACTTGCAAATATTAAGTTAGAGTATAATCCCATAAAAAGAAGGATCTTAATGACCTATCGATCCTATAAGATCTACATATATTCGAAATCACGCGAAGAAGTCCTGTTAGGATATAACTAACAAAAAAATTAATGTGATTATCACTTAATAATCACGAGCGTGATTTGAGAGGCTGTGAAATAGGGGAACCCCCTAAAGTAGGCAACAATCAGTCAGAGAAAAGTAATCCTTGACGCAAACATTATTTTAAAGTTGGAAGTCATACGAAAGGTTAAAAATTTGTTCAACATTTTGATAAACACCTTTCCAGCCTATTACACAACTTAGGGGCAAAGTTCCCCTCCCCTCGCCGATACAACTTAGGAATATTTGTCCATAGTGTTAGATATTTATAGCCCTAAAGTGTCTTTATTTATATATGTATATGTAATTTTCGTTTACTTCAATTATGGATATTAAGCAAACGATATAGAAATTGAGTCAAAGTCGCATCAACAAAATTATGAAGATTAATAATGCTTTTCATTGCGGCAGAATTTCTGACATTCTGAATTAGTGCTTTGGGGGCCATTTTATATGTATGTATGTTTTGTACGTGTAAATATTGATGTTATGCCAGATGTTAACATCAAAATCATATTAAAGCAACATGAATGTAAATGCAAATGAAATTAAGTTAATGCGAATGTGCTGCCTTAAGCAGGAGCCAGCCATCCAGCCAGCCACCCAGACAGTGGGGCGGGCAAACTTATATATTTCATATTTTATGCAGAGGATTTTCCATAATAATAACTTGATATATTCTGAAGGTGAGCGACCGTATCCTTGACAATTGTGTTGACTGCCTGCCTTTAAGCACATCGAGATAAACAAGGAAATGTGCAATGGCAAAGTGGCAGGGAAAGGGAAAAACAAACAGAGCTACAGTTGGGTTTATAAATAGCAATTTAATAACGCTGAGAGCATGCACGTGGGAATGTCAGTGTGTTTGTAGCTTTGTCCGCGTAATTCACCTTTTGCTAGGATACAACTATGCATACGATTGTCCCTGCCCCCAACCCCAGACCCCAACTAACATGGGTATTTTGTTTCTGTGTCCAAGTCAGATAAGTCAAAGCGTAACGCGGCATGTTACGTTAATTAATCGATAAACACTAGAACCATAGCATTGGGTTAGTCCAAAAACACTCACACACACACACACACACACACACATCCTAATGATCATTATGATTATAATGGCGATGTATTGATGAAGTTGTTGCCATTGCTGATTAACAGATACGCAGCAACGCATTAAAAAAGCATTTTGTCATTCAGCCATTAGCCTATGTATGTAGTTCCCATCATTATGACTCTGCAAAGGTACGTATGTTTGTACGTAAATATGACTCTATGTAAAATAGATATTGCATGTCTGCCGTCACCCACAAACCATAATACAACACAAGTAATATAAATACAAATATATGTACATATATATGGTACAGGTAAAAACCATCACCAAAAAAAAAAAAACACAAAAACAAAAACTCATACCAGACCATTGCAAGGCCTCCTCACACCCCGCCCACACCTGATTGAACTACACTTATGCAGCATGTCAGCGGCGCTTATCAAGAAATAATCGATGGTGTCGCTACCACCCACATTATTCGCTCCATTCCTTTGCCTTTGCGTTTGCGTTTACCATGCCTGCCTCTGCCCTTCTTCTTTCCTGCTACTAACACGCTGTCTAAACTGTCAATTTTCGTTGTTGTTTGTTTAGCATTTTTATACCCTGCTATCCGAAATAGGTTTAAAGGGGTATATCAACATCTTTAAAGTATATGCAACAGGCTGAACAAGAACAATAACTATTTTTGAAAGATTTACCTAAAATCTTATTTACTTACTTACTTCGCCCTACTTCTTTAGAGGGAAGGAAACGAAAACTAAACTAAATTACTGCAGGGTATTTTCAAGTCCTCGCTGAACTTGTCTATAGCATATACATATGTACCTATATTTTCTTTTTTAAATAAATATATGCTGCCACTGAAGCTTGTCACACAAAAATAAGTAAGTATATACCTAAATACATGTGTACATTGAACGATCATATGATTAGAGCCATTTGCATAAGATGATGATGCAAGGAAATTGTACACGGTAAATTCTGTCCGAATGTATGTACATACATCTAAATATAGAACACTAACTTTGCTACACAAACAAATAGATTTATACCTTTGCATTTAAATAGATATTGAATGGATAACAATTTTCATTCAATATTCGAATATTGATGATGAGTCTTAAGCGCAAACACAAAATGTAGATAAGAAAAGGATAACTTTCTAACAAAATCGAATTGAAAAATGTTCTTAATATACACTGATCTTTTATCTGCACTAGCAACGCCAGCATTGTCGATGTCTCTAAACGAATACGCCGTGGTGTGACAAATTAGTGTAAGATTTGTAGTCATGCTACTCTTATGCTCCAAGAAGTTTGTCATTGTATGTATGTATGCAAGTAAGTAAATGACAGTTGCCTGGTTGGTTGGTTGGTTGGTTGAATGTTTTTGATGTGTGGTTTGACAACAAACAGGGCCAAAAAGCGGTGAACGTGAACGTCACCAAGTGAGAAGCGGCACGTGACTTATAAGTTATAAGCAAGTTATCTCTGTGTGTGTGTGGGTGATTGTTTGTGTGCAGCAGCTAGCATGTTTATGTGGTCGTGGTCTAAACAACTTTCTGTGGCAAGTTTTGCCTGTCAAGCGAAATTGAATCAAATTGCGGGCAAACAAAGTTGTGCAGATTTAAGTGTTTGCAACATGTGCCAACTAATGTTGGATATGTGTTGCCACAAGTTGAGCAAATAAGTTTTTGCACTTCGTTTAACTTTTCATCACCTTTGCAGCAGCGCATTAAAACTTCGTCATCGACTTCTATTACAACTCGAAGTTCCACTTTGACTCTGCCAGTTGAACTAGCCCTTTCAATGCGCCCTAATTCCTCTGACTCTTCCGTTTTTGGGTTTGGATTCTGTTAGTTGATGGAGAGTATGAGAAATTGAAATAATTTCATTTTGTATTTCACACTTTTATGAATTTTGTTACATAATTTTGATGGGCTAAAAATTTTCCATAGCCTGTACATAATTTGTTTCACTTGGGATTTTTTTTCTTTTTGGGTGTTTTACGTCTCTTGTTCGTACACAGTTTTGTCCGTTTGTTTGCACAAATTAACGATGCTTCAGCTACGTTTTTTCATTCTCTTTCTCGGTGTGTGTGTGTGTGTGTGTGTGTGTGTGTGTGTGTAAAATTAATGTGAATTCCGCAGCGGAAATGCTCACACAAGCGGACCAAAGGACCGGAGGATACACAGACAAATGGTACAGACACGTGCAAAGGTTAAACTGGTCAATGTGAGGCGTTGGTAAAGGCGTTAAATTATCGTAAATGTAATGTAATCGAGTAGTAGAAATCATGCTGACAATGCTTGCTCTTTGTTCACACAATGGCAAAGTGTTGCATACTTCAAGGTCATCGATTGTGACTGGGCTGGGCCGTGGACTTAGGCAGGGCCGTGCGGACTGTATAGATGTGTCTAGAGATGTGTGTTGAACTCTAGAGACTAGTGTATTCAGCTCTTGGAAATGGAATAATTTTCTACATTCTTATAGTGTAATGTTGTTTAAATTGTATTCGTTTATCCCGCTCTCTCTCTCTCTCTCACACACTCTCTCTCTCTCTTGTTCTCACTCTCGTTTTATTGCTAATGCCTACTGGCAATTTATTTCAATACATTTCATCGAAAGTATTTCATCTTCATTGTCCGTTGGAAGATTTTACACACGCAAACACACAAACTTATTTACAAATATATGTAAAGGCCGACCAAACCCGCAAACACACATTTACAGTTATAACCACAAACCCACACGTGTGCATAAAAGATGCTTGTAAGTCTTTCTGGGGTATTTTTTCTATTTGCTGAGCGGATTCTGTTGAAGGTGCCCCAAAATGTATGCAACACATTTCTTGTTAGAGGCTTTACACACAGCTGCCAAACCAATTTTTTGGTCTTTTCGTCTATAATTTTGAACAACAAAAAAAAAAAAAGACTGTATGTATATGCGTGTGTTTGTGTGCCTGCTCACAAGGAAATTCGTTTGGCCATGCATGTGTATGTGTGTGTGTGTTGGGCCACATTTTTCAAGGTTGTATGCTCTTAAAAAACTTTTCAGGTGTTGGTGTTGGTTTTGGGTGTTCATGTGTGTGTGTGTGGCTATGTGGGTGTTTAAGTGTGGGTGGAATATAATTTTAAGGCTACTTTTATAGATCAAACTAAGTTTACCTTGAACGCTTCAAGTATTTTTTTGCTACTTATATATCGAATCAAAATTGTTCAATCGATTTAATTTGATAACTTTAAAACACGCAATGTAGTATGGATGTTAATATATAGTACAATTACGCACACACACACTCTTATAGATGTATGTAGGTGGGAATATCTGGAACTTGTATGCCTGTTGCACTTTGACCCGTTTAAGTGTTAAGAGTTCACTGGGTGATTACACACACACAGAGACAATAAGAAATGGAAGTAATAACAGAAACACAGCAACTGCTGAGTTACTCGAGGAGCTCAACAAGCAAGCACGCCGCAGCGTGGCTATATTGAGGGAAAAGACCAAAAAAATAAAAAAACGGACGCGACCCACGACCGCGCTAACGTTCTATTAACGGGAAGAGCTTCCCATCAAATGGTTTTGGCCACAGCCAACTACGGCACACACACACACACAGATGGTCTTTCTGGCCAAACTGGCTCTGTGTGTTTGTGTGTTTGCCTCCTGCGCAGGCGCTCAAGAAAGCGCGCGTATAACTGTAGCATAGTTCACAGCTGCAGAGCATGTCGATGAGGACGACTCAGCTGTTTTTGTCCATGGCCATGGCGGCGAAGGGCTTTACTACTGAATACTGTTGCTGCTGACGTAAATCAAAATGCACTTTTGAGTGGGGCCGAACGAAAGCTTGTGGCCAAAAGCTCAAGCCCAAAATGCCGTTTTGCTCTGTCCCTCTGTCCGTGTACTGGCCTGCACAAATAGTGCATAATTAATGATAAAGCTTAGTCGAGAGTCGGCGAGCCGTGTCGGCAGGACATACATACATACATACATATGTTTGCATGTATTTGTATCTCTCTACATTTGTAGTTAGAAAGGGGAAGGCTAGGCAAATTTCGCCTCGGTCGACGGTCAAGGCCGAGCAAGGCCAACACTTTGTTTTTCTTGTTGTTATTCAGATGGGTTATGTGGGTGGTACGGCTGGTGTGGGTGTTCGCGAAGCTTTCTCTGTTTGACGTTTGTTTGTGGTTAAAGGTGGTGGGGGGGAGGAAAGAGATAAAAAAAGCTTGTGTGTGCTTATGCTTATGCATAAGAATAATTTGAAATGGCATTAAGCCTCATTAGCTGAACAAGTAATTAACGATAACAGGTAGTTGTGCCAATAATTGGTGGCAGTGGGGGGTCGGGGGTCAATGTGAAGAAGAGAAGATTTTGGGTACGAGTGTGGATGTGTGCATTTTGCCATGGTAATCAATTTGTATATATGACACTATACTTAATTAAAATGTGTTGGCTTATAAATCAGAGTATACTTAATGGCGCGTTAAGTGAATGCCTCACTTTCACCTGTTTAGTAGCAGATGTCAATGAATTCTATTACACAATTTACTTTCTATTCGCCAATACCATTGCCAGGGTCAATAGCAGTTGACCGGCAGGGAACTGGCAAGCAGCCTTGACCACCAATATTGATTTCCTGTTATTGTTCGCTTCATTTAAATGTCTCAATAGCTTCCTGCACCGTTATTCTATTAGTTTTTAGCGCGTTTGCAATTTTCAATTAGTTTGGATTTGTTTTCGTTGCCTTTTTTTCTATTTGTTTGCTTTGTGTTCTGTTTTTGTTGTTAATTTGGTATCACATCTAACGCTGCGTTGTTGACTGTGGTTAGCCTTTAGACTAATGCTGCTGGTGCCCACCTTCGGGTTACTGTCTAACTGTACTGCGTGTGCGGCATTTGTGATTTCGACCCGCTTTGTGATGAATGAATGAATGCGTGATTAGGCGATCTAATGTACACACAGCATACACACTCAAACATCAGAGTATATATATCTCTATTGAAACTGAAATTAAAACTGAGAAAACAGGTTTCTAAATTGTGTCACTCACTGAATAACCGAATGACTGACTGAATGAGTGACTATCTGACTGACTGACTGACTAACTGACTGACTGACTGTCTCACTAACGTGCGGGCGTTGGACACTCGGTCAGTTGGACCGCGTCAACTGAGTGCGGAAATGTATAGAAAAGCAAAAATTGCGATTGCCTTACAACAGCAACAAAATCAATAACAATTACTTGACATTACTTAAAGCCTTAATGCAACACAAAAAAAAACTTGCCAAAATGAATTTATATAAAAAAATTTAAAAAAAATACATACAGTCAACAATAACAATATAAATGTATATAGATACATTTGAGTCAACAGCAAATTGTAAAATATCAAAATGACTTCGCATGGAAAATTACTGACTGACAGGGAAAATGTATTTTAAGATATTTTTATGACTTCCACATTCATTTAATACCAAAATAAATAAAACAAACAACATCAAGAAGCATATAAAATAGGTTTTCCCCATATTGATAAATTGACTTGAGAATAACTATTTAAATTTATGTCAAATGTACCAAATTCACCAACCAAATGCATAAATCATAAATGCCAATAAATATTTTTTGTCACAATTGGAAAAATGTTATAACGAAAAGAGAGTATGTTGAATTTAGTCAAAGTTTGTCGCCTCAAAAGAATGAATAAAATTTAGGGGGAAAGAAACAAATAAACTTTTAATAGATCGTTCAAATTTTAAATTTTTACAAATTTTAAAAAAGAAAATCGTCTCATTGTTTTCAACTTAGACTGTGAATGTTCACTTTTTTTGCTGACATAATAAAGGGGGGGGGGGGGGGGGGGGGGGGCGAAAAAAACAATTATTTACGGAATTTTTGCAAGTTTGGATAATGACATCATTAAAATTAGTAAAAATCTATTTGATGGTTTTTAATTTTTGTTTCATCATGTTTTTAATGTTATTTAAATATATTTTTATAGCTCATCATTTATGGAAATTGGCAATAAAATTTGAAAAAAAAAAAACAACACTTTTCAATTTGGCAAAAATGTTACCAAAAATATATTCTCAGCCCAATTTGTTATTAAATTTGTTGAGTCATTCATTTAACTTTCATCATAAGTAAGTAGTTAAGTGCTGGCAAGGTTGGCTAAAAATATATGCTATATCTCTCCAATATCTCTGAGCAATTAGTTAATGGACAATGGATATAGATCGTAAGCGGAAAAATGCATTAATTAATTTATTTCCACTTAGTTCATATTATAATAATTATTAATTGTTTTTGCTTACCTTCTTTTTGGTATTGAAGCCCAGAAAGGATAATTTGCGAACATTGTTCTCCCTGCCACTGGCCGAACTGAAACTCATCTTGAAGGGATGCAGCAACCGATGTTGCCGATTATCCTCCGGATATCCTGATACAGTTGATCAAAGTGTCGGTGTGGATGTGTGTGTGTAGTTGTGTTGCGGGATGGGGATTATTTGATAATCTGATGGCGGCGTACTCGCATGGAATTGTGTGGATAACGACGCGGCCACTGTGGGTGCTCCAAGAATCTCGGCATTCGGTGCAACCGCTGCGATGGCTACCAAAACTAAACAAATTGAAAAAAAAACAAAGAAAACAGTCAGACACTTAGAACGCAATTTCATTAATAAACGGCCCCCTCCAAGGAGACCAATTGGTAGACAAAGACAGCAAGAAGTCAATAAAAACTAAGCGACGCGACTCAATTAAAGTCAAATGGCAGCAGCACGCACACCCATTCCATCCCAGTCACAAGAGGAGTGTGTGAATGGTGGCGAAAGGGAAAGGAGTATGGAGGGGCTGAGCACGCGACTTTCGTTGCCGGCTCGTGATCAATTTGCGTTATTTAAACACTGAATCTTTATGGGAATCAAAATGGTTTGGTGGGCAAATTGGGAGTGCGGGATAGAGTGGGGAGCAGGAGGTCGAGAATGAGCATCGGCATACGAATGATAGCCATCATCATCGTCATTAAGCGGGCTAGGGCGGCGGCAAACTTCTGATCGTCGTCATTCCTATGTGCTTTTGGTTTCTTAAAAGTTTGGACTGCATATGGCATTGTTTATTAATTTCATAATAATTTTATTGAGCAAACACTGACAGCTGAATAAGTTGAACAGAACAAAAACAAACAAACAAACATACAAAATATTTGTACCCAAATTAATGTTAATATTGATGTTATAGTAGTAGAAGGAGAGAAGGAAATAAATGGTGACAGCGGCAGAAGAAGCCTTTTTTCTTTCTTTTTCTTTCTTTTGCTGTATTTAATTTGGGGCGTTGAACCTCAAAACGGCAGGCAATCAAGCGAAAAACGCAAACTGTTGCCTATTTAATAGATATATGTATGTAAGTATGGATGTATATATGTGGGGATGTGCGTGTCGGCAGCTCTTTAATAATTCAATAGGCACCTTTTCAGTTGGTCACAGGACTACTTAAGTTTCACAAATTGAATTATCTACGCGACGACGACGACGACGACGACAACAAATTTGTATCCAAATTGAAAAACTGCAGGTGCAAGTGTCCCTTAATCACGCAATGTTCACACAGGACAAAAAAAAAAAACACAAACACCCAAACAAAACAAAATGACCACGATGGCCACAACGGCGACGAAGATGAGGACGAGGACGATAAAAAGGACCGACCACGAGGCGCTCTCAATGACAAACGAAAGCCGTGTGAACCTGTTGCGGCTGCGAATGCGCTGATTTATGTGTGTGGCACTTCCTAAGAACGGAACGTTATGAAAGTAAAGTGAGCTATCGCCCCAGTCCAGTGCCAGTAGAGTCAACGTTACCCGAAGTCCCAAGCCCAAGCCGAACGAAGCGTAGTAATGCCTCGAATGTCTCTCTCGAATTGGTGTCGCTGCTAATGGTATCGTCGTATATCGGTTTCAAAAAACAAAACACAAAAAACTACCAATCCGACATGAGTCTCGTGCTTAGACGCTACATCCCCCCCTAATATATACTTAGACATTTGTGTACTTAGAGTATGCATCGGTCTTTTTGTCTATATCTAGAGATAGGCGAAAAAAAAAAAGCAGACACTAAATATTTTTTTTGCCAGTTGCTTTGATTATGTAAGAAAATGTGACTAGTCTTAGGGATAGACTAAATATGTATACAAACACACACACAATGAGAGGGTATGCGAGTGTGTGTGCGTGTGTGTGTGTGTGTGGATGGCATGTGCCTTGGATATTGAGTTGCCTCGATTTATTTTGTTGTTTTTTGTTTGTTTGCCATCAACGATAAAAAGTGATGTGTGTCTGTTTGACCATGGATTAAAGTTAAGTTCTTGCGCACACACACACACACACACGTACGCACACACACAAAACTTTGTCTTTTTGCAGAGACCTTGATATTAAAATGTTGCCATTTGGGCGTAATAATCAAAGTTTAACAGGGGCTGGCATTAGTTAATAAACAACCAAAAGGATCTTAATGTGTGATAAATTGCTCTTTTGTTTGTTAACTAAAGAAACTATAACTACATACTTCAAGGCCAATTCTTAAGACGGAAATTATTCACAATAGACTTGGCGAATAATAAGAAAAAACGTTAACACAGATCCTCAATAATTCAGTATCAAAAAGTTACTAATGTAAATGTTATTTCTACCAGAATACATTTTCGTCATTTCATTTGAATATTAAACAGAAGAAAGCAAGCACAGGGAATATTTAGTATTTTGTTTGTTCCTCTTTTGGTTTTAAATGTTAAAATCATTTATTATTTGAATATTTTTAGAAGAGCATAAAATTAGTATATGTACTTATATAGATATTAACTTTCATTACGCTGAACATCTATTAAATCAGTTTGTCATATGACTTACATATATACGATTTCTTCTTCATTCAACCGCTCTAAATCAATCTCATTTATTATAGAAATATTGTTTGTGCTTAAAAAAATCTATTTTCAGCATATAATTGACACTTTTCAGCTGTGTACATTTATTAAAAAAAAAAAAATTACACTTATACCCTTTCTAAAGTAGTTTTAAAAATATTTTGAATTTATCGCTATTTTTTATATGAAATGGGGAAAATGTGGGAGTTTATAATTTTCAATTGATCACATATTAATAATAAAATTTTTAATATTTTTTCTTTTCAATTTTATTTTACTCTAACATGTAAGTCTACAAAAATATATCAGAATTGTCCGAACTTCTTGCTATAAAGTTATTTGATGAAGTTATTATTATTATTTTTAATCAGAAAAAAGTCTACGACAAATCATTTTTTTTTTGTTAGAAAACACAATATATAATTATTATTTTATTTCATTATTTTCAAATCAATGATTAGTACGGGATCGAATTTGTTTTTTCTTTATGTAATTATTATTTAACAACTGCAAATTGAAAAGTTTACGTATCATTCAAATGTTGAGTCAAAATTTTTGAGCTTTAAGCACCAAAAATTAAAAAAAAAAAAAAAATAAAAAATATAAGAAAAAAAGTATAATTGCGAAGGAAAGTAGCGTCTTTCAGTTTTGCATTTGGCCAATTGAATAAAAATTATTATTTTAGTATTTAATTATTATAAAAGAAAGCTGAAAATATTGCCATAAACTGCTTAGACAGAGCTTGAGACCTCATATTAAAAGCTTATAAATTTGTCAAACTCAAAGAACTTGGCATTAATATTATAAGGGCGAAAGAATTTTGCGAAAAAAATTCAACCCCAACTAAAGTCATGTCTTTCAAGTGTTGTGATTTAGTTCTCACAATCAGAGCGATCGCGTGACTAGTTATGGCTTGGCCAATTCGTTACGTTGAAAATGCACCAACATACGTGATCGGAAGGAAAAAAACAAATAAATTTACACATTTTATGACAAACACACAATGTTATCAAAATTAGAGACACAACTTAAAAATACACAATATACGTTCGGTAGGTGAAATCGTAAATCGTAGGTGTTATAATTTACGACTAACGAAAAAAGAAGGAAAAAGAAACGAGAGGCCCAGAATAAGTCTTGACTGAAGCAGCGGTGGGGGAGGGGTGAGAGGGCAAGGGCAACAAAACAAAAAATTAACGTGGTGATCAATTTTATGGGTTCATTAGCGCACGCTGGCGAAAACGACTTTAACAACGTCGACGTTGACGTCGTGAACGACGACGGGGTGGACGTCGACAGATCGATCGATCGATCGACGGTATGACTTAATTTTGATTTAAATAACTGTTTGTATATGAATATATATAGTCGCAAAAAGGTATTAAATAGAAACTGTCGCTGGCTTTGTCTTATCATATATGGGCGTATATGGGCGGGCGGGCCAAATGTGCACTGGTCTTTACTGGACTGGAGAGAACTTGGACTGTCCGTCCAACAAATGATAATGATAATGCATTAGGCCCCCCATTAGCCATCGAGATTCGATGGCTGATTTGATTAAATTTTTGTAATTTATTAAAAACAATTGACAGTAATGTATGGGGATTTATTTTCAGTTCTAGGATCATAAATTATCTAATTGTCTATTGTATGTCGAGTTTAAAATTGATTTAAAAGGTGGGGGAGAAGTAGGAGGAGGACGAGTGAAAACGAGTCAACGGAGAGGACGACATGTCAATTAGCCGGCTCAATAATGCCGGACGGATAAATGGATGATGATAAATGCGTTTCGTCGTACCACAAATATATAGCAATATTATTATATAATCGAATTGGTATGCTTTCAGCTATCAGCTGAGAAACTGAAGAGGTGGAACTATGTAGCACTCCTCGACAACGTCGACAAGTCTCGTGCGCCTTTTTTTTTATCAGACATACACAGACTAAAACACACATACGTGCATAATTACAAAACATATACATACATATATACATATATTGAAGTGTATGTATCTGGATTTAGCCGGTTCCAGTTTGGCCTGTTCCAGTTTCTTTCATTTTTGCCTTATTGCCTGTTTTTTTTTTTTTTTTTTGTTTTTTGTGCGTTTTTGGAAATTTCAGTTTCAGTTGAGTAAACCGACATCAGCTGCAGCTATTGCAATTGCTGTTGGCCAAAAAGTCTATGTATCTGACTGTGACTCAAAATGCATATTCACGTGCTGTCCCATGGTCAAGTTGGTAACCGGTTTTGCATATTCAATTGCAACAGGCAGCTGCAATTGCAGTTGCTGTTGCAGTTGCTGTTGCTGCTGCTGCTGACATTGAACTTGAAACAAAGTCACTCAACCACTCTCTTGTCAGACAGGAGGCAGGGAGTTAGGTATACAAAACGGGGTTGCGAGATAGAGGGAAAGAGTTAAGAGTAGAAGGGAGGTTGCGGTGGTTATTCCACCAGCAACTGGACGTGCTTCCTGTACTTCTGCTGCTGCTGTGGGTGCTGCTGCTTTTACTGGCCATAAACAGTAGCCAAATCAACCAACCCACTCGAACATAAAAATGTCAGTTTAACAACACTTGAATTATAGTACACACACCACTTTGAGAGTCTGAAACTAAATTATCTGCTGCTGCTGCGGTCGACGTTAACCGAAACTGACGACTGACGACGACTAACGCCAGCAATTAGATGAAAGTGTGCCCATATATTAATATAAATAACTTAATAAGTATATAAATACATACAATCATATATACATACATACATATGTATGTACATATATGAGTGCATTAAAATATTTGATAATTTGAAACGCATTCGTCAAGTGGAGTTGTAAATTTTTATGATTATAATTTATGTCACAATTCTACATAGTTCAATGAATTTTTGAACTAAGCCAGACGGATTGATTGTCAACTTTTTATTATCAAATATTACCTTTTAGAATACAATATACATATAAATAAACTGTATACAACTACAAGCTATATTGTATTATTTATTAAGTATACGCCCGTTTGATCCGTTATATTATTCAATTAATATGGATTGCCATAGTAATATTTAATCGTGTGTTATAGTGAATGTTGCAAGGGTATTTGACCCGCCCCTCTGTCCGCCCTCTGATTTGCCATTTTCCACTTGACTGACAAAGTCGTCAACCTACCAAAATGAAGGATTTATGATCGACTATTTATACATTCATTTTGTATGTAAGTTTGTACTATATTCGGCTGTTTTATTGTACACACACACACATACAGAGAGACACAAAGGCCTAAATAACAGAACAAAACAATAAAAATAACAGTCATAACTTTTAGAAACCTTTTTTTTTTTTGTTTTAACGCTTCACCGATTTCATTACAAAACAATATATGTACTTATATATACATACATATTTGAGTGGAAAACGAAAACCAATTCGAACTGCAAACAAAACTCTAATTAGACTTACTTACTGCCTTTTGCTCACTACCAATGACAAACCGGCAGTCTGACTAAGTGACGAACTCATCGATCGTCGAACCACAGTCTGACAGACACCAGTAGCTCACTGGTATGTAAACCGTAATCAATATGACTATGACCAATTCGCAGAGTCCATGTCCATACTATCGCATTAAAATTTCTCACTTCAGATAAGAAGAAATTTCGCACACTCACACACACACTCACATTATATCGCCGACAATCATGATCATGATATAAATATAATAAAAAAAAAAAGTAATACTAATATTTGACAACTGATTTTTGTTTCCCCCGTTTCTGGAATATACAATTAGGTATATCAATTTCCATGGAAACTTTTTTCAAGGCAAATAAATTTACAAAAAAGTGCAAGAACTAGTTATTATCTTTATCAATTAAACGGGTCTCCAAGACACTGGACAATGACTAAGCCCAACGTTAACGTATTGTTGACCATTTAAAATAAAATAAACTGGATATGCGTAACAGAACAGAACAGAACAGCTGTTCTCTGAAAGCTTCCAATTTAAAAGGAAAAGTGATAAGTCTATTCTATACCGCATTACGTTTTTTAAATGAGTTTTTGTGTTCTCGATAAGAAAGTAATAGTATATATAAAGATATATATAGTAAATAGAGATTCTGTGACGAGACGAATGGGCTAATTATACACACTCGTTTCGCTCAACTTTAGATAAATACCTAAATATCTACATAAGAGGATTGCATGAATGTACTCAAATCCATATTTGAGACATTCAGTTTACTAATGATTCGAATGAATAAGACTAAAAACTGATATAATTTCAATTCGCCCTTTCGTTCATGTTTAGATCTTTTGCAATGAGATTTGTATTGCAGATAGAAAAACTATATTTTTTTAGGTTCCCCCACAACCCAAAAGTAATGTATGTATATTGGTAATATTTTCTGAGTTTCGTGCTATGTTAAAAGATTTAAAATAAAATGTAAGTATTGAAGGCACATTGAGCTTTGGAATGAATGAGTACGTTATTCATCCGGTGAAGTATAAATACTTAAAGAATGATTCGATCATTCATTCATTCGGTTTCATTTGTTTGAAGTTCCTAGAATTTCATTGTTGCTTAGAGTAACAAATGTTTTAAGTGTATTCTTGGAGCTTAACAATTTGAATACATATATGAAAATATATATATAATTTCCATTGCTTTTGCCGAAAGTTTATAAAGTTGTTGTGAAATTAGTTAATATTGCATATCATCGAAAGGGCATGGCTCAATCAAATGGGTGGAGACTCTCATATGGTCTCGTAGCATGATTTTATTTTATTTTTTTCCTATTGATTGGATAGGCCTGCCTTTAAGGTCGTCGAACCTTAAATTGCCAATCGTATTTGAGATTCTTGGGATTCACTAGATTTAATAGGGGAGTTACATATGTACATACAGTTTTTGATTACTTGTCGATTTGAACAAATTGCTTTATCAATAAATACACACACACACACACACGCACAAATAGAAAACAAGTAACTAAGTTCAATTGAAAATATGATGATGATGGAAAGCTCTTGGACATTGGCTACTTACTCATCATTTATTGTTATTACAAACACACATACAGATCACACAGACACACACACACACTCACACACACCATACATCGTTGCAAATTCTATGAACAGTGCACAGGAACAATAAACCTCACCTACTGTCAAAATAAAGTAAGAGAGCATCATCATCGCAAGTTGTTTAAACAAAAGTGCAGTTCAGCAACAACATACATATATGTATATGTATATGTACATACATACATACATACATACTAAAACATATACATAGTGTGGCAGAACTACAATGAAAATAGCAAACTTTTAAGAGTCATGATACTTTTCGGTTAAATATCAGAACAACAACAACAACAACAAGAATAACAGAAACAAAAAGAACAACAAAAAAGTACAAAAGTCAAGATAAACAAATTCTAGTTAACAATGTGTTGTATGTTTATCGTTTATCGTCGCGGGTCGCGACTGAAGCAACTGAAGAGACGACTGACGGAGATGAGGCGGGTACAATGACAAAGGGGGAAATCCAAATTATTGAGCCATTACTCACCCAACCATTGTAAGCATTGATGGGGCCAAATCGGTTGCATGGCGGGGGAGGAAAGTCAGTAGGTTGAGACACTAAGGCTTCACACACACACATCTGGCTAATGTTTGCCAGCAAGTGCAACACTGCAGAACCACCAAACACTGCGAATTTTCGTGTGCACACTGATAACAGGCAACGAAAAGAGAGAATAGTTTTATGATACTCTTACTTAAAAACAAATGGTTGTCGCATTCGCTGAGAAGTTGGCTTTATACCCTACAGAGATTTCCCAGCTACATTTCTCAGATGTAGTTTACGAAACAGGAAGGGAAGTTCGAGGAGTCTGGTTTAATATTTCTTCCTAATGTCCGTTTATGCCAGACATACTCCTGATTCGAGATTTAGATTTTTATGGATATTTAGTAAGCAGTAAGGGTATAAAAGTCTTCGGCAAAGTTAATTGAGAGGCGACAGTCTAGTGTTTAGTTTCTTCTACTTTTCATTGTTGTTGTTTGCAAAATTTGCATAAAAAGCAACAAAATCTTAACTCACAGAAATAGAAAGAGCAAAAAGAGCCAACGAGTTGAATGATGTTTAGCACGAGAGATGTGCGGGGTGAAGGGGGGATCGTTGCTGGAATAAAAAGGAGAGCATGTTGGGGGAAGGGATTGAAGAAGAACACAGTCGAAACTGTGTTAACTTTAACTGAAAAGGAGAATACATAATAGAACCAGTTTTTTTTTTTCTTTTTTTGTTTTTGTTTTTGACACCGGCAAAAGAGTCTTAAGAGTCACATGCTGCTGCTGCTGCCGCTGCTGCAGTTGTTTGTGCGACTTGATTTATTTCCTTTCAGCAATTAGAATTTTCAACTTTTGTTGAATTTGTTGTTTTTTTTTTTCTTTTTCTTGTGTCTGTGTATTATTAAGTAAAAATTTCACGGTTTCTTTGACACTTGGCGGCAATGTTCGTTCACTTCCCTTGCCAAAAAGTCAATATATTCACAATATTATTTTATTTTATTTTTTTTTTTTCGCACAAAAATAGCCAGCAATAACATCAACAGACCCCAACAGACCCCACAGACCCCAAACAGACCAGAGACCGCAGACAGAAGACAGATATGAGTATTTTAATTGACACGTACTTCGAATGCTCTCTCTCTCTCTCTCTCTCTTCCTCTCCCTTTCTCTCTCTCTCTCTCTCTGTTGCTCTTTCTTTTTTGTTTTTGTTTTGTTTTGTTTTTTTTTTCTTTTACCTTTTACTTAAGAGTATGACGTCGCAGCTTTACTATTGCTTGCCAAAACCAAAACCAATTTCACTTGATGTTGAAAATTTTCCACTATTCTTCAAGATGTGAAGTCGCTGCTGCTTCTGCTTCTGCTGACAATGCTGATTAATAGTGGTTCATTTAATAGGCCAAATGTGGTCCACGGTGGTCGTCAACTCTATCTTCCTCTTCTTCTTCTGATCCTTGGTGGTGGAGGCGGCACTGGTATATAACAACAAACAGATCGCGGCGGTAAACCAACTCCCTCCAAATAAAAGCGGAAGGGCGGGAGCGAGTAAAACAGAGCGAACGCAAAAGACTAGAACGCGTCGACAAAAACAACAACAGAGACGAAGAAGACAAAACACAGAGTATATATATATATATGTAGTCTAGGGGGCGATTGCGGGAGTATGTTTGTCTGGGTGATTTAGGGGGGCGGAAGGTTACGCGAAACGGGGAACTGATCGACGGCGGGAACAGGGCACAAGGCACTGGCAGGCACAAAATGGCAGCAACGGCAAAAAAAAAACAACAAAAAAATAACAACAACACTGGCAACGTTTGTTGCGTGTATACAACCAAACATATATATATGTATGTATGTATGTTTGTGTATATCTTCTATATCTTTTTTTTTTTTGTTTCTTGTACTTTTTATGTTTTTTTACGACTTTTGTCTTTCGCGATATATTGACTAACACGCGTGCATGAACTTGGGGTCGGTTGGTTGGTCGATCCGGCTGGCGGGTCTTGGCGGTCTCTAGCGGTGCCTGTGTACGCAGCAGCACGTTTCTTTTCAGACTGTTACTGTTCCTGTCGCCAGCACGTTTTTAAACAGAGCGCGAGAAAAAGAAAATACACGCAGCGCGCCCCCAGAGAGCCAGCCAACAGCCGTTTGAGAGTAATAATAATGAAGTAAGTAAGTCGTCTCGCCGACTTGGGTATACCATACACCAGGTGAAACAAATATTTAAAATTTCGAAAACCAAATGTATGTCTACTAAATTGTTTTAACATGCCTCGTACCATTTGCTATCTCGCTCACTCTACAAACACACAAGCACTCTAGCGCCGCCACTAGCCAACGGCCAATTCTGCCCTTATGGATCGCGTAGCAAAATACATTCATACGTATATTTTGTATGTTTCTAGTCCGATTTCAATCAAATTTGGTAGTTTGATAGAAATAGATAAGATTTATTAGTCTGCCAAATTTGATCGCGATGGTCAAAAATAGAGCTAATCGGTTTTTTCTAAATTATGGAGGCGGAAGTGGGCGTGGCAACATATTAAAATATATGTATTCTGCGCGCATACTAAGCCAATATACATACTAAATTTGGTGACTTTAGCTTTGTTAGTTTTCGAGAAAATCAGTTTTGTTTAATTTTCGGGGGCGGAAATGGGCGTGGCAAAATTTTTAAATAGTCAATATCTGCGCGTCTATTAAGCTAACTTACATACCAAATTTAATGTCGGTAGCTTTCATAGTTTTTAAGAAAATCAGAGTTATGTAAATTCCGGGGGCGGAAGGGGGCGTGGCAAAAAGTTGGAACAATTATTTTCTGCGCGCTAACTAAACGAGTATATAAACCAAATTTGATGTTTCTATCTGCTATACTTTTTAAGAAAAACAGTTTTATGTAAATTCTGGGGGCGGAAGGGGGCGTGGCAAAAATTTGAAACAAACTCGATAAGCGTACATACTACACTAGACTGCATACCAAATTTGGTGGCTCTAGCTCTTATAGTCTCCGAGATCTAGGTGTTCATACGGACGGACGGACGGACGGACGGACGGACGGACAGACGGACATGGCTAGATCGACTCGGTTGTTGATCCTGATCAAGAATATATTTACTTGGTGGGGTCGGAGATGCTTCCTTCTGCCTGTTACATACATTTTGGCGACTTTAATATACCATTTCACCCTATGGGTGTATGGTATAATAATGAAGAGAGAGCGGGTTAAACTACTAGCAAGAGCAGTAGCAACACCAACAACAACAACAACAACAGCAACAACTTGGTGAGAGAGGAACAACAGTTGATCGATTTCGATTGTCGCTCAAGCTGGTTATGCATGCATACACATATGTCTTTGTGTGTGTGTGTATTACATATGTTTCTTTGAATGTGTGTGTGTGTGTGGCTCTATCGCAGGCGCAGGCTTCTTTAACCCTTGCGCATGCTTTCCCTTATCCCTAAACCCTTTACCTTACCCCTACTACCCTATCCACCCTACCCCATCCGATCTCCATTTCACACTTCACTTTCTGTGATTGTCCTGCTTATCTATTTGTCTATTAATATCGATAAGACGCGATTATTGATCTAAAAATAATCAATTGTCATGTCATTAGTTAAGAGCAAATATTTACATAGCAATTCACATAATGCAAATTAGTCAAGATCGATGCTCTAATTGCTTGATTTATGTGGAAATTATTAATATACACATACGTATGTATGTATGTATGTACATTCCTGTGCGGGCCAAAAGTGTTAAGCGATTTCAACTATGTGTCTATATATACATACATACATACATACATATGTGTGTGTGTGTGTGAACTACAAACATCACAAGTGGCCATAATTTTTACCAACGTCTACATGTCGAATAATTTTGATTGCTGGTTTATTCTTGAAAATTTATGACAAATACGAGTAATTGCTTATAATAATGATTAAAACAACTCAGGGGAAACAACAAAAATAAAAAAAAATATATGAAATACTTGTGTGCTATGCAAGAGAAGGTGTGTTTGGATCAACTACACCATGTGGGCATGGTTGTGGGTGTGGATTGATAATACATATACATTTGTATGTGTCTATAGTTGTGGCAGTGTGTGACTGATAAGAACTGCAGAAAATTCCCAATGAATCCCATTAACGATATTATCTAGAGAACAGAGCAAGAGAGAAGAGGTGGTGGAGAAGAGGCATTCATACAACATTTTCCACACAGTCTCTCTGACGTCAAAAAAACGTTCAATTAATTGTCTCTATTGATTTTATCAATTTATACAGGCTTGCTAATCATTGGCAAACTGTTTGAAAATTGTGCGAAATATTTTCCGTTTTCTTTAACAATATATATGTGCTTACTATTTGACAGTTATTTTTGATCGAAGAGTGTTAATTGCAATTAGTAAAAATTGAATTGTTTAATTTGTGAGGGAAATTTTTTGTTTTTTTTTTTCGACAAAATATTTTCCATTCCTACCTACCTCTTCAACTATATAAATCATAGAACTTTGGTCTAATACCAAGTCGTTAACGAAACAAAATGAAAAACTCAAGCACTTATTTACACGATTAAATGACGATTAATTGATAAGTGGTTGTATGGCCAAGACGGTGACGGTGTGAAGGCGACATAAAGATATTGAGTAATATTCTAAAGATAGCATTGTGTGACACAAAAAAAGTGATTGGACGATCAATCCTGTCTTTTTCGATGGTCATGAAATCGCAAAACCATGAATCCATAGGATAACCATATGACTTGAATTTCAGAAGTTTAATACTTAAGGTTTAATTTTGAATATCCATTGGCTCTCATGCGAAATGCACAAGTCGTTTAGTAAAATCTTTTTCAAACTTGAACTCAAAGTTCTCAAAATTTTCAGTATTTACTGTGACTCCCTTAATAATTCATTTTGAAACTAAGCCGCCACATTGGCTTTGATTAAGTTTCAAATATTGAATATTACAATATTCTCAAATGCAAGGGGAGTCCTTTTTTTATCAGCCCAAAAGTATGTGCATAAATCAAGAAATATTTGCAAAACAAACAAATCAAAGGAGAGCCTAAAAGTATGCAGATATTTTGAACAAATTTGAAATATATCAAGATCATGTGCCAAATGACCAAAAATTTTATTCAACAGCTTCCGAATGCCACGAAATCATACTGTACCGGTTCACTGCTGGCGGCCTTGTGATAGGTCATGATAACACGGAGGCCAAAATGAAAATACAGTAACAGAAAAACCACTCAAACACCGTTGAGTGTAATTGTGAGTGAAAGCTTCTGATCTATGGTGAAAAGCTCTTTGCCATTTCGGTTGTCGGTTGTCCCAAAGTATCGTGCTCCTGTTGCTATTGTTTTCGTATTGTTTGCCAGGACCACAACGAACTATGGCTAGATGCCCGAACTTCATTTTATCATTTGATTTACCTGGCCCAACTTTTACAATGCTCACTTCCGTCGCCAAAATAGAATTTCTTTTCTAAGCTTTTCCTATTGTGTGCCAGTTGGTGAATTGTTGCTCTTTTACTTTAAGGACCATCACGAGGTGTTGAGGTTGGGGTATGAGTGGGGCGATGGAGAACTATCTTTCTGTCGTTTTTTTTTTTTTTTTTTCAATTTCCCCGCATGTTTAGTGTTCCTTCTTCTTTAGATTCTGGTCCTACTTGTGCTGTTGTTTCTGCTCCTGCTCTTACTCTTGCTACTATTACATACCACCACCACAGCGAGCCCATATAAAACGGAAATGGAAGTTTTGTAAATGTTTTCTTTTGTGTGTTCTTTTTTAGCTTCAGGCACTAACACTAACCTAACGCGGCGCCTTTGAAAGATGAGGCGAGAATGTAGAATGTAGGGAATGGTCGCTGTTGGTGGATGTGCCTGATGGTAGATGGTAGTTCGAGGATGCCCACATGGCCAAGTCCTGCACTTTAGTTTTTGGCTTGCAAGTGTTCGTTCGTCTTCTTCTGTCTTTTTTTTTTTATGGCACTTGACGCTATGCCAAGCAATTTGGTGGGTTGGGTGAGTGGTGGGGGGGACGGACCCATCGTTTACAGCATTCTGTGGGGTTTCCTTTTTGCACCTTGGCACACCGTGTCGTCGTTAGTCGTGTTGGGTTTCATTCGGTTTGGCTTTCCGTTGATAAGAAAGTACTTTTTAATAGCCGTCCATAGGTAGGTACATACATATATGCATACATAGATATATACATACATACATATATGATGTACGTATGTGCGGTTAAAGCTTCTCCCTTCAACGACTTCTACTCTGGACACGCACAGAAACTTGCTAAACTGTTAAGAGTCATAAAACGTAAAAAGAAACTGAAAACAAAACAACAAAAATGAAACCTACAATAAGTCTCTCTTCAATGAAGCTTTTTTTTACTATTTTTGCTGTTCTTGTTTTTGTTGTCCCCCCAAATAGTACTTAGCTCTCAAAGCTAATGGCAAGCTTTTCACTGATATCGTCTGCGATCGTGCTTGTGGGCGATTCTACATTTTACTAGCTAAAAGGTATGCCATAAGGTGCTTTGCTCGTGCTCCATGCGTAACTGACAGTCAGTCGTCGCTTTTTGAGCTAATAATAATAGCAAATATGACGCGACTCTTGTGACTGGAAAATGTTGTTATAAAGATAAAAGCAAAAAATAAATACAATATTTTCGCTAAATATCAAGGTCACTCTATAGAAATACAAAAGATTTAATATCAAAAAGCAACAAGTGGCAAGTTTTTTAAGTGAAGTTTTTGTTTTTGTGAATGGTGCTTAAGAAAGAAAGAAAAAAAAAACTACAAGCAACATATGGAACAAGTGATTCAATGAGCTCTTGACAAAATTAAAATTCAATTATACACTTTCCGTGTATACTATTTGGGTGTTGAAGAAGTGGCAAACGTGCCTGATAAGATAAGAAACCAAAAGGTAGGTAATAGCTGGCACAGAATTTGCATGCCCAGACGGGGCTAAAATGAAACTGATATGGTCGAGATGTATATATAGATATATATATATATATCTACAGTTAGCTTAGCCATGAGCGTAGTGATACTCTTGACCATATTAGGGGGAAAAGAACTTGAAACGAGTAAAATGGTTTCAATACGAACGTGTATAGTTGTTGGAATTCGGTTTCAGCTAAACGGAAAGTTAAAAAAAAACCTATCACTGAACGTACATATATACATATATGTATGTATTTGTAGGGTACTCTGATTTGCGCTTCAGTTGACTTGCAGTTACATTCATTTTCATTCAGTGTTATGCATATTAAATATCTAGGTATACCCTCCAATATTGTAGGTATACGACGTATAGATTTCCCTAACCACCCAACAATGTAATCAAAACAATAAGAGTTCCATGTGGATATGGTGTATGCTTGCCCAAGCTCTTGTTTTGCTGTACCAAATACTATACCAAATGCCAACCAAGCCGCTTACAATCGTGGGCCACAAACAGATGTACATACATACGTACACAAAATATATATGTACATATGTAACATATGAATGTTATACTTTTGTAGGGTATGTTGGTATGTTTACAGTTGCGTTTGGCAAAAGCCAATGAGCGTGGTAATTGTTTAAACAAGAACTACATACTGCGAAATGCCTTTGGGCATAAAACAAATCGATTGCCATGGCAAATAACTTCACTTAATGCTGTATGTATGTATGTATGTATTTGTAGTACAGTGTATTTAGTGTACACTCGAACCAAAGTCACTTTAATGGCCAAAAATGTGTGCAAAAGTCGTCATATAATTAAAACTAATTTAATGGAAATCCACCATGACATATACTCGAGGCCATAACGAGAGAAGGAACAGCCAGCCAGTCAGTCAGTCAGTAAGTCGAGTAATGTATGGAGTTTTTTGAGGCAGACTGGCAAGGGAGGAAATGAATTTTGTCTTTGCCAATTGCGTAATTATTATTATGTGTGTGTGTGTGTGTGTGTGTGTGTGTGTGTGTGTGTGCGTGTATGGCGATGAGTTGTCTTTTGTTTATATAAAGAATTTTTTGAAGTACGCAAATTGACAAACAGCCCAAACGGGCAAACAAAACGCATAAATGAAAAACACAGCCACAACGAGTAAACGAACTGGCAACAATTTCCAAATTATGTGGCTTGATTACAACGCAAATGAGAGAGTCTCGAAGTTGCCACGCTTGGCTGATGCCTTTAAGCCAATTCTCAAATGTCGCCAAGCCATCCGTCGGTTGGTCGTCTAAGCCATTATAAGATAAGTTAGTGTGTGTACTTAATAAAGACGTCGAAATAATTAAACTGGTCAAGGTTATTTTGATGGCAGATTGCAGACTGCATATTGCACATTGCTAGTTATTGTGAAGGGCCCTTGATGACCCCTTTCCTGCCCTTGCCTTCTGGTCCGTATTTCTCGTGTGCAAGTTTAGCATACATAAATTCACTCATAACTGCCAATTTGCCTATTAATTTATTCATGAACATGCAAATGAGCATGGCTCAAGTGTACCTAATTCATAATTTCAGCTACATGTAGCAGGAAGTGAAATTAAGTTGCCATTGTTAAAGATAAGTATTCTGCAAATAGTTGTCTATTTCATAAGCCTATACAAATATATACCTATAAACTGTTGGAAATCAATTTTGAGATGGCTAATTATTAAGTGCTTGTGTGTGTGTGTGTGCAAATATGTTTACATACATACATACATGTATTTATATGCCTTATTATTGTTTTATGGTATATTCCATTCACGCAATTAACAAATATAAAGAAAAAAATACACACAACACGCTTCACAATCAAATTATAAGTATTTATGTATGTATTTTAATTACGAAATTGCCACGATTCTACATGGTTCTTAGCCAAATGTACATATATGGCCAGATTATTCCATCATTATATAGTCATCCTAGATTGACTATATATAAGAATATTAAATTTAAATGCAAAGCAAAAAAGTCTGGCCAACTTAAGTTAACCTTTTCAAAAGACCAATTTTCTTCAGTGGTTTCATTTGTGCAGCTTTTTTGATTAGATTTTGTTTGAATTTATACTAAACTCAATAAAAATGCTTTCAATTAAAAGGCAAAGGAGGGAAATTCACTGACTTTGAGTGACTCGTTGGCATTTATAAGGAGAAACACGAAAAAAAAAAAATTATTAGAATTTTACTCTAGGAATGTAAACATTTGTCCTTTTGATGCAGAAATTAAGTGAAATTCATTCCAATAACATTTAAAGTCATTCATATTTAATGAATGTCCTTTGAATAAATTAAATTTAAATTGTTTTCTTAGCTATGCAATTAAAAATATTTGCGTTAAACTTGTAATTTTCATTGACTAAACGTATTTGTTAGTTTGTTGAGCCATGAATTAGCTTTCAGATTAGTTAAATTGGAAATAAAAATGTACGCATATCAATATAAAGTAAATCAATCTATACAAAGTATTTACTCTCAATTTGGCATAATCGATGTTTTTATGCATATATGTATAGGAAAATTGATGTGTGATCTAATTTTACTATGCAGTTTTCATTTGCAAGGACCTTTTATAAATCAGTTCTTGCATCAATTCAAATGCATAAACGCCTTATCTCCCCAGATGTATACACAGAGATGCATATGAGTGTGCGTACATGCAAATATACTGACTATATACGTGTATATATACTCAGTATATATGTATGTATGTAAATATTTGCAGTTTCCCCTTGAATTGTATCTGCTCGAGTATAAGCCATTTGTATGCATATATATTCACAAAAAAATTCCCTCATCAACAGTTTTACAGTTTTTCCTTTTCCTTTTTCTGGTTTTTTTTTTTGCCTTCTATTTCTCCCACATCTCAAGGCATTGCATCTCATCGTTTATTTCTTTAATATAAATACATTTGGTCGATGGCTTGCATTTCGAAATTGCGCATACGCCGAGTATGCTGCAATCTGTTGTTGCCACAACTACAGAAAACTTGACATATGTAGGTATTCAGCTTCTAGTTTGACTGCTATTAACATGCTCATTTCCCCATTTGCCAAACTAAGGCTTCTTGCCAACTTCTTGCCATCATCTTTGCAATGCGAGTATGTGTGTGTGTGTGTGTGAGTCAGGTGTGTGTGTGCATTAGACTGGTTTTATGTAGGTTAACTTCTATTATAGTTTAAGTCAAATGGATTGGAATATTTAAATTGAAAAAAAGCAAGAAATATTATTGCCCTTTGTAAGACATAAAATACAAATTACTCATACGACATGTTGAATTCGAAATTAATTAAATTTTTCATAACATTAATCAAAATGTGCAGTTGAAGCAACGTTTTATGTTGATAAGTGCATATAACATCGATTTGTATTATTAAAATTAAAACATTCTGCTTATTTATCGCATATCGTACACTTAACATTTGTATGCATTTTGTAAGATTTGTCAATAAAGCATTCTCTAGGACATTTTAGCAGATGAAATTCAATCTGAATTAATTAACAAGTTATGTGTAATTGTTCAGTTTCATGTTGTATTGCCACAAAGTTCAAAATTCAACTGAATATTTCAATCCAAGGCTACAATATTTTTGGCTTTTAATGCAGCATAAATCCAGTCTAATGCATATGTATGTATGTACATATATATGTTTGTTTGCTCGCTCGTATGCATATGTATAGTTGGTAAGGATTGCTATTGCATGATTGTAAAAAATATCCAAAATTTATGACGACAAACTCGTCGTCATCGAAACTTTCAACGCCAGCTGCAAAGATTTGTAGAAATTCAAAAAAAAAAAAAAAAAAAAGGAAAAAAAGAAGGGGTAAAAAATCTATAATAATAATTCTAGCGAAGATATCGGAAACTCACTAAAAAATGCTGGGCAAAAATATACATTTTTTATATATATATATTTTTTGTATATTTCTGCACATACTCACACACACATATGCATGAATTGGGCATGAGATGCAATGGGGGAGATAGGAATTGAGGCGGCTTTCAATATTCGCACAGCTTTGAGCTTACTTTTTCCATTTCCCAGTGTCATTTTTGAAAAATTGATTTATGGCCAATAGTGTGTGTATGTATTATGTGTGTGTGTGTGTTCCCCTCCTCTGCATGTGTGTGGGTGTGGCACTGTTTGGCTGCGTCCGAGAATGGTCCCAAAAGCGGCACAAAAACCTATCAAGTGTCTCTGCCTGTTTGTCTGCCTCTCCGCTTACCCGTTATTCGCTTTTTCTTCGCGTCCCACTCCTATCCTCTGTCGCACTCTGCCTCCCACCTTCTCCCTTTTTCTCTTCATCACTGTCTTTGTGTTTGTATTTGGTCATACATTTTCGTTGAGGCTTTGGGCCATCCATGGCTATAGTCAAAGTTGTTGCAGCATATAGATCAGTTTTTAACTATCATCAAAAAAATAACAAAATTAAAACAACAACAACAAAAGATACCCCCGTTGCCCTCCTGTACTCACCCACCACCCACTTCTGCACTCAGGTCCATACAAAAATTGTGAAAAACGCCGAAATTAAAATGAAAATAAAGACAATACAAGTTAAAGCCGTTTAACGTCAAGCAATAAATTGCAAAAATAAATTGTACACGAAAAATGTCTGTGCAAGCCAAAATGAGCCGTCAATTAAAACATATCAAACGCATATATACGCAATACCAACAACCAAAACCATTGAGAGAGATTGAGGTGGAGCAAGATGAGGAGGATGAAGAGGCGGATGAGGCGACGAACAACCGTGGAGGAAATGTACCAACAACAATCGTTTACAAAAAGCAATTGCTCATTTTTGCACATTTCGTTCGTTGTCGATTCAGCCGGCCATTTGAGTCAAAACCAGACAGTTATGGTTTTTACTACAGTGCACAATAATTAAGCGTTGACTTGTTCAATTACCAAAATGCAATTGCTTTCAACCACGCAAATGTCCGGACGAAGCAAAGTTGGCTTTTCCCCGTAGCTGTCTGCATTTGCTCGGTTTCTCCATTGCCCTGGCATGCCTTGGCCTTGCGTGGTCTTGGTCCTGGTTCTGGGGTTTGTTCTGTTGGCCCGCTGGCCTGACATGACCATCTACGACACCACCTTAAGAGCACACTCGAAGAAATATCAATTTCAGATGTCATGAACATAATAAAGTTCATTTATGATATACGACATCTAGATTTCAATCATTTTCAAGTGTTATACTGTAAAACGACTTTAAAATGGAACAAACTTGAACAATAAATACTTAATATTAATTTCTTTTAGCTTTCAAGTTTTCAGTCTTAAGAAGATTAGATATAAATATTCCCAATGAGGACGATCTTTCCTCTGCACAACTTCAAAGTTAGAAAAAGCGTTACAGGCTATGACTAAGTTACGACATTATCCGTTTAAGTAAGCTTTTTTTGTTTATTAAAGCATCAAGATATGCTATGTTTTTGGACAGTTTTTTAATAAAATCGGTAACTTTGTAAATAATCGAGCTTAAATATCGATTCTTTAATGCCGAAAATACAAAAAAAAAATTGCCTTAAATTAACATCTGATTAGTGAAAAACGACTTTGATTCGAATAAATGCAAAATAAGAAAACTGTTGGCAGTAAGTAAAAGAAATAGACGATTCTTTTAATGGAATCATTTAAAAAAAAAACCAAATGCCTCTGTTGGAACAACTAAAAAGCCCCCAGAAGGGTCTTTACCTCTCCTAAATGGGCGATATACCCCACCAAAATAATGAACTAGATTCGCCATTAATAAGAGCAGCGGCAACTCTAGGTATGCAGCTATTTGCTCCCCTAGGATATGCAATACTCAGTCGAAGAATTCACTTTTCAAATCAAGTACAGAAAAATTTGTGGAATGTGCTGGAAAAAAAATGTTCAACCAAACAAAAATTGTTGCAGACATGGTTTATCGAAAATTTTTCCATTGGACAACATTCCAAAAGTTATTTATAATAAAACGATTAGTTATTTTAAAATTCCTTGGCATACTTTAGGGGGCAAACAAAACCATTTTGGGAATCTCATTTGTGTTTCTGTAGCATTATAATACGATTAATTTGAATTTCTGAACACATTCATTACGAATCATACACTTTGTGGACTTTGTGTAATTGCAACAAGTTTTTTTTCCAAGTGCAGTTATGGTGTTGCTGTTGTTGTTAGTGTTGGTGTTGGTGTTGGTGTTGCTGTTAGTGTTGGTGTTGCTGCTGTTGTCAATTTGCATTAACAAAAGTGTGGCATGCAAAATTAACTTGGTCTTCTTATACCTACATCCTTTTGTCTTCTTCTTGAAGGTGGCAAAAAGTTTTGCATTTGTTTTTGTTATTGTTATGGTTGTTGTTGTTGTTGTGGTTGGTGTTGGTGTTGCTGTTGCAGTTCTGGGCCGCCTTGTATTAAAACTGTCAGCAACTTTGGCCGCGTATTTTAATCATGGCCCGAGAAAACTTTGTCCTGACATCCACAAAACTGACAACTGTTGTTACTTATACTATATATGCATGCGGCTTCCACATTCATTGCCTTTTTTACCCCACCCCCCCCCTTCCAACGCCCTTTAGCTGTAGTTTTTTGGGATATATGAATGTATATATATAGGTATATGTAATGTATATAGATACATTGTATATAGTATGAGTGTAGTATGTATATATAGGGTTTTTATTTTTCTTTTGCCATCATAGAAATTCCATTTGGCGTATTATTTTAGGCCACAATTGAAATGCATGAGACGATGCTATACTAGCCCCCAAAAAATGTTGTAAGCGAGCAGCTGTTGCATGCCACATTGAAATGGCTCTGGCATTGGGTTTGAATGGTGCGGGAATTGCTTGCATTGGGAGCATTGGGAGCAATGGGCAATGGGCAATGAAAATGGAAATGGTTATGCTTATGCATGAGCAGCAACAGTAACAGTAACAGCAACAGCAACAACAGCGTGCCACATCCTCGCACGTCCTTTTGGCCATCGTTATCTGGTGCCTGCATCTACAGCGATTAAGGCAGTTGCAGTCGCTGTCGCAAGTTATTTATGCGCATAATTACTCGTTGTTCAATTTACATATGCGACCAATAGGATCTGAAGGATTTGCTCCTGTTCGCATACAAAGTGCGGCATTAAGGCAATGCCAATTCAGCTCAAAAACCACCTTAAGCAACAACTCCAATTTCCACCTATCCATCTTTTCCCACCTCTCGGTTCTTGCCATCTATTCATTCCTTTACCTTTTTGTCTTTTGCCTTTACCTTTTGACTCTGAGCTTATTAAATACAAGAGTAACAAGTGAAAAACTCAGAGAAAACAAACTGCAAAATTGCCTCATTATGTGAGAAAAATAAAGGCAGCAAATAAAAGTTGGCAGTTAACACAAAAGGGCCACGTAGCAATGATGACGTTGCTCGTTCTTCGGTCCTAGTCCTCGACGTTGGAGTCGACGTCATCGTCGACGTCGTAGAGGGTTCCCAAGGAGGTTTGTTGCATTGCATTGTGGGCGTGGCACTGAAATTTATGCAGCACAAAAGCCGCGGTAAATGTGAGTAAGCCAAAACGACATAAGCAGGCATAAACAGAGCAGAGAACCCAGATATACAGATGTACATATAAATAAAATTTACCATTTCAATTTCAAATGAAATTTTGTATGCCCTAGCATATTTTGATTTCAGTTAGACAAGATATTGAAAAGTCAATTAAGTTTAGAACAGTCTAACATACTAAACATTTTGTTCTTTAGCTTAAATTGTCATTTTATGTGAAGAAGATTAATTTCACTCTCTGAAAACTGAAATTGTTGGTTTCTTTTCTTGACCAGTTACATTACAAATTCAATAAACTCTATTATTAGAGTATGACCACATAAGGGGTAAACCATTGAGTGCATCTCCGACTCCTGGTGGGTGTAAATTTTGTTATGCGGCAAATGCGCCATAAAGCAAGGGAGTAGCACCAGTACCAGGACCAGGACCAGTACCAGTATCAGAACCAACAACCAGCAACTAACAAATGGCAACAGGACAGGCCCAGGACCATACCATTCCCAGTCCAAGTCCCAGTCCCAAGCACCAGGCACCAGGCACAGGCAGAGTCACCATCAGAGGCATCAGCTAGGATGGCATATATGTTGCTATAGCTGCTGTTCCCAAAGGCTGCTTACATTTGCTTGAATATACATACATATTTTTCTCTTTTGGTCTATGTGCATGAGTGAGTAAGGATTTGAGCAAAAAAAAAAAAAAAAAACAAAAATGGGGGGAACAAATATAAATGAAGTTTAGCTTTGGCCTGGAGTTGAGTTCAGTTCTGTCCGTGTGCATGAGCGCCCCTCTAATAAAATTTAATAAAAAACGTGCAGCATGGTATAATGCAATGGCAATGGAATGGAATTAGGGGTTGTGGTACCGGGGGAGGTTGGAGACTATATGTGCGGGTGATGGGGCAGATTATGGTTAGTATCATTACCTGCACACTAACCGCAAGGTAGCAAAGCTCTCAGCATATCAATATGCCAACAGCTAAATATGATAACTAACCCACTCACTCATTCATTCGTTCGTTTTTCAGTAATACGGACGGGCCGTGTGGATAAGAAGAGAAGCAGCTGCAGGCGAAGGCAGAGGCAGAGGCAGTGGCAGAGGCGGAGACGTAGAAGTGTTGGCGTTAACACCGCAAGGCATTAGCTGCCAAGAACAATACGTGAACGTTGTGGGCATCAATCGAGCAGCCAATGCAGCAGCAGCAAAAGCCGCCGCCGCCACCGCAATCACGGCAACGGAGATGGGCAAGTGTGTCTCTCGGCAATCCCTATCCGCCACTGGAGCCGCACATCATCAATCTGTGTTGACAATTGCACTGTCCCAACAAGATTTGGTGCGGGCGCACAAAATCTGGCAACAGTTGACATCGAGTAATGAATATATAGCAACCACAACAACAACATCATCATCAGTCCCAGATCCCATTGAGAAATCAGAGACATTTTACTACTACAACAACAATAACAACAACAACAGCAGCAAGGAGACGGAGGCTCTGCAGCACATTAACTCCCTTTACAATGGTGATGCTGCTGCCCATACTCATACCCATACCCATTTGGTTGTGGATACCATTGACAATCCGTTGACAATCTACAATTGCAACAGCAACAACTACACAGACACTGACAATGACAATGACTACTATTCCACTTGCCAAGAGTTTTTGCTAGAGGAGCTTGTGCAGGCCATCAAAAGCGCTAAAGTTGAAATTGAAACTGAAACAGAAATAGAAACAGAAGCAGAAACTCTGCCGGAGCCAGTGGCTACAATTGCAACTGTGAGTCATGAAGTCATCCCGAGTAAAGGAATCAGGCGGCAGATCCAATTGAACCAAAAGAATAATGCTTGGCTAGCAAGTGCCAGCGATAGCGAATGGGAAGAGGTAAGTGTAAACAATTCGCAAATGATGATAAATGTATTGAACTTATTTCAAATGATTGGCCAATAATAGGCAATGTCTGACACTTGTGACAACAAGTGACTTGTGGCTTTCCATCAATCGACAAGAATTTCTATCACCCTTTCTCGGGTAATAGAGAATCTGTTAAATAAACCTACATAGCTTATTCCATTTGATTCAACTCAATGATAAAGACCTAAACCTTTGCTTTTCTAGCATTAACTCAGTCATTTTGTTTTCAAGTTGAATTTTAATTAAACCTTAATTATTAGCCGATTCAAACTAACTTGTACAAAAAAGATTTTTTATATTCAGTTGTTTATGCAGCTACATATTTGAAGAACAACCACCTCGTTTACTTCACTAAAGGCAACGGTCATATCTTTAATGCTTAAACTAGTTGCGAATTGTACGAAATTATGCGAAAAAAGTTAGCTCAAAGGTTTAAACATCCTAGTTCACCTTTTTGCGGCTTCTATCTTTGGTCGACTTATCTTGTTTATATATTTTAATGGGTAAAATATATGTGTATTTATATCTTAATATAATCTTAATTCAAAGTTTCGTATTTGGCCTCGAATAATGCAAATTTTTATTAGGAAAACTGCGAAAATGCAAATAAATAAAACATCTGATAAGTTTTTTAATACCCCAGGATATACAAATATTCCAAAAACTAATAACACATTTCATGCCAGATTGCGAAGTTCAGTTATGTTATAACTTTGGCTATATCCCATCGACCATAGCATGTCCCATAGCAAATTTGACCATGCTAAGCTCTATAAGTTAAGAACTAATTTTTGGTACATTCATATTGATTAGCCCAAGAAAGGAAAAGCATTTTAAATGGACATAAAATTTAAAAATATTTTCACATCCACGGGAAAAACAATGAAAATTTACGTAAAGCTTTAGCTTAAAGTCATATGAGACTCGTTTTAAAGCCACATCTAGCAGTTGGAGATGCGAATTTGAATCGGGCTTTTACACTTATTTTTATCTTCGCTTCGGTTTGCACCTCACTTGATGTGGAGGCAAACTGAATTGTGTTAAGCAAATAAGCAAAATTGTCAACTTTTGTCCTGTTCTAAAACCACCACCAAAACAACAAGCACCACCGTCCTGGCACTGCGTAAAACGAAAACCAGATGTCGCCACTGATAAAACTACCCCCAGTTTTTAGACCACTATTTTGCTTGCTTCCTCGGCTATTTGGTTGGTTGGTGGTCACTTGTTTTTGTGGTTCTGCGCATGATCGAGCAACCGCGCTCCGGTCCACTGGCTAAGGCCGAGGCATACTCATTCGGTCTGCCAGAATTTTCAACTAGCCATTCTGAATTTTCCGTGTAATGTAGTGAGCGAGTGAGAGAAATCCTGATGTAAAGAAAATTTTACACAACGGAAATTGATTTGACTAATCTTGAAAATACACAAAAAATTAAAGGAAAAAGGAAAGACAAACTCAAAGCAGATAAACTATTGCATAGTTAAAGGCGCTGGATAATTGCTAAAGTAAATAGCAAGAAAATTTAAACGATATTGTTGGCAGTTGGAAGTGCTTTTCCTCCAACAAACATACATACACACAAACATATATAGGAAATTTTCAAGGACCTTTAAGACACTTCGTGTGCGCTCCTGTGTCAGAGTGTGCGTGTGTGTATACGTGTAGATATTTTTTATCGAGTGTGTGTGTGTGTACAAGTGTGTGTTGTTCGTTCCTGCCTCAAGTGCAATTATAAATGGCGTAATTTTTGTTTTGTGCAAAAGGCAGCCGTGTCATGAACATTGCTGTTAACCGAAACAAGTCCTGGCTATCATTTGACTTTGTGGCAACAATCAAAACGGCGCAAGGAAGATTTTCAAGCATACATTTGCAGAAGGAGACTCGCCGGGAGACTAGCGAGCACCTCTGCCCACGACGACGACGACGACCTGCAAAATGGATGAATGCGACAACCTCGTCGTCGTCACATTAAACGCACAACACGAGGGGGCAACCATCACCGCAGACGATAGCACCACAACAGCACAGCAGCAATTTCAACAGCTTCAGCTTCAGCATCAGCTTCAGCTTCACGACATAATCGATGATAACGACGAGCTCTTAGACAAAGACATACAGGAATCACAAGTGCAGCAGCAGCAGCAGCAGCAGCAGACCACAAAGAGCGACAGTAGATCCAGGACTAGAACCAGAAATACAAACGAAACGGAATCAGTTACAAGAAACGAACTATTTACAGCAGAGGAGCAAGAAGACGCAGAAGTTGACGCGGAAGTCGAGGCTGTCATTATGGTAAAAATCAAAAGAAAACAACTAGTCCTGAAACTACAAAAGAAAAAATCATAAATATATCCTGTAGATAGAAACATTGTGCTATTATTGTGTAAAGGCATGACTCATAGCTACGTAGTTAGTGTTTTTTTTCCGCCCACCTCTCCCACACTCGCTCTCTATCTCTCTCTCTCTCTCTCTCTCTCTCTATCACACCAACCATGTATATATTATCTCTCTGTGATTTGTCTATTGTCTGCTAGGCTTAGTGCTTTTGTCAAGTGGCTTTTCAGTGCCTGTGCTCTGACCTGAATCTCATTTTCGCTTTCATCCTTTTTTATCCCCCTGCATTCTTGTTTTTAGGGTCAGGCAGAGAGCAAGAAGCATGGCGGCAAGTCGAATCGTCGTAATCTCAATGCAAATGGCAATACATTGGACTTGGCCGATCAGCAACTACAGCAACAGCAGCAGCACTTGCATACCAAAGGGACGGCAATGTCCTTTGGTTTTCGTAAAAAACTCAATGGTACTCCCAAAAAGTTCAAAAAACTGCTCGACAAGACAATAGATTCTGAACTCATCACAGAGACAAAGGACGACAATGGCAATGCAGGTGAGTGTACATCGTTTTACCTATGTCGTCTTTCTAATTAGTTTCAATTTGACCAAAATTTAATATTGACATGCCAACTTATCACAGCTACCACAACCATCACTCCCATACATTTTGAGAAAGTGGGCGCTGTCGCTGCAAAAACAAATCCAATGCCAAGTGCTACTGCTCCTCATGGAGGTACAGGTGTGTCCAGCAAACGTTTTGGCTATCGCGGCGCTGGAGTTGGAGCCCTACCGCGTCCCGCATCGACTGGCCTATCGGGGCCCTCGGGCGAAGAGTCCGATGAGTCGGCCGCCAATGCCCAGAATAACAATTGCAGCAGCAGCAGTGGAGCAACAACACCGGGAGGCGGCACTGGTTCCGTGCTAGTAAGCAATTGTAAGTGAAACAAACCATCAGCAATTAAGCCCAAGCCAAATTACTATTGATTACAAATAAAATATGGCAATAGGCGTACTACGTGAAATGCCAAACTCCCTACCTTACCTAATACAGAGTACCTCATAGTCGAGGCTAGAAATGTATTTTAATGGTTTTTTCTTTATTTTTGATTTTCTTTCGTAATGCAGTGAAACGTCGCTCCAAGAGCGCACATGCCGGTCGAACTGGTAGTGATGGGGAGCCTAAAATAGCTCAGCCCAAAACTCTGACGTTTAATCTCAACCAGAACACAACCATCGAGTATCAGAGGCGGCAGTTCTTTGGCGAGATAGCGGACGAAGAATTGTCCACTAAGCGTCCTCAGCAGCGTTACAATTACAACAATTTGGCCAGCATGCATGCAAATGTGATGTGAGTAAATTGAATTGAATGATGCGAATGGAATGATGTACAAAAATAATATATGTAATTCTTATTCCATTTCATATAGCGTACGTCCAACGCCGCGTGCTCCGCCAGCTAGTTATGCCAAATTCACATTGCAAACGGTTAGTTTGCCGCGTCCCGAGTATCCGGTGGCCATCAGTTTGACAGCCACAACACCGACGACACCCAGTAGCAGTGTCCAATCACCGGTTCCCGCACATTCGACAGGTGCCCGAGCCAAGGAAACATCTTGTACCAGCAGCTCGCGTCAGCATCCATTAACTTCTGTTCATGCCCAACCACAAGGCCAGCGCCATCTCGACCAGAAGAGTGTCAAACAGTTGACTAACAATTCGACAAGACGCGGTTTCTCTGGCAGTCGAGAGATTAGCGCCGACTCTGGCATAGCCAGCATGGACATGGCCATGGACAGCAGTTCGGGCAGCAGTTCCATCAGCTCAAAACGAAGTCGCAGTCGGCCACGTAATCTGCAAATGGTGATGAGCGGACGGCATACATTCGAGGTGAAAGATGTGGATGATCCACCTTCCAGTGAATCGAATTCATTTGTAGAGCCCTTGGCCTTGCCTAAATTGCCAACTGATAGCAGTCAGACCATTCCCTTGCCATTAGTTGGACTAGTGCGGTCCAATACGGTGCTGAGCCGTGAGAGCTATGAACGAAGACAGGCAACAACTGGACAGGATCAGACTGGTGCTGCTTCTACAGATCAGCAACAGTTGAAATCACATTCCCAGGCTCCGAATCAGGGTAATGGTGCTGGTGCTGGTGCTGCTGGTGGCGGTTCGGATGAAAGCGAAAGCATTGATGAAGAGAAATTATATTTGGATTCATCGACATCGGAGAAGAGTGCCAAACATTATAGTCAAACATCTTCGGGATCCTCGTGGCGCTGCCTAGCGGGCGAATCTCTGGCGGCCAGGGATTGTAGCAGCATGAGCATTACCAGTGGCAGCACCAACACCAGCAGTGCAACTCGGGCACCCGTTAGGGATAATGACAAAGAGGAAGATATGTCTCTTGGACTCGATGATATTAGTCTAATCAATACGGATATGCAGTTTAGCACAATTTGTAAGTCATCAACTTGTTCGATTGCCTTTTATCAATTTTAATTTCCTCTATATTGTGGCAGCTTCTATAACCGATCTTGCCCCTAAGCCCAGTACAAGCAATTCAACGAATCAGGCTCCGGAACCCTTGCTCAACATGCACATTGTGGATAATCGGGAAGTGACTGTCACACGGACATCCAGCGAACGTCCGCGGTCTTTCAACAATGCTCTGAATGAATCGAAATTCGCCGAACTGGCATTGGCCAGTAGCACTTGCCTCCTGCTGGACGATGAAACATCGCCCACAGACAGTCTGGTAAGCAGCACCGAAGAGTCCGAGGAGGCCACTGGCAAGCTCAAGAAGCATCGACTCAACGAGGAGTTGCAGCAGAAGGACATTGATATCGATATCGATGAAATCTCGCCAGTGCTGGAACTCGAACTGGATCCCGGTAGTCACAGTCCCATCTCACCAGGCACACCCACTCATGCCTCCCATTCGTTATCCCTGGGCTCGGACTGTGGCAATTTGATTGACGACGAGATTGCCGATCAGCCGGCTCTGCTGTGCAATAGTGAGGCCCAGGAGGCAGGAAACACCGATACGCCCACACTAATGGAGACACACAGTCACACTCAGACGGGTTCGTTGCGTTCGCTTAAAAGCCAATCAAAGGCCCGCACTGCCCTTCAGCAGGCCATCGAGCTAAGCTTGAGGACTCCGGCTGCGGTACGCAAGGCTGTGCTTGATCGTGCCGAATCCTTAGATACCCTGTCGCCGTGTGAATCCATTTGTTCGGATGATCTAATGATGGACTTTGATATGAATAGCAGTCTGGATTCTATTGATCGTACTGTGTCGGTCCGCAGTCGCAGTGGTTCGGATCTACATAGAATTGGGCGAGGCCCACGGCAAGGCGATGAAATCGATCCAACCATCCAAGCCGAGACCGAGGCAGAACTTCTATCCGAACTAGAGCGCAAAGGCAGCGATGTGATGAAGGAGCTGAATACTTTACTCCGTGGCAGGATGCAACGCAGTGGAGCCAGAGAGCGTATCAGGTGAGTTGTGCCTCATCCATAACCGTGACTAATCACATGCCACACATGGTCAACCCATGTCATTAGGAAATACTAATTGAATTGGTTGCGCCAGGTCATTTGGGCGCTCTGCCAAAATGCAATGGCCTGTTTTTCCTTTCGTTTTGGAGGGATTGCCTTTGATTTGATTTTTATTAAGTAAGTAGCTCGACACTTGGAAAGTTGCCAACAAATGAAGAAAATATATATTAAGTGCACACTCCTCAATGGTCCACAGAAATCCATGCCCCAATCTCAATTTGCTGCCACTTGAATGCGATGCATTCTGTTTTTCTGCCTAATCCATCAGCTGGTTGCCACTTGAATTTAACACCAGAAAGCCACATCCAAACAACATTAAAACTTGCCGAATAGCAACAGTTGCCACAAGTGACGAGGGAAATGATTTTCTGAACCATTTGAATTCTCTAGGGTTAACTCTTTCAAATGCATTTTGGCCAGCTCAGTGGATTGGCATTACATGGCCTGACATTCTGTGCCACATTCACTTTGGGGAGTGGAAATTGAAATTAGCCCAAAATTAGACAGACATCATTTTGGGGGGCACAGGCAGGTTGAAATTTTAAAAGGTTGCCCATTGGCGTCTCCATTCATCTAACCGTCTGTCCATTCAATCCAATTGCCAATTCCAATTGCTATTGCCATTCCCATTGCCGAGACTTGATCTCAATAGTAATGTTTAACCAGGCAGCTACCATGAGAGAGATCGACACCCTCCGTCCCTGCCATCAATTCCATTTCCAATTTCAGTTCCACTTTCAATCCCGATGCCAAAGCGTTTGAATCAGTGACTAAGTGTGTTTGTGTGTGTGTGTGTGTGGGGGGGGGGCCTGCATTCTGGGCAGACATTGGCAACGGCAACGACAACGGCACTTGGCATTTTGCGGCAATTGTCTGAGAGTCCCGAGACTAGCCTGGCCTGGCCTGGCCTGGCCTGACTTGGCCTGGCCAAATCGTGGTTGTTGTTAAGATAACATTTTGACTTTGGCCTGAGACTTGATGGCGAGTGCCGCATTCTTTTGTCATGGCAACCAACTAAATAACAACAACAACAACCGGCAACGGCACGACCACGACATCAACCAGCCAGCCAAAGTCGTTTCTTGCCGTAACCAAAGTTGAAAAGTTTGTTGTGGCTGCGGCAAATTTTTCCTTTCCATTCCTTTTTTTTTATATTTGTTTAATGTTTTGTTTTGCCATTTTAGTACCCATTAGTTGTAGTTTTTGTTTTTTCATAATATATTTAATAGCCTATGTTGCTTCTAATGCTTCTTAATGAACACTTGCATAATTTTGAAATGCTAAAAAACTTAACTAAAGCCATTAAATAAGGTTTATAGATCTCACTTATGCATTTAAATTATTAAATGTTAAAAAACGGCAACAAAATTTCCCACACTATGATTTGATACAAAAAAAAAGCTACGGCTTTGTAAATTTAACTCCCTCCGGGCGCCAATTTTCTATTTACGTCCTTAAGCAACGCTTAAACCAGTTGCGAATCATAAATTAACAAAGCAACAAAAGGAAAAAAGACAAAGACTAAGCCCATAAGACCCATCCAGTTTGAAATTCATACAAAAGTAATTGTGATCTATGGGAAATTGTTCTATCATCTATTAGTCCAGCAACTGCACTTGAAGGGTACCACAAAGTCGTTGCTTTAATCTAAGGTTTTTGGATTTTTTATGGATTGCAAGGAAAAATCAATTGTCTGCCTATGTGAACCTGTTTCTCTGTTTGTACTGGAAAAGCAACGAAGCCGACGACGATGACGATGATGATGATGATGGCCAAAATAACTGCAAAATGCCGCTGGCCTTTTCAGATTTAGCTTTTTTTTTCTGTTGTTGCTGTTGTTATTGGATGCGCGCATGTGCCTGGGCATTGGCTTTCGGTGAATGTCCACATAAATCTAAAATGGTAAAATGCACTCTAACGGTTCAAAACGGCCTACGGTCTAAGCAAGCAGCTGCACACTCACACACACACAATCGTTTAATCATTTCGATCAGGCATAATTCAAATGCAAATAATCAAAGAAAAAGAAAAAAAATCTTAAGAGTCCCACACACTTGTGTGTTTGTGATTTAGTTAACCTTGAGCAAGCCGGCTCAACTACTCATTCATCCATTCATATTCATATGCATGAGTCATACACAAATCCGATACTGTAGCCAAAAGAGCCCAAAACCCGAAACAAGCCATGGCATCTCAACAAAAATATTGCTGAGTAAGCCGTTGGCTTCACAATCTCAATTATTGCCTCGGTCAGCAATTCACACCGGCACCGGCAACGGCAACAGCAAATGCAACAGCAACAATAACCAAATTAAAGGTGCATTGTGATCACCGTCTCCATTACGGGAGCAAGAAAATATTATGGCTTTAGGGGGGCAGGCACCCTCATTGACCACTCAACAATGTGAGCTTTCTTTTCTAACGGCCTTTGCCACACACAAAGAATCTAAATTTCCGATTCTCAACTCCCTATTCCCGACTATCAACTTTCAAGTGGGAAGCATTCTAGCACTGCTTATCCATTTCTTTGTTTTGCTTTTTTTGCTTGGTCGGTGGTAGGGAAACGTTTTGGTATTGAAACTTTGGTAACAAATGCGGCACACACCTGGCACAGTGGCCTGAGATGCAGGCAAAACAGAAATAAATTTCCACTTAATGGTAGTTAAATGTTTGCTCTGATAAATATGCAGCCAAGTACTATATATCACTATTAATTTTTTGGAAAATTTTGATTGTGTAATGATTGTAAGAATAGATTGCAAATGTAAAGAAGGAATATTTAATATTCAATAGTAACCCATTGACAAATTTTGTATATTTTCGAAAAATTCTATTATCAGAATTTAATTTAATTTTAATTCCATCTAAACTAGAGAACTTTCTTTAAAAATTTATTTACTACTGAGAACAAATAATACTTTTAAGAAAGATGATTATACTAGAATTTTATTAAACAAGAACTAGATTACTTCAGAACTAGATTAAATAGGATATAAGTGCCAATACTGGATCATTATTTAGGTACACACTTGAGTTATACTGAACTTTCTTTATAACCAAAGATTAGTATTGTAGGTCTACAACAATTTTTATTAAGGATGTTGCTCTCAAATTATCCTTATTTTCGTAGACCAAAAATAAATATACAAAAAACCTTGTATTTATAAACAAAACATTTAAATGACGATTGAGTAAAGATTAAACTTGAAATTTATAAATACATATACATAACTCTCAAAAGTTAAGCTTCCCGACTGTAGAACTCAAGTCTTTTTTGTTTTGAGAACTTATTGTCAATAAAATGTTGGCCCTTCATTTAAGTGTAAATTGATTGCATAATCATTTTCATGGACACTGTTGTTCTACTTGGCATTGTTCCAATGCCAAAATGTACCATAAAAAGTTGGCGCTCGCTTCAAACTTCAACTTCGATTTCGGCTTCAGTATTAAACAAGATCTCAAAGCGTTCGCTTCGGTTCGGTTGATGCGGTTTCTTTTTTTGTTGAAGTGCTTTGTGTCGGTGGTTAACGAAATCCTACAAATTGATGTATAATATATATATATTAAAGAAGGCAATACCGAAAAAAAGAATATTAACTGATTCGATTGAGTTAATCAACGCGATTGCCTGAGAGTCTTTGTATCTCTGTCTATGTGTGTGTGTTTCTGGAGTGTTTTGCAAGAGCCTTGTAAAATGCGCGTGGGAGTTGCCTAACCCAAGCCAAGTTAATTGCGTTGTTAAGAGCCAGTGACCGCAAGAGCTCAACCGACCTGCTCTATTCATACTACTACTTCACCTCCTGCTGCTGGCACTGCTGCTCCTCCTCGCGACGCCTCTATTGATACGCACTGTTGCCTTTTGTCATGCCACAGATACGCGCTCCAACGCCGATGCCAACAACAACAAACTGCCAACGTTTATAATAAAGACACGCCGCAGGCACAAGTGTCAATGCTTTTTGTTGATTCCAACCATTCGAGACATTCAAAGTGAGTAGTTGTTGTAGTAGTAGTAGTAGTAAAAGTTTGATGGCAAATGATGGACAATGTGTAATCTTGGTGGTCAGACTGAAGAGACCAAAAAATACAACAGACAATACCAAGAGCCAACATCAGCCACAACACCACCAAGTCATGGCATGCCAACTGAAGTGGGTGATGATTTCCGCTCTTGTCATTTAGCCCTTGCGTAATTTGATATATAGCCACCAGTAGGGAGAAGAGACTGCTAACTGGAGAAGGAAAATAGGGGAAAGAGGGGGACAGTGGGGCAGAAACAATGGCTGAAAGTGTGTCACATGCAAATGCAGTCAGCGTATGGAAAAGCGTTTGGAATTTGATGCCATAAACGTAACAATTATTATGCCAGATAGCATAATATGATACATATACTATATACATATATGTTTGTATGATCGTCTACACTAACCTTTTCTCACTCCTTTTATGGTGTTTGAGAAGCAAGTTCAGTTGCATTTTAGACGCTTTGACCGTGGGTTCGTACCACATTCTCAAACTCAAGAGACTCGATCTATGTATCTCTGGCATGCATAATTCAACAGAATGTTTGTCCGTCGTGTGTGAGACTACAGGGGACTATAAAAATACCATCGAGTGCAAATACAGATACAGATAACTGCCTCTGCGGCTGCTGCTGCTGCTGCTGCTACCTACCTACCTATCTACCTGTCTGGCTCCAACTACTCCCTAAACAGGGGGCTCAGGGCCGGATTATCCAGATTATATTGCCGCAAATATGATGGACAGAAAGTACATATCTGTCAATGTAGTGAAAAATACTTATTAACAATCTATTTTTGAACACAGAGAGTTAGTTGATTCTAATAGTAGACTTTAATCCAGAACAAAACAATTGCCAGATCTAAACGATTAAAGACGTTTATCGCACTAGGCATAGACTCGTTGTGGGTCAATTGAAATTCTAGGATAGGTACATCCAATTGTATGTCGGGACTTGTTAGAGATTCCCCCATGTGAAGGTATTCCGCACCTGACATACGTTTATACACTGTTCTTACCGCACAGCAACCATCGTTGATCATCATTCGCATACAAAACTCTGGTTCTGGCATGCAAGATACATACACCGGATTCGGATTTTCACCAGATTTGTCTTGATGGGAAGAATCGTTTGCCAGTTTATGTACATGTGTGTGTGTGTGTGTGTGTGTGTGTGTGCGTGTGTGTGCTTGTGAGAAATGTTAAGTTTTCTTTATGGCCATTACCATTACGCGCCAGTTGTTTGCCTTTTCCGACTCCATGGTGTCTCTCTAATGAAGCCTCTTCATAATGATGATGATGATGATGATGATAATGCCTTTCCATTTTTATTTTCCATTTCCTATGACGTTTTCCTATGACAAATGACGTTTTGCCATACAAATTGATAAGTACCGTTAGCGGTGAAGTTCGACTACTCCAAGTAGTAGCATGTCAACGCCTCTGTCTATGTCTCTGGTCTCTGTCTCTTGTCTCTTGTCTCTACTTCTACCTCTAAACCAAATGATTGCAATGTGATTGTGATTGCTTGTCATTGTTGGCAGTTGGCGGTTTAAGTTAAATTTAACAGTTGCAACCACACACACACACACACACACACACACTAACAACCAGCAACAGTTGCTGCTGATGTTGACGTTGTTGTTGCCGCTGGCATTGGCTCGTGTGTGTTGTATTACAAATGAGACTCAATTGTAACTTAACTATATGTGTCGCCTGAAGAGATCACGCTCCGAGGCCCCCGTAATACATAATTCCATTTGATGCACTCTCTGCTCTGCTCTGCAATGACAAGCATTTTGTTTTGCACTGCTCTAAAATATCCGGGGCGGGGACATTATATAAATTTGAAATTGTCCAAAGTACCACGTTGTATTGTCTTGATATTCGGCGAGTCTTTCTTAGACGACATTTGTGAATTTCTAAAACATGGCGTGCGAACCAAAATCGAAGCAAATGTAAACTAAACCAACAAAGAACAGAGAAAACCTTAACAACAGGTGAATTGTGACGGGAAATTTGTATTGTGTATTGTGTCTTGTCTATGGAAATCGTTTTGTTTAATTATATGAAACTGGCAACAACAACTTGCAACTTGCAACAGTTGCATACATTTGAATATTTTGCATTTCATTTGCAATATTTTTTGTCGTCATCAACGTTCAATTTGCAAACACACTAAATAGAAAGGAAATGGGAAAATTTCAATGAAAATCGTGTAACAAATTGTAATGAACCTTTTCCTGTCACCTTCATTTTTTCTTCTTTATGGTTTCTCAGTATATCTGCAGATCTTTCAGATACATGTATATATTTTTACTGTAAAATTAACTTAACGAATTGATTTGGACTATGGCCTACAAAAATGTTGTTACTTTTCAAATTGAATGCATGAAAAACTTAGTAATACTTTAAAGGGCTGATTGAAATGTGCAACCAACTGAGTTTAGTTGAACGAATTATGAAGTAATTTAAATGTTCAAGCTACCATAAATAGTTATTCTAATTATAAACCTGAATTTAGCAACAATTTTTGAAATTCAAAGGGCTTTAAAGCAATTCACAGTAGTTAACCATGAAAGTCTGTTATATATGTATCTAGTGGAGTAATTTGAAAAACATAAGAATCCCATTTGAAAAATTTCTCTTAATCATCTATCTACATCATTTTTGTTTGTTGTTTATTTATTTTTATGGTCTCTTTTTTGAATCAAAACTATGAAAGAGCAGAACTTGGTATGATTTGCACTTTCAACGCTTTCAGAATAATTAAATTCTTTTTATTACAGTCTCAAGATATCATTAAATTTCGCCAGATATTCAAATTGCTTGGTAATTTCGTAGCACTTTTGCTCTTTACTAATTGGATTGCTGTGAAAGTCGCAAAATGTGTAAAAAATGTTGCAGTAATTTTTGTTTCTTTTTGTTTATGTGCCAAATACCAAATGTGTGTGAGGGAATGAATGAAATTGTAGATCAACTATCATATATATATACATATATATGTAGTATTATTATAATAATGTGAATTAAGACCAAAACAATAAAAAAATCCATTAGGTTTTTTTTTTCATTTTTATGTTGATGATTTTAATCATCCGTATATAATCGAATTGAGAGTTTGTTTTGTTGTTAGTTCGATGCTCGCTTTGTCTATTAATGATTTTCAACAGTTTGTATAAATTATGCCGTGAAATATTTGAAACATTAGCAAGCACACACACACACACACACACATATGTTAGAGCCCAGAGTACCTCCTATATTTCACTCCATCACTCTCCCTAACAACCACTGTGGAGGGAGTTAGGGGGGAATTTGGTGGCAATGCAACACGCAACAGTTGACTTTCACCAATCCCGTCGAAAATGTATTTCCATAGTCGGCATAGATTTATTTATCCAACTGCTTTTTGGTGGTTCGTGCAGGCAGCTTCCCAGCAGGTCCGACATGCTGGGAGGAATCTCTTAATTGCGCTCATTGACAAACAACCAGCCCCTCCCTCGCCACACCACAAACCTAACCAAGCCAAGTCAACCCAGGTCGAGGTGGTGTCCCAATCAATTGCGCTTTTCGCGTTTCACTTTCATTCCAAAAAAAACCTACAAGAGTTTAATATATATATAGTAAAATACCAACTAAATAATTAAGTTAAGAGGGAAGTCCATACACACACACACACACACACACACCACTAGGAAACGATAAACGAAATGTCTACAGAAGAAGTCTCCACTGACAACTCAGCTGTTGCTGGTCTGCGCATGTCCCGATTGTGTCATAGAGGTATTTTTTTTGTACTTCGATTTTAGTCAAAACAGTCATCGTCATCATCAGTAAGATGGCCACGGCGGAGGGGAATGGGAGTGCAAATGAGTTGTCCAAATCATCGCCAATTAGTGTACGACGTGTACGCACCGATCTAAAGACCTCTGAGAATAGATTCCTACTTGGCCAGCTGGCTAGACCAAGACCACAACGTACTCGTACTACCTCACCCATGGGCATTAAACAGCAGAACCAGGGCCAGCAGCTTCAACTGAGTTGTAACCACCAGCACCATCATCATCATCACCATCATCATATGCATTTGCATCACTATCTGCCCTTTGTGGCCAGTAGTAGTGCACCACAAGCGAATGATACATATCTAAGGTGGTGCTTGAATCCTAAAATGACAACCGAATCTAATGGATATGTTTTTATATTATCCTCCTCTTTGCAGCGCTCAATTGCCGGCACGAGCCACCCGCTTACTGAATCGATCTCGTCTTCAGGATCAGCAACTGCAACACGGCAACGATTCGGACAATAGTATACGTTCCACGCATAGCAGTGGAACGGCAACGGCAACTGCAACAGCTGCACATAAACGAAGCTCAGCCAATTCTCGGGCCTCGACAGCCTCATCCACATCCAGTTTGCAGCGTCAGCGTCAACGACAGCCCATAAGTGGGCAGAAAAGGCGAGAAGGTAGCGGGGCAGAGCTGCATAGCTCATCGGACGATCTCATGTTGTATGACAAGTCATTCAGGAATGCCATGATACAGGATGTACTCCAGTTTAAGAAGCAGCTGCTCCGACTGCGACGCATTCTACAAGAGGTACGCGTAGGTTTGGATCTCTAGCACACAATTTATGATTTCATTTTCATGCATTTTCTGTTTTACACCATACTTCACCCCACTTCACCTCACTTCACCAAACTTCACTTGCACCACACACTGCATAGGAGCCTGATTATGATTTGAAGCGGGTAGGTTTCCATTTTTGCCATTAGATTCTACACAATTTATTCCTTAGATTCGGTTCCAGCCAAATCTAATTGCCAAAAAAATGTCTCTTTTATTATTTTGCAGACGGAAACTTTGAATCCATTTGAAAACGATAACGTTCAGCTATTTGCTGCTTGTGGACTGGATAGCAAACAATTGAATGATATCGATTTGGCCAGCCTGACCTCATCCACCACGGAGGATCCGTTACAGGAATTATCGGATCTACGTAGACAGGTGGTTTACCTTCAGGTATTTGCACGTTTTTTGCATTTCGTTTGCTCGATTAGCTCGATGGAAAATTTAATTGATAAACCATACAAAATCTATAAATCTACATACGAATGATCAATACAATCAATAATCCAGGCAGGACAAGAAGAATACTCTATATCTACATTTATACATATATAAACATAATCTCGTGTACCTGCTACAACAATTTGATCCCCAAAAAAAAACAAAAACTATTGCTGTTGTTTTTTTTGCTACATTTTTGTAATTTTAATGTTTATTACATAGATCTATCTTTCTATCTTTCTCTTGCTCTGCTCACTATATCAACAAACATTTATGTAGCATGTAAAATATATATATATATATATAAATGTATTTAGTTTGTGAAACTTGATATATCGATACACAAACCATTCTACAAACATGCACTTTGACTTGCTAAACAAACTTAAAACACAAACAAAATTAAACAAGAAAACAAAAATATATACAAAATATACTTTTCATATAGAGTTCTAATTAGGTATGTCAGTCAATAGATGTTGTTTATAAGCCATGTTCTGAGTATTCCAAACTCCGTTGAAATTAGCCAGTAAACAAGTCAAACCAAGCTTAAATATCTGATCATGAATGCGATTGAAAACCACATTGATTTGAAAGAAGAGAACCTTCTAAGAACTATAAGTGATGATAGATCGCGTTCTAGTTGAAGAAAAGATTCTTATCTTAAGCTAATTATCATGAATCATTTTTGGATCTTCTAGTAGACCAATGCCCTAGGATATTGTCTACAGTCTAATTAAATGAAGCCAACTATTAATTATAAATGATAACTAATTGTAGTTTAATGACTAAACTGTTAAAAGAAGCTTAAACTAAGCAAATTTTGAGTTGCCTTTTTTTGGCGATGTTTTAGCAGGTGGAAGACATTTAATTCATGGCCATTATGAATTGAAGACTTGGTCTGACTTGGTCTAGAGTTTAATTTTCAATGCAAAATGAATGAAATGTGATGCCAAAGGTTTTTTTTTTGGCAAACTCATGGCATGGCTTAAGTTTGTGTTGAGTCAAGAGTCAGGTATCTTACATACAAATGTTTATATGTATGTTCAGACATCTATACAGTTTATAGTTATGTTTAATATCTTTAGCTTTTACCACTCTCTGGCTTAGCTATTATTTTTATGTTGTATTGTATTAGTGACCTTTATGGAACGGTGCACAACAGCTAATTGACATTTACTTTTCTGTGTGTCTTTGTGTGTGTGTATGTGTATCTATCGCAGGGTCAAGTCGATGATCGTGATCGGACCATTCGCTTGCAGCGAGATCTCATTGAGCAACTGGAGGCCGAGAAGCGGCAACATCAACAACAACAACAACAAGGAGGCGCAGGAGAAGGGTCAAATGGCGACAATGTCGATACATTGAGTGCCAACAAGGAGCTTAAACTCATCAGTATGGCCACCCAAACGGAGCGGGTATGTTGTGTCTATCACTCTTTAAATATATAGTGCCAAAATATATGATATTTGGTTGAATATTGTATCTATATACATATATTTGTGTGAGTGTGTGTGTTGCACAACATTGACTAACCAAAATCTATCGACAATTTCAATTCCACTTTCACAGACACGACCACTTGCCATTGGTGCGGAGGGTTTGTCCAGGTAGGCAAGCAAAAGCTTTCATGATTCAATTTTGTATATAATTTGGATGTTTCTTTTTTTTCGTATTGAGGTGATGAATGGAGATTGGTGGGGATTGGGGGATTGAGGGAGGTTATATTTTCCATTGAACCGCAGCCGCATTAACAAAACTAATACAAAACAGCAACAGCTGCTGCTGCTTCATGCTCTGTTGGCTCTCGAGAGTTGTTGGCATGCAAATCAGTTGGCCACTTTTTGTTATTTTGCTTCTTTTTACTTCTTTTTCTTGACGCTAATGGCCGCAAATTGCAATCGGAGCAGCCTAATTAGACCCCCATTTCGGGGTTCTGCAGTAGCAACAAAGCAGCGGCGGCATCTGTGGCGAATCTTTTCATTTTGCAATTGCTTTGAAGGGGCGGTGGAATGGGTTATGGGGTAGGGCAAAACAATAGACTGAGTTTAGCCCACTTAGCATACATATGTATCTCTCACTATGATTAACAAATTCTAAATATCTGTCTATGTATCTTTTTCCTTCTTCCTGCACTTACCAAAAAAACATGCTGCCATTTTAACCATCTCATCATGTGAACCATATTAACTAAAAAACTAATCTATTGTAATCTATTCAATATAGACTACAATTTGGGGAGCAACAGGTACTATTTTGTGATTTCATTTTAGCCATCATTGTGCTCTGTGCCATTAATTTATTATGTATACTACACTTAAGTTACAACTGTATTGAGAATTGTAATTCTTGCACGTAAATGACATTTAAAATTGATCAAATAGATAATGGTGGTGTATACGAACTATGCGGCTTTAAATTGTATACGATACACAATTAGAGTTATCTACTAACATCTAGTATATAAGTATTATTAATAAGAAACTTTTAAGTATTGTTACTGAAAAACTAAACACTGTTTGTCAACTGTTTTAATTGCATGCGGCAATTAAATAGACTCCCAAGGTAAACCAAAACTAAAACCTTATCAAATTCATTGAGAAAAATATGATTTAAGCTAAAACATGAAATTCTTTTTTTATGGTATGGTAAAAATAGTTGAACTTTCCACTGAGTGTTGTTCAAGTGGTATTTGGCTAACATATTTTTCTCAGTGTATGTAGACATTTATTAATTAACATGGCATGAACTAACTAAATAGAAATCTAATGCAAACTATTTGAAAGAAAGCTTCTACTTTCCCATTATATTCTAATGTAGGTACAAATCCAACTAATATAACATTCTCTTATCCACAGAAGTAAGCCCGAATATACCAGTTATACCACACACTTTCCGATGCTCCATTTGCACTGCAATGATTCCACAGTGGCAGCAACAACAATAATTCGTCACCATCAGCAACAGCATACGGGATGCCACAGCAACGGCAACGGCAACGGCAACAACGGCAGCAGCAACGGCAGCAACAACACGTGTCCGGCTTTAAGTCAAACACGTCGCCACACAATAATCTCTACAACGTTGACCAATTACAATCAGCAATTGGCTGCGGCAGCCACATTACCCGGAACACCGCGACGCGCTTCCATTGGCTGGGATACCAGCAATAGCACCAGCAACTCTAGCAACTCGAGCAACTCTATTTCAACAGAGAATCCTACAATACCGCATCATCCAAATGCATATAAGCCAGTGCGTATAACATTGATCGGTGATCCACAGCTACCACAACCAAATGGCGTTAAAATGCGCTACACAACAAATGGCTGTCAGAGTGTTAAGGTGAAGAGCAATAGTAATGGGCATGGCCCATCTCCACATTATCAGCCGTTATATAACAGCAACAAGATGACAAACCCAACCGTAACTATAGTCTGATTTGGATACCAGTTTCTTCAAACACACACTCACACTCAAAAAAAAAATCCAATTTTTTGGATTAATTTTTTTTTTTTTGTTTGTCGTCGCAAGTCTTCAAAACGAAATGAATAATTAAAGTAGGAGAAATAGAAAATAGTAGATACCGAGTATACACATATTTCTATTAGATATAATTGCTCTTTTTTCCCCCCCCCTCTTTCACTTTGGATAAACGTGTCTACGTATACTCAATATCTATTTCTTAAGACAATTCTGAAACACAAAACTGAAAATGAAAAGGAAACTGTGTAACATCAAGAGCCTCCCAAAATATATACACACATAACTATAGTATATTCTCTATGTACAATATGCGGCAAAATTAATTAATAAATATCTATAATTATATTAATATATATATATATACAAATTAGTGGAATATTAAACTAACTCCTTTGGGGGAACAATAAACAAAACGAAAAAGAACCCCAACAACATATGCAATTATCATTGTTAATTATGTTTGATTAAGTTAACACTTTTTTTTTGTTTGCTTTTTTTTCTTCGTCTTTTTGTCGTCGGTATAAGTAGATTTTTTTTGGGATCTAATTTGATTGCAAATTCCATTATGCAATAGCACAATAAACATAAATTAATTATAATTATTCGATATAATATTTAATATATATATACTTATTGTATTGTACGTAAACAAATTCGCTAAGCCTATTAAAAAGAAAAGTTATAAACAGTAAACTAAATGTGTTTGTTCTAGGAAATGGGAAATAAACAAACAAAATATTAAAGTTGAAGTGCAGAAATTGTTATAAAAGTTAAAACAAATAAAGTAAGTCGTCTCGCCGACTTTGTTATACCATGCACCAGGTGAAACAATGCATATGCTATCTCGCTCACCCTTACAGACACCCGTGCACTATAGCGCCGCCAGTAGCCAACGGCCAACTCCGTCCTTTTGAACCGCCTAGTAAAACACTTGTATACGTATGTATATATCGCGTGTTTTTAGTCCGATTTTAATCAAATCGGTAGATCAGTAGATATGAAATACGACTAACTAGTGTGCCGAATTCGATTTTGTTAGTTTTTTCTAAATTATGGAGGCGAAAGTGGGCGTGGCTAAAAACTTTAAATAATCATAATCTACGCGAATATTAAACAAATCTAAGTACCAAATTTGGTGACTTTAGCTTTGTTAGTTTTCGAGAAAATCAATTTTATTAAATTTACGTATGCGGAGGGGGCGTGGCAAAAAAAAATAAACTCGATAACCGTACATTCTACGCGAATCTACATACCAAATTTAGCTCCTATAGTTTTCGAGATGTAGGTGCTCATACGAACGGATGGACATGGATCGTCTCGGCTGTTAATGCTGATCAATAATATATATACTTGATGAAAAAGCTTCCTTCTGTCTGTTACATACATTTTGGCGACTTTAATATACCATTTCATTCTATGCGTGCATGGTATAAAAATTCGCTAAAATGACAGAGAAAGACGTTTAGAAAGAATGCAATGAAATATGTAGTTCAAAGAGGGAGAGAGAGAGAGAGAGAGAGGAAAGAGATTTTAGCAACATAATTCTACGATAACAATTTTGGAATGATGATCCTTCATGTTGCGCCCGCAGTTTTCTCAATCTCTCAGACTAGCTTCTGTTTACAGCTGACTGAGAATAACTTTGTGGCCCACACAGCTGTGCGAAGATTCAATCAATGACGTTCTAAACCGGCTCTGGAGAACAGAAAATATCCATACCCACACACACACACAAACACACAGGTACCATGCGAATCCCCCCGTCAGTTGTGATCGGACGTTTAAGCAGGAATGTTGTCGAATTTCCAGTGGTTTTGGCCGTTGGCTTTATGGCTTGTATGTCGGTGCTTCCCGCGGTGCACAGCTCAAGTCTGTAATCCCCGCGGCTGGCGTAACTACGAATGCAGCGAATTGGCTAGTCTAGAGGATTTAATAAATTCTGAAGGCTTGTCCACTGAAACTTGGCATACGCTGAGCATACGAAATGAGCTAACCGAACTGGCTATTGGTCCAGGTGAGTGCAAAAGAGGATGACTTGTTTTTGGATGACTCGTTGCTATCACTTTTGCAAACTGCAGCTTATTCGTTTGACCAGCGATTGGCTAGTCTAACCAACTTGGATTTATCTCGAGTGACACGATTGAAGCTCTTTGATGGAGGATTCTCAAGTCTTCCCCAATTGCGACATTTAAATATCAGCCATTGCGGATTAGAGAACCTGCAGGGGAACCACTTTAGCCTGGACTCGGCCCTACAAATGCTCGATGCCAGTCACAATGGACTGACAACTCTTACAAAGGATGCCGTTGGCAATTTGCACAAATTGATTTATGCAAATTTCACATACAATTCCCTGACAGTTTTCGAAATGTCAAACATGCCGTTGCTCTACCGTCTGGACCTGAGTCACAATCAACTGATTAATGTGAGCTTCGGTGTGTGCCCCCATTTGCAGCAGCTCTTGCTCACCGATAATCGAATGTCTCAGGTGAGTGTTACCGATGCAGATATAAAGTACCTTTAGCTTAAGACAAACAGAACGAGAATCTTAAACAATCTAATCGTAAACAGTCTCTAGTCGGGGCATTGAATTGTCGGTGTTTGGTTAGTTAACCGCAACGAGCCCTTTGTAAAAGTGTTATGCTGCAGCAAATTGTCAGTTAACCGAAACGATCTTTACCTATGTACATACCCATAGAATATATTCAAATTATATTTGTTTAACTATAACGCTTTAAGTCGGGAGAGAGAGAGAGAGAGAGAATCCATCGACATTTGATCCAATATATACTAAGTAATGTTGATATAGGTTTTTTTTTGTCTCAAAGTAAAATACCATTAGTAAAAATTGACGTATTGAAACTATTTATAATAACCGACTCACCACTTTTACTACATATCAAATAGTTTTAGAATCGTCACAAGATTAATATTTTGAAAATTTACTGAAAATACCTCAATATACATATGTAATAGTTTGAAATTGAAACTCACTATTATATCAATATTGACTTAAGCTTGCTCACCCATATTGCTCACTAAATGGAATCCATTCAATCGCTGCTTCTTATTCAATCTGTATGAACGTGCCGATCCACTATAACCAGCCGATCTGTAAATAAATTATTAGAATAGTGAAAAATACATGGACTGAACTTTGAGGTTTACCTTACTTTGCTTCCAATCATTCTGTAAATTTGTCAATATACTGTAAATCTTATTGTTTATATGTTTTGCTTGAGGTCAGGAAGTTTGCTTTTAAGGTGGAAATTTGTTTATACTGATTCCAAGCATTTTGTCGATTTCTCTTTATTATTTGTACATATGTAAGTAGATTTTGTTTACGTTAGACTTGATTTACGAAATCGGTTAGTAAACGTTCCAAACAAGAATAGTTATAAAGAGGACGGTAATTGAAATTCACTTTAGAACACCCACGTCACAGCTGATCCTGCAGCTTTTTTATCTACGCATGCGCTGAGGGCTCGATAACGAGTTGGCGCCAATACAACGAAAACTGTGTTGCCATTTGTATTCTTTTGGATTGCATAACATTTATCACTTTGTCTGAAATGAATTAATTGACTAACAAATTGTTAACATAAATTTTTTTCTTACTATCAGTAACATTAACACTTGTTATGGTAACTTTTGACCAACACTATCAATATGTTTGTGGGCTTTCAACACTAGTCGGTCAATGGTACAATTTTATATTATTTATAATATAATTATTTATAAGATAACGGATTCCAATTTTGTAATTTTTGTATGTTTCTAGTTAGATGTGAACACATTTCATGGTCTACACGGGCTTTTGGAACTGCATCTAAGCTACAATCAATTGACAACCATTACTTCAGACACTTTTAAACCATTAACACAGCTGCGACTGTTGAATCTATCTCACAACTACCTGGATGCACTACGTCCTCAGGTTTTTGGAGCTGCACAGGATTTCGCAATAAATCTACATCATTTAGACTTATCAGGCAACAGGATTCGTCTGCTGTTCGAGAATCAGTTTCGTGTATTGCCTCGCTTGCAGACGCTGGACGTATCCAAGAATAGCATAGCTAGTCTAAGTCCTGGACATTTTACTGGTCTGGGAACACTACGAAAGTTGTATCTGCAATCCAATGATATTCTGGAAATTAAAGCGGGAACATTTGCGGGACTCTCCAATCTGGATACATTAGACTTGTCGCACAACGATCTGGAATACTTTGATGAGTATGAATTTGGTGGCAATACTTTGGCCCGATTACGCAAACTGAATCTGAATGCCAACAGCATAAAGTATTTGCATCCGTTGGCTTTCTCCTCGCTGCCTTTTTTGGAATACTTATCACTGGGCCACAACGAGCTACATTCGCTGGATGTGCGTATGTTTTTGCCAATGCGACATCTTCAAAAGCTGCATTTGGGTCACAATCTGTTTGATGAAATTGGGCCTGATGTTCTGGAAAGTCTTAGCAATGTAATGGAGCTGCTTATCGACAATAATAAGTTAACCTTTTTGGCGAATGCCAACGATACATTTCCCAATCTTAAACGGATAGCCATTGAGGGTAACCCCTGGCAATGTGCCTGCTTCGTTGAGCTGGAACGTTGGCTATCTGCAAGACAGATAATATATTTACGCGAGAATACAGGTTATTACAAAGGCGAGAGGCCTCTGTGCGTCATTACTGCTGTGGAATACTGTGTGCAGAATTTACAGGCGGTGCGAAAACAGGGCATCATTCATGATTTTGAAGAAGAGCAGGAACAGACGCACTTACCCAGAGAAGATTTGAGTGACGAAGAAGACTGACAAACGAAACAATTTCGTGGTTTATATACATTAATGGCCCTTGAGGCTTCTTCTGATAAGCAGTTCTGGGTTCATTATTATTAAAGATATTCTTTTTTTAATTTATACTGCATAACAAAATCGTTTTTCATAGTGAATAGAACCAATCAACTCGATGGCCGTCAATCCAAACGTTGTGCCCCTAAAAGATGCTACAGTTATCGTCTCATTGGTCAGCCTCAGGTTAGGCTAAAGATCGAAACACACACACAGTCACAAAATCGTAGGCAAATTGATAGCATTTCTTTAAAGTAAACTTGATAAAATTTGAAAAAAAAATATTTCTCGGACACAGAGTTGAAATATATTAGCTGGATTTTATCATCTTGAGGACATAATTATCGTATCTTGCGTCTCACAGTGGTTTTCATCTACAATTTAACAACTAAAACTCGAGTCGTTTAGGCGGACTTAACGCGCAGAGCCAAGGCGCTCAGATCGGCAATGCATTTGTTAAGGGTCTCCTTCTCCTGCTGGGGCGAGATGCTAGACAGAACATTGGACACAATCCAGTTGACCATGTGTTTCTGGCTAAGACGACGCTCAACGTGACGGCATTCCACCTGGTAGTCCAAGCGGCGCTTGACTTCAGTGTAGACATTCATGGCACGCTCGCGGAAAGCAGCCTCCAATTGCAATGCGATGTTCTCCTTCTTGGCATCCATCAGCAGCAAAGCACCATCAGCACGCCATTGCTCCTTTTTCTCAGCTTCGATGGCATCAGCGAGAACTTTGAGTTCAGCCTCACGGCCCTCTTTCCATTCTGATTCGATTTTCTGTCACAGGATCACATACAACTTTTTATAGTCCCAACGGTTAAATTTTATGCCATTTTTGTTACTTACATCGATTTCACCATCAGCCCAGCGGGCGGCAACAGGTCCCAGCTTCTTAACAGCAATGATGGCCATGATACCGAGCGACAGACCGCTGTAGTATTCGTGTTCCATGACATAGATTTCCTTGGAGCACAAGTAGGTGATCAGACCCACACCGAATGTATAGGGACCGGTGACACCAGTCTTGTTGTAGAAGAACTGGAACCATTCCTCTGGAATGAAACCCAAGCGCACCTTGCCGGGATGTTCAGGACGCTGGCGACGTTCAACGGCACCGCTGGGAGCAGCGGCGGCAGCAGCCGAGCGTGAAGCGACCACGCTCAGAGGGCGCTGGACTGCAATGAAAAAAATATATATGTATCCAAATTTTAATAGCAAATAGTCCAAATCCTTCGTGCAAAAATTTCTTTGCAAACACTTTGACGTTTCGCATTTGTGTTAGTGTGGGTGATTACATAAACCACGATGGCTGACATTGGCGGTGCCGTAACAATTTTCACGGACACTTTGCAGCATACACTTGATGAGGATGAATTACAGATATATGCAGTTGGACACCTTTGGGTGGTCTTTCCTATCTTGGAAACTTACCTGAGAGTAGGGCAGCTCTGGATATCATCTTTTCTATTGCTGGTGCGACAAAGTTTTGCTACAATTAGTATTGCTCCGCTCCGAATTCGACAGTGACAGCTCAAGCCAGTGTGACCCTGATTTTGAGAGAAAATTACACTTACTAACAGGGAATACCAAAATGTAAAAAAATACTAAAATTAGTAAATTTTTAAAAATTGTAGTTAAAACATTGTTTAAAACAGTACAATAAATCGTATGATATTATAATATTTAAGCAAAAAAGAACAATATAAAAAAAAATTAAAATCGCATAAGTTTTAGTATATTTTGATCAACGTCTTTTCCTTTTTGTCTTTGGTCACACCTCAATTTGGTTTCGACGATTCCACCAGTCAATCATTTTATTAAGTTAATTTAATTTCTAAATTTTTGCTACAAATCATATAAAAATGAATTGTTAAACGAATAAAACTGATACACCTGCTTGAGAAGAGTTAGCGATGCGGGCACTGGACACTAACCAATAACAGTAGCAAACAGCAGGAGCCATAGCATGCCAATCAAAAGAAGAAACCAAATGACTTGGAGGCCTTCCCGTTCCCATTCAGATTCCGATTCAGGTGGTTCCAAGCGAGACAGAGTCAGAGCCAGAGGCAAACAAGTGGTTTAGTGAAGTTCAATTAAACTCAATTAAGCGCACAGATCCAAAGCAACTAAGAAACAAAAGCAAAACTTAACGCAGTCGCCAAGAAAACAATTTTTTTTTGACAAAATTCCGCGCCTAACGTGTTCCAGCGAAGGTGGCGGTGGTGGTGGAGGGATTGGAGGTTGTGGTGGTGCTGGCGGTGGTTGTTGTGGTCCAATCCATGGACATAGGCATAATTGGTCTGATTGGCAAGACAGGCAGCAGCACAAGCAGCGGGGTCACTGGAGCACCCCCAATGACAATACGATGGCACAATTTACACTGTGAGTACGCAAAAAGAGCTAAATTAGAGCTACCCTAAGGGGAAAACGGGCGGTGTAGTCCATAAATTTGGGTCAATTTACGTGAAGGTGGGCCAATGGGCGGGGCAGCGGAGAGGGTCAAAGAATCAAATTCCCCCTTAAGCTCTTTAGGCTTTTGTTTATCTATTGTTGGTGGCGGCGCGTAATATTATGCAAGTGAAATCGTCGCACGTCCGCTTCTTGTATCCGACTTCAATACTCTTTTAGTCAGAGGGGAACTTAATCACTCACTTCTTGTCGTCCCCCTCCTGAACTCGTAAAAGAAGAGTGATCCTCGAAAAAAATATTTGTCATTCTAGTAATTATTGCATTTTATGTATTGTTATTAGGAAATTGTTAGAATAAAATATATTGAATTTTTTGTTTCATTAAATCCCCCTATTAGTCAGTCCATTCATGGGTTACGCATGCCTGAATTTGTTAGCGAAAGCTAACAATATCATAAATTAACTATATATACCTATGTATGTATGTATGTACATAATACAAGACAAGCCATATATGGAAACAAGGGGAAACTTGATCGGTTTCAATAGTTCCCACAATTTGCAATGAAAAATAAATACAAATCGTTAGAAACTATCGGACGTATGTAAGAGATCTTTTCCTACTGGGATTGGATTTCTTGGTATTTGTCGTGTATCTACTCCTCACTAATGCAGAAATCATGAAAATCAAAAATTAACATTTATTTTGTGGTCTCTTTGCTTGTTTGCTTGCCAACGCCTCCGCCGATGCCCTGCCTCTGTCTGTGCCTGCTGCCTGCGACTTGGTCGTGTCTATGGCATTGTCCATGCACTGTCCTCTCCATCGCATCGCATCGCGTCTTTGTTTTGCCCAATTAGCTACAATAAACACAGTTCGCCGCCCAGTAGTAACGACAGCAAACGATTGGACTGTGAACATGTGCCTCTGTGTTCCGTTAACGATGTGCAGCTAAGATTTCTGGTGCCCGATGACTTGACCGAGGTAAGGATATTTTTACCAATAAATTCAGTTTTTAAAATATATATATTTGCTCATTTGATGGTCCGCAGGTCCGCCAGCTATGCCAGGAATGGTTCCCCATCGATTATCCACTATCATGGTATGAGGATATTACCTCAAGTACGCGCTTCTTTGCCTTAGCCGCTGTATATAATCTGGCCATAATTGGTTTAATTGTTGCCGAAATCAAACCGTATCGAAATGTTAATAAGGAGGTAATAGCCAATATGAGTGATAGTGATGAATTGTACACCAGGCTGAGCGGTTTTCACATGCAGGATAAAGGCATATTGCCCGACTCGATGGGACGTCATGCGGACGTTGGCTACATACTGTCACTGGGCGTGCATAGGTCGCATCGACGAAATGGTATTGGTTCGCTCTTGCTAGATGCCCTGATGAATCACCTGACGACTGTCGAACGGCATTCGGTGAAGGCCATCTTCCTACACACACTGACCACTAATCAACCTGCCATATTTTTCTACGAGAAACAAAGGTGAGTGTGAGATTCCCCTTAATATTGGCCTTTGTAACATTTGGTTGGCGTGTCCAAAGTCCATTAATTCCCTTAAACCGAAACCCAACCAACAATCACATCAATTTCATTTTTGTTTTAGATTTACGCTACACTCGTTCCTGCCCTACTACTACAACATAAGGGGCAAGGGCAAGGACGGCTTCACCTATGTGACCTATATAAATGGCGGCCATCCACCTTGGACCTTATTATATCCTTTTACAAAATGCTTTTACTGTTTCGCTTTGTTAATTTTTCTTTTTATGGTTTCCTTGTACTTTTGGTTGCCCTCTTAACTCTCTGCCACACAGATCACATCAAGCACTATGCTTCCAAGGTGGGACACACCAGCAGCTTCTGCGTATGGATGGCATCGCGTGTCCAGTCGGTGGTTCGTTGGTTATACCACAAGCTCTTGACGCGATTTAATTTTATTGAATGATTGAGCCAACTGGATATAGGATGGAAAATAGATGGCATTGGCGACAGAGCAAACACACACACACACACTCACTCACACATACATGCAGCAAAAGAAACATCCTTCCGAATAATGCAAAATGTTTATGATAAGTGTTAGGTGCATTATATCATTCAGTTGACCATACACGCACCGCTCGACTCACCCACTCACTCATACACACACACCCACACACACAGAACTCACACTCTCATTGTAAATGTTAGACCACCCAATCATACAATCATTTCGTTTTTTTATATATATATAAAAAAGAGAGAAAAAAACAGCAACAAGCTAAAAAGAAAAAAATGAAACGAATCAACAACAAACATAAGTCGAAAGTTGTAAAAAGAAAATAACAAACAAAAAACAATTTTATACCTGTATTATTACGTTTTAAAAACATATTTTCCGTTCAATGCTGTAAATAATTGTCCGACGTTATATTTTTCTTCGCTATTTGTTGTATTGTTTTAAATGCTGTGGCTTCTTCAGTGATTTTGATACGACTTCTCTTTTATGTTCCCTATATACCAGCTATATATGTATATATTTATATGTATAGTGTGTATGTTTACCTAAAATTTCATTATTTCTACGCACAAGACAAGTCATTTAGTTAGTTTAGAGAGAACACAAGAAAGAAAAATTAATAATAATAAATACAAAAAACAAACGAAATATATATAAGATGCTCATGCTTTAATGCTTAATTTATATGCACGCAAATAGCTCTCAACTGAAAGATCAACAAGAAACAGCAAACACATATGTCTATAGTATTGCTATATATGTATATACATATGTGTTTGTATAACAAAAGGCATAAAGATTAAAACAAAAAAAAGAACGAAAACCTCTGTTTGCTATTTCTATAGTATTTTGTAAAAGTATTTTATAAATGAAAACAAACACAAACCAATAATTGTTTCGCAGCTAATTCATACTATTTTAGACACAATTTATTTAGCAAATTGTAATATTTTTTAAAATAAAAAAAAAAACAACTTGTAAAGTTATAAATAACTTTTCCTTGTATTTGGAATGAAATATCTAAGAGAGAAAGTATCTGATACTTTGCACTTGCAGTGAATAAAGCTAGGACAAAACTTGGCCATTTTTCATTGATGATGATAAATTGATTCACATTTTAAGCATTTGAGAATTTAATAATGTAAATATTTTACGACAACCACCAAAAAGTATATGGTTTGGTGGTTTGCATTGGAAAGTCATTTTCCATAATGTTGATAATAAAAGAAAAAAGAGAAACTATATAAGTATTTATCTTGTTATCGTTTAAGCTCTTACTTTATTTTGTTAAGTATAAAAAAACAAAAGTTTCTTTTTTTTTAAAAGCGGCGTGCTTGGCCAACAGCCTGAGAAGTACTTGGCGCTGTTGTCGCTGGTTTTGTTGGATCCTCTAGGACACGCACCATCATTGAAGATTTGGGACCAGTGCACCACGTAATGCCATGCTCATCGATTACGAACGTCTCCAAAGTGACTTGGAAGTGTCCGCCACTAGAAATGGGCAGCAGAAAACTGCCCGATAGAAAATCACGCTGTGGCTTAACTATCTGATTAAGGGTGACGGTATCGCTGGTCGGTGGCTTCATGTCTGCTGTAGTTGAGCGCGGCGGAGGCGTAATTAGCTGCGACGTGAGGCTTAGTTGGACAGTGTCAACGCGACGGAAATGCTTCTGTTGCTTGCTAAAGTGCTGAAGAACGCCCTCCACTTTAATAACCAAATTGCTGCCCGACTGCACATTGACCGGCTCAGTGGAACTGCGTGGCTGTGGACTAACCGATAGTTTGATTTGTGTTGATTGTAGGATTTGGAAGAAATAGCGTGGTAGACATAATGGCGTCTTGGTGATTATCTCAATTTGGGCAATTATCACTTCTAGATGGCGATTGCTAATTGTTTTGGGCATCTCTTGGGGTAGATTCTTTTGCATTTGCTCCATGCGCTGGCAACTGGCAGCAAAATATCGTGTCTCCGGGTGATTGCCAGTGGTAAGAAAGACAGGCGGTTCTGGGGGCGTGGCATAGCAAATCGACTCAATTATGTGAGCAAAGAAAGCACACTGGAACTCGGAAACCTCAAGGAATTCCAACGTGACGTTATCAGCGTCAAAGGATGACCTATACAGGCGAGCATACGTTTCTTCGCAGGCTTTCACGGCCTTGACCAGCTTTCGGAGCTGATTGGTCACATGTCCGAACTTTTGTAAATAATCCCGAGAATTCTGAGCCAGACTGCCAGCAATGGCCGGCGGTGGCACAATGACTTGGGCATTTTTCACGGTCACAGCCAAATGAAGCGTCTGCAGATATTGCGCTCTAATCTTGAGAAATTCCAACTGGAATGTGCAAGGGTGCTGGGGCGATGAGCACGCCCGCATGCTGGCCAATGCCTGCTGGTAAAGATTACTTGCCGCCTCCAATCGCCGCATCAGTGGAATCAAAGGCTGTGGCGCCTCCTTAGGAGCATAGTTATCCCTCATGTGATTATACTCCAGGCCATAATTGAGTACACATTCGGCCTGAGATATTTGCGACAGAGCCACAAGGAAGTAGTGCATGTGATCGCTGATCACCATCTGTGAGATCTTTGTATAGATATGGGCAGCCACATAGTGGTGGCCATAGCGACTTGCAGTTCGTGCAATCCTGTACAAGGTCCAGCAATTGAGACGTCCCAGGCACTTTTCAAAGCAATTCACCACCTTTTGGGGCAGATAGCAACCCATAGTGCTCTGCAGGACCAGGGCACTGAGAATCTCCACAGTACGTAATTGTTGCTCTCCGGCCGTTTCCATATCGATCAGTTTGTTCAGCTTGCAGAGAATCAATGGCAGGCGCGAGAGCATAGGATTAACTTTGGGCGGCGCAGGCTCATCTGTGTCCATAGCTTCTGGTACATTCAATCCCTCCGATGTGGCGAAGGCATATTTACGCAACTGGAAATGCTCACAGAGTCCAACGAGAGCCTCGCAAATAAGTTCCGAATTGGCTGGCGGATATTGGACATTATCACCCAGTGTATTGGTCACCATCTCAATGAAATCTGATCCGAATTCCGCATTGGCTTGTGTTATTCTAATTCCATACGCCAGCACTCGTCTCAGGTCACGGGTGCATTCTGCTCGTCGGGCCGTGCACAATAGCAGACCTTCCATATGCAAATTTACCATGTGCAGAATATCGTCCACATTGATTTGACTATCACGACGCTTCAAGCCGAAGGCCGCCAGGGCCGATAGCACAGCCATGGCCTGTGTGGCGGTCGTATAATCATCCAACTTGCTTATACACTCCAGACACACTCGCAACAAGGCAGCACGATGCTCTCTGAGTAATTGCTGGCATGTGAGTGGACACTCGCTAAGCTTCAGCAGTATGGAGAGAAACAGAAACTGTTCCTGGGCATTGGTGCAGGCATCGAATTTGACAATTAGCTCTCCAATAGCCGGCTTGGGCCAGGCGTGGACACTCTGTTTGCCGGCCAACTCGTTAAACGAACGAAGCACCTGGATGCGCACTGGTGTCCGCAGATCTTGCATAAAATTGAGAAGCACATCCAGTTGGCTAGGTACACCCACCAGAGTGCGAGCTGACAATTGTGTGAGTGTATCAATGATGGCAACCACAAAACTCTGGGCCGGATATTTTGGCAGCAGATCCAGACACAGCTTGCTTACCAGTGCCGCCGTATTGGCATTGTGGTGCATGTGCCGCAACACAGGAATCAGCAGTAGCTTCATGGGCACCGGTACTTGAAGCGACTCAATCATATCCGAGATCTTGGCACACATACTAATGGCAAAGGAGCTCGACTGGGCGGCAAAGCAACTGCTGGCATAGATGGCCGCTTCCACTTCGACCGTATCGTGGCTATCCAGGGCTCGGCGAATGGCATGATGAACCTGTTGCTTTTCGGGTATAACGCGAGACACGGCGCCCAGGGTGCGTAGAAGCAGTGCACGTGCCACCGGATCATTCGAGTGCATCACCATAAAGATGCGTCGCACAAAGTTATCAATGTTGAGAATCTTGTCCAAATGATTCTCGCTTTGCTGGCACACACGGAGCACCCAGAAGCGCAGCAGATTCGAACCGCTGACAAAAAACTCGGCCAACTTGATGAATGATGAGTTGATTAGAATCGGAAATGGGTACTTCTCGAAGAGGCGTGGGAAGCGTACAATTGCCTCACACTGAATACCCTGTTTGGCGCTCCGTAGGCCTTTATCCAGCTCCATGAGCACCGCATTAGAGTCATGCTCATTTTCGTTGAGGAAGGACTCATTGAAGGTGCTAACGCGGGTGCCAGTTAAATGTGACATTTTTCTGGAATCCTTCACTATTCACTATTGGGTTTTCTTTTTACTGGTTTTACAATATTTCAAAAGTATTCGGTAAACAAAAAAAAAACAAACAAAAATCACACCGGCTTAGAATCAGTGTGACCGTATGCGCGCGCAAAAAAAATATCGAATTAGTTGGACATTTTCATTGTTGTTAATGGCAAGTGGGCAGTTCAATGTCGAATGCTTGTGAAATTGTTGTATTTTGAATTATTGTATTATGTTTGTTTTAGTTAAAGGTTGGTTGACGGCCGTCTTATTTAGTTAAATACTCCTTTTTTAATATTTAAATGCACTCCCTACAGATGAAGAGAAATTTGTGTTGTTACCCGTCAAGAAATTTTACACAGTAGGACGACTTTCGACTGATTTGGTACTCAAGGACGACCTTAGTATAAGCCGCACCCATGTTCGGCTCCATCTACCCCAAACGGGGACGGATCAGGAGCTAAGAATAGAGGATCTTGGCTCTAAATATGGGACATTCCTAAACGCTGACATTGCCAAAAACAAAAAAATGGAAGCCAAGGTTCTAGTGCCGGTTAAAGTGGGATCATCAGTTCGGTTCGGAGCCATGTCCAGTGTCTGGAATGTTACCCAGTTAAATCTGGTAACGGCCACATCGTCACTAACGCGTTCCCAAATACAAGAACTTGAGCAATTGCTTATGCCTTTGGGCGGGTCTGTGGTTCAAAACTGGACAGATCAATGCAATTACTTGACCATGAATGACGCTTCAGTCACATTAAAGCTTCTGCACGCTCTGCTAGATCATACACTAATTGTCACATGCTCGTTTTGGCGTGATCTGCTTGAAGCTGCTCGACGCGTTCATGTCACAGATGGATGGCCCCAACCGCAGGACTATCAGCCAACCAATCTAGATGTTAAGTGGCGTCCAGAACGAACCAAATTGTTTGAAGGCAAAACATTTGTCTTTATGAACCGCAAACACTTTGATATGTACGGTTTAGTGGTGCAAAAGGCCGGCGGTGCCTGCAAGGATCTCATCTCTGGTGTACGCAAAACTTTTTTAACGAAAAAGGATGTGATTGTCATCCAATATGTGCCATCGACTCAATCACAGGCCACAGAGACTATTAACAGTATCCAGGGTAAATGCTGCTTATATTGTTTTTTTTTTATTATTTATCTGAGAAGTAATTGTCATTGGTTTTTTTACACTTCTAGAAATTTTGGAACAGGCCGGTTTACGTATAATCCAAGAATACGAAATCGGCATGGCCCTGATAAATTGCTCAACCAAGGAGTTTTGCAATCCAGCTCAGAGTCTTGTTTTCGATTCCATGCCCACAACGGAATCCATGACCTCATCTCTGGCAGCCAATTCATCGATTATTGTACCCAATACCGAACAGGCTCAGGGATCTAAATGTAACGTAAAAAAAGCCACAGTCGAAGTGGTGATCTCGGACTCGGATGACGATGGTAACAATCCAGAATCAAAGTCAAAACGACCTAAGAGAATCACAGCCACAAGTACACAGAAGGCTGTGCTCAAACGTAATCCATCACAGTTTGTGAGTTCATCCGACGAAGATGAGCCCAAAAAACAGACGTCACAAATGACGAGAAAACGAAAGATCTCGGATAACTGTGCTAGTTTGGTGAATTCCCCTGACGAGGATAAAAATGTTAGCAAACCTAAAAAGCAAAAATCAAATAATATTATGTTTGTTGATTCCTCTTCGGATAATGATGATACTGATGACGAAAGGAAGATGAAATCAGTGCCACCTCCTAAAAAGACACAAAAAACTAAAGCAAATGAGCCAGCTCTAGCAGAGAATTCAGAGAAAAAACGAAAGATTGCCCCTGCCCAGCCAAGACGTTCCCCTCGTTCTGTGAAGGCAACAACAACGGAGCCGGAGAAACAACTTAACTTAATAGCGGCACAAGAGCCGAATGAAAGTCATAGTGATGAGGAGAACCTTTTCCAATTTAAAACCACAAAAACAAATAATTTTCCTGCTGTAAAAGAAAAGCCCGTCGAGCAACCACCACCTCGTATTAGTGTCCGTAACTTTTTGGAAAAGTCTCAGAATCGTTCGGTCGTCGAGTCTTCTGAGCGTCATCGTCAGGCCCAACCAGCTTCACAATCAGAGTCGCGCAAGCGCCTACGTTTAGAGCTCTTAAATGAAAGCGACAGTGGCAATGAAGACAATTTATTTGACTTTGGTGAAAGCAAGAAACAGAAGCGAAATTTAATGCTAAATGTTAGTGGAGAAGATTCCAATGACGATGGGCTCTTTAATTTTCAAACTAAAGCTAGACCCGATCAGAGCAGCTATGATAAACAAGGAGATCAGGATTCCATATGCACCGAACCATTTTTACCCAATGCAAAAGTCGAGGTGAAGAAATCAAAGTATGTAGTGCCCCAGCCACAGCTAAAGTCACGTGAAGTCAATGTCAGTGGCTGGTTATCGTGTGGCGGGCCACACGGTAAGCTCAAGCTTGAACCAAATCAAAGCCTTGAAGGTAAATCACTTCCAGATACTTTACTTAAAGTAAAGCACGAGATTGGAATGGGTGTAAAGGAAGAAATGATCGATGATACTACAGAGGCATGGGTTCTCTCGATGAAGGATAGCATTCAGGTGCAAATGTGTAGCTTAAATATCAGCTCACGTTTACCTGAAGGGGTGGATGCCACTGCCAATGAAGTTTCTACAATCGACAAGTACACTGGCCGCAAAAACTTTAAGAAATTTGTTAGGGTAAGTAGTAGTAATTATTGAAAACGAGTGAGATAGCAGCATCCTACGGTGGCGTCGGGTGCTGAATAATTAAGGGGGACTTAAATTAAATGAACTTACATTTGGTCCAGGTTCTTCATTTTCCTTCCTTTTTTGGAGCGTGTACAATAACCAGTTAATCCTATAACAAATTTTAAATATTGCAATCACATGAATCATTTATTTTTCCCCGTAGAAAACCAATCTGCATCCACAGAAGCGTATTTTGGAAATGAAGCGACTGCAATTGGCCGACGGCATGGTGGCTCCCGTCTAACACGGATAATTTTCAACAATTTTTTTTTCATTTTTCTTTAATGTTTTATGTTTTTTATTTTGCTGCTAATAAACTTACGAAAAATGGTTAAAGCCTTTTTGTTTTCTTTGGCTTGGAGTTTGTTTTGAAAAAGCGTTCGAGCCGTCAACCATTCGTTTTTGGGTATGGTCTTGGTCACACAACTGGCAGGTACTGGGCTCTTGTTACGCGCTTTTGATTCTCGAGCAATAAATTGCTTGACATCCTCTATTGTGACTAACGAATCGACATCGAATTCTACCTGGTTAATGGGCTTTCTTGCCTGGACCGCAGACTTGCGTTCAATCACAGTGCCCACATCAGATTTAATTTCCTGCTTGGCCTTCTCCACTTTCGTGATCAACGGTGGAGGTTTGAGTAATACAGTCGAGGAAGGAATAGCACTAGCTGGGTCATCTTGTTTCAGCTTTGTCTTGACCACACTTAATTGCGCTGGAAGTTCATACATCTTAGGCAGAAACTTGTGATTCTCCACTAGGGGAAAGTTCGAAACTTGTGGCCTCAACTTGTTATAAAGGGTCACACATTTATTACTCTGAAGTGAGCTCAGTTTGTTGATCTTGGCCACGGCTGCCATGAGCAGTGTAAGAAATTCCATAAAAAAATTGTTTCGCAGCATTTGAGCAAAATAATTGGCAGCCCCCAAACAGCATTCGCGTATGCGCTCCTGCAGATGGTAGTAGGCTAACAACCGTACCAAAATATACTCAAAACTGCTGCGTGTGGGCAAAGCTCCTGCCAATTCGTCATCACATATGTCAGGTAGAGCACTGCGAAAATGTTCCAACTCACGGGGCAAGTCCAAACGCAGTAGACGGCACAAGGAAGCATTCAGTTTGCATAGATCCCGAAATCCGGGCATATTATGAAACGAGTTCTTTCGACGCGCCATAAGCCGGCCAATCATGGCAGCCGTCTCAGCAAACTCTGTTGCATCGGGCGCTGTCAACTGTTGCAAGTACCTGTTGATGGCCACAAAGATGTGCTTGGCTGCCAGGGTGAAAAAAGGAGAGAACTGTAAAGACTATTTCTAGTCCTTTTTTTGCATGACTTACCAAATTTCGTATCGGTCACCTGTATGTTTACCAGCGGTGGCTTCTTTAATTCAAAATCATTCCAAAAACTTAAATTTCCGCTTTCACATGCCATCCTTAAAAACGTATGTTAGTGATGTGCAAGCATTTTCTTTACCTGCCACAGCTGTTTGGCCGTGTTACGATAGACAGTCGTGAATCTGTAAAATCGAAAAGCAGGTCCAATTCAGGTCTATTGTAAGTTACACTCAGTAAAATTAATTTTAGTTACAGTTTATATTTGCCATAAGCGATTTTTTTTTATAAAATGCACTATTTTTAAGTTTACAGACTTGTCACTGAATTGTTGGTCACACCTGTTACTGCGTTGCCAGAAGTACAACTGTTAATTTTGAAAACTAACATAATTAAGTATTAAAGCCATTTGTTCAATGAAGACTTCGAACCCCTGTGAAAGAAAATAGTATTTCTGGTGCCACTTTGATTTTGCTCGGCAAAACAGAGCATTTAATTAAAAGATAAGCAAACTTCTTTCATTGTATATATAGATATAGACTTTAATATAACCGCCTATCAGCTACAAATTAGGTTCTAATTAGCCTTTATAGATAATACGTGATAGTTAAACCAATTTCAACGAAATATCAGTAGTTTATTAATAAATTGCTTTTTATACAACTTTGGTGCAGTTAATGGCTATTATACATATCCGACTTTCAGCAATAAATATTCACCAAAGCAAAGACGACAAAATGAAAAAAATAAAGAAATTTTTTATAATTTTGGATTTTTATTTGAGAATCTTAAATGTTTCCAAGTGACGGCCATTAATCATAAGGCACATTATCAATTTGTATAGAAAAAATGTCTAAATTTTCAAAGTACCAATAATATCATAGAAGTCTCCATTCTTATTTGTGTTACCCAAGCGACATAGATGAACTTGGTTGCACTGGGCGTTGCCAAAATCGTAATCGCCCCAACGATTTAAAATTTCACTAGCATCGAAATTGCGTGGCATTCTTGTTTTAAGCTGTTTGTTGAACCGATTTTTAATCAAAGTGCAATGCAGGGATTTCCTATTCGTCGTATTGGTCAGATTAAAGCCATTAAAATGCGACACGCATTTATTGGAAAACTGCTCTAGTCGAGGCGCCTCAACATGTGCCCAAACTTTTCGTGTACATTCCGGATCTCCTGGTTGCAAGATTATGCCTTTGATTCGCATATCAAAGGGTGAAGCCGAATCGTTTAGAAACTGTTCGCAATTTTGTAATTCCGCAAGCATTTGCTGTTCGTCGTTCTCATCGGTAAGGGTAAAGGAACATAAGGTTATATGTAAGAAGTTATCCCATTGGTATAATGATTCAGCAATATTTAGCTCGGCTCCCATAACGCATTTCTAAAAAGTGAATAAATGATTAGATCAGATAATCATGATGCATGACTGTTTTGTGTGTACTTTAAACTCCAAGTATCTTTGGCGCACTTCACCCTCGTTTAGGGGAATCACCAGTATATGTGTGGTCCTGTAGATGCGACGCACAAGGCCAATAACCTGACGTATCTCACTTTCTGCGACATTCACATGATCACGATAATTGCTTTTAATAAGCCAATTGTTATTAGTATCGTTGTCATGCGGTTTTTGGATGTAAGCTTTGCTTACATCACAGATTCGTCTAATGGTCTTTTGACCTTTTCCAATCAAATGTTTAGTAAATGTTCTACAAACGAAAGAGGTGTAATCTTTAGTAACTTTATTGCTGGAATTGACTTATGTACCTCGGTATGTGTAGAACTAATTTGTATCCACCTTCGGGCATCTCTTCAATGTTATCTTTGTTGTCTGCATCTTCTTTTGATTCTTGACACTTTTGCAAATTCATATTAAAGCCATATAAATTCTAATATTAGTCTCACGCACAAATAAATTCGAATAGAGATGCGAAAATTTGACAAAATTAATATTACAATACTAAAAGTTCCGACGGAAATGAAGGAAACGATTGTGGATAACGAATATATCGATATTTTTATCAATAATGACAGATCAAGCTTTGAACTGCTGCTCTAAGTTTCAAATGTTATTTAAATAAATATGCATAAATTATTTTTCTTAGCATTGTAAGTAATGTGTCGGTAACTAAAGAATAAAAATTTGTCTACGGAGCATGACATTTACCAGTTTTTTGTTCTTGGTGGGTCTTGTCTAGACGAAAGGTTTGTTGACTTCAAAATGACCGATAAAAATTATGTCCAATCGTGTGTAATGGTCATTCATTAACTGAACTTTTATCGGTTATCTACTTTGATTAGGTACAGTCTATATGTAATGAGTTTTTCCAAAAATACAAAAAAAACATCGTGACAATACGCGTAAATTAAAATAAGTAATTAAATAATTCATTAAACACAACATCACTCAAATAATATGAGTTTATTTATAAAATTCTTTTTTTGTTTAGAAGTTTTCCTATAGTGTCAGAGCATAGACTTTAACATCCCATTTCCAGAACCAGGTATCATAGCCAATAATGGTGAAAGCAATATTATTTTTTCCAAGACCTCCCGAAGTGAGGTAGCAGGATGCATCCGTAGTCGACTGTACAACCGCAATGACTACATTGGTCACTGCCGTTCCCTCTTTAGCATATTGGACATCTAGCTTAGGCTCGGAAGGAGCTCCAAAGTACATCAGTTCCGAAACGGTTTCATAACGCAGAGCATCATCTATAAACAAAATCAGTTGATTAATTTTCAAATTTTGTTGCATGCGTTGCAATAATGATTACTGGTTATGCGAGTTCCCAGAGTCCAGTTCAGCTGATAGGCATCTAGGGCACGATTGACACCGTCGGTCTTGGTTGTATTTTCACGATTCAATCGGATGGCATTTGGGTTTTCCTTCAAGAACTTCTCCGCCTCAGAAGGGCTAATGAATGTCAACGAATAGGCCGGAACCATATCTTTCTCTTCAGGAACTACGGCAGCCTGTGTGAGAGCCACACAAGCGGTAAGTAGCAGCAACGTTTTCAGCAACATGGCGAAATAGATTTTGATTGAAATCGTCAATTCTGTTGCCTTTTTATAAGCACTCTCTTATCACAAATGAACGAAATTTCTCTGCCCACAAAGGAAGGAAAGTTTCTATGCGTAAATGGGTATTATAAAATCGGTCAAGATACTTTAATAGCATAAAAACAAATTGAGCCATAAAGTTTATTTTTGCACGCACTATGCATATGCTAAAGTTTTAGAGCTTAAATATACAGAATTATAATGCCTTAGTTTGAAATTATCATGTTAATATTACCTGGATATTAGGCGTTTACAATTAAATTTAAACAACTATGGTAATCAACCCAACTCACCACAAATTATAAAAATAAAAATTTAAAAATTCCGCCAAACAGATTTTGAGAAAAAATTCAATTTAAACAGTCTGGCAGCACCGTTTCTCTAGCAACATTAAGCAAATATTTCGTTTGCCAACACTGACAGTGTTACCGTAACAATTTCACAATTGACGATTTCGCAACACTTAAATTACGAGTAGTCAAAGTAAATAATTACCATTATTTTTTCAGTGCACATTTTTTTGTCCTAACTTTTTTTTCGGTGTTATTTTGGATTTCGAGGTGAGCGGACGTGTGCCGACGCAACAAGTTTATTACTAACAATTATATATTTGACCTACACTATTGCAGGAATTCTTCCGGGGGGCAAGTAACGTGTGTTTGTGTGCGTGAGTCTGGCAACTGATTAGATAGCAATCAACCCAAGTTAGGAAGAGAAGGAACAGTCAAACAAATTATGCTAGTCGCCAACACAATCAGGAATACAGCAAGGCTAGCACTTCGCAATGGAACTGGCTACCTGTGGCAACGATCAGCACCAACAAATCTTACGCGCACTTTCTCGCTAGGCATAGCGGTAAGGCAACAGCAAGATGTGTAAGTAACTATGGCTAGCCCCGCCCCTGTTATGATGAAATTAGATGGCTAAAACCAAACTTATTGTATTTCATACATTTTACAGAGTTAGCGTAACCTTTGTTCGCGCCAATGGTGATAAAATCAAAGCATCCGGAAAGGTGGGCGATTCTCTTCTGGATGTGGTTGTGAACAACAATGTGGATTTAGATGGATTCGGTGCCTGTGAAGGCACACTGACCTGCTCGACTTGCCATCTGATATTCAAGACAAACGACTACGAGAAACTGCCCGATAAGCCAGGCGATGAGGAGCTGGATATGTTGGATTTGGCCTACGAATTAACAGATACCTCTCGTCTGGGATGCCAAATAACTCTATCCAAAGATATGGATGGACTGGAAGTGCACGTTCCGGCCACCATCAATGATGCTCGCGCTGCGTAGAGAGAGCCCCAGTACGCACACACATAATTGTTATATTTTGTTGCTTTTTTGAGTGCTATTTCAATTTAAATTGTAGATAACGTATTGCATAGATTATTTTGTTCAATGGAATCTGTTTGTAATGTATTTGTCCAACTGGAGGACGCAAAACAAGCTCAGGCGACACGGTCAAAGTGGATTTTTACATAGATCGATTTGTTAAACATTTTAAGCTCAAAAAAAAACTAGAGAAATCCATTCAAATATGTTAATATGTGTACCTAAATAAATTTACATATATTTTCGTAGCTATGTATTGTGCATTTTTCCCACAATTACATTTTATTACATCTATAAAATGATTGCGTTGCTTCAGGCAGACGGATCTACCGCTTAGCTTTATTATATAATGAAAATCTTTAAGCATCCACCCAAAAGGAATCATCCTGCCAAAAGGTTCACTGGTATCTCTAATACTTTCACATGGCCATTATGAATTTCGCATTTTGTTTAAACAATTTCGACATACATATCAAGAACCACTTGATCATTGATAAAAGTAAATTGCTGATTGTGTTTTTTTTTTTTTTTTTTTTGATTTTATTATTTCGCAGCTATCAAATAAAGTAATAAATAAATAATTTAATATATACATTTGCTATATTAACTTATCGTTAACGATTTTTCTGCTTTTCCAATTTTTGTTGCATTTAACATTTAATGTGTATTCTTGTTATATTAAATGTTATCCTTTTTGTTGTTGGGTTTGTTTTGTTTTTTTTTTTTATTTTTGTAGTTTTGTTTTTATATTTTTAGAAGCTTTAGATTATGAATATATGTATATGTATGTATATAACTGAAACTTAACAAGTCTGACAATGGGGGAAAAATTATTACGCCACAATTCCGTTGATTTCGTTAGACGCTAAAGAAAAAGTTGATACTAATCAACTTTCCAATAAGCAGAAGTAACAAAAAAAAAAAAAAAAAAAAACAAAAAAAATACTACACACATTTAGATAATAGAAGTTCAATAAATAACCGACAAATAGAAATAAATAAATAGTTAAGCAGAAGCTTATTGGGATAGGTGCTGGTAGAATTGGTGTTTGGTTGGTGAGGTGCTGGATGGTTGAGGATGAAGTGCACATAAAACTGATTTGGTTTTCTGTTCACGCCGTTCGTCGTCATCGTCCCACGTCGTCCTTGTCGTCCTTGTGTAGTCGTTATCGTCCTTTCTTGTTGTGTTTGTTGTCGCTGTCCTTCTCAGTCGATGCTGAAATAATGATGATGATTCAATAGTGGATACCAATCAATTAGTTGACATAGGCCATGCCGGCTCCCTTGCGATCAAAGTGACGCACACGCACAAAGAGGAAGGCGGCGACTAGAGAGGCCACAGCCAAGACAAGTAATAGCATCACCAGGCCACCAACAAAGCTCGGCACCGACATACAAATGGTCTCGGCATCGGCGGAGCGTGCCGATTGAATAACCACCGTCTCATTGCTGGCATTGCTGTTCAATGCAAAATTGACATCGCCTGGCGCCACCACCTGAATGATGCGGCTGGTGTTCACGTCCGTCATCTCCTGGGCATTGCGTTTGTAGATGCGTTGCGGCTTCACCACAATGTCGATGGTGTCACGACGTCGGCGCACGCCGCGCAAATCATCCAGACCCTCAACTGAACGTGGTCTTCCACCCAGAGAGACAAGATTACCGCCAGCACTGAGATCATCCTTACGCTTCACGGTGCTATATTGGCCAGGTTGACCTGGTAGTGGTGGTGGTGGCAGGCCCAATTCATTGCTATTGCCCTGTGCCTGTTGGGGGCTCTGCGAGCTGGCCGGTCCGGATGGTGCTCCAGATGCTGAATCGGCTGTGGGCACTGCCGACGAAGTCTGAGCCTGGGGAGAGGGCACAACATCTGGTTGATTTTCAGAATATGCTCCAGTGGCATCGGATGCTGGATGACGTGGATCCGGATATGCTGCTGGGGGCAATCCGCCGCCACCAAGGGCGAAATCGTTGCGTTCGTAGGCTTCGGGTGGGCCGTATTCCTCGGACAAGCCATTACCGCCCAATTGTGGTAGACCGTATTCACCGCCTGGTAGACCAGGACCGCACTTGGGTTCGGGGCAATTGTAGCGGCATACCTGGATCACGCATTGGAAGTGCACATTCATTGAATCGGGGAACTTGAAGGCCTGGAAGTAGGCAAAACTGACAACCGAGGCGGAGGGTCCGAAGTTCTTGATCTTCTGGAATTTACTCATAATCTTTGGACGTACAACACAACCGTTCTGATCCACCAGCTGTATGGGTGCACGTTTGCCATCATGGGCCACACAATTGCGTACCAGCATATCGAATTTATTCTCATCATCCTTGATGGCCAACACCATGGTCATGGTTTGTCCAATTTTCACAATGCCCGACACCTCAGAGGCCCATGGTCCTTTGCCGACTTGAATTTGCATCCAGCACTGAAGATTATCACCCAGGAAGTTGGCCGTCACGGCATGCAACATATCCACTTGGAATGGTCTAAAGGTAACAGCCTTCTCATAGAAATCGTACCAAGTGCAACGCAATTTGCGTGCCTGATCCCACACCTCCTGCACATACGGATCATACTGAATGATAATTGTGTTCTCAACATAGCTACCCGATGGAGTTGGTGCACCATAGCCGGCTGCATTATGATTTGCCGAGCTGGTCATGCCGCAACTGTTTAGGAATATCTCAAATGTGGCACTCAGATGACCAGTGCCCGGTTTCAGGTGCACACAATGGGGATCGCTATAGAAACCCTTGGAGAAGATCATGCCATAGAAGGGACGATCGAACTCAATGTTCACTCTCATGTGTGTCTTTTCGCATTGCACCTGCAGATGCTTAATCTGTGGACTGTCATTGGTGGTGGCCAGCGGCCAGGCCTCCTCGGACAGATCGTTGGTGGCTCCAGTGCTGAGAGGTCCTTGTGGAGCGCCATAAATGGGCGCCGGTGGGCCATAGCCGGCTCTGTGTTCCAATGGCAAGGCAGCTGACTCAATGTGTGAGGCATCGCCATGTACCGAAAGATGCTGCGAAAACAAAATCAATCAAAATCAATTGAAATTCAATGAATCAATTTGCTATTAACAAAGATTTTGGTGTTAAAGTCTTTTGGAATTTAAAATGAAGTAGGTTGTCTCACTAAATCGACTCGGCTGTTGACGCTGATCGAGAATATACATATGTATATAGTTCTTTCGGAAAAGGTTCTTTCTGCCTGTTACATACATTTTGGCGTCTTAAATGTACCATTTCACCACATATGTATGTAGGTATAAAAAGTTGAAAACGAATTACGAATTGGTCGTCTACCAAATTTTTTCCCTTTTTTTTTTGTATTACATTCCCAGTTTATGGTTGAGTTCTTTGGATTGCGGAAAGCTTAAGCATTGGTTGGTTGGTTAACTACCGATTTCTTCTTTGATATCTCCTTTTTGTTTTTTGTCATTCAATTTGTTATATGTTTTATTATAGGATTGCATAATCGTAATCAAAATTAGTTGTCGACTGTTTTTGTTTTTGAGAAAGAAACGTCGCGAAGCGTTGAAAATTGCTTGCAGACGACAGCATAAAAACTAAATAAAAATGATTTTGAAATTAAATCGTTGCCAGAGCGAAGAAGCACGTTTTAAACAAATTGAAAGCATGACAGAGCTTACGGATTGCATAAGACTAGCTAACAATAAGACCCCCCGCCACTTAGCCAACAGATTCCTCCCCCCCGCCCACACCAAGCAAATCCCATTAACTGACTACCTATAGAGAGGGCCATGCGTAGGTAGCTTTCTTTTCATTTCATTTCTCGCTGTCTCTCTCTATCTTTCTTTCTGGCTTATTCCCGTTTCACATTTGGTTCATAATTTTATGGTTTTTTGGCTGCACACGGGAAGCGGATGTATCTCAGGGTTGGAGAGACCCAACGAAAATCGAAAGTTAAAAGATGATGACGACTTTTAGTGGTTTATTTTTGAAAACTCTTGTCTACGCACTGGAATTTTTTTTGTTTTGTCGTGAGATGATTTTGAAAGTGAAATGACCAAAACAAAATTAACAAAAACAAAAACAAATAAAGCAAACGCAACTTGGCTCGGCTTGTGCTTTTTTTTTTTTGGAGACAGATTCTGTCCATACGATATTGTTGATAGAGATCTCAATTTAAGTTGATTTTCGATCGCTTAGCATTGGGGGTAATTTATCTTCTCTTTCTCTATGTGGCATTTCACTTGAAGCCGTTCAAAGACGAAGAAACAAGAAAAGAAGAGAGGGAGGGGGAAAAAAAACTGGCAATAAATAAATAATAAAGCAATCTCTGTGAATTAATGTGCTATATAAACAAGAAAGTCAAAACTGGTACAAATCAGAGCATAACTGCAATTTCTTTGCCAGACAGCAAACAACATACACACACACACACACACGCCAAGATGATGATGATGCCAGTTAGCCAGTTTAAGTTGAGGTTTTTCTTTGAGTTGATTGCATCTTTTACACACACACACACACGCACACACACCACATATATAGATAGATATAGTAGATAGTTTTTCCATCAGGTAGACTCAGTTTGATTGATGCGCTTTAAATAGCCCACAAAATGCATTTTCTGTGTGTGTGTGTGTGTGTGTGTGTGTTTTTAGCCATGCTTATCAATCGAAAGCGTGCTCAAAAGGCGCTAGGAAAATCAAGCGAAATTTATGGCCATTTGTGTAGGTTTTTTTGGTTGTGATTGACAGTTATTGAAGTTTTATAACTTGAAAAAATGTTAAGCTTTCGTTTCGGACAATCCATGGCAATCCATGGGCTTCTTATTTTATGTATATATCTAATTACAATGATTAACAAAGTGCCGTTTCAATGCCACTTCTTTTGCTCTCTCTCTCTCTGTGTCTCTGTCTGCTTCTATCTTTGTCTTTTTCTGTCTATGTGTAGATCTTGTTTGTTTGTATATTGAATCTTGTAAGTCTATACCGCTATATACAATCCATCCTCATCTCGTCATCTCATCTGGCATTCACCACCAACCCATTGAACATTTATTCAAAACAAAATAAAAGAGATACAGAGCGAGAAATAGAGACGGTGCGACAGGGAGACGGAGACGGAGAGGGTGAAAAAACTGATCACTGATTTGCATTCGAATTGATATTGATAAAACGGTAGTCGATTGAGTCGAAAGTGAACAGATCCGCTATGACTTGGGTTTGGGCTTGGAGTTTGGGGTTTGCATATGAAATCAAATGAATCTTTGCCGGAATCTTATAAAGTGGGCCAAATTCAGACAGACTAACTGTAATTTCGTTATTTTTTTTTCTTTTATTTTTTGGTTATTTTTGTCGTTGATCTAATTGAATCAGCATTAGCTTAACTTACCTTTGTATTGAATATCAAACATAAAATTATGGCCAATAGGCAACTGCTTGGCTTCAAGTGTCCCATTTTCGTTATATATTTGGATATCTGTGTGTTTGGTAATTTTTAACCAAAAATATAATATTAAATATATATTTATGGTTCGTAGTCGTCTTCTTCCTTCCTCTCTCTCTCTCTCTCTCTCTCTTTCTTGTTCGTCTGAAACTGCAAGAAAGAAAAGAAAAAATAGGGAACAAGGGTAAACAATAATGCAAACATTTGTGGTCGTTAAGAAAAAAAATAGAACAAGATGTTTGCATGCTTAAAGATGCAGCAGCTCACAAAAACAAAACGAGAAAAAAAAAACAAACAAAAAAATCAATGCAGCTAAATGTAGCTAAATGCGGTTAAATATAGCTAAATGCTTAACATATTTAGTTGGCCGCAAAAAAGCAACATATAAAAGCAAGCCAAATATTACGCATACGACGCATTGTGCAAAATTCCAATGCAATTTTACTTTGTTGTTTAGTCGCTTTTCAAATCATATTTAATTGTCGGGATTTCATCATTTACGTATGTATGTGTATATGTCGTTTTATTCATTATATAAGATGCTCAGCATCTCTTATGCAAAAGTCATAAACACCAAAAACAAACAAAAACCCAATGCATTTTTTATTTCAACATCACTTTGATTTTGCACTAAAAAAATTCAGAAAAAAACGAATAGAAAATATAATTAATAGCTGCAATTGCCAATTGCCAGTTGTTTATGATCATAAATGAATGATCAAAATGACCCTCCACACAGACACACACACACACACACACACTGTGGCACCCACTGGCACAAGCATTTGGAAAACTTGAGAGCTCGCCCGATCTTGAAATGCAAACAGGAACCACTTTCTATTTTCACTATAACAGTATTCCGATCAACATTGCATCTAACGCCAACGCTTTTCCACACACACAGACACACAGATGCATATACAGTGGCTGCACTTTATGACCAAAACCATTAAGTTTTGTTTTTCTTTTTTTTTGTTCGGTCGGATCTTACTTTTTTACAGTTGCTTAACAGAGCGCCTAACAGTGTATGGATGAATGGATGTATGGATGGATGAATAGATGGATGGATGGACGAGGCGCTTGTTTAATATTCGCGTTTTCCCGTTTGTTGCGCCTGCGTCTGCGTGCCGATAGAGACTGAGACTGACAGCTTTCACACAGCTCAAAGACTCCCCGGCTATGACTCTGTCTTCGACTCCGACTCCGACTCCGTCTCCGACTCTGACTTCAATTCCGATTCGAGCTCGGTCTCGCTGTCTCGGATTTGAAGCTGCTGTGCTGGCTTTTGGAAAAGTAAGTGGTACCACACAACGTACGAACGCATTTCACTTGCCACAGCAGAGCACAACTCAACTCAACTCAACTCAGCTCAGCTCAGCTCAAGAGCGGTTTTTCGGCTAAATTTTTTGTTGGTGAATGGTTTTGGTTGTTGTTGTTGTTGCTAGTAGTTTTACTTTTACAGAGCAGAGAGCAGAGACGCCAGTGGGGACCTTCTCTACTGCTGCCACTGCGACTTTGACTGCGACTCCTATTCCTATAGCAGCAGTAAAAAGAGACACATGTAAATGGGTTTTTAACAAGCCTTGGCCATAAATTCGTTTTGCGGTGAAGAGAAGCTAAAACCGGCTTTAGCCAATGTTGAGCAAGTGTACCATTAACCCACTGAGACAGTAACGGACACAAAACTGGCTTCCAAATCGGGAGTCAAATGGGTGGGGGAGAATACTGAAGAACACTATGTACGATAGACAAAAAAAGAGAGAGTGAGAGAGTGTGTGTGTGTGAGAGAGTGAGAGAGAGAGGGGTGAGAGGGGGGGAGCACAACCGAGAAGCTTCAATGCTGTTTTGACCCTAAAGCCGTTGCCTCTACCTCGGCATTACGCAACCTAAAGAACTTCCATGAATGAGATAAACTTATTATATTTGTGTGTTTTTTTTTCTCTTATTTGGGACTTTTTTTCCACATTTTGTGTGGGTTGCTGTTGTTGGTGACCATTTAACGGTCTCTTTTGTTGAGAGATATTTTTCCGAATCATCAAAATTTGCATAGACCAACAAATTTCTCGCATTTCGGCAATTGCTAATTAACAAAAGACAGCGAAATTTAAACATACCCTATAAACAAGTACAAGTGAAAGGGGTGTACCATCAAGCAATACGTATAATATTCAGATATTCAAAGGAATTTAACTTAATTTTCTATTTCAAAAGAAGAAACACTTGACTCGGGGAAACATATGCCCAAGCAAACCTATAAACCAGTCGCCAAAAGGAGGAGGAGTTTGAAGTAAACTACTTTTCACATAGATTCAGTTGGAGCAAGTATTTACTCTACTCTCTAATATAGGGTATTACTAAGATCGATTCAATTTCATTGAATATAAGCAATTATATTTTATTTCTAATTGTTGGCACCCCGAAATAAAAAGGTGGAAAAATTCTCTTATCAAGCGCCTTCAATCGCTAACAAAGATGGCAACGAACAAATCTTCTGAAACTGATGGAGCTTGTTTAATGTTTATTGCTGTTGTTGTATGTAAGTATGTATGTATATAGTAGTAGTTGTTGTTGTTGTTGCTGCTGCTGCTGTTATGTGTAACTGACAAATGGAATTGTTATTGTTGTTTGGCTAGTGAAAGTTTTTCGGTTTTTTTTTGTTGTTGTTATTTTTCTTTCTTTCAACTTCTTCTCAGCGAGTTAAACTCACAGGTTCGTCTCGTCTCTTAGAGATCTTGTGCATATAAGGGCATTTGTGATGTCGTCTTGTATATTATATTTGCTTTGTTTTCTTTTTTAATTAACACGATAAAAAGAAGAGAGAGAAAAAAAAACACAAATTATAAGACACAACAAGTGTGTGTGAAGTAGAAGCAAATACATGTGTGTGTGTGTGTGTTGGTTTTGTTTTTTTTTTATTATTTCTTTTTTAATGCAAACAAAAGGTGCAAACTTGTTTAGCCATCAACTTTTGTTTTCAGCATAATTAGTTTATAAATAATTTGGCCTACTAAGGTTTGCCATTTGATTTGTTGAATAATGTGGAAAAGTTGTAAGTGAAAATGTAGGTAATGAAAAGTTGATTGTTTGTTTGTTTGTTTATTTGCTTGCTTGCTTGCTGGCTGACAGCCGCCAACCAAATTGATGATTAAATGACAATGATACGTGACATTGGACGGGACCCCAACTGGTCAGAAACTAGGTGAACCACTGCACTCCAACTTCAACTCCAACTACTTGCTCTCTTATTTGTTCTAATTCTTGATAATTTGTGATCAGACCTCACTTTTGTGTCTACTTTATTGACTTCTTCATCATCTTCATCCTCATCTGGGACACAGTGCATGGCAATTTGGAGTCCGATGAGCCGGATATTGTTACCAATTGTAGAGTTTCTATTTGATTTAATTAATAACCAAGACCGAAAGGATATTTGCATGGCAATCAAAAAACAAACAAACAAATCAACAAACATGCATTTACTTTATGCCTTCTCAATGTACAATTTTCATTTAATGTAAGCTGAAAAAATGTTTTCATATCATCAATTAAAAAATCTAAAGCATATATGTATAAAACAGGTTGAATATCTGTTCTAGATCTAAATAGTTTCTACACCGTTATCAACTGTATATTAGGTTGAAACAAAGCTCGTTTTATGATGTGTGTAAAAAATCCAGACTTTAACTATTTCCCATTGTCTATATTATATATGAAATTATAAATCATGTATAAATTTAAAATGTTCAACTTTATATCAATTTAGATTATTAACAAAATGTTTATACTCTATATTTATGATAATTTAAAATCCATAAACAAATTTCTCTAGATTTAAGATGAGATTATTTTAAAAGAATTTTAATCACTATGTAAAATGTACATACATACTTATATGTAGATTGATTCATGGTTTAGCTGTCAATGAAATGCCAAATGACCGTTAATGAAATGCAGTTAACTAATTGTTTTTAAAGCGTTTAGCTTGTTTTGGCCAATAGAAACAGCAGCATCAACATCAACTTCAACATCAATATCAACATGGTTAAGTCCATTAATTTAATTGAACGCTTTCACAAATCCCCACCCATGCCGAAGTCCCCCCTTACCAGTCTGCCCACCCTCCTCCTCCTCCCCCTCCTCCTCCCCCTTCCAACTAGCAGGCAATGGCCTAAACATTTGTTTAGCAGCTGCAGCCCCCACCCCAAAAAAAAAAAAGAGAAAAAAACAAAAATTTAATCGAGCAGCTGACAAAAATTTTTTTGCGTATGACATACATAGATTGAGAGATTGGAAGATTGAGAGATGGAAATGTAAATGGGCAAAGAGATGCAAATGGAGATGAAGTCTAAGATGAAGAGGGGCGTGCCACATAAAAAGGCAAACAATGAACTAGACATTTGTTTTTTTTTTTTTTTGTTTTTTAAAGGTGTTGGAATTTTTGTTTGTTTGTTTGTCAGTCGATCGATTCGTTGTTGGTGTTGTTGTTGTTGCTGCTGCTGCTGTTGCTTGGTGAGTAAAAGTTTCACTGGCACATTGCACGATGCTGTCCCTCTCTGTCTCTCTTTGTCTCCCTCTTTCTATCTGTGTGTATAAAGTTGCGGTGCCTGCTTTTAATATCGTTTCGAAAATGTAACGGTGCTATACAACAGCAACGACAACACCACCAACAACAATTCAGAGGCAGCAGCCCGTTTCCACTCAATTTGATGTCATTTTGTGGTTGTTGCCTGCAAATGATCGATATTATTTGCCATTGTGGCATAGAAACTCCCCATCACCGTCCCTCCCCCTAGTCGCCTTCTCCTCGTCACCATACACACCCCAACCAACATTTACCATGCGTAATTAACTACACATGTCTCGATCGACTCGACTCGATCGAGTCGAGCTCCATTCCACTCCACTATCATCATTATCATCATCATCGTTCGGATGCTGTGAAAGTGAAATTTGTTCGCACTCTAAAAAAAAAAAACGAGAGAAGCAAGCGAAAAGAAAACGCAAACAACAACAACACAAATAATAATAAGTAAAAAATAAGATCAGAAAAAAGAAAGAAATGTTAAAAGCCGACCAAGGTTTTGCCTGTTGACCACAAGTGAAGGGGCAATTTACGTTTCATTTCATTTTGGTTGTAACTTCTTTTGTTTGCTTTATGGTTATTAGGTAACATCATGTTTGTGTGTGTGTGTGTGTGTGTGTCTGCGTGTATGATAGATAGATTCTTTTTCTGATTGAGTTAATTACTCTTTTATGTTTGCTTAAGTGACAATGTGTCATGTGTTTCTTGTTTTTGTTTTTTTTTTTTTTTTTTTGGTATAGCAAAACAAAAGACTTAGGCAACAAACTTGCCCCCATATAATGCACCCGCTTCTTGTGCAGTGTCTCAAGCACTTGTCACCACCATGTTATTGTTGTTGTTGTTGCATATGCATAGCGGATACTTTTCGCCAGGGCATTATGTAAAATAGAGCAGACAATTAATTTTCTATGCTCCAGTTTTGTTGTCGTCGACGCGACAATTAAAAAGTGATAACGCTGTGGGGCAATGGTGATGGGATGGCTGGCCGCCTCCTTGTCCAATGAAAGTAAATGGCTCCATGAATGTATGTGTGTATGTGTGTGTGTGTGGCGCCGCCAGGGGCGGTATCGTCGGCATTCCACTCACTTATTCACTGGCGCTCTTTTGTTTGTAGTTGGTTTATTTTTTTGTGAAATTTTTCGCATGTGCGTAGAGGCAATGATAACGCATTTATCTCAAAAAAAAAATAGGGAAAGTGAAACTGAAATTAGGCTTGCTTGCCCCTATATATAGGGGCTCGACACACACTACAAAGACTTGGCGACTTGGCAGACAAGTATGGGAAAGCATTTATATATGAAAACCTTTGATTATCTTTGTTCATTATTATATAATGTGTATTTATGTTTAGTCTATATTCCTTTATCAAGTCTCACAGTCTCATATATTAACAGAAACAAGCCAATTTGACAGGGGAGAAAACTTTCAGTAATCTACATTTGGGCAATACGAAAAGGAATTTGCGGTTAAATAAAGAAAAACAACCGTTAGTCAGGAACAGAGAGATAAAAGATCACATAGTAAGGGGAGAGAGCGAGCGAGAGAGAGAGAGAGAGAGAGAGAGAGAGAGATAGATAGAAACAGAGAGAACAAGAAATGAGACAATTAGCTTAATTTACAACTTCCACCCCGTTTTTGTTGTTAATGCATTTGCCATTTTACTTTCCATTTCGTTATAACGGTAAAACTGAACTGAACTGAAGCCAACCAAAAAACGAATTTCGCTTTACACCAATTGCAACAAAGCCAACACGGATCGTTTGGGGCAGCAAAGAAAAGTCATGACATGGGCATGGACTGGACATGACCATGCATTTAGAGAACCGGTTATCATCATCATCGTCATCATCGTCGTCGTCACATCGTCATTGTCGTCATTGCATCGTCATTATCGAGTCCAAGTCCAAGTCGGAGACCCAATGAAAGTAAAAACTCAAGGGCTTGCACTTTCTGTGCCCATGTGCATGTGGTGAAAGAAGAGACAAATGAAAAGAGAGTAGCCGAACGAAAGGTGGAAGGCAGGCAGGCATGCCACATGACGGAGGAGGGGGCGGGCAGAGGGTCTCCGAGGCCATAGGCAGCCGCCGTGGCCATATCCTCGACAACTTGCAACGCATCGTTAGCTGAAAGAAGAGAAAAAAAAACCCCAAGCCGGTTGCATTTTGCTCTGAAATAATTAGTGACCCAATTTCGTGGCTGTCGCCACAGAGCCGCATGTTCCGCTTGCCTGAGCCGCAGTCGCAGTCGCAGTTGGAGTTGGAGTTGAAGTTGGCGTCGGAGTTGGAGTCGCAGTCGAAGACGAAGACGAAGTCGTTGTCGATGTTGGAGACTCTTGCAATTTGCTTGGCTTGACTTGGGTTGCAGTTATTTTTTTTTCTTTCTTGTTGCTGGTGTTGGCGTATTTTGTGGCATGCATGCAAAGAAAGTGGTTTTCATTTCTTTTCAACACACACACAACACAGCTTTTGCCTCACTTTTGTTTTGCAGTTACCTACAGATACAGATACATTTATATCTGTAGATACATTTACATCTATTTTGGTACATAGGTTGGAGTCTGTTAAACCAAATGTTGTTGGCCAATTGGAATGACTCTCGCATCATAAAACACAGCTTAATCAATATGATTTGCATGATTTTCAGAAGATTTGCTTGCGTCTTTCCTTCGCTTCTGTCATGGCAAACAGTCAAATAAATAAATTTGCCACTGAGAGAGGCAAATACATACATTTTTTTGTGTTTTGTGGAAGGGAGGAGGAAACACCAAATGAGTTTTTGTGGTAACCCATTACAAATTTGATTGATATGAAATCATATCGAATATCAATTGCCTAAGATGTGAAAGTGTCGAGGAGAAAAAGAAAACTGATTGAAATGATATTAGACAAAAGAAAAAACCAACAAAATTAAGACATCAAATTGTTCTAGTTAGGGAAATTATTTGTTGTTGATTAATATATCGAATAATCAACAAATTTTCATTTTGAATTAGTTAACCAATTAAGTCTTAAGTACTATGATTTGTATATTTATACATGTAAGATTTATTTATGTCTTTTTATGTGATTTACTATGACATTGGCTAAAACCAAGTAATGGTAACACGAGATTACTTTAATTTACTAATAATTTTCATGGATTGATACATACATTTGGAAACAATTAGCTTTTGTTTCTAGAATGGAATCTACCTACTAGTATATATATTTTGTTTGTTTATAGAAAACTTTTCTTTGTGCAAGAAGCTATTCTGTTAATGAAAGTTGTCGTTGTTGTTGTTGCCTGCCTTGCTGCTGTTGTTTGCTTTGTTAACATTTTCACGCTGCCATGAAAAACTGCGTGAAAATTGCTTAGGTGGCGAGACAATTGCCGTTAATTTTGGTTTTTTGTGTTGAAATTGTCGCCAAGATGCAGCATTCATCAGTCTGCAATCTCCTGGCAGAGAGCAAAAGTTTGCCATTGCAAACCAGTAATTATAGAGCTGCAACAAGTGGCGCAGCTTCTTTCACTATGAGAATGTGTATGTAAGAGAGAGAGTATATTTGTGTGTGTGTGTGTGTGAGTGCTGTGGAATCAATTAAAAGTATTGCTAGGCACTATGTTTGGGCAGATGACAAGTGCCAAGCAGCGCATTGAGGCAACCCACTTGGCATTGCACGCGTGCTACAAAAGTATCCACCAATTGCCATTGCAATTGTGTGTGTATGTAAGTATCTATGATTGTTGTCTATGTGTGTGTGTCTGTGTGTGCGAGCAAAGCGAAATTGTTTTCATGTGGAGGCAAAGTGGAGCAGTCTTCGAACAAAGCAATTCGCAAGATTAATCAAACACATCAGCAACACTAGCAACAGCAGCAGCAGCAGCAGCAACACTATCAACAAATAGCAACATATGTATGTGAGGAGTATGGAAAACTCTATAAGCTAACTCTAGACTGGCGCATAAGCCACACCGGCTGAGACCAGAGACTGCTATTGCGATTGCCGTTGCCGTTGCTCTTGCTGTTGCTGTTTCTGTTGCTATTTCTGCTGCATCAGTTGAATGAGAAGCGGCACAAGGCAATTTCAGACTTTCATTCGCGCGAAACGCGATGAAATTTCACCAGCAGCAACAGCACCAACTACACTCAGATGAGAACAAGGTGCCGGCAACTATTATACATAGTATCTACCAGTTTTCCAAAATCATCTTTTTTTGAATGCCTCCACTACAAAACATACATACAATTTCGGACTACTGCGGGTGGCAGCCAATCGTCAGCTTTACTTATGCAAATTAAACTAATGAACAAAAATTCATCTTTCTTTCTTTTATAATTTTTTTTTTCATGTTTGCTGCTTTGCTCTTGTTGATTTTCCTCATCTCGTTTTTTCTTTTTTTGTTTTATCTACTTTACGCCTCAGCGGCCACTTACAACACCTTTACGTACAATAAGGCTCCACTTTTGGAAGAGGGGGTGATGGGGAGGGACTGATGGGGTAAACTACTACCACATACTATAAAGCATAAGTATAGATACTTAAATTATATCTCTTTTATTATTATTAATCATAATTTCCGCATAGTGCACGACGACGAAAGTTTTCATTTTGTTTTTGTTGGTTTTTTTTCGGTTTACGAATCGGCTCTCGGCTTTCTATGGCTATGCCATAGTTTAATTTTTTTTTTGGTTCTGTTTTCGTCAATAAATAGGTAAAACGCGGTCTTTGCATTTGCTTTAAGCCAAACAACACACATTTTGCAACGGTTTTGTAAGCAAATGGAACTACAATTTAATGTATCTGTTTTGATTTTATTCAATTTTTCAGCTCTAAGCTAAAAGTGTTTAGGACAATTTTCAGTATTTTGATTGAAGATAAAGCTTGCTTATAGTTTATGCTAAACAATGCAAATAGTTTTAAGGATTTAGGTGTTCTTTTTTATACTGAATACTTCTTTTCTCCTACTTCTAAGTCAACTTGATTAGGTAATTTGTTTTAAAACTGGAGAAATTTGAGTGTTAAAATGCCTAAAATTCGAAAATCCTTTAAGATTTTAATCAAGTTCGTCGCCAAAATCTTTTGTTTTACCTCTCAGGAAATCGAGAAAAATGTATCTTAAAATGTTTTTTCAAAAACAGTTTTTCAATCTCAAGTGGAAAAATCCGTTTCAGGATTTTCTTTAGTATATCCAAAGAAATTTTCTAAATTATATAAAATTGTCAATATTTTCGAAAACAAAAAATAAGAGAAATATTTTAAAACTATGATTCTTACCTTCAATTTGTTTTAATCCTTTATTAATGTATTTTTTTTTTGCCTATGATAATCCTTGAATTTTTTTCAAATTTTGCAGTTGGATTAAACACAAAAAAAAAAAAAATTTAATGGCACGGCGGTGACGGCAATTACAAGCGCTTGGCTTGATTTTGAATGAATTTCTGTTTTGGCGTTTCTGTTCAAATTGCACAAAAAAATTGTAATCCTTAAAAACCAAAACGTAAACGTTTTGATCTTGTTTGCTTGTTTTTCTTTTCAATTTTTTCTTATTTTTTGATTATTCACAATACGCGAATCGAACGCGTTTAACGAATTGATCGGTATATCAGATCAGGACGCTAGTCTAAAGACACCCACAAAACGAATCACTCGATATCGATTCACTGCTGCCGAAAAGGTGAAGGTGGAGGAGAAGGCACACAGCGCAGATAATAAAGACCAACTCGTCGCACACAACGTTGAAATGAAAATGCGGCCCGGCAGTATCGGTAAGCAAGATTTTATATCGCGTGAAAGTTTTGACCCCTTTCTTGTTGGCTATTGCTGCGCTCGAACGCTAACTGAGAGAGTCAGTCAAGAGATACCCACTGAGACATTGAGACAAACACACAAACACACAGAGACAGAGAGAGAGAGAGAGAGATGGAGAGAGAAGGAGAGAGCTATTCTCTCTTCATTGTAGTGCTTGTAAAATGCAAAATATGCCGTTTTCGGGTAGATTTTTGTTCAAGTTTGGTACCTCTTGTTGCTGGTGGTGCTCGGTGATACCTCTCCGACTTCGACTTGCTGTGGCAACTTTTCATTTCAGACCGCTTTCTGTGGGCCTTTTGTTTTTTGGCAAACCCATTCCAAGTCAAGGTAACTGGTGACGTAGAAGCCCGAGTCGATGTTGTATGTAGTTGAATGCGTGGCTGACATCTCAACGATTGCCTAATTTTTATTGTTATTCCACCAAGGGACGACGACGTTTTTGTGTCTTTGGCTGATTCACCTAACGGCATTTCATTTTGGCAGCTGGTCCCATTGCTTATTATTCTGGTCAATGCATTGGAAAATTAAATTATGACTTTACCCTTTTGTTGGGGTTATGCAATCGATTTAATAATGATATAATGATGCACAATTATTTATCATATTAACGGCACATTTTCCATATACATATATTTTCGAGGCTTGACAGACAGATTTCTTCATTAGGCCAACTAAAACGGGAGAAATTCACATTAGAATGACCTTTGTGTGTGGGGCAGAGCGTAAATAATTTAAATTAGTTAATTAAATCAACTTTTGTTTATCATGGGCAGTGGTAACAACAACAACAACCACAAAAAACGTTTAATGGTAAAAACAATCAAATAAATTCACTTTCATATTAATAATTATTAAAAATCAAAGAAGACAACTTTTCCAGTGCCGAAGTTTATATACACTTTAAAGGGGTTCCATGGTTTCCAAGCTATAAGGTTTTGAACCAAAAAATTGTCAACTTTAATTTTAATTAGGCAATGATTAGGCTTAAATAGTTAGAACATTCCATCCCACTAGTTACATATGTAGTAAAGGTCTTGAAGTTATGCCGCTCAGATGGACATAACTATATGAACTCGACTACTTATGCTGATTAAGAATCTATATAATATATGATATCGGAAACATTTTCTTCTCTCTGTTATAGACATCTGACTAATTGGAGTACCCTCTAAAAGGGTATTAAAACGAATGTATAAACAAGTTCGTTGCCAAAGTCTTTTGTTTTGCCTCAAGAAAAATGTGTCTTGATGATATATTTACCTATATTATGACTATCAAATATAAGTTTTAAGCTTAAGAAACATATTTTGACAAAAATTCCTTTTTGTGTTAATTATGTTATATTACAAAATATGTATATGTAAATAGAAATCAAAGAATTTGGTCTTAATTCTACTATTTCGTTCTTACAATTTTTGACAAATTTCATTGGATATCAAATAGGATTTTGTTTAGTATAATTTTAATGAAGATTTTGCATTCCGAATGCACTTAAAAAAGCTACTATTTCAATCATCAAGTAAGGACGAAGTCCCTATAAGCACAAGCACTAACGGATTTGCAAATTTGAACGTCCTGTTGCACCTTTTCATTAACTGCCATTAATTTGTCAATAATAACGTATACGCACAGTGTGCCAAATAAACTTATTCAATTGAATTATATAGTGATGACAAAAGTTTAAGTTTACGGATTTATGATGATTGAATATAAATAAAATAAAAATATATATGTATTTTTAAATGAATAAAATCGCAATAATATGTTTTAATTAGATTCGCTTTTAACAATTCAAAATAAATTTTCCTATTTCAGGCTGATCCCCTTAAATCGTGAGTTTTCACTACTTAAAAGTTAAAAACTTTGATTTCTGATCTAAAAATTCTCAATTTTTCAAATGCGATCGAAATACCGACCCTTCCATACTTAGTTTTCAATAAGCTTGTTTAAATTTTGTATATAAAAACATTTGAGATAGTCCCAAAACTATTGAAACCAAAGTTATATAAATAATGTATAAGTTTGTTTCAATATTATTAAGATTTTTTCACATGTTCATTTTATAAGCCACAGTAAAAAATACAGTAGATATACATATAAATTATTTTTATTATTATAATAATAAAAGTCGTTTTGAGCAAGTACTAAATTTCGATAAGAAGTCATCCGATGTTGTTTGGCTCTAATTTTTTGTTTTAAAAAAAACTTTGATTCTGTTTTTAAATTGTGTTTATTTAAACATTGAGAAATTTATTGGCCAAACAAACATAAGTTTTTTTTATTTAGAAAAAAAATGAGAGCCAAACAACATCGGATGACTTCTTTTGCGCCACCTTGTACATATGTTTATCAACTTGGTCTTAAGGCCATGAAAGTAGATAGGTTTATTTTCTGTTTCTATGTTTATAAATACATTTTAAGTTAAACAAACTGAAACTGAAAGGGATGACATTAAATTTTATGAAAAGAAAATACCAATAGATAAATCCAATAGAAAGATTAAACTTTTTTTTATCAACTTTTTAGCCCTTTCCCCAGTTTTGTTGTTTGTCTTTCATGGTGTAAACAATTTAAAACACTTTCTTTATACTAATACATATCTATAGATTATCAATTTGTTTGAAAAGTAAGCTAGGATACGCTGACCTAGCATTACACTGATCATTGAGGTCATTTGCATTTCAACATTTCAATAATCTGTTAAATGAAAGACTTAATAATTAGATTTCAAGACTGCAAATGCATTTTAATATACCAAATTGACTACAAAGTTATGAAAAAATTTTGAATCATTTTTGTGTTTTTTTTCCTTGGTTAAGTTTACCCCTAAGCAATTTGCATTGCATAATTGAAAATCACAAAAAGAAAAAGAAAAGCAACAACAATATAATCAACAACTTTGTGCCAATTTTCCTGGCAAATAGTTTATTTATTTATTTATTTTTTTTTGCTCAACTTTCAGCTCTAATGTGTCATGTGCCACTCTCTTATTGTGTACAAAGTTAATTTTCGATGATGAAATGACGAAAAAATGTTGACGAAAATGTTGTTCCAAAAAATTGTTTGATATTTTTTTTGCATTAGGCACGGCAAAGCGTATAACAAGAAATGCCCAAAAACGAAAGAAAAAAAAAACAACTAACGAAATGCTAAAATATCTATCTATGTCAATTTCAACCCCATGCCAAGAAAGTTAATCGTACTTTCCATTTGTCCAATACACATCGTGGCTAGCCATGCGATGATCATGATCATGATGAGGCCCAAAAGATGATGATATATGTACGTAGGAGAAGAAGAGTAATAAACAGAGGACGCAGACACACCCGCAAATCGAAAGAAATCGAAAGTTCCGCTTTGAGTTATTGTTATACCAGGTTTCAATTTCATTTGGGCATGGGCATGGGCATGGGCAGTCCGGCATGGTTTAGGTACATATATGTATGTACCTAGATCCGGTGTGATTCACACGCAGCTCGCATGGCAAAGGCACATATGTACAACAATCCCCCATGACGTTGGTCCTCACATTATGACGCTTTGAAGTCAACACAAAATGGAATTGGGTCAGGGACGTGCTTGGCATGTTAATGTTATTAAACTTTTTTCTTTTTTTGGTGACGCATTTGATTACCTTTCGGTTGATATAGAGGCGGCGAGGTGGCAGAAGAGGGTAGGGGAGCTCACACCATCATACTAATGTGGGTTGTTATTATGAGCATCAACAGAATTAGGCAACTACCAAAATTCAGGTAGAATTTGTAAATTGAGAAAGGCAATGGTTGAATTACGACGAAATCCATTTCGTTAGCAATGGAAATTCTCTCGTGAGTATGAGATCTTGGAAAAGATGCAAACGAAATTCATTTGAAACTAGGGAAATGTTTTTAAAATATTATAAAACTACAGGACGGGATTTATACATTACTCAAAGGTGTTAAAGAAAAAAATCGTTAATCTAAAAAGTCTATGTACAGTTTACACTTTTAAGGCTACTGTTAGGTGAGTTCCAGAAGATTTTGTTGGTATTTAAATATTATTTGAAAATAATCAAGGACTTAGGACCTCTCAGTTTCTAACACCATTGGCCGTTTCTCGGGAGGGGAATTGAAGGGAAGAACGAATTACTTCGTTTTAGTTTGATTTTCTAGAAAACAAGAGTTTGTCCAAATTCAAACTGTGCACCAACTATGGTATTAATCAAGAGCTATAAGTTTTTTATAGGGGTTTTTATACCCTTGCAGAGAATACTCTGTCCGCCTGTCCGCCCGTCCGTCGAATGAAATTTTGTTGGGCTTTTAATTACCTCCGTGAGATCAAGTATTGGTTTGCAAAGGGCATGGGGAAACAAGATGAAAAAGAAGTTGCGAGAATAGTGAAATAAAAAGGAACTTTGAAGGTTTTCATTTATTGATGAATTAAGTTACAGAAAAAGAATTTTGAACATGTAAAAATATTATTGTCACGGGCTGCAAGGGTATTTAAACATCGGCATAGCCGAAGTTAGCTTGATATTTTTACTTTAAATGTGTACGAATGTCACTGGAGAATAGAAAAAATATCAAGTTAATAGTAGTTAAATGGCTTAATATGATAAACCAGTTCACTTACTCTTTCACTCATTTATTCAATTGTTCATCCACCTGCTCAATTTTTCACTGACTTGCTTGTTCATTGATTCGTTTACATAGTAAGGTTTTTAAATGTAGTATGGCAGTTCTCCGATCAGTTTAGCAAAAGATCAAAGTATTATATCCTGACTGGGATAAGGGACTTAAAAAGTAAAGGCAAGGAAGTTAAGTCAGTAAACAATTGATTAAGTGAGTCGATGAACAAGTGAAGGTGAAGAAGGGAGCCTCATATTTTTAAAAGAATGAGCTGAATGAGCCTATCATTGTACCTGCTAGCCAATCAAAATTAACAAAAATAGTCCAGTAGTTACTTAATAAGTAAACGTTTATTATTATAATCCAGATTTGATTGCATTGAAAGTTAAATGACGATAAAAAGATACTAAAAGCAAAAACCGTTGGTATTTCCAAAAGTGTTAAGTATATACATACATACATACATATACATAGATATAGTTATATACACATTTCCATCAAATTGTTACAAATGAATGTTATTCATGTGATGTGTTGAATTTATTTTTCTTTCTTTTTTGTCCATTTCAATAGAAGAAATGCACAACTGAAGACGACCGCATTAAAATACTATCTAGTTTTCATTCAGTCCCTGGCATGTTGTCTGGTTTTCTTGAATAAAACAAAACCGCCGAAAAAAAACAAGTAAGCAACAAAAAGCAAAAACCAGTTATGTGAAAAAAAATAAAAGTTTTGCACAAATAGCTTGGTGCAGTTATAACGGTGCACAATTTGGGCTCTTATTGTTTATTAACAACAACAACAACAAAACAACAATAATAATAATAAAAATAATAATATGAAGTGGCTTATTTATTGTGACCAGCCCCGGCTAAATCCGGCCCCACCATACCCATGCCCATGCCCATGCCCATGAGTCCCCAGCACCCAAATGATGTCGATGTCAATCATTATGCAAGTCCCACTATGGTCCGGTCAACGAGCTCTCGCGGCACCCTTTACTTTACTTTCCATTTCTTTTGTGACTCTGCTGGAGACCCTCACACACACATACAGAGAGAGAGAGAGACACACACATTATCCATTCCATTGGAATTGCCCAGCCCTAACTCATATTTTTTATTAAAGACAATGAACCTAAGAGAAGGTGCCGGAGCACACCAATAAAGGCAAGTGCAGGGTACACATTGAGGGCAAAGAAGCTTTGACAGTAGACACAAACGAGTATATATGACTATTATTTCATGTGCTGTCTGATGAATGAGTTGAACTGAAGCTGCACTGTGAGGAAAGCTCATTAAATGCAAATACAAAATTGCCAATGATCAATTACTAGGTATATGTATGTACCTATAGTTCATCGCTATCTCAGGCATACTGAAGAAAATGCATATTCAGCCAAAGCAATTACAACACCTTTGAATAGACCCTTTTGCTTTCATTTAATATTTTTCCAAGAGCAATCCACAATTCAATTCAAAAATGATTCAAGGAATCGATATTTCGGTTGTATCCGCTGGACTTCTCTCTTAAATTCGTCCATGGTCGTTCGGTAATAAACGAGAGAATGGAATTTTACTTACTGAAATTGCAAATTAAACTTCGTTTCTTTTTCGTTTTCTCTTTTTTTTTAACAAATGAGAGCTTTGAATTTACGAATTAATTTTCAAAACTTAAAACATTTATACGCAAGGTTTGAAAGGACCAAATTTCCAAATGGTTGAACTAATATATATACCATTTTTGTTTACAAAGCTTATATATATTATGTAAATTATAATAATAATAATAATTCAAAATTCCTAGGAAATACAATTTTAAATGAATTGGTTTAAAAAAAAAAATTTTAAAAATTTAAAGAAAACTTTTTATTGATCGAATTTCACTGTTTTTGAAAATATTTTTACTGTATCAAGCTGTTTGTTTTTATATATTATTATTTTATTGTTTTTAAATCGATCACATTGTTATTGGACGTTATAGAAATGATTCTTCGATTCCTTTATCATTAACTAAATGAGAGTTTGAAACTCCACGTCGAACAAAATAGACGTAAAACGTGTAAAATATATTCCTGAAGACGATTTCCGATGGATCTCCATCTCCATCGGATATCGAAATATATTGGAAACCCCCAAAAAGAAATAAAACCTTGTGTTTACTTCGAGCCTCGAGCAGGCTAACAAAAACAAAGATTTGATAATGAGCAGATATTATCGTATGGAGGTCACGTTGTGTTTATTGCGTCACGTTGTGTTTATTTATCAAAAATGATATTGTCAATCTTGTAAGAATATAGTTTAGAGCGTGTCAAAGGAAGGGCATAAAAAAGGGCCAGGTGTACAAATTTTCTTTAAATTGTTATTCATTTTTCATAAAGCAATTATATAACTCTATAAATCCTAAAGTTCTATTTTACGCAACATGTTGAAAATGAGTGAAATAAAAATTCGCTTTCCAAGTGTAAGGGAAAGAAAAGAACAAATGGTCTTTGTATGCTAAGAAATTAGTTCATACACTTTTGATTCATTTAATGGTAATTGTCAACTAGATTTAGCGATACCGATGTGGTTTAGCCATCGCAATTCTGAAATTTTTATAGCAAAGTCTGCTTCAAGGTCTACCATTTTGGAAATATCTATACAAATAACCTCTTTGCCTTTTATGCTGCCTATGATTTTAAAATCTTACTCAAAAGATTAATCTTGAGCCAGCCAATAACGAAGGATCCATTTTAATAAACTTGGTTATTAACAGACTTTACATAAAGATCTATAGCTTGTCTAAATTAAATTAATATCGGGGCAATCTCTGATTTTAAACAGTGTTAGTACTGAAATAAAGTTGTGTTTTTGATATTTGTTTACTTTCATTTTCGCTGAATCCCTCCCTGTGGGTCTTTTCCATTTGGGATGGGACTTCCATTTAAGGATTTTGTTCAATTTCTCTCTGTGTAGTTGGGCAAATCGGCAATTGATTTTTAGTTAGCGTTTTGGTTTCGGTTTCGCTTGTGATGGCTGCGCCCTTTTGTCATAGTTTTTTGTTAAGATTGTAGTTTTTTGGTTTGTATGTTGTCTTGAAGCTGCATAAACGCCGGTTAATTATTATTTTATGCATATGACAACCGAGCAAGCGTGGCCGGAGCCTGAGTCATGCGCCATATATCACTTTCACTCGCCAAAAAATCTCCATCTCCTAACAGTGAACAACACGGCAAGAAATCTCAATCAAGCGACACAGCACCAAAATGGTAAAAAATAAATAAATAAGACGAAAATCAAAAAATAAAAATAAGGCAAAGAAACCAGCCGAATAAAAGGCAGACACAGACAGAGAGCCAAAGGCGTGTCTGGGGCAAAAAGGAACAGCTACAACAACAACATGCCAAAAGTGTCCCGATGCACAGGTAAGAAAGTCTCTGCTTAAATACTGCACATAAATGTAAACATTGTAAAAAACAAACAATATAAAAAAACTTTTAAGATTGCATAAGTTTCATTTTTAGCCCACTCAGAAAGTGTTAAGAGTTTCTAAAAATAGCTTTTTAAGCCTTGGCGAAAAAGGCTCACATCGGTCAAGCATTGTTTTGCTCTGATTGAAATCCAATTTCTATAATACAAAAACTTAAGATTTCAACAATATTGATTTAACACACATTCATTTAGTTAAGACCTTTAGAAATTACAATCTAAAGTTTCGTCCATGGGTCTTATGGTATGCGTGTGTCAGTTAGTTAGCATTGTATCTTTTAGTTTTACCCACAACGATTTTCACTTTCGTTTGGACCTAACAGACAGAGACAAATCGAGAGAGAGGGGGGCCGGGAGGCGGGGATAAACTTTGTCCATGTATGCAAATTAGGTAGCTAAAAACGAGGCGCAGAAATACCGTAAATGACCAAAAGCAAAATCTGTGCTACAGATATGAGAAAAGATGCCCGCCGAACGAACATCAGCCCCAACAACTATAACTACCACACATACGCAGCAGCAGCAGCAGCAGTTCGGGACCGACAAAACAGTTAACAGTTTTTTTTTTCGTCTTTTTCCTCTTTTTCTTTTTGGCAAATGAAAGAGAAATTGTGCGGCTCGAACGGGCCGACAAAAGTTTTATATGCTAATTGGTGCGCAAGCCAAACTTAAAGATACATAAAATATTTTCCAAAAATAAAAATGCTACCATGTGCTATGAGCTAAATGGCTCTGTCATTATGCCTGCAATCTCATATCTTAAGAGATAATCAAAGGATCTTTGGCAAATCTAAAATGGCCAACTTGTTTTGAGTGTAACAAAACGGAATCACTTAGCTTAAGATTTACTAATCTGAAAGTTCAGTGGCGGATCTATGACTGTGAAATAGTTAAAACTTTGTCACCCGAAATAAGCAAGCGAATGTCGAAGAACTCAACATATTGAACCTTAAAAAAACTTTGGAAAAATTTGTGATAGCGAAAAAGTAATTCTCCTTGTTCTACTGAAACCATTATTTAGCCTAATGTCATGCCAAAAGTATTACTAGTTAAAAAAAAAAAACAATACTTTGAGGCAATACTGAAGTAGGTATTTAATAGGTGAAATTATATGTTTTAGCACATATCTCTATATAAACATTAATGTTTAGGGCTTCTTAAAGTTCAGAATAAACGCAGATCATTTTCTGTCGTCAGAAATTTTTCAATAATTTGGTTAAATTACCTCTACTAAACAAACTCCGCTCTTTTATATTAATTGGTCAGCATGTAAATATAAGTATATAAAGTAGGATCAATTAATGGACACATAATAGTGATACATATATTGCGTACTAAATGGAAAACCCGTTGAAAAACCTTTAAAAGTTAAGTTGAAAAAATCAGAAAATATTTTCATGAGGACAAAAAATTATGGACTAATGAGTAAAAAAACAAAATCCATGGAGATTAAAATTAAACATTTTTCTTTCCCTGTGCGTCTATTGTATCTATAAATTTTTCTTTATTGGCATTTAAATTTAATAGAACAAAATTGATTAAGCTATGCACAAGAGTCTGGTATTGTACAGCTTTGCCAATGTTTTTTCGCTTCAATCAGTTGGAATTCCCAACTAGTGTTGGCATTGAGGACATGGTATGGGCATTACAATTCTGGAGTTCTTTAGAAAAGTCTGCTGATGATAGAACTTGTTGGTTCTTAGCTATACAGAAAACCTACTTACCTTTTTTGACCTTGTAATCTAAAGAGATAACAGTTAAAATAATATATATATTCATGTTATGAATAAGCGTTTAAGTATTATGAGTAATATGATTTTATTGGCAGTTGCATAACATTTTTTTTTACATTTACATCGATAAGCTAATAGAATGCAAATTTTTACAATAATCGACAATGTTTATGTTGTTTTTGCATTTTAACCAATAGAAATATATTTTACATATTATTATTATTTGCAAAAGCGGAAATAAAAATATTCATCAAATAGAGAGACCAAGCTTTCTTTTCTAACATTTGTTAACATTTTTGTATATGCCCGTATTAGATATTTGTTGGGTTTTTTTTTCTTTTTTAATTTTTGATTTTGATCTGCGATTGCGCAACCGTTGAGCATTTCTTCCAAATCTGAATTCATACATTAATGCATAAATCAATGTCAAATCGACTAATTCGATTATGTATAATATGTGGCAGAGACAATGATCTCAGAATGCCACATTGAATGTTAAAAGTGAAAAGGTTGTGGAATTTGACACCCTTTAAAATGGTTCGAATCGTTTTTATCTGTTATTTGATATTTGTATTAGTCTTTAAGCTTGTGCTTTAGTTGAAAATTAAGTAAGTAAAAGGTCGAGCGTCGTGTATTATATGTATTATAATTGCATTATTAATTTATATTCGAAAAGCAAAGGAAAATTATGTCGTTAATCTTGTATAACTAGGGCAATATTGTTCTATTTCTCATGATATTTGCTAGATTGATTGAATTATATTCCGATACGTTAAATATTGTGAGACCAAATAAAATGTATTCTTATTAACAGTTCGAAAATTTGAAAGAAACTTGATGTGTATACCCTTACTAAATTTGATAGCTATAGCTGCTTTAGTTTTTCATTGATCATATAAACGGAAGGTGATGACTAAATTAATTGGCGACATTAATATAGCCTTTAAGCCCCATGAGTTGCAGGGTATAAATATGGTTAATTGAATATTAAAGCCTGAAATGATGCCTAATGATACTCGTATGGTTTTCTTCACCTATTTTTAATTGCATTTTAATGCTTTAAATAAGATAGATAAATGTATATATACTCTGATACCTATTGAGCGTAATCATTAGGCAACGGCTACGAAAACGTCGGCGGCGGCAGCAACAGCAGCAGCAGAGGGGGGCTGTCCAAGCAGTGTAGGTACCGGGTTACTTAATGACCCTAAGCCAAAACTTTTAAGCTGAAAACTGTGAAAGAGAAAGAGATGCGGAGAAAGCATCTCAGACAGACAAAATCAAACCAACTGCAACAATTCGCTAACCCAACAAGCGGCAACAACAACAACAATAACAAGGAGAACAGGTGAAATATTTATACTACACACATCCATACATACATACATATGTAGGTATATGTATGTCTGTAAGGTGAGTGTACAAAAGTATCTCTCTGTGTATGTGTGTGTATATGATATGTAAATGTGTCTGGGCGATTACTTTCGATTGTGCTGTTAAAAGGTTGATGTGAATGGATATGGAGTTGGGAATGGAGATGTGGATGTGGATGCAGCGCCTTAGTCGAAATTAAATACGCACTGACGAGCTGACGGGCTGACAAGCGGCGAGCGAGCCAGAGCTGATGAATGAGTTGCATTAGACTTCTTCACGGTATTTGATTTAACTGGATTTTGCATTTGAATAACTATGAAAATCAAATTAAAAATTTCCTTTGGCTTTTCGCTTTCGAATGTACATTTAGAGATCATTTAAATATTCATATCTACAATATTCAACAATAGCCAAATTGAATCCAATACGATTTTATCATGTAAACAATAAAAAAATTAGTTTTCAACAATTGTTGAATTGCTTTAGGAAAATGTGGGACAAAGGTCGACATTTGACAATTTAAATTTTCCACCATTTGTTTTGGCAGTGTGACCAGCATGACACAACTCTAGACAGCTGAGATTGCGCTCTTTAAGCATTGCTCAACACTCTTTGCGCCAAAAGTGCATTTGCGTTTCAGTTGTATGCGTGTTCAACTCAAATTTTACAAAGTTTGCTATTTTGTTGGTGGTATTGTTTAATTATTATCAGCTGCAACTGGAGCTAGTGACCCAGAAGTATGAGTGAAACTGTTGCAGAAATTGCAGTTACAGCTGAAAACGATGAACATGAAGATGATTCAATGGAGAAACTGCAGCTCGACGAGGAAGACGAAAACAACATTTCGGTTGAAGATTTGCTTGGTGGCAAGAGTTTGATGATGTCGGATAGTGAAGGTGAAGGTGGTAGTGAAGTGTCCAAAGTTACAGAAAAGAACGAGGCAACCGACGAGAATGATAATAAAGAGGGTGAAGAAGAGGAGGCTTTACCTTGTGTACCCAACAAGGTGAAATCCATATCTGCTGTCATTGATTCGGACAGTGAGGAAGAGTTCAAACCAAAACCCAAGAAGAAAATATCTGCGCTAATTGATTCCGATAGTGATGTTGATCAGGAGAAGATTGTGGTGAAACAAACGGACAGTTTAGTTCCCCAACAGAAAAAGAAAATATCAGCTATTATCGACACAGATAGTGAGGAGGAGGAGAAGGAGGAACCGCATGAGCAACCACAAAAAGAAATCAAAGAACAGAAGCGGAACAAAAAATTGAAACAAAGATCAATCAGCGATGATGAGGAGTCTAACGTAAAGAGTCCGTCACAAGACAAACAGAATACCCTGATCGACTCTGAATCAGAATCAGACCAAAGTAATGATGAAGAAGACGCAGAAGATCAGGAAAAGTCATCAGATATACCCAGCGAGAAACCTAAAAAAGCTAAACCCATGAGGGTGAGTTAATCCTAAAAAACAAAACCAAATTAAAATTGCTAAATATTCCAATTCCATATAGGCATCAGCCAAAAAGGCTCTCGACGGAATGCAGGCTATACAGAGTGAGCAACAACGGTTACATCGTGAGGCTCAAATTAGTGTGCCATATCACCAGCCCAAGCCAAGGACTCTCAAGGAGTTTCTAAATCGTCGCACCATTAACATGCCCCTGGCCACGGCCATGGCCGGTGGCAGTCCCATGCCCAATAAACAGCCGAGAAAATCTCTTGGACTTCGCATGACCAGCGATGAGCTGGAGGCTTATGCGTAAGTATGCTTCTATAGAAAAATAAAGTTTAACATTCATTCTAAACCTATACAGAAAACTTATGGATGAACGAGAAAAGGAGGCAACTGAATTCTTTAAATCTGAATCAGAAAACGAAGACGAGCAGATGCAGCCAGAAAGTGAAGAGCCAGTTAATATTAAGGGAAATCAAGGCGTAGGTGATGAAATAGTCGATAAAGAGAGCAACTTACAATTGGATACAGAAGTAGTCGAAGAAGCCATGGAGAAGCCAATCCATGAGGATGAGGTCTTAGAGAAAGAGTTAGCAGCAACTGAAACAATTATAACTTCTCCAAGCAAAGTATGCCTAATCACCGAGGTTGTTGAGTTGCCCAAGCTGGATTTGAGTACACTTAACATAACGCCTCCCTCCAAGCCTGCCACGCCAAAGATTAGCGAGGCTATCAAACGTTTAAAGATGGAGAAGAGTTCAGATGTGAGTCCATCAATAAAGGGAGATGCCAATATGGTCATTGATCTGGACACGGGAGATATGTTTGCCAAAAAACCTACCGGCGTCGATGATTTGCTTCAACGCTTGATGAAGACACGCGAGGCAAAAAAACACAAGACAACGGAAACAGTCAAGTGAGTGGATGTCATTTTATCTCTTTGTTCTTGTATTTTAACAAACTCTTGATTCTTTTGTAGTATACTATCTACGGAGCATGGCAAGGTGGAACTGTCGAAGGTAAACATACATCTACACGATGAGGAACCTGTCAACAAGGAGCAGAAACCAGGTGCAGCCTATATTAAAATGCAGGAGCAATTGAAGTCTCTGATCACAAAGAAACGCTTAGAAGATTTACGCAAAAAAAAAGCCGAAGAATTGGAAGAAGGTGACGAACATGATGAAAATGATGATGAAGAAGGCATGGATGTGGATGAAGAATATGAGCCAGAAGATAAGGATGAACAAACGAAAATCGCCATTAACGAAGATGAAGAAATCGTTGATGAACCAGAAGACGCACAAGAAGAAGAAGATCATGTCGAAGATGTTGTCGATTCAGATGTGGATGAAGAAAAGGAAGCAGAAGCAAGCAGTAGTAGCAGCAGTGAAAGTGAAAACGATACACAGACTATTAAAAAGAAGAATCGTATTATACGACCCTTCCAAGAGGACGACAACTCCGATGAAGAGGACGATCTCTTGCAGACACCAAAACCCAATACAACATTGGCTCCAATGACTGCCACACAGTTGCAGTTATCGGCTCACAAATTGTTTGATACAGAGGTGCGGCGGACAGCCAGCGATGAGGAGAACGAATTGCTTGATCTATGCTCCGGACAATTTCCCCGTTCCCAAATGTCCGGCACAAAGGAGACGGCAGCTGATCCCCTGATCAGTCAGATACCCATGACACAATTTAGGGCCAGCAGCGAAGCACCAAATGAGCTAGAGGGGCTATGTTCGGGCAGCTTTGCAACACAGCAGCCCGAGAATGAGCAGGAAGCAAAACAAAATTCATTACCTATGCCAGAAATCACTACTAAAATATTGTCTAGCGATGAAGAGGAGCCTAAGGACACAACGCGTCCCGAAACAGAGAAACCGCGACAAAAGAAACTTACCAAAAAAAGGCAAAAGAAAAAAGCCAAATTGGGTTTCTCCGATGACGAAGATAGCGACACAGATGAAGACTGCGACGAGGAGGATGATATTGGTGACCAGATTGAAGAAGTGCCGGAAACATTTGTGGACTACGATTCCGAGGAGAACGAAGTTGTGGTGGAAATGACTAAAAAGGATCGTAAACTTCGAGCTGCTAATTTTGTGGATAAAGAAGCTGAACTCTCTGAATCGGAATGGGGTTCCGCCGATGAAGATGAGAAAAATATGGATAATTATGATATCGAACTTGGTGATGAAGATGAGTTTGATCGAGAGAAATTGCGCAACGAGTTGGAGCAAATCCACGCGTAAGTATAGTAGTAATTTTATCCTTATTTCCTATAAAACAATCCTTTTTTGTGCTTGGAAAACAGTCGAAAAATGCTCGACCAGGATATACGAGAAGTACGTAAGATCAAGGAGATGCTCATCGAAGATGATGAAGGAGCTGTACGACAGCGTCAATTTCGCTGGAAGAACGCCGAAAGTGGATTTAGTCTTGAGGATCAACGCAATCTGGAAAATGGTGCCACTAATGAGGGCAGCGGCGACGAGGAAAACGAACATCTGTGGCGTAAAATACGTTTTGAGCGGGAACAATTGCTTTTGGAGAAAGGTTTGAAAGGAACCGAATCATTGCCAGCTCCCCTCTCCCCTGCTCTAAACAACGCCACCGGAAGTATACGGAAATTAAACATTATCACAGCTAAAAAGAAAACAGTGGAGACTGTTAAGAAAAGCTCCCCCTTCCTGATCACAAAAACTGTGACCAGTATGCAGCAGAAACAACAAACGAAGGCAGTCCGTGGCTCTTTCCTTGTCCGAGATAAAGAAACTCTGACCAAATTGGCAGGCCTAACCAAGGGAGCAAGTGGCACAGATGTTGATGGAACAGCGGGCACTGTTTCTGTAAATATATCTAAGGCCAAAAACTTTGTATTCGCCACCTTGACTGAAGAAGAACACGAGGTAAAGGATGTGACTAATTAATCTATTAGATGTTTTTGTCTTTAACCATTTATCCTTTAAAGTTGCAGAATCAAAAACGAAAAGCAGCCGATTTGCTCAACAGCAGCAGCGAAACAGGCATTAATTTTATGAAAAAACCACGTCTGGAACCGCGTCGGGAAAAGTGCCTTATTGATCAACTACTATAGTGTTATTTACTCTTAAGTAATTCTAAGATAGAATGAAATAACTATAAGTAAAATAATATTAAATTCACTCGCCAAATTTCCGAGTTCAGTTTAAATGTTAACTAGAAATTGTGTTTTTTATTTTTCTTCTAATGGAAATTTTACTTTTTTTTTAATTTGTATGTATGTGAGTAAATATTTATATTGACAATCTTCAAATAGAAAGAGATAAAAAAACACAAAGTGCTATGTGGATAGAGATGGATATGGAATGAAGGAGAAGAAACTGAACCATGATTCGAAGATGAATTTACTGTACATAATAATAAAATTGGGGAGATATGTGTATAAGTCCATGTAGCTACACTATATGTCCATATTGAGCAGTCTGAATTGTTAAGAAATAAGACAATATTTCGTTACATCCCAAATAATTTCTATAATGGCTTCTATTATAGGGCTATAAACAGCAATTCGAAAAAGTGAAGTTCAAATAATATTTTTAGTTCAAATATTTCAAGTAAATCATAGTGTGTATATAATTCATATTACATATTTTTATATTAAAGATAAAATTACTTTTTCGTTCATCTTATGAATTATGTGACCATCCTTATAAATTACATTGACAAAAGACCACCCCAAGCAAACGCTGTCACACGTTAGCCAACACTTACGCTGTGTAATAAATAAACAATCTCTGGTGGATGCGGTAATATATATTTAGAGGCGCGGGGGTGTGTAGTATTAGTTGAACAGCTAATGCAACTTTCGTGTTGTTTGCAATTTGCCTGCAACAACAACGTAATTGCAATTTTTGGAGAATCGAACAAGGGGATCCATGCCCACAGCTTGACGGCTCCGCTATAACTCTCTATTTCTCTCTTTACCAGGAGGCTCACGACAAACCCCCTGCTGAAGCGCTAATCTAATCTACTACGAGTAAGCGGCGTTAGCGCGGACGTCGACTGCGCCGTCGCTGAGCAATTTAGTTAAGCTACTAATGCCGGCTGGTCAGCGCGTCAATCAGTCATCACCTGCTTGAAGACGCCACTGGACGCTACCTACTACCGCCCCATTCATTAAATAAACAAATAAAGGCATTTAACGAAAATTAAACACACACAAAAAGCAAAATGGTTGCCCTCTCGAAGTTAAGTCAAATTTTTAGTTACCAAAACTGGGTGCATGCTGTCTCTGGGGCATCGGTGAGTACTATACGAACTAAAAAATACATGCATACATATGTATATATGTGTATGTATGTAAATTTCAAATCAAAGGTCAAAACATACTAATTTTTATTTAAAATGTTCCATTTATACAGGGTGGCTGCATAGCCATGAGCACATTCTATCCATTGGACACCGTGCGTTCGCGTCTGCAATGTAAGTTAAGTTAAGCGTTTACTCTTGAGTGGTAAACGAATGCCATGGCAAATCCACTCCAACGCTTCCCCCCATAGACTAATCTCAATAGGTATGATAAGCGACTGCCGCACACACACACCAAAAATACCAATCACCACGTTTGGGGAAGAGGTCAAACTCCATGTGAAATTGAAATTTCTGATTGATATATTAACGACAAGACCCAACAATGTTTCTATGCCTTTTTTTTTTATATCGCCGCTAATCCAACTGAGGTTACTGATATGTATATTAGCCTAATCAATGAGGATTTCGTAACCGAAGGGAAATTTGATCACTAGATACATAGTTTATAGTTCAAGCGAATTAGATTTATAGATTTTCAAAAGGAGAAATCACTCTCTAGTTAGATTCAGTGAACAGTCGCAATGTTGAATACGTATTCATATTCATTTTTATTACCCCATAGTAGTAAAAAAATAACCAAATTGTTGACCCCCACAAACACAACGTTTTATACTTATCCATAATGTTCCAAGTTAATACCCATAATTTGTCAAATGCAGTCAATATTATCGTATTTTCTATTTAAAAATTGACGCAGTTTTGCATTAGGGGTCTGTTTTTCCTTGTCATTTTCATGATAATGTTTAGATGTGGACGCAATTGTTAGGTATTTTTTAATTTCGTAATGTTCTTATTTGTTTGCAGTGGAAGAGAGCGGCGAGGTACGCAGCACTAAGCAAGTGATCAAAGAAATTGTCCTAGGTGAAGGATTTCAGGCACTGTATCGAGGTCTTGGCCCTGTCCTTCAAAGTTTATGCATTTCGAATTTCGTGTATTTCTACACATTCCATGCGCTTAAAGCGATTGCTTCAAATGGTTCGCCTAGTCAGCAGAGCGCCCTAAAGGATCTGCTACTGGGCTGCATAGCTGGAGTAATAAATGTATTTACGACCACTCCCTTCTGGGTGGTCAACACACGATTGCGTATGCGCAATGTGGCCGGCACTTCGGATGAGATTAACAAGCATTACAAGACTCTACTGGAGGGACTTAAGTATGTGGCCAAAACTGAAGGTGTGGCTGGCCTATGGTCTGGCACAATTCCCTCACTGATGTTGGTCTCGAATCCGGCGCTTCAATTTATGATGTATGAAATGTTGAAGCGCAATCTTATGACGTTTACCGGAGGAGAAATCGGAAGTTTGGGTTTTTTTGTGATCGGAGCGATCGCTAAAGCCTTTGCCACAGTGCTGACATATCCATTGCAGCTGGTGCAGACAAAGCAACGTCATCGCACCAAGGAGGCGGATAGTGGTGCTGCTGGTGGCCCATCTACCTCACGTCAGGCGGCAGCTGGCAAGCAAACAAACCAAAGCACTTTGGAGCTGATGATCAGCATACTGCAACATCAAGGTGTGCGGGGTCTATTCCGTGGCCTAGAAGCCAAGATCCTGCAAACGGTACTCACTGCAGCTCTCATGTTTATGGCATATGAGAAAATTGCTGGAACAGTGGGACTCTTGCTTAAGCGCAACCGATAAAAAAAAAAACATCTTCTAGATGACTGGATTAAGATAACTAAAATATTATATGTTTAAGCTATAGATACATAACCTCACTTGGATAGGGATACGGATTTGGCTATGCCGAACGCAGCACTACACATACACAGTCACACACATACAAACACCCCAAAGTTAGCATTAAAACGGAAACCAAATATTAACAGAAAATTACAGTTCTAGACTATTTTATTTAAACGTTCTTTAGTTAAAGTTTAGTTAGTTTAGGAAGATTCCTCATCTTGTGAATCAGATTTTGAGACTGGGTCGTCAGGCACGGTTTGTAGCTTTGCATCCGGATCATCACTCGATGCTTCTTTTTTCCCATTGGGATTCGCCAGCTCGGCCAAGTTGAACTTCTTGCATTCTAAATAGTTATCTATCACGCTAAGCAAACACCATCCTCGAAGTACTTCCACAATGATTGACTTCTTGGCATGTTGTAGATCCACTTTGTTGCCCACATTCTTTGAGTTCACCAGCTCGGCCAATTGGGTGATGATTTGATCACGTTTGATCTGTTGATTGAAACGATGATTGAATATAATGCCAAAGCTGGTAGGTTCCTTCAAAAAGTGCTTGTCAAACAGAGCACCAGCTGCATTGACAATGTCCGGCATATTGGCCCGGCAAACTGTTTCAATAGGTACCAGGCGCAATACAAAACGAGACATGGATACCCCTGTGGAAGCTATATCGTTGACTATATGTTTACCCAAGGCGACGGGATCATCCAGAAGAGTGCGTATAAATATGCAATTATTGGTCTTTGTGCTGACGTTTTGAAATCTCATCTTGCGATGTTTGAGAGTCTCTTTACATTTAGCTGCAGCCGCCTCCAAGTCATCGTCGTCGTCGTCAATTTCTTTATCATCTTTGCCAATTACGGGATCCGGAGTCTTCTCCTCTGGTGCCTTCTCCGGACCGTATAAAGCGTCCGCGTAGTGATTGAGCAGGTTGTAACACTCGCGGACACATGCTTTCTCGTTGATGTTGCAGGTGGCAAAGAAACCACGCTGACCAACCTGCAGCAGCTCCTGCTGCTTCTTTGCCTGGAAATATTTTTTATTGTGCTGCTTAAATTTGTTGTTTGACATCTTCGATTTCTTGGAGTTCGGTTCCATTTGAGATTTAATTCCAGCCTTCTTCCTTTTACCGGTTATTCTGCCAGTGTTGGAAATTACAACCGAAAAAATATCGACAGTCATTATCGTTATCGAAAGAAATCATATGGCTATGGAAGCGGTTATCTTGGAGTTGGCCAAGTTGTTTCCTCGATTTGTTGATATTGACGGGGATCTTCTGCGGCATAATGTAGAGGCTCGATATATACTTAAACGGGCTGCTGATTACGTAGAAAGTTTGGAATACCACACTAAGGATGGTACGGACACCAATGAGGAAGAGATTCGCTATCTGATACAGGCCTTGGTGGATATAAATTGGGAGCGCATTCATACGGGTCATTTTAGCAATGTTTCATTGCCAGTCAGAAAAATCTATGCGTTGGGATGCTACTTTAAGGTGAGCACGTTTATTAGTCTTTCCATTGTTTTAAACTAACTTGCCTAATTGTATTTTTAGATATTGTTTCTACTTCTGGAGATAAGTAGTCCCGAGCAGAGAGAAAAGTGCAATGCCATTCTAGATGAAGCTCAACTGCTGGGTTGCACTGACGATTGGAATGAGTTGAAGACATCCTTAATGAAGCATCTAGACGATGATTTGTATTTAAACGACGTTACTTCGCTGCCCATTTTACCCGTTGTTAAGCGTTGTTCCCATCGCTGTGATATACCCCAAATAGATGCTCCAAGCTTAAATGAATTTCGTACGCTTTGTTACGAGCCACATCAGCCTACGCTCTTGCTGAATACCATGAATCATTGGCCAGCCATGGATAAGTGGCGCAATTTAAATTATCTACTGAAAGTCGCCGGCAATCGTACTGTTCCAATAGAGATTGGCTCCAACTATGCAAGTGAAGAGTGGTCCCAGCAACTGGTAAAAATACGTGATTTTCTGCATCGCCAATTTAATGGCGAAGATGAAGCCAAAGAGATTGAATATCTAGCTCAGCATGAACTATTTGCCCAAATACCAGACTTAAAGGCCGATATATGTCTCCCGGATTACTGTACGGTGCGTAGCGATGATTCTGCAACGGATGTGGATATTAAAGCCTGGCTAGGACCAGCTGGTACCATTTCACCGATGCATTATGATCCAAAGCATAATTTGCTTTGTCAGGTTTTTGGATCAAAACAAATAATATTAGCATCGCCCAAAGATACGGAAAAACTTTATCCCCATCAGAGCGAATTTCTTGGCAATACATCACAAATAGATGCAGCCAAATTGGATCTTCAGACTTATCCACTTGCCGAAAGTGTACAATTTTATGAACTTTTCCTACAGCCTGGAGACTGCTTATATATGCCACCCAAATGGTGGCACTATGTACAGGCCAAAACGCCGAGTTTTTCTGTAAGTTTCTGGTGGGAATAGTTTACGAAAAAATCCCCCAATTATATTTATTATATTGGGTGATCACCCAATAACAACAAAAATTCCTCATATCTTTACAAACTGCGGAAATTGATAAAGACAATCCGTTCAAACTTATGAATGCCAAGTTTGCTGAAGAAAAATGTAGCCGAAAATTTAGACTAATGATGACTAGAATTTGCATAAGGCGAGATTGATCTCCTGAACTTTGCATTTGATTGCATTCCAAAAAGGTCTTGAATTAGGCCCTTAATGCGTAATATTGCAATGGCAACATGAAATATTTTATGACACATAAAATATATTGATCAGCTGTAAATCTTTGCCGTGACATTAAGTAGCTAAAAACCTGTTGCCATCTATCATGACGTCACTGCATTGATAAACCTACGACCATGATGATGTGGTCTTCCAGCTGCTGTCTGTCCACATACATATGTATGTATGTATATATTTTGTAGTATGAATCATACAAAAAAAATCATTTGTACTCCAATTGTCTTGTTTTATACTTGTTCTTTTAATAGCCACAGAATTGTTTGTTTATGCTCAGAGTGGCGAATATTAATTGAAAAGTAGAAGCGATCTTAAGAAATATAGAAAAATTAATACAAAGAGTATAATAAAACAATGATTTTTCATCCGAACAAAATAAAATTCGTACGATTAAAATATCAGTAAACCGTTATCAATGGGTGTGTCGAACATATATATGTATGAGAGAATTAACATTTAAATGTGTGCTTTTCGATTCATAATCGTTATAATCTTAGATATTTTTTAGTTTTTCTTTTCGGTTTGTTGTTTGACTATGCCCCACCGCCATGTTTAAAGTCTTATCGTTATTTCCATTTCTTTCTTTTTTCTTTTGGACTCATTCCTTATGTCACTTTCCTTTTCTAGTCTTCTTAGTCATCCTTGTTGCCTGCTGCTCCTCCAATTGTGATTTGCTTTTGCAACTTGCTGTACTCCTCGGTAAGACGATCGTATTCACGGTTAATGCTCTCGGCCTGAGATTTAACTGCCTCCTTGTCTTTCTTTTCACGGTTTAGATCGGCGGTAAGCTGCTGGACACGCTCACGCAGCTTATTTAGCTGGAAGAGTTCGATTTCGATTTGAATTTTAGGGTGGATGTGCTCGTGTATGCTTTGTGTGGTTTGTTTTGGTTTGGTTGATTTGGGTGTGGGTTGTGGGTGTGGGGTGTAGGAAGGTGATGGGAATGTTTGTGTACGTTTGAGTATCTTAGGATACTCTGGCAGTAAGTCCTTGCACGCGTTTCCTTAGGCTTGACAACTGTTCAGAGAGAGTTCAGAGAAATTTTTTGGATTGTTTTTTCTCATTTTTTTTTTTAGGTATCTAGTGCTTCTGTGTATGAGCAGATGCATTGGTATTGCCATATTTGTACAGCTTTTTGGTAGTAGTCAATAAACTCCGAAGTTCTAGGTGTTAGCTGTGTGGTCTAAGCTCTCTAAACATGCCTGGCCTGGAGGATGACGTTGCAAGGATTCGCTCCAAAAGCCAAAAATAAAAAAAAAATTCATAAAAAAAAACCAACTTACCTCATTTAGCGTTGTGTCCTCGGTAGCCTCCTTGGCCTTGTCGGTCGCCTTGTCCTCCATAAGGGAACGGGCCGCGGCTGTGGCACTTTGGGCCTGCTTCATGCTCGCTTCACTCTGGGCCATTAAATTGGCCTGAGCTGAGATCAATGTAACCAGACGGCGAATAACCAGAACCAAGAAAATGGAAAAACCCGAGATGTAGAAATTGCGCTGAGCACGGAATAGACGCATGCTATGCTGCATCTCCACATTGAGATGAACTTCGCCGCTCTGCTCATGGCTGGAATACTTGCGCATCTCTCGAATGGCTTCCAATAGGAACAAGACCAGAACACCCATAATTAAGAAGAAATATATGTGTGCCTGCTGTGCCATCATGGCCAGAAATTTGGATTTGAAGAAACGATTCCATCTGTACGGGTTGCCCACCAGTACCAGTAGCAAAACTACTATAATCTCGGCGTATAGAAAGCCGGCGATCAAAGTCCAAACCAAACTCATTTTAATCCAATGCAAATGCACAAATTAAATGGAGAAATTCGATTTTACAATAGGGTACAATGTACAATTGGAGCGTCTGCAACAGAAATTTGCCTATATTAGCTTCAAAGAATTTAATTATTTCGTGCGCCTTGCGTTCTTTATGGACGGCTATTTATAAACAACAGTCTAATATACCGTGGGAGAGCTTACTTTAAATAGAATCAAATAAAATTCACTCCGACTGTGATGAAATTTCCGTGTTTTCGATGTCACTGAGCTGGGCGGCCACGTCAACTTAACTGTATATACCGGATAGCCAGTGCTGTCAACTTGCTTGTTTATGAATTGAAAATACGGTCACTCTGGCAATCTAGTTGCCAGGGAAATGTGACATCTATTTGGTTTGCGCCATCGATCAAATTTAGTTTTAGTTACCTTTATTTACAAGGAGAAGATGTCGTATCAAAACTGGATAAATTATTTAAAATCGGCCGAGAAGAACTCCATAGTCAGTGGAAGGATACGCAAGGTGCTATACAAGTTTGCCGATGGCCAACAAATGAGCGAGGAATATAACATGGACACGGGTATTGTTCAGCGTCGAGCCTGGCGCAAGTGTAAACAACTGATGGGTGAGCCCGAATGGGAGATCGAACTGGGCGAGGAACCACGTCAGCTAAATTGGAGCGCCAACAAGACAAATGGAGCCGGGGACTCTGATGCAATGGCTGGCGCCGAATTCACTGTGCGAGAGAGTAATACAGCTCCTCTGTTGACCAAACGGATCACTAAGAAGAACATTGAGTGGCGTATACGTAATATGCCATATCCCCTGGACGTGTACAATGTAAAAGCACAGGCCGAAAAGCGTGCCATCGTGGTTAGCACCAGCAACAAAAAATATTACAAGGTGATCCCAGTGCCCGAACTAGATAGATGTGGTGTGCCTCCACAGCAGTCCAGCATCACAGTTCATCATCAGTTCAACACTTTGATCATAACATATAGTAAGCCGGACATTATCTGTGAGATGGAGGCCCAGGTCCTTATGCTGCTGAAGGATGTGGAAACAGAGACCAGTATGGATGATCTTCTAAAAGGACTGATGGCCAAATAAAAGTTTTTTATTATATAGCATACGCCTACAAACTAATTGTATTATTTATCACAAACTTAGGGATTTAGAATTACTTTTGAAAGCTCTCGGACAATCCGGCGTAACTGGCTAGCGAAGGGGCCGACGAGCTAGTAAACATGCTATAATCAAAGGAAGGCAACTCTAGTGGGGCCAGCGAAGGCAAGTCCAGCTCTTCGTGTCCCTCTAGTATGGGCTGGCCTGGTTCTTCTGTCAGACTGGCCTGGGGATCGCTACGTGACATAGTATCCGCCTGTGTGTCTGTCATAGCTGAATTTGGTGAATTTGCTTTTGGGGTTAATGTCGAAGTAAATTTTGCATCGAAGTCCTGCACTGTTTTATCAATGGCTTTGGCTACCGACTGTGCAGACCCTAATCCACTGCAATTATCTGGTCGCAACGGCAGCATAGGGCTGGTCTCCTTCAGTGGAGCAAAGTCCTTCATTTTATTTAGTCCATGTTGCGTTTTACGCATTTCAAGCTGGCGCAACTTTCGCTGGAAGTCCAACGTGAGTGTGTCGAGAATTTCTCTCGATTTGGGAAGTGAGACATTCTTGTAAGCATCTTGCAGATAAATTAACGAAGTCTCCAGTGCCTTGATGGCCTCTTCGTACCGATGATGACGAAGGAAACGCTCTGACCGACGTTCATGAAAGTGAGCCTGGCAATTTATATCGCATAATTAACTAAATATTCCTTTTGTTTTTTAGTGATTTGTGAAAAATAATTTACCAAATTTAGCGGTGCACAATCCATTTTCTTGTCAAATTTTGTTTATATGTGTATATATATAAGCTGCGTAGTGCGCACTATCTGCACAACAGCTGATTGTAAGTGTATATTAACAGTGTTGCCATTTCAGCTTATTTATGGTTAGATCTGGCATAATCCCACAACAGCTGTTAGTTAACGTCTTCTTTTAACGCATCTCTTAATACATTTTGTAATATTATAACGAATATTTCACTGGCAGCATTAGCCAAAATTGGATTCTTCAATGATTCAACGATTTTTTTTTTTCAAATACAAATAAAATTTTATTCATTTTCAAGTGAGTGGCCTGTGGCCTCCTTGCTCTCCGTGAGAGCAATGGAGGCATGCACAAAAACGGGAACATTTATGCCTTGCATTTTGGCGGACCGCACAAAAGCCTTATTCGAGGTGACCGTAAAGATTTGTCTGGCCATGCCAAAGCTAAAAATCTTTAAGCTCCTCTCATTTACTTTAGCTGTAAATCGTATATTAGAGAATTCCTCGGGAATTTCAAGCACATCGGGATATACAGTAATGCGTTCCATGAACTCGGCAGCCCGGGCTTTTTCACCCGGACCGCCCAAGAGGGTGAGAATATTTTGAAATGCAGTGTGAGCCAATTGGCAGCAGACCAATCGCTTGCCATGGAAGATCTTCTCCAGCAACGGCTTCAATGGCGAAGCACGCTCCTTTTCAGCTTGTTCGCTTAGCAGAGGTTCCTTAAACACCCAATTGGAACGTCCATTAGTCAGTGCACTAACATAGGCCAGCATTGTGGTCACATCCAAATTTAGTTCATCTGACACGGTAGCATATTGATCTATATCCTTATCAGGCTCATCCAATGAGGCCGTATATACACCCATTTCCATCAGTTGCTGATGTAGAGAATCATCGATTTTGTTTGAGAAATAAAACACAATCTTTGGACGTTGAAACATGCAGAAATGCAGCTCACTGGCCTCTAAGTAATCCTCAGCCTGATCCAACACACTCCGTGCTCCAAAGCTGACGCAACCCTTGGCTGCATCTTCCACAGATTTGGAATTTCTGGCTATGACTTTTACCCATTTTAGGCCATTGTTAGCCACAATATCCACGCGCAAGGGATTATCCCGTGATTCCAGGGGAAAAACGCCATTTATGTCCACCACACCGTGCTGCAATCTCAGTGTTTTAATCAGAAATTCATAGTAAACAAAATTGCTGCTCGTAATGTGGTTCTCTTTCAATGTTTTCGTTCGGATCACCTGAGAAAAAAAACGGCCATCCATTTACAAATTCACTTTTCGTTGTGTGTGTTTGCCAGTTTGTTTTTTGTTTTTTGTTTTTTTTTTTTACCTTATCCAAGAATTTAAGCTCCTGTTGAATTTTCCTTTGAACTTTCGACACCCCCGCAATTTCCTGAAAATTAATCAGCGCCTTCTTAAGTTCTTCACCCAGTTTCACTTTATTGCGGGCCTCTTCATACAGCTTTTTCTCATCATCGCCTGCGTCCATGTGAACCAGGTGTTAATTTCAACATTCAACAAATAACAACAACTATTTTTTATTGTGAGTTCGTTTGCTAAATGTCAAAGTTGTACATTTTCTTTTTATTTTCGATTTCCGTCCCTGGGAGAAACAAAAACACAAAGCAAGGCGAGGGCGAAATGGCCTTTAATTCGCCTAGTACAGGAATTTCGCCTAGCTTTTTGCTGCTAACGTCGAGCCATTGAATGCAACTCCAACCGATGAGGTGGAACAAATGGTGCCAACGTCGAAGTATTGGCCGCGAGACCGTTAAAAATTCAAAAAATCTTGCTTTATTATAGAAAAAGTGTAACACTTTAAAAAAAAGCTACTCTACTGAAAATTAAAGCTTATTTTGGACAACTTTTTTTTAAAACAGTATTGAGTAACATTTTTAAAAAAATTGTGTTACATATTCGACTACATTTTAAGTACATTTCACAATTTTTTCAATTAAAAAATTGTAAAAAATGGCACATAATCCACAAATGAAACGCTAAGATCAAAATAGAATTTTCTCATTAAAAATATGTCTGTCTTATAAGCTTTTTAAGGTAGATACAATTTCAGGTATATTTTTTTTATCTAGTTGTCAAAATATTTAAGAGGATTGAGTACAAGCTTTAATCAATCGGCCCTTAAGCAAATTTGAAAGAAGCTGTTGCCTACAAATATAAAATATACGTACTTATATTCCCAAAGTTGATGTACCTAAGACAAACAAAAGAATTACAATTTTTTTAAACTATCTGTCTAAAGCTACTAAATAAAATTGCACAACTTGTAGTTGACTTCCTTTTCTCTGTTTATCGCTTTATATGTTTTTTGTTGTTGTTTTTTTTTGGGTATTTTAATTTACTTTGCATGGCCATTGAAATGAACTGAATTTTTTTTAAACATTTGCCACCTGTTTGGTTGACAGCAAAAATAAACTCATGCATAAATTACAAAACTAAAATCTCAAATATACCTGGCCAAGACACTCGCTAGTCCAAATTTAGAATTTAAATATAGCAATTAAGCTGATTTATGCCGGCCCGTCTGCATGTAACAGTAATTACCGCTAACAACATGAACCCCGCGCGACACAAACCAAAAACCAAACTTAAGTCTGGGAATTGAGAATTGGAGAATCGTGGCGCCGCTGCATTTGCAGCTCATATGCAAATGTTGACAAGAAGCAAAAAAAAAAAGTGCCATATATGGTGGCGACTTTGAAATACCTTGTACCTATATAGAGACCAGGATACACCTTAGGGGCAGGGAGTTTGGGGCAAGGGCGACTTTTGCTATTAGTAAGATTTAAAAAAAGGAATATGGATGGCATTTTCAATAGGAATCCCACTCTAAATCACTTAACCAAAGTTAAAGGTATGGTTTACTGTTTACTCTCATGCCCTACAGAGTACAGGGTATTGAGAAAACAACAACCAAAGTAAAGTCGGGCATGTGAAGGAAAAAAAAGTCACATATGTTTCCAGAAAACTGGTGTACGGTAAATTCAATGCAATTAGTTATGGTTTTTCTTTTTTTGGCCAGTTATAGTAGTTGCTTACAGTTGGTATTTTCCATAGTCACTGTCCACCCTATTTTCCCATTCCGCCGCCAATCCATTTAGGAGTTAACAACTCCCACGATCATCACCTTGCGACTCTTTGCACTCTTGCGTGCGTTTTAGCTGCTGTTAATGAATTTGGCTTAAATGTCAATTAACTTTTTAGTTGTTTCTACATCCAATTACCAACTACTACTACTACTAGTATTATTATTATTATTATTCTTTAATTAATGGCATTTAGTTTTATTGTTTCTTGCTTTTGTTTGGAATTGGGTGTTTGTTCAATAGTTGTTTCTGTGATTTTGCTTTAAGAGGAGGTAGAGGAGGGAACTCGCCTTCAATTGCAATTTGCATTGAAAATTTATATGTAACCTCAATTTGTGCGTATTAATTAAGTTATTGAACATTTAAATCGATTTTATCGCTATTTCTTGATGGTGGGCGAAATTGACTATACGCATATGGAATTATATAAATGCTTTGAGTTAAGGAGAAGGTGCAGCTAATTGACATAAAAACAAATTCTTTAATAATTGCTGTCACTATTTGGGGCAAAAGAATCGAAAATGGAAAGGTTCGGGCAACGAATAAATAGGAGTGTGATTTGAAATTCCTTTTTGAATGAAATGCAAAGTAATGTATCATATGTAAAAGAATGTAAAGTAATAAAGAAACTCTCTGAAGTGAACAACTTGATGCTAATTGCGGACTATATGGTAAACGCATACGCCTTAAAACAAACCCCCGGAACTTTAAACGAATAAGTACTAACGTGTACATTTTCCCAAATCACTTGCTTTAATTTTCCCTTTCTTCCTAAGCCGATTGTTTCTGTAATAATTGACTTGGATCAGGTCACCAATCTGGCGCTTTTTTTTTATATTTTAAAAGTAAAGTAAAAATGGAGACATTTTATCAATCAGCCCTAAAGATTAGAAACTAAGGACAAAAAGATGATCTGGCGATATGGTAAAAAAATATAATTAGGCTTATTATTTTTGGACAAAAGATTTATTTAAAATTAATCAATAATTATTTTCAATGTTACATATTTAAAATCATTTGTAGTTCCTTATTGTCAGCATTGAAAAGATTTCCATTATGTTTTTATTGTGAAATGAAAATGCATTTTCTAAATTAACGCGAAATCATTTGCGAAAAGAGTTAATTTGTATTTCTGCCGAGAGCTCGATTAGAGACCTGCATAAGTTAAAAAAAAAGAAATGAAATATACTGTTATTTATTAAGTCAACCTAACTCAATTAACCAATGAATAATCTAAAAAAAAAAGAAATAAAAAAGAACCATGACTAATCAGTCATGCCAATCGGCAAAGGTACGTATTTTTAGTCTCTTTACAAGTAGACACGTAGATCTCCTTTAAAATACGGAGATCTACGTAAAAATATGGAGGGTTGGCATCCCTGCTTAGGGTTAAAGGAGGGCTAAATGAGGGCATTTGGATGGCATTAGCAACAAAACATCTATATATCGATATAAAATAGTTCGATTTTCAATTGACATAGAACTAAATTGTATGGAAATTAACCCAACTGAAATCCATTATACTTAAATTGCATTTTATGCCTGCAAATGTTGCGCTTGTTGCCCATTACTCATTTTATTCGATGATGTGATGTGATGATTGGCAATTAAAATTTCTTTGTGGATGCATGGAGATTATCTCACGTCTACGTGCCATTTTGATTTGATTTTTTTTTCGTTTCGTTTATAAGTATATGTTTATGTATATGGTGTGTGACCCATATAACAGGCATAGAGACTCGATTCAGTTGGCGGAGAAGCCGGTTGTGTGCCATATGTTGGTCAGTGGTGTTGTGCTACAAATGGCAGCAATATAGTTTGCCCGACCAATCCAACTGTTCATCTTACTCTCACTCTTTCTCTTTATTTCTCTACCGGTTCGAGTTGATTTGATTTTAGTTTGATTCTCTTTCATTTAGCTTGAATCAATTATTTCGCAGCAAGTTCGTTGCCTAAGTCTTTCGTTTAGCTTTAGTTTTTCTTCTATTTTCCTCTAGCTTTTCTACAGGCAAATTAGTCAAATTGTAACAATTATATAATAATCGAGTTTATACAATATATATACATATATGTATATATTTATATATATGTATATGTATATTTATTTAATCAACTGACCGACCAACCAAGTGTCCAAGTGAGAAGTGGGCGTTGCATGGTTGCCTTTCACTTGGCTGGGCGGCAGCTGTTGGCTGCTTGCTGCGTGTTGCCTGTGCCAGGATATTTATCAAATGAAAAAGAAAAAGCGATCAAATATAACTGGATTATACAATTGCATGAATGAATTCGTATTTAATGTTGAAGAGAAGCCGAAAAATGTGGTTTGTTTTGCAAAAAAAAAAAACTAAAAATGAAAAACAATTGCATTCGCAACTGCAATTGAGACATTATTCAATTTAGTGACAACAACAACAATTAACTGCATTTTGCACAGTTTCGACTTTTCCCTCGCAGCCATGTTCTAAATTTGTACGCCAACAACAACAACAACAACAACAATAAAAGGCCGCAAAATCTTTGTGAACATTTAATGAGCACCAAAATCGTAAATCTAATTTATATCGTTTTCCAAACTTTTTGTCAGTCGACAAATTTCGTAATTTTTTCTTCTTATTTTTTTTTTTTGTTGTATTCATGCTGTTGTTGTTTGAAAAATGCAACTGCTATAGTTGTTGTTGCTATTTTTTGCTGCTGCTGGTGATTCGTGTAAACTGTGCCGACATCTCAGCATGGAACCCAACAACAAAACGAAGAAAAAAAGACAAACTTGCATGTCAAAAGAGCATTAAAATGCCGCCAGGCCAGAATCAAATGACACTCAGGTCTCTGGGCCTAACTTGGTCCATTTTGGTATATCTCAGTTCAGTTGTGTAGCTTTAATTGGCACCTCGACACTCTTTAACCAAAGGAGTCGGATCCATCGTAGGCAGATATTGTATGTGCATGAATGTGTGTGTGTGTGTGTTTTTTTTCTGTTTTTTTTTTATTTGTGTGCGTGTGTAAATTTATGGTTCTGCAAAACTTAACTCAAGTTTTCACACTTGGCTGGACTTTAACAGTGGCTGCCGCTTTAGAATGCTGCTGACAAACAGTAACCATGTGGCCCATGGATATGATATGAATATATATGTATGTATATATATATTATGATCGAGTATCCATTGCAATGCCTATGACATGAGTTACGCATGTTTTTCCACTGTGTTTGGACATGTCATTTGGCACTTGAAATATGAAAATAAATTACACACAAGGCTAAATGTAAAAAAAATTAAATTTTTAGTTAACACCTCATGTAGCCCAAATTGGGCATACGAAACGTTTCATTCGCAACCTGTAAACGAGAATTGGCAAAACAAAAGGCCGTTTTTTTCATCCTGTTCCCAGATTTATTTGTTTTGTTAATAATTCAAATTGCTCTAAGAGTGACTTGTTAACATTTTACAGCATCTTGACAATTTATTGTTTGTTTTTCCCAACACTTCGTCCAGGACTTGCAGCAGGCAGTCTTCTCAACACTGAGATTGAGGTTTTACATACTGTTCAACACTGTTTTTGCTTTTGAAAACAACAATGGTTTCTCTATTGCTCTCAGTCCGTGCTTAGAAAAATTCTGTCGCATATTATATCTATTATATGTCAGTTAAGACGTTTGATGTTAAATTGAATTAATCTACTTTTACTCGCATTACAGCTTAATTTTTTTTTTCATTTTCATTACGTCGCGTGTGTGTACAATGTTGCAATCAAAAAACAGTTGAAGTTGCTGCCAGTAAAGAGTTGACCAGGCTGGTGCAAATGAAAATGAAACCAAAGCAAGTTTAACCAGAGCAATAGAGACGACGTGAGACAAGAAGAAGAGAGGAGTATTATGGATGGGGGGCGAGGATGGAGGAGGTGATATCATAAGGCGGGAGAGGGGGTACGCCTTACATAATCCGCAATAGAAACATATGCCGTGTGCGAGCCTAAGCACATTTTTTTTCTTTTACTGTACTATATACAACATACATATGTGTACAATCGCAAGAAAGAGATCTGGAACTGGAACGAATATAGAGATCTCTGCCTACGGATCGACTCCCTCTTTCATTCTCCCTGTCTACCTGTCTGCCTGACTGGCTGACTGCCTGCCTACCACGGGCCATGGACTATTTGTGGTCAGCCAAACTGGATGATTTGTAGGTTTAACATGGCTAAGCTGATGTTGATTGTTCAACTCCAACTCTAACATTTTGGACGGCGATTTGCATTGCAACATTCGGAGTCAAGTCAAGTTGGAGTTGGAGTCGGAGTCATAAAGGCACAATATGACACATTTAGTAGTAGTTGTTACTTTTGTTGTTGTTGTTGCTGCTGCTGCTGCCGCTGTTGTTGTTGTTGTTGTTGTTGTCCAGCCAAAAGGGCAAAGCGAAAGACTTGAGCAATTGCGTCTTAATTACGTTAATGGCAACCAAAAAAAGGAAAAAACCAAAACAACAAAACGACAACAACTTGACGCAAAAATAAAGAGAGAGATAGAGAAACATCCACAACAACAACAGTAAAGGAAAATGAGATTCGCAATGCGATTCTTGTTGCTTAAAGCAAAAATCAGGCAACAGCAACCAAGTAACCTACGAACGGCCAACCACTCTGGCTAAGCATTTGTGTAATGGGTAATTAAGCGATGCCGATGCCGATGCCACGAGATGCTAGCCAACAACAAGTTTTCCCACGATAGCCCTGGTCACCTCCGCCTTCATCTTTAACTCCAATCTCCATATCTCTCTCTCTCTCTCTCCCTCTGTCGCTTTGATATCTCGCCTTTTTTTCTCAGTTGGCTACTGTGTGTGTGTTGTGTTAAGGCCCAAACAAACTGCCGGCAAGTTGCAGAGGCCAATGATATATGCATTTTTCATACCAAAAGCAGTTGCAGACGTACTCGGCTCTAAGTTGTAGTTGAAGTCAGAGTCAGAGTCATAGGCAGCGGCCGAGACAGAGGCAAGTAGACAGTCAACCTGGTTGGCTGGCTGGCTGGCTGACTGTGGCAACAATGCTCTTTGCTTATAAATTAGAAGTAGTCGAAATAATAGCCATATTTCTTTTTGGCAGACCCTCCAAAAATACAAAATAAAAAAAAAAGGTCAAAGCTTCATCTCAAAAAAAAAAAAAAAAATTAACTGCAGCTGCGTCTGCCAAAAGTGTTTTATCTTTTGCCCATCTCAGCAGAGTTTTTTTTTTCTTCCAAAAATATATTCGATCTATGTATTTGTGGTCGTTTTTGTATGGTCGAACAAATTTTTGTCTAAAAAGCCAAAAAAAAATCTTCTACAAACTCACAGACATATTATATATATTACCCAAGGGGGGTAAGTCTGCCTCAATTGTAAAGCAGAGAAAACTTAACAAAAAATTTTATAAATCGAAAATTATGATCTATGATTGATTTATTTAGCCGACTTGAAGCAACAAATTGAGCAGGATATAGAGAACTTGTTGATTCTGTTATTAACTGACTTGTGCAGACGTCTAAACTAGTTGAGAATTACAATAAAATATAGCGAAAGAGGATATTCAATGCTTACAATCTGGCTGGAAATTTCTTGACGTCACCATTGGAAAATTGTGTAAGCAATTGTATTTTTTTTTGTAATTTTTTTGGTTTTTTTTTTTTTGTTGTGATTTATCAGTGGAAATGTGCAATTTTGTTTTAGACAAAAAACGTCACCAACAAAACTATTGACCACCTGACCACAAAGCATTGCGGCTATAATCGGTGAAGCGCATAATTTTGGCGGAAATATGGTTAAAAAGACTGTGATAATATTGTTGTTGTTGTTGTCGTTGCTGTTGCTGGTTGAGAGAAGACATTTCTCCACTATATAAATAGAGGCAACAAGTGCCACATTTCACGCTTAGTATTATTTGATAGAGGAGAAGAAACAAGAGGACATACCTCTACGCAGAGAAAACTAACAAAAAAAACAAAAAATCAAACAACAAAGAAGAAAAATTAACCCCTCTCCTACACCCACCAATAAAGTCAATTGAACAAAAAGAGATGAAGAAGCGACGCATAACCAGTTCGTGGCGTGGACGTGGTCAACAACACTCAGCAGGAGTTCCTATAGCAGCTGGTGCCACATGCTTCCGTGTTACTTGTGCCGCATTGGCACGCGTTTGGCATGCGCCGCGGCTCCTCTTCAAAGATTTGCTAATTGTTGCAATTGCCGTCGGTCTTGGCATGATTGCCACTTGCTCGGCTGTTGGCTATTCCTATGCCCGTTTCGAGGGTCCGGTGGTGGGGCCAGAGCATTTAATCACTAGCCACGATGGCACCTCCGACTATGTGGCCCGTCCCGAATATAGTTTCGCCTATGGCGTTGAGGATGGCAAAACTCGTGTGCTGCAGAATCGAAAAGAGACACGCCAGGGCGATGAGGTAAGGGGTGTCTATAGGTAAGCGTGTGAGATATGATTTTGTTTGTTTTTTAACCTCGGGTATATTCTGCGCAGCGTAGTCGATCCTGATGGCACTTTGCGTGTGGTCAAATATACAGCAGATGATGCGAATGGTTTTCAAGCGGAGGTGATAACAAATGGTGTGGCTACCTTGCATGGACATGGCAATGCTGATGAGGGTAATGCCGGATTACTGGCAGTCGATCAGCATGTTCGTCATGAAATTGAGCACAACAATGATGCAGAAGAGGAGGACGATGAGGCTGATACGGAGGAGGAGGGCCACAATGGCCAAAGGCATAAAAGTAATAATCAATATAAGGTCCATGAGGATCAAAATGAGGCCGAAGAAGAGGCTGGCGATAATGAGGAAGGTGGCGGTGATCATGAGGAATATGAGGGAAGCAGCGAGGAGGGCTATGACGATGCCGATGCTCATCAAGAGCAAGACAGCAGCGAAGAGTATTAATTCGTCCTTGCTGCTAAGTGATATAAATCTGAAGGAACTAACCAAAAACTCGAAAGATCAGTGTGACCCATAAATTAGCTTATACATATATAAGTGGTAAATATATATATATTTTTTTTCTTTTTTTTTATTATTATTCTTTGTTGTAGTTTTTTGTATCAGCAATTAAAATCAATTTTTAGTGAAATACACACAGACACACAATTAAAAATCCTTTGATAGAAATTGAGTCGCTAATTGATATATGTATATCCAATGAGCTTGTCCATTGACTTTGCGTAACATCATATCATCGTCTGTCGCCGTCATCATCGACGTCGTCATCGTCGCCGTCGCCGTCGTCGTCGTCGTCCCGGACCATTGAAGCGTGTTCGATGTGGATTCAATCAGGCAACAGACAAGTCACAGGCATTAGATTGCCAATTGCCATTACATGGACTTTGGTTCGCAAGTCAGCAAAATGAAATCCATTTTACTTTTGTATACATTTGCTCCACTTTACTTCCATGTGGTTGGCTCTGGCTCTGGCTCTGGCTCTAACTCTGGTTGCGCCTGAGTCTGCGGCTAGTTGTTCCATTTCGTCACTCGCTTAATTTCATACGCACAAAGGCGCAAAATCGCATTAAATGTGCGAAAAGAAAAACCAAGAGAGATGCTTGAAATATTGAAGAATTCCCTCCCCATAACCCCCCACCATCGCCCCCTTTCCAATCCAATTGAAATTGGATCAAAACTGCAGCAGCAGGTTTTCAGTTTTTCTATTTCAGTCTTCTCTAAGTCGATGCGGTAATGATGCCTAACCAGTGCAAAGAAAAAAAAAACTTAAAGTAAGTCATCGCACCGACTTTGGTATACCATGCATCAAGTGAAACCATTAAACCATACATTACACATTAAACCATTATATTTAGTTCCAATTTATATTGCTCACTCGTAATTTGATTATGTTACTGTCAATATTACGCCCGAAAATTATTTGGGTCTTTTTCGGAACTATAAAGCCGGAAGAGGGTGTGGCAAACATTTAAAACAAACTTAATGCAAGAGCCTATGTACGAGATTTTTTAAGTCTACGAAATCTAGTTGCTTATACAGACGAACATATGTATAGCCAGGCTAAAGCCTAAATCGGTATGACTGTTGATTCTAATAAGTCATCTATATACATTAACTTTTACATGTTTCACGTCTTTGGTATACGTATGTATACCATTTCAGCCTATATATTTGTTACAGGGTATGATAAAAAATAAAATTGAGTTGAAGTAATCTCACAATTGAGTCAAGTCAAGCCACCAAATGGGTTGCTTTGGCTTTGGCATTTTCTTGGCTTAATTGACAAGCAGCAGCCACATTTTCGACTCTTTTTTTGGTCCACACTAATAGCCATCCCCAAAAGACAACAAAAATGAAACCCGACTAAAGCGAAAAGTGTGTAGATTTATGGTGTTATGGCTTAGAATGTCATTTGCTTTGGCTATTGCTATGGCTATGGTTAGCATGCGTCTGCTTGAGACGTGCAAGAATCTCCCACCCTCTACTCCTCTCCCCTTTGAAAAGAAAATGTTTTAATTAGCAAAAAGTAAATGCCACAAAAGGGTTTTATATTACAAAACAAATAAACAAATGAAAAATATATTTCCTTTACTCGCTAGCTCACGGAAATCGGAAGCATTGAAATAACAAAACGAAATCGGAACTGGAACTGGAAGTACGCAAAGTTGTGTAATTTCAACATCATGATATGTGTGGGGTGGGGGTAACAGCTTAAATTACCTTTTGGGTTTGCCTTTCTAATGGAGGCCCTTGTTAGGCTTAAACGACAAAACAAAAAGCCTTCACGAAATGAAAACGTTGTCCATAAATCAATTCCACAAAAAAAAAAAAAAAACAAAAACAAAAACTGCGACTATAACTGTCAAAGTCACTCAAAAGCCATGGAAAATTATTAGAATAAGTCAAATTTGGAATTTGGCTTCGACTAGCTAATGACTGGTAAAAGGGTCTTTGGTTTTCAGCCACACCCAATAAGAAATCAAAAAGATTGTCCTTAAAGGCATTCCTTGTTTTACATTTTGAAGTCTAAAATCAGTCAACGCACTAAAGGACAAACCTAAACTAAGCTACCCACTAAAAAGATTTATTTAATGGGGATAAGTAAAGTGCGTTTAAATGTTTATTTCTACCCTCCTTACCCGCCTCCCACTCACACACACACACACATACACACACCCCAATCTATTGTCTCAACATTGGCAAAACAAACTGTCCAAATGGCATATGCATAAATCAAGTTAGATAAAGAAATAAAGAAAATCGGCTTGAGTTTTGTTCTACTTTAACCGACATATGCAATAAATCTACAGCTTAGTTTTACACATATCGATTGCCGATGAATTTTTGCTTTGGTTTTATTTATTTATTTATGTTTTTCTTTCTTTTTTTGGCATGACTACAAGTGCAATTAACGCACTACCATAAATTCTGTAAGCAATAACGAACAAAATTTCCCTCCGCACATGTCGATCGATCCATCGAGAGAGAGATAGAGAGAGAGAGTGAGAGGGAGAAAGAGTGAAAATGTTGCGCAATCATTGACAATCGACAGAAGAAAAACAAAGGCACTGAGCATGTTTTCCAGTCTTTTTTTTTTTACCCCAAACTGTCTTGTCCACTGACCAACTAACCAACTAAGACCCCAAATATTTTTTTTCTCTTCTGTCAAACTCCAACACCTGCCCTCCCCCACCTCACTCAAAATACCCGAAACATACCCTGGCCTAACTCTTATCTCTGTCAAAGTGCAAACGTGACGTGGCCAACTTGTTTCAGTTTTTCACTCTTTATATTGTATGTATGTATATGTGTGTGAAAAAAAAAATAGCATACCCTGGCCAAAGGATCCATTTACTTCGTTCAGAAGCATGACAGACCATCTTGAGAATAGGATGGTTAGCCTAATGATAGTTCCAGGATAGGATTTGAGTTAATTTTCCTCTAAGGAAGTCACAATTTTGAACATTTTAACATTTGTTAGTTATAGTTTATCTACTTTTTAAATTATTATAAAATAGGCTTTTCATCTTCATCTAAAGTGATCTAAAGGAAAGCAAAAGAACTAAGTAGTTAATTTCTTGTTTACTCTAATAAATGATTACGCTTTTGCAAATCGGAAAGATTGATATCTTTTGTTTATTATTTCAACTAATCAATTTCTAGCGACTATTAGATTCTAATATTAAGTGGAATTTCTTTTTTCGAATGGTTTTACCTTAAAGAAAGGTCATCTCCAAATGCTAATTGATAGAGTATTGAAACATCGTTTTAACATTCATTTGCCTGACCCTCTGGGGGGTTTTTTTTTGTTTTACTTTTTGTTTAGTTTGCATTTTCTTTTTGTAGCCACAATTGTTTCAAACATTTTTGTGGCACCGTGTAAATGTGTCGCCTTTGAAGACAATTTTATGTAAGTCGATTCTGTAAAAGATCATTTAGTATGGAGCCAGTCTGTTGGCAATTGGAGTTGATAGTTATTTGGCGCTTTTGTTTGAATTGGCCACAACAATATAGTTTGGTTTTTCCCACACACACACACACACACACACACACACACACACACCACTCACACATGTGTGTTGAACGAATGGCCACCACTTGGTGCTGTGTCGAGTTCGTATAAAAGATATAATCATAATTTTTGTTGTTTTCTCGTGTCTTTTTTTTTTTTTTTTTTTTTTGATATGTCATGCAAAAGTACATTTTCGTTTTAGTTTTTATTGTGTTTGACACTTTTTTGTTTGGTCATGTTTGCATTGTTCTTGTCGTTCTTTTGTATAATGTACCTTTTTATGCGGGCGTTGCCTTAAAAGTTTTGCCAAAAATGACCAACTTGCAAAAAACTTTTAATTTTTGTCAAATTTTTGACAAGTTCTAAGTACTTGAATTAAGCAAAATAAAAATAAAATTAACAACAAATGGATTTTGTTCGCTTTGACTTGCTTATTTGGTTATTTATTTTTAAATAAATATTCATTTAATCAAACCTAACTTATTCAATTGTTGACATTGCTCTTCAACCTTTGTCACTTCAACTAGAATGCCGTGATGCTTTGTTAGGTTTCCTTTGCAAAAATTACTTTATTTTTTTGATTCTTTCTAGTCTTATTTATAGTAATGACACATTTTATTTTCGTTTATCTTTTAGTGGTCAAATTCAAAAGATTATCATTAGATTATCGAAATGAAAGGAAGAGATATAGTTGGTTTTTTTTTTTTGCTGAATACCTTAAACTTTTTTTTGCACTGAAGGCACTTTGCATTTGTTACACGATTTTGATGAAAAATATTTAATTTGACGGGGAATTCAATTCACTTTCTTTCATAATCCTGTAAAATTATTTAGTGTCGTAAAATAAAACCAAGTCGAGAGATCAAAAAATTACATACAAAATTCAGTTGTTTAATTGGCTTTAGTTTAATTATATCTTAAACTTTGTTTTTGGGCTTTGAAGAGTCTACTTAAAAAACTTTAAAGAAATCTTGCGGTTTTGCATCAAAATTTAAATGCTATGTCCACAAAATTGTCGTTACATTATCTTAATAGAATGAGCAACTTACACTAAAACACTTTACTAACATTATTTAAAAATAGAATTAAATTTGAATTTAAGGACGAGAAACCGCTTTCTCAAATTTTTAATCTTTAATCTTTCTAAATTGAACAAAATTTATGTGATTTTACCAAATATTTTCAAAAAAAAATTTTTTTTTAAATATATTTCTAATGACTAACAAATGTTTTACACCATCAACTATTTGAATTTTAGATTTACAAGTAATTTGCATGAAAAATTCTTTCTTTATAACTGAAAATACTTTTTGTATATGTATCAATTGCGTAATAACATAACCCTTTGGCTATGTCGGCTAATGGTTTCTGATTTCTGGTTGCATTCCTTTAGGTATTTGGCCATGATTAACATATTTTGATTGAAAAACAATTGACATGGCTATGGAAAACTATTGCTTAAGTATCAACAAAATTCCATACACACACACATACACCACATAGAAAGAAACGCAATGAAAAAAAAGAGCTGAACTAAACTGAACTGAACAAGAAAATGTCAGTCAAGAAAAAATTGCGTGGCCTGACAAAATGCTGTTGGCGTGGTAATTATAACTGCCAAATAGATATGGTATGGATATGGTAATAATATTTCAATGAAAAAAACCAAAAAAAAAAGTGCGCCAAGTGTCATATTTGTTCACATCAATTGCTCCATCATGCTTATACATAAGTTCCTCTGGCTCTTACCCATTTGCAGCACTCACACACATAGACAGAGAGAGAGAAAGAGAGAAACTATAGCAAAACTTTAAGGGGGGAATAAAGGCAAACGCCTTCTCTAAACTAGAAAAAGACAAAACAAATGCCGCACCTAAAAGATCTAAGTTAAAGAAAAACACATGCGTCGAACCTGCACCTCCGCCACCGCCTCCACTTCCACCTCCATCATCATCATCAGCAGCAGCAGCAGCACCAGCAACATCAGCTTCAGCAACTTCAACTGAGCACCCCACTATTACCCCCCTTAAAGCGCTTCATGCTATACGCTACACGTTGCACGCTACCCACTCCCCGAAGCACCTCCTCCTGCTCTACCTCCTTCATCATCTCCTCTGTGGCAGCTGTTGCTGCTGCTGCCACTGCTGCAATACGATCGGCTGTTGTCGTCGCTAGTTGCATTCGTTCGTCTCGATAGTTTTGTACGTCCGCCGCGTATATAAATACTTTTGGTCATCGTTTGCAGACATCAGTTCAGCTTACGATTTCGGTCTTCATCTAACTGCGAAACAACCAAACAACCAACCAACCATCCGATCAACCAACCAAACGAACCCAAACAGTTCAACTTAAATTTCAATATATCCTTCGTTCGCGTCGTGTAATCCTTGTGTTCAATATGAAGGTACCCCAACTACCCACTACTACCACTACTTCTACTACTACTTCACTCAATTTCCCCTTTCCTGAACTCAAAACCCATCCATCCACATTCATACCCAGCGATTTTGTGATACGATCCTGATTACCCTTTGTTTTCATTCAAATTACCATCTGCAGTACTTTGTTGCCATTGCCTTGCTGTTCGCCGCTGCCTGCCAGGCTGTGCCCATTGAATTGGGTCACTATGCTCCATCGTTGGTCCATCATGCTCCAGTCCTAGCCCATGCAGTTCATGCTGTGCATGCTGAGCCCGTGGCTTATCCTAAATATTCATTCAATTATGGCATTAAGGATCCTCATACTGGTGATATCAAGTCGCAGGCTGAGGAGCGCGATGGTGATGTTGTCAAGGGTAAGTAAAAACAAAAGACTTAGGACACAAACTTGGGGGGTAAGACGCCAAAGACTTAGGACACAAACTTGCTAAAGCAAAGAATGTCAAATTCTTGGCCTTAGTTGAGACCCTAGCTTAAATTCACATTGATCAAAACAAGATTTTTAGGACACGAACTTGCGAGCGCGAACAATGGACAAATGTAGTCCATGCTGGTTACCAAATGTTTGGCCTTTGTTGAGACCCTAGCTTAAAATCACATTGATAAAAACAAAAGACTTAGGACACAAACTTGCTAACAATATGTATAAAAATTGAGTGTATGACCTAAAAACTCGGATTTAAGGGATATTCCTTGGCCTTATGAACAAAAAAGATTGAAATATTATACTTTAATAACCTCTACACTTAGTTAACAGTTTTGAGTACAAGCCGTATTTTAAGTAAATTTATTTTTGTAAATTCATTTCTTTTCAGGCCAATACTCGCTGGTCGAACCCGATGGCTCTGTGCGCACCGTTGACTACACAGCCGATGATCACAATGGCTTCAATGCTGTCGTCCACAAGACTGCTCCCAAGATCATTGCCCATGCGCCAGTTGTGCATGCGCCAGTTTTAGCACATGCCCCTTTGCTGCATCATTATTAAATGGCATAAAATTGCACAATTGCAGAAGAGAGTCAAAGTCAACCCAGGTGCTGTACATGCTCTCTCTCTCATTTGCATACTGCATGAACAACAACATCATCATCATAGGAACAAACAAAAGAAAACCACAAAAAAATACAAAAAACAGAAACAGAAAATCGACAAGAACAACGAGAAAAATGAAGAAAAAATAACAAAAAAAAAAAATAAGAAAAAAAAGTTAAACATTTTTTTTTTTAAATAAGTAAGTAAAAATGTAGCTAAGAAGTTTAGTTTAGCAAGAAAAGAAGGAATGAAAGAACGAAAAAAAACAAAACAAAACAAACAACAAAACCGGCTGATCCTGGCATGGCAAAAGGACGAAGGAACACAAAACGAACGAAATCATCTCATGGCATTTGGCATAGACTTGATCGAGGAAGGATCTTTGGCAATGACTGAAACAGCAGACGAAGGAAAAAAATGAATGGGATTCGAAACGTAAGCAAAAGAAATGAGGATACATATACGGATAAGGATATGCAACAACAGCATCATCAACAACAACAACAGCAACAACACGAAAAGGAAAGCAAACAGCAATGGGATATATATATATATATACGTATATTACCAATATAATGCTTGAGGTTTTCCGATGCCCAACAGACAGACAGACTGGAGAAAGTTGATCACATATGTGTATAGAATTTTTTTTGTTTTTTTTTTTTAAATGTGTATTTGTTGGGAGAGAATATTTCGCCAGACATTTCACAAAAGGTTTTGCATTGGCCTCCGACTCCAGTGGTAGTAGCAGTTGACAGACAGCTAATTCTATTAAATTCCTTACTAGATCCTCTCATCTAGCTCGACTTTTGTAATATATATTTATATACCTCTATCAAATTTCTAATGAAACTCTTTTTCATTGCCTAATTCTCTCTATCTGACTCTGGCTTGCTCTCTATCTCTCTATCTCAATCTGTGTGTCTGATGTCGCTAAGTAATGAAACCTTTTGAAGTGACTGGCAAACTGTAACTGTTAAACCAAAACTGCCACGCCCCATCTCAAGAGCGGGCGGGCTTGCTCAATACGGAGAAAATAACGTTTAGAGTCAATTTGTGCCATTTGGGTTTTACAGCCGGTGTACAGTTTGACACTCACTGATGAAATGTATCAAAGAAATGTTTCTCTCTCATACTCGCTCACTCTCACACTATCCACTCTCGCTCTCTGTCTTACGCTCTCAAGCAGTTTAGTAGGCGAAATTGTTTGTTGTTAAAAATGTTTGTGATAATTTTGCATGGCCGGTTAATTGTGCATTAGTTATAGCTTATGCTATCCATCTTGCCACGCCCCTTCTTATTCAGTTATGCCTTCCTTAAGAACAAAAAAAAAATACTCATTCATTTCTCATTCACTTTAATCAATCAAACCACTCTTTCTCTCTCGCTCTCTCTATCTCACTTTCCCATTCACTCACTCTCAATCTCTTCCATAATCAATCACAAACTCTTTCTCTCTCTCTCTCTCTCCCTTACTCACTCTTTCTAGTTAGATCGTTGCATCTCTAAGTCTCTGTTTCATTGAATCAGTCACTCAATCCAGTCACTGTTTCCCTCTTACTCTCCAATGTTTGTACTATCTCACTCACTCACTTGTACTCAGTCTGACACTTTTGTATCTAGTTTCATTTTTGCATTTAGTATTTTTTTCACAATTTTATTTGTGTATTTATAAACAATTTATGCAGCTTAATGTTATCTATAAATGAAAACAAAATGTAAGAAAAATCCACAAAAAAAAAACAAAAAAAAATATCATAATCATGGAATAACCGAAAGAAAACTCTCACATGTCTCTAACGCTCAAATGCATAAAACAACAGCGAAATACCGAAATGAAAGAACCCAGCAAGAAAAATAAAAACAAAGTTATTATGGAAATTCAAATGTATTGAACAAGAAAATCTAAAAAAAAAATATATAAAATAAAAATCATATGGAAAAAAAACACAAAACCCAAAGTCATTTTCTTTCTTTTGCTTTCTTACTTGTGAAGGTTGCCAGAATTAACATAAACAAATTATAATTATTACTTGGCAAACAAAATTGTTGATACCCTGTAGTAGACGGGACACTTAAAAAGGTTTCCCCAGTATGGCCAAAGAAGAAACTGTTGAATATGAAAAACGAATAGATTCACTAGCTTTAGTCACTTCAAAAATATAACGCAAGGCTATTGCGAAAGAAACTAATCCTTAAAAAAAAACAACCAATAAAGCAAAATGCCAAAAGCAGTTGGTAAAATTATTATGTGTACAATTGTAGGGTATCTTTACGTTGGCCCTCTAATTCATTATTTATCTATCTACCATCGAATAGCTAATTGACTTTTCGCATATTTCGTTTCTAAATGTGGTATCCCTTTGCCACGGTCAACTCATTCTCTGGGATTAGGTTCTTATGTTTCAGTTCGTCTGTGGCCGCTAATGTGTGCGGAAGTCGTCGTTGCCAGCATATTCCATCAAATCGTATTATATCAATCATATATACATAGATGTAATTAAAATTCATAATGAGTGCCCTGACGAGTATCTTTTGGTTTGTTGTAAGTGTATGAATATAGGTAAAAAACAAATTTTAATTTCTTAAAAATTGTCTCACCATTCTGGAATGTTATTCAAGAAAGTAAAACCCCAAGAATATCAGTGCCGAGTTTTATATATGTACAAAATCCACAGGGTTTCCAATCGGACCAAAAGAGCGGTCCAAAAACAAGTCTTAGCAAAAAAGCGTTTCGTTTTTCATGTTTTACATCTTTTCTGTCAAGAGATCGAACTACTACTTCTTATAAAAAAAACATTTTGTTTTTTGGAGTATCTTTGTTAACTTTTACATAGAAAAACTTTGACAAATGTAATACATTTTGGCATTGGCAGTTTGAAAGCTAGAAATTTAAAAATTTTAAACACACATTGGTGAGACTAAAAGGTAATACTCAATTTTTTTATGAGGCCAATACTTCAATTTATCGACGTTTCGTCGGGAGTTTGATTTCAACCTTTGTTTACCAGGTTAATATTTTAAAAATTAAAATATTAATACCAGAACTTGCATTTAGTAGTAGTTTTTCAGAGTTTCAGAGTTGGAATAAATATGAAACCAAATTTTTGTGAAATATTTGTAATCCTATTTATAGACTAAGCTGGTAAACAAAGGTTCAAATCAAACTCCGCTAAGGTTTTTATATTCCTCTTCAGACATGTTCAAAACTGCTTAAAAAAGTTAATACTTTCATATTCTAGGTGCACTTCAAAGTAGCCTAACTTTTCATGTAATTTTTTCTGCTTACAATGCAACTTTCAACTAACGTCGTTTTAAATCCTATATGATGTACTGAGTTCCGATAAATTAAAAAAAAAACCAGAGGACTGAGGCCAACTTCGACCGCGTCAAAATTCGTATACCCATGCAAGTTTTTTGTTACTCTTTCCTTACTTATAGCCGTCAAAGTCAAAAAACGTTTTATCTAAAAAGTCGAATGTTTGCGAAAGAACGGCCTACAATCTTAGCATAAGGAATAACGAAGTTATTGACAAAAGTCACTGTTTTCGACCGATCGTTCCTGTGGGAGCTATATGGTAAAGTCGTCCGATCTTGATCAAATTTGGCACAGTCGTTTATAGGTGTAATAAACTCACCAATTATACGACAACTGCTTAACAAGTAACGAAGTTATTGAGAAAAGTCACAGTTCGTGACTTTGCCCTTTGGATGGAAGCTATATGATGTAGTGGTTCGATACGGCTGAGTCCGAGATATACAACCTGTGCACTATATACATGACTACATGCAAAAGCTCTGTAGCTCTTACGGTCTTGAAGGAGTTTGCGCTGATCAAAACGGACGGACGGACAGACATGGCTATTTGAACTCGCCTCGTCTTGTAGGTTAGAAAGATTCATTCGATGCATTCATAAATATAGCAATTCTACATAATGGGAAATATTATGTTGTTAGATGAGTTGAATCAGAAACATATTTTCTTTCGTTAGTAATTAATACATTAAAAGTTATAAAGTTTGATACCAATAAATACTATAATTAAGCTAAGTTTAAAGCTTTTGATTTTGCCATTAACTGAGCTCATGAAATTACTTCGGTAGGGCGCCAAAAAGTATGCTTTAAGTAGTCATAAAAGTATGTAGAGTAGAGTTTTATATTTGTTTCAATTTACTGATAGAAGTATGCAGTACAAAAACATTTGCAAACAATTAAATGTACAGCCTAAAATAATACTTTTAATTTGTTTGCATTTATTTACAGTTATTGCTGCTGATTATAAAAATATACACCAACGGAGCCACGCCTTTGGCAGTTGAGAGTGAAGTGAAGACAAACGTCAAAAAAAATTCAAATGAACCAGGACGATTAAGCAATTATTTTCTACACGAACCGTATGGTAAGAGAATATACACAAAATAACCTTTAAACATTGTTTTGCACTTAAAGTCTTTTAAAGGACCGAATACTTATGCATTTGGCTATGAAATCGAAGACCCACTAACGCAAAATATACAATTTCGGGATGAACGACGCTATGTGAATGGTACCATCGAGGGTAGCTTTGGTTATGTACGTCCTGACAAGCTGATTGAGATCACCCACTATAAGGCCGATGAAGCTTCTGGGTATTTGGCTCAAAGGCAAAGCTTTAGGGCTGGTGATAATCCACCACCAGGAGCCAGCAAATGGCCGACACGAAGACCAGAAATCATTTTGGATTTAAACAGACCAACAAGCGATTCGAACATGAAAGTAACTTGGGATCCCAATAGCCATTTGAATCTAAGTGTCAATGCAGTAGCCGATAAAGTGGAACACCAATTGAAGCAACAACATGGGCTCGATCTTAATCACATTGATGTAGCCAAAGATGTTTTACAGCCAGCTGTTTTAGATGTCATTAATGGTAAGGCTCCGCTACGTACAAATGCAACAACTGGCGGGATGTCCTTTAAAACGGTTCATAACTTTATACCCGAGGGATTTCCCATAGTTCCATTCGAATTGCCTAGCCAATCCGACCCAACGACAAGCACCGAAAACACTACGCCAATCCATAAATACCAAAAAAGCAAATCAAACATTGAGGAAAAGGCTCCCCAAATTAAGCCCACAGTAGACCATAATACCACTGAACTGCCATTACCCCAGCCGTTGGTCAATAATGAATCATTACAGTCACCTAATCCAAGTTGGTACCACAAAATCATTGAGGCGAATCGTCGTGAATTCCTTCAGCATTTACCAAATTTAAATGGATCCCCAGAGTCTAGCCCAAAGTTAAGGTAAAAAAAAAGTTGTACATATTGAACCAATAACCATTAAAACTTATAGTCTGGCAAAAGTTAAAAAAGTCTCGCTTGTGGCCTTTAGTTTTCTTGTCTTTCTTTTAAACTATTATTTTACCTCCTCCTGCCAAAAAAAAAGGAACAAAAAAATAACCATAACTAAGAGCAAAAGCAAAAAAATGTACACATGTTTGCTGAAATAAACAAAAATAAAATGAACTACCAAAAAATGTATGTATACCCATTAGTCACTTGTGTGAAGCATATTAGACTAATACAATATGAACAATTTGACCGATTCGAATTAATTTGTCACTCTTAGGTGGTCTATATAAACACTTCTGGTTACGGAAGATTACAGCAAATGAATAATACATAAGAGAAAAAATGTTGATGTATTAATAAATATATATACATATACGAGATACAGTTTAAATATTATTAAAAGACTACAAGTTTTATTTAAATGAATTAACGGGTACAGCAGAGATTTTTCTACCCTTGGAAAAAGGGGTACATTAACTTTGGTCAGAAGTGTGCAACACATATAAAGTATATATATGTCATATAGTTTCCATACGAACGACAAAGTCACGAACTGTGACTTTTCTCAATAACTTCGTTAGTTGTTAAGATTTTCTCAGAAAAGTTAATTCTTGACAGTTTAGAATACCTATTAGTGACTGTACCAAATTTGATAAGGATCAGGTGACTATATCATATAGCTCCCAAAGGAACAATCGGTCGAAAACAGTAAAACAGTTATCAATAATTTCGTTTTTTTCTCGCTATTGGAAGTAATAATTATCAGTTTTATTGAATTTAACTATTTACTATATTTAACTATTAATGACTGTGCCAAATTTGATCAAAATCGGTTAACTATATTATATACATAGATGTCATACGGTAAAATGGCATGCTGTAAGCGCCGCATAGCTCCCGCCTAAAATTTAGACTTTTTACTTAAAACGATTTTCCACTTTGAGGGCTATAGGTAAGGGAAGGGTAAGGAAAAAAACTTGCAAGGGTCTACAACCTTCCTTTCAGGCGGTTAACCTGGAAAGCACACATTTATGGTCAAGAGAACTTAGCTAAAATTAACTGCGATATCCGAAGGTATGGTATTCGGTACCTCTTCAGGCTACAAACCCAGGATTGGCCCCCAAACTGCTGAATAACAGAATGCACTTGACCTGCCATTTAGACCCATAGACGGACTGCTGATTCCACCTCCATTTTATGATTACCAGGATGCTAAAAGAATTACTTTTAGGATGCTAAAAGAATAAATTAAAAAAAAATCCTTTTAGAGTCGGTCAGTATTTGCCTATCCGTCTGTCTGCATTTAGGAGTTACAGTTAGAGTTGGTCTCTAGGGCTGGCAAACTATCGATGGCACTCTCGAGGTATCGAATTTATGCCATCTGTGGCACCATAGATAGTTATGGTCATTTGGTTAATATTTACTTAAGCTACTCGAGATTTCAGTGTTGAAAAGTGAAAAAATCGTTTAAAGCTAGATTTCAGTGTTGGCAAATGCTCTTTTTTATTTGGCGCGTTGTTTGACCGCCCTGGCAGCTAAATATTTTACTCTGAATTATAAAATTTAAGAATATTCGGCTACTCTGACAGCCGAATATTGTATTCTGAACTATATTTGTTCTCTAAAATCAAGAAATAACGTAAACTCAACAATACTTTCGATTGTTGAGAATAGTGCGAACAAAAGTTTCAAAAAGTACGCGTATTCGAATATCCGATATTTGGCCTCTGGCAACGCTATCTCAAAATTTGACAGCTTTTAGCCGAAAAAAGGTACTTTTAGCTATAAACTAAAAAAAAACCCGCTAAAAACATGATTTTCCTTTTGTTAATTGCACAAAAACTACATAATAAATCGCCAAGGCGCACCTGAGGTCGTGCTCGTGGAATTTTTCTCTTTCGTTTGATACCAAATTTATGTAGTTTAAGCGCGTTTTGGACCCGAGTAACTGTAGTAAATATTTAAAGAGGCCGGATATATATGTACATACCTCTCTTTCTAACTGTAATTATCCACCATTCATTTTGGAGAAGTAATCGTTTTCAACCCTAACGAACAGCTCCACAAGCACCCGTGCTTAAATTTTAATTTATCGATAATTCAATGTGATTGACATCAAAGTAAGCCATGGCCCATACCTAATAATTAACTTGCTGACAATTTGTGTAAGGCTCCTTCAGTTGCTTGTTAGCTCTCTCGATGGGAACAACAGCAATTCAACTTCTTTTTCCTTCTGACCCGAAAATATTCCAAACCAGTTTAAAGCGTTTAAAAGTTTTTAACCAGCTTGAAAAACTACAAAATTGTTTTCACAGTTTAATTATTTTCCTTATTTCTATAAACTGCCTAACAATTTTATAAAATATTAAAAATAAAAAAAAAAACCAAAGAAATTCCGAGAAAAATGAGGCCAGGAAATCTTCCATTAACTGATTTTCTTATGGGTTTTAATTTTTCCTTCTGCTGACTTTCCATTACTTTTGTTTATTATTATTATTATTATCTTCCTTAAATTTTCAAAATGATTTTTTAAACGGAAAACAAAATACTAAGTATATAACTACGGTCAAAGACGCCTCTCTTTGAAACTCAGTCTCCGTTGATTTGTAATGAAAAGTCGTTTTAATTATGAAACTTCTTTTCAAATTCCATTCAAAATAATAATAATATAGAAGATATTAAAATATTATTTTCTACTGCCTCTCTCGATGGGAACAACAGCAATTCTTCTTCTTTTTGCTTCTCACCCGAAAATATTCCGAACATATCTGTTTACTGAGATTGCAAAAGCAATTAAAGCCAGTTTAAAGCGTTTAAAAGTTTTTAACCAGCTTCAAAAACTACAAAATTGTTTTCACAGTTTAATTATTTTCCTTATTTCTATAAACTGCCTAACAATTTTATAAAATATTAAAAATAAAAAAAAAAACCAAAGAAATTCCGAGAAAAATGAGGCCAGGAAATCTTCCATTAACTGATTTTCTTATGGGTTTTAATTTTTCCTTCTGCTGACTTTCCATTACTTTTGTTTATTATTATTATTATTATCTTCCTTAAATTTTCAAAATGATTTTTTAAACGGAAAACAAAATACTAAGTATATAACTACGGTCAAAGACGCCTCTCTTTGAAACTCAGTCTCCGTTGATTTGTAATGAAAAGTCGTTTTAATTATGAAACTTCTTTTCAAATTCCATTCAAAATAATAATAATATAGAAGATATTAAAATATTATTTTCTACTGCCTCTCTCGATGGGAACAACAGCAATTCAACTTCTTTTTCCTTCTGACCCGAAAATATTCCAAACATATCTGTTTAATGAGATTGCAAAAGCAATTAAAGCCAGTTTAAAGCGTTTAAAAGTTTTTAACCAGCTTGAAAAACTACAAAATTGTTTTCACAGTTTAATTATTTTACTTATTTTTATAAACTGCCTAACAATTTTATAAAATATTAAAAATAAAAAAAAAAACCAAAGAAATTCCGAGAAAAATGAGGCCAGGAAATCTTCCATTAACTGATTTTCTTATGGGTTTTAATTTTTCCTTCTGCTGACTTTCCATTACTTTTGTTTATTATTATTATTATTATCTTCCTTAAATTTCCAAAATGATTTTTTAAACGGAAAACAAAATACTAAGTATATTACTACGGTCAAAGACGCCTCTCTTTGAAACTCAGTCTCCGTTGATTTGTAATGAAAAGTCGTTTTAATTATGAAACTTCTTTTCAAATTCCATTCAAAATAATAATAATATAGAAGATATTAAAATATTATTTTCTACTGCCTCTCTCGATGGGAACAACAGCAATTCAACTTCTTTTTCCTTCTGACCCGAAAATATTCCGAACATATCTGTTTACTGAGATTGCAAAAGCAATTAAAGCCAGTTTAAAGCGTTTAAAAGTTTTTAACCAGCTTCAAAAACTACAAAATTGTTTTCACAGTTTGATTATTTTCCTTTTTTTATAAACTGCCTAACAATTTTATAAAATATTAAAAATAAAAAAAATAAAAACCAAAGAAATTCCGTCTCCGAGAAAAATGAGGCGAGGAAATCTTCCATTAACTGATTTTCTTATGGGTTTTAATTTTTCCTTCTGCTGACTTTCCATTACTTTTGCTTATTATTATTATTATTATCTTCCTTAAATTTTCAAAATGATTTTTTAAACGGAAAACAAAATACTAAGTATATAACTACGGCAAAGACGCCTCTCTTTGAAACTCAGTCTCCGTTGATTTGTAATGAAAAGTCGTTTTAATTATGAAACTTTTTTCCAAATTCCATTCAAAATAATAATGATATAGAAGATATTAAAATATTATTTTCTACTGCCTCTCTCGATGGGAACAACAGCAATTCAACTTCTTTTTCCTTCTGACCCGAAAATATTCCAAACATATCTGTTTACTGAGATTGCAAAAGCAATTAAAGCCAGTTTAAAGCGTTTAAAAGTTTTTAACCAGCTTGAGAAACTACAAAATTGTTTTCACAGTTTAATTATTTTACTTATTTTTATAAACTGCCTAACAATTTTATAAAATATTAAAAATAAAAAAAAAACCAAAGAAATTCCGAGAAAAATGAGGCCAGGAAATCTTCCATTAACTGATTTTCTTATGGGTTTTAATTTTTCCTTCTGCTGACTTTCCATTACTTTTGTTTATTATTATTATTATTATCTTCCTTAAATTTTCAAAATGATTTTTTAAACGGAAAACAAAATACTAAGTATATTACTACGGTCAAAGACGCCTCTCTTTGAAACTCAGTCTCCGTTGATTTGTAATGAAAAGTCGTTTTAACTATGAAACTTCTTTTCAAATTCCATTCAAAATAATAATAATATAGAAGATATTAAAATATTATTTTCTACTGCCTCTCTCGATGGGAACAACAGCAATTCTTCTTCTTTTTCCTTCTCACCCGAAAATATTCCGAACATATCTGTTTACTGAGATTGCAAAAGCAATTAAAGCCAGTTTAAAGCGTTTAAAAGTTTTTAACCAGCTTGAAAAACTACAAAATTGTTTTCACAGTTTGATTATTTTCCATTTTTTTATAAACTGCCTAACAATTTTATAAAATATTAAAAATAAAAAAAATAAAAACCAAAGAAATTCCGAGAAAAATGAGGCCAGGAAATCTTCCATTAACTGATTTTCTTATGGGTTTTAATTTTTCCTTCTGCTGACTTTCCATTACTTTTGTTTATTATTATTATTATTATCTTCCTTAAATTTTCAAAATGATTTTTTAAACGGAAAACAAAATACTAAGTATATAACTACGGTCAAAGACGCCTCTCTTTGAAACTCAGTCTCCGTTGATTTGTAATGAAAAGTCGTTTTAATTATGAAACTTCTTTTCAAATTCCATTCAAAATAATAATAATATAGAAGATATTAAAATATTATTTTCTACTGCCTCTCTCGATGGGAACAACAGCAATTCAACTTCTTTTTCCTTCTGACCCGAAAATATTCCGAACATATCTGTTTACTGAGATTGCAAAAGCAATTAAAGCCAGTTTAAAGCGTTTAAAAGTTTTTAACCAGCTTCAAAAACTACAAAATTGTTTTCACAGTTTGATTATTTTCCTTTTTTTTATAAACTGCCTAACAATTTTATAAAATATTAAAAATAAAAAAAATAAAAACCAAAGAAATTCCGTCTCCGAGAAAAATGAGGCGAGGAAATCTTCCATTAACTGATTTTCTTATGGGTTTTAATTTTTCCTTCTGCTGACTTTCCATTACTTTTGCTTATTATTATTATTATTATCTTCCTTAAATTTTCAAAATGATTTTTTAAACGGAAAACAAAATACTAAGTATATAACTACGGTCAAAGACGCCTCTCTTTGAAACTCAGTCTCCGTTGATTTGTAATGAAAAGTCGTTTTAATTATGAAACTTCTTTTCAAATTCCATTCAAAATAATAATAATATAGAAGATATTAAAATATTATTTTCTACTGCCTCTCTCGATGGGAACAACAGCAATTCTTCTTCTTTTTCCTTCTCACCCGAAAATATTCCGAACATATCTGTTTACTGAGATTGCAAAAGCAATTAAAGCCAGTTTAAAGCGTTTAAAAGTTTTTAACCAGCTTCAAAAACTACAAAATTGTTTTCACAGTTTAATTATTTTCCTTATTTCTATAAACTGCCTAACAATTTTATAAAATATTAAAAATAAAAAAAAAAACCAAAGAAATTCCGAGAAAAATGAGGCCAGGAAATCTTCCATTAACTGATTTTCTTATGGGTTTTAATTTTTCCTTCTGCTGACTTTCCATTACTTTTGTTTATTATTATTATTATTATCTTCCTTAAATTTTCAAAATGATTTTTTAAACGGAAAACAAAATACTAAGTATATAACTACGGCAAAGACGCCTCTCTTTGAAACTCAGTCTCCGTTGATTTGTAATGAAAAGTCGTTTTATTTATGAAACTTCTTTTCAAATTCCATTCAAAATAATAATAATATAGAAGATATTAAAATATTATTTTCTACTGCCTCTCTCGATGGGAACAACAGCAATTCTTCTTCTTTTTCCTTCTCACCCGAAAATATTCCGAACATATCTGTTTACTGAGATTGCAAAAGCAATTAAAGCCAGTTTAAAGCGTTTAAAAGTTTTTAACCAGCTTGAAAAACTACAAAATTGTTTTCACAGTTTAATTATTTTCCTTATTTCTATAAACTGCCTAACAATTTTAAAAAAAAATTAAAAATAAAAAAAAAAAACCAAAGAAATTGCGAGAAAAATGAGGCCAGGAAATCTTCCATTAACTGATTTTCTTCTGCTGACTTTCCATTACTTTTGTTTATTATTATTATTATTATCTTCCTTAAATTTTCAAAATGATTTTTTAAACGGAAAACAAAATACTAAGTATATAACTACGGTCAAAGACGCCTCTCTTTGAAACTCAGTCTCCGTTGATTTGTAATGAAAAGTCGTTTTAATTATGAAACTTCTTTTCAAATTCCATTCAAAATAATAATAATATAGAAGATATTAAAATATTATTTTCTACTGCCTCTCTCGATGGGAACAACAGCAATTCAACTTCTTTTTCCTTCTGACCCGAAAATATTCCAAACATATCTGTTTACTGAGATTGCAAAAGCAATTAAAGCCAGTTTAAAGCGTTTAAAAGTTTTTAACCAGCTTGAAAACCTACAAAATTGTTTTCACAGTTTAATTATTTTCCTTATTTCTATAAACTGCCTAACAATTTTATAAAATATTAAAAATAAAAAAAAAAACCAAAGAAATTCCGAGAAAAATGAGGCCAGGAAATCTTCCATTAACTGATTTTCTTATGGGTTTTAATTTTTCCTTCTGCTGACTTTCCATTACTTTTGTTTATTATTATTATTATTATCTTCCTTAAATTTTCAAAATGATTTTTTAAACGGAAAACAAAATACTAAGTATATAACTACGGTCAAAGACGCCTCTCTTTGAAACTCAGTCTCCGTTGATTTGTAATGAAAAGTCGTTTTAATTATGAAACTTCTTTTCAAATTCCATTCAAAATAATAATAATATAGAAGATATTAAAATATTATTTTCTACTGCCTCTCTCGATGGGAACAACAGCAATTCTTCTTCTTTTTCCTTCTCACCCGAAAATATTCCGAACATATCTGTTTACTGAGATTGCAAAAGCAATTAAAGCCAGTTTAAAGCGTTTAAAAGTTTTTAACCAGCTTCAAAAACTACAAAATTGTTTTCACAGTTTGATTATTTTCCTTTTTTTTATAAACTGCCTAACAATTTTATAAAATATTAAAAATAAAAAAAATAAAAACCAAAGAAATTCCGAGAAAAATGAGGCCAGGAAATCTTCCATTAACTGATTTTCTTATGGGTTTTAATTTTTCCTTCTGCTGACTTTCCATTACTTTTGTTTATTATTATTATTATTATCTTCCTTAAATTTTCAAAATGATTTTTTAAACGGAAAACAAAATACTAAGTATATAACTACGGTCAAAGACGCCTCTCTTTGAAACTCAGTCTCCGTTGATTTGTGATCAAAAGTTGTTTTATTTATGAAACTTCTTTTCAAATTCCATTCAAAATAATAATAATATAGAAGATATTAAAATATTATTTTCTACTGCCTCTCTCGATGGGAACAACAGCAATTCAACTTCTTTATCCTTCTCACCCGAAAATATTCCAAACATATCTGTTTACTGAGATTGCAAAAGCAATTAAAGCCAGTTTAAAGCGTTTAAAAGTTTTTAACCAGCTTGAAAAACTACAAAATTGTTTTCTCAGTTTGATTATTTTCCTTATTTTTATAAACTGCCTAACAATTTTATAAAATATTAAAAATAAAAAAAATAAAAACCAAAGAAATTCCGTCTCCGAGAAAAATGAGGCGAGGAAATCTTCCATTAACTAATTTTCTTATGGGTTTTAATTTTTCCTTCTGCTGACTTTCCATTACTTTTGCTTATTATTATTATTATTATCTTCCTTAAATTTTCAAAATGATTTTTTAAACGGAAAACAAAATACTAAGTATATAACTACGGTCAAAGACGCCTCTCTTTGAAACTCAGTCTCCGTTGATTTGTGATCAAAAGTTGTTTTATTTATGAAACTTCTTTTCAAATTCCATTCAAAATAATAATAATATAGAAAATATTAAAATATTATTTTCTACTGCCTCTCTCGATGGGAACAACAGCAATTCAACTTCTTTATCCTTCTCACCCGAAAATATTCCAAACATATCTGTTTACTGAGATTGCAAAAGCAATTAAAGCCAGTTTAAAGCGTTTAAAAGTTTTTAACCAGCTTGAAAAACTACAAAATGGTTTTCTCAGTTTGATTATTTTCCTTATTTTTATAAACTGCCTAACAATTTTATAAAATATTAAAAATAAAATAAATAAAAACCAAAGAAATTCCGTCTCCGAGAAAAATGAGGCGAGGAAATCTTCCATTAACTGATTTTCTCATGGGTTTTAATTTTTCCTTCTGCTGACTTTCCATTACTTTTGCTTATTATTATTATTATTATCTTTCTTAAATTTTCAAAATGATTTTGTAAACGGAAAACAAAATACTAAGTATATAACTACGGTCAAAGACGCCTCTCTTTGAAACTCAGTCTCCGTTGATTTGTGATCAAAAGTCGTTTTATTTATGAAACTTCTTTTCAAATTCCATTCAACGGTTTTTCGTCCTTAATAGTTTGTCGGTAATTTTTTTCATATTACCAAATAATAATATAGAAAATATTAAAATAATATTTTCTACTGCCCTTGTCGGTAATACTTCCACAGTACTTACTGCCTACACTGATAAATCCTGATAAAAAAGTGTATTACATTAGGATTTTATTTGTGTTATTAATATGAATTTACAATTTAATTTACATCTTTACCCCGCATGTCAATTGAAGTGATGGAAAAATAGTATTCGGTGGCGAGACTCCACACATTATTCATATGCATCAATCGTAAATATTACTTCAATCAATTCCACATAAGCCAGTGCTTAGTTTTTTTAATTTATCGATAATTCAATGTGATTCACATCAAAGAAAGCCATGTCCCATACCTAATAAATAACTTGCTAACAATTTGTGTGAGGCTCCTTCAGTTGCTTGTTAGCTCTCTCGATGGGAACAACAGCAATTCTTCTTCTTTTTCCTTCTCACCCGAAAATATTCCAAACATATCTGTTTACTGAGATTGCAAAAGCAATTAAAGCCAGTTTAAAGCGTTTAATAGTTTTTAACCAGCTTGAAAAACTACAAAATTGTTTTCACAGTTTAATTATTTTCCTTATTTCTATAAACTGCCTAACAATTTTATAAAATATTAAAAATAAAAAAAAAAACCAAAGAAATTCCGAGAAAAATGAGGCGAGGAAATCTTCCATTAACTGATTTTCTTATGGGTTTTAATTTTTCCTTCTGCTGACTTTCCATTATTTTTGCTTATTATTATTATTATTATCTTCCTTAAATTTTCAAAATGATTTTTTAAACGGAAAACAAAATACTAAGTATATAACTACGGTCAAAGACGCCTCTCTTTGAAACTCAGTCTCCGTTGATTTGTGATCAAAAGTTGTTTTATTTATGAAACTTCTTTTCAAATTCCATTCAAAATAATTATTATATAGAAGATATTAAAATATTATTTTCTACTGCCTCTCTCGATGGGAACAACAGCAATTCAACTTCTTTATCCTTCTCACCCGAAAATATTCCAAACATATCTGTTTACTGAGATTGCAAAAGCAATTAAAGCCAGTTTAAAGCGTTTAAAAGTTTTTAACCAGCTTGAAAAACTACAAAATTGTTTTCTCAGTTTGATTATTTTCCTTATTTTTATAAACTGCCTAACAATTTTATAAAATATTAAAAATAAAATAAATAAAAACCAAAGAAATTCCGTCTCCGAGAAAAATGAGGCGAGGAAATCTTCCATTAACTGATTTTCTCATGGGTTTTAATTTTTCCTTCTGCTGACTTTCCATTACTTTTGCTTATTATTATTATTATTATCTTTCTTAAATTTTCAAAATGATTTTGTAAACGGAAAACAAAATACTAAGTATATAACTACGGTCAAAGACGCCTCTCTTTGAAACTCAGTCTCCGTTGATTTGTAATGAAAAGTCGTTTTAATTATGAAACTTCTTTTCAAATTCCATTCAAAAGGTTTTTCGTCCTTAATAGTTTGTCGGTAATTTTTTGCATATTACCAAATAATAATATAGAAAATATTAAAATATTATTTTCTACTGCCCTTGTCGGTAATACTTCCACAGTACGTACTGCCTACACTGATAAATCCTGATAAAAAATTATATTACGTTAGGATTTTATTTGTGTTATTAATATGAATTTACAATTTAATTTTCAATTGAAGCGATGGAAAAATAGTATTCGGTGGCGAGTCTCCAGACATTTAGACTCACTTAGTTTTTTTAATTTATCGATAATTCAATGTGCACATCAAAGTAAGCTATGTCCCATACCTAATAATTTACTTGCTAACAATTTGTTTGAGGCTCCTTCTTTCCTTAAATTTTCAAATTTCTTATAATAATTTATATGTATGATAATTTATTGTAATTACTGCTACATTTTCATTGATTAAAATTTTCGATAAAAACCTTCTCTCCAAAAGGTTTGGTCTTTACGGCCCTCTGGTTTCTTATTAATTTCTACCGACATAACAAATTTTATTAAAATCGGACTGAAAAAAGCCATAGGAACCGTTTCGTTTAAGGTTGGAGTTGGCCGTTGGCGGCGCTAAAGTGCTCAGGTGCTTTGTGGCATACATTTGGTCTTCCGAATTTAAAATATTTTTCCACTTGGTGGCATGGTATAGTAAAGTCGGCGAGACGACTTGCTTCATTTCATTTTGTTTGTGTGTGAAAGCTAGCACAAGTTTGCAAGTTGGCAATTCTCGTCTGACGTCATAGACAAAATAAAAGTCTATAATAATTATTAAATGGCCTAATGCTTGAAGACTGCAAGGGTATGTCAACTTTGGCGTAGCCAAAATTAGCTACTTTGAAAATTTTTGTTTAATAATTTTACATCACATATTTGAAATATCTTCCGGGTTCCAAATTGGAGCATTCATATCACAGAAATCTTAAACGTTTTCTCTCTTTTGTTTGCCGCCTTTGAAGTTTAGTTTTGCTTTTATTTTCCTTTTTTTTTTCTTTTGTTGGTTATTTTTAGTAGGTTAAACTTTTTTGAACTGGGACAAAACAGGTCTTTGATGGCTAATCTGAATAATCTGCCTATCCTTTTCTCTTTCTCGCTCTCTGCAGTGGGCTCGCTCTCTCCCTGTTGCTTTTGTGTTTTCATAGTTTCAGGAAGAGAGTCAGAGGAGTCAATAGACACGTCGTCGGAGGTGGTTTAAATTGCTCCAAATTTACAAACGCATTTTGCCATTTAATGGAAGAGGTGTGTTGGGTGGAGGGGGATGGAGGGGAAGGGAAAAATCAAAACGAATTTTAGCGGTGCGCGGAGGGGTTGATGTGGTGCGATACAAAAAAAACGGAAGGAAATGAAATGCCAAATCCATTTTGAATTGCAGCACTTTCTTCTTCTTTCATAGTTGTTGCATATTAATGGTGTTGTATTTGTTGTAATTCATTTATTATTCCATTTCCATCATTTGCCACAGCGGCTTTAATTTGTGGCACGCACGGATCCGATCCAATACGATCCAAATCGAATTTGAAAAACCAAAATGCTGATGATTGTATAATTTGCCAACTATTCGAATTTTTATTTCTTTTGTTTCGAATTGTTTTTGTTTTTTTTTTTTTTTTTGATTTTTCTTGTTTTGCACATTGCATATACATATATATATTTACACTGAATTTTTACTCTGTTTGTTAGTTTTCTTGTTGTTGTTGGTAGTAGTTACATTCACTTTTATGGCTTAGAAACAAATTAGTTAGCCCAACGTGCAAGTGAAAAGTAAAAGTTGATTCGATGTTTGCCCAAAACCAATTATTAATTAAGAAATATTATATTAAAGTAGGTATTAATATGATAATCAGAAATATAATTAAATAGAATATTAAAAAGAAAAATCAAGTTGCCACACAATGGAGAGAGTAAATGTTTTTTGAAGGAAATTCAATGATCTGGTAACTCTTGAAAACTCCTCTCTCCCTTGCAATGTTCGCACCCCTCTTCACCAACCCCTTTGCTGAGGTAGTAACTTCATACAGTATTGCCTCACTTGCCATTTGGTGTGTGGTTCGCCTGGCAATTCGAGCACGTTCATATAACTCCCCAGTCAATTGTGATTATGAGCCAAAAAGTCTCCGCCTTAACTTGCATTGTTGCTCTATGCCAACTTTCATATGCATTCAAGTGTTTTATTGTATGTTAATTAAATTGTTTCTACGTTCATTTCTTTCATTTTTTTTCTTACTTACTTTCTGCATTATTCAGTTTTTTTCGTTTTTTTTTTTGGCATACATAGTTTTGGTCATTAACTAATTGCTCTGAGGTAATCAGACATTGCGTCAACGATAGATCGTACCCCTTTCTGCTGCCTCTTATTCTCTTGTTCATCAAACATTGGTAGAAAGAAATAATGTTGCTAGGGCAAAAATTCATCGTAATGTCTTATTGTTAAAAAAGTTAACATTACGTATACGCACAGTGGAAACTAGTTGGATTTAAACTTCAACTTAACATTGAGCGGACCGGACATTGTCCCTGCATATTGTACGCATATATGTATGTATGTGAGTGTGTTTGTTGTGTGTGTGTATGCATGTGTGAGTGTTTATGATCAAATATATATATGTATGTTCAACTGCTGACAACTTGATTAGATGGAGACCAGGGATCTCCATGAAGATTGCTAGGCAGGATCTGGTTTTGCCTATTGCATAAATATGCAATTTTATAATCTTGATATAGTCATAGAGAGAAATAGTAAATAAGCCTGGGGTACAGAGAGACAGAAAGATAGAGAGTGAGAGAGAGAGATAGAGAGAGAGGGAGAGAGAGACAGAGGCATAGACAAAAAAAGACAGAGAGAGAATGAGAAAACTGGAAAATTTCATAATATCCGGTTAAAGTCAGGAGCTTGAAAAGTTGTTAATTTGTGACAGGAAAATACTACAACAACAACAACAACAGAGGAGAAAAAATAAACCACTTGGTAAAAAAAAAAGAAAAGCCACAAAAAAGAAGCCGTCTCACCATGAGGATAGCCCGCCAAAAATGACAGCAATTAGCCACTTTCAAAATAAGGTAAAAGTATTTAACCTACTTCAACAGCTCCTCCTACTTCTCCTCCTTGTCCTTCTTCTTCTCTCTTTAAGACACTCCTCCTATACAAATAGTAATCCTCCCCATACCCCCTATCTTCTATCGTTCGCTTGTCATTTACCAGTTTGACTTTCCATAGTCTTAAGCGCTTTTCATTGTAGGAAGTCCTAAGTCGGCAAGTCAATTTCAATTGCCGCTTAATTAATGAGGCACACGAGACACACCGCCAGCTGCCGCTGTCTTAGCCTGGCTCAATGCTCTTGCTGTTAGCCCGGTTAGCCATTGCTGCAAGGAAGTCGTCATAAGTTTTTTTTTTCTTTCTTTGCCATCTGAAAATGTGTGAAAATATCCATCCATCCATCGACAAGCAAACAGAAAAGTAAGAAAAACAAATTAAAATGTTTAACTATTTTACGAGAGTAGCGTAAATATTTTGATTAGTCCAGAGCAATACAATTAGAGAGCTAAGCAAATGGGGAGCAGCAGCAGCTGCAGCAACAAGAGCAGCAACTTAAGTTGCAGTTTACCACTTTTCCGTGTCTTGCAACATCTTGTGAGAGAGCGAGAGTATCTTTTGCTTTAACTATATGGCATATGATATGATTATGTGATTTGGCAATTTGCATTTAATTAATTTTTCGCTGCAGCTATTTATTATGTCAACGGCAGACGGCAAAAGACAACAGTGGCCAGATCATGATGACAGCTTGCCACTTGTGGCAAGAAACCAAACGAGAAAAGAAGAGAAATGCTTGAGGTAAAGAGGGAGGAGGCACTCAGTTTTAGCTGTTACCGAACCGAATTAAAGTGAATATTATTTGTTACCGTCCCAAAAGACAGACCGACCGACTGAGGGAGCGGAGCAATAGAGATTATGCCTTTTGCAATAGACAGTTATGTGTCAGTGAGACAGCAGCTCATTTTCCATATAATCTGACAGACAGATTGCGCAAAAAAATTAGGCTAATTATATAGAGAATTTACTTATCAAATTGGCATCATCATTGGAATAATATTATATGCAATATTTAAACTTTCTATAAGTCTTCTCGTTATGACTCTCTAGATGTGAAAGGTTGTGAAAAGAAACTTCAGCAGCAAAGTAAGAGTCTGAGGTGAGAGTTTAAATTAAAATTGATCAAAAATTAATCAATAAATGACATGAAGAATGAAAACTCGGAAAGAACATTAAGAGTTGTTTAGGAAATTTGGAAATTTAATTGTTGTAAATCAACTTTTTAATATGCATTTGTTAAATGATAGATTATCTAAATGAATGAAGTTTCCTTTAATTGTTGTAGCTACATACATATATACATACATACATACATACATATGTGCATACATCGAAATGTATAGCAAGTTCAATTCCCATTACTCATACGCCTCGTGTGCGTGATGGCAAAATGTTGGCAGCCGTTTTTTGTTTCTTTTTCTTTATTATAGCCATAAGTTCAATGCGCTTTGGCTTCTTCATTGCTTGCTACTCATTTTTCATGTTTTTGTTTTTTATGCTTTTGGTGGTTTTTGGTTTTATGTTTTATTGGTGAATGCGTTTTGCTGCGAAACAAATAAATTAATATAAATTGCATTTATGTATATATTTACGAGTTATATGCCCTGACTTTAAGCACTTGAGAGGTAATTTTCAATTAGATGCTGTAACAATGGACGCTGATGTTGCTGTTGCGCAAGCAATGAAGCTTGGCTTTAAAAGGATAACCAACTGCAACTGCAATTCCCACAACAAGATGCATGCGTCTTCTGAAACAATGAGACAAAATGTACGATGTATGTTTGCCTATACTGCTGCTGTTGTTGGTGTGTGTGTGTGTGTGTGTGTGGACAATGTTTCAAATGCAACAGCAGCAGCAGCAACTAAAACAGCAGCCAAAAGCCAAGTTAATGCATGTACTAAATGTCTAACGGTAAATATGAGTTACTAGGTAATTGCTTGAACTGCTTACCAGCAACAGCAACAGCAGCAGCAGCTGTTACATGCTCGCATGCTCATAACCCACAATTGACTGCAGCAGCAGCAGCAACAGCAGCAAACAGCAACAACATTTAACGTAGTTAAATGTGAGTCGCGTTTTGACTTTTCACTTTTTTGTGAGTGGAAATTGATTGAGTAGAGTGGCCCCTGTCTGGGTAAAAGTAAACCACATTTTGGCAAACAAAAAAAAAAAATAAATAAATAACCAAGCATGAACGAAAATGGGAGCAACAATTAAACTGAAAAAAAAAACAAAACTAACCAAAAATTAACACCTGCTGCCCGTTGGCCCAAAATATGTGAAAACTATATATTTTGTTGGTGTGTTTTTGTTTTTTTTTTTTTTTTTTGAGCAATCATTGGGAAAATTATGTTTGGGAATCTAAAGCAATAAATACGCAAAAGAAAGCAATTGATCATTTTAGATAACGACTTTATTGTTACTCTTTTGACTAATTAGAGAACAAATAATTGACACAAACATAATTGTTGAGACAAATGACATATTTTGCCTCAAAAAGTATGCAAGAGGCAAAAAAAAATACTCTTTATAAACAAACTTTAACTTTAAATTTAGTTTAACCCAAAAAAAAAAGGTTTTTAGCCACAGAATATTTAAAACGTTTTCTAGTTTTCAAAAACAAATTCTATAATGGCATAACATTTTATAGTCTTAATTTTACATTCACTTGTCTAACATTTGTGTGGTCTTCAATTCTTGTGCTTCTCAATCACAAACTTCACAAACAAGTCATAGAACCATGGATTTATTTCGGCGTCAAAAAAAATATTTATTTGCAATGAAATAGCATAGCAATTAAGTCTTTCACTCACATTTAAAAGTCGACCTTACCGCTATAAATAAGATGTATTTAACAAAATAAATCTGTAATATATCGTTAAATACAAATATCAAAATTATGTTACATTTAAGTTAAAAATGCTTATGTGGCATGATGCCTTAACCCTAGAATATCTCTCTCACAAATTAAATGTATATATCAAACTTAAGTGAATAAATGATTAAATGAATTAAAGATAGTATAGTAACTATTACCAGTGCATTTACTTGTTTATAAATATTAGATTTTATAAAAATAAAAATCATCCATATCTTTCCTTATTTAGCGTTTTCCATAAGTGCATAAGCATCAGTTCCAATTTATTAACATATTTGTGATACAAATGAAAATTCTAGATTCATAACAATAGTTGGAATAATTTTTTTTTGTTTTCTTTTTTTGGTGTATTGTTAGAGTATTTTTTAAATACAAAACTTGAGGCCTATCAAAATTTGTAATCAAACATTGCGTTCAATTTACGTCGCTTCGTTGCATTGCCAAATGGCTCGATGGTATGCCATGACGAAGAAATTTTTTTAAGGCTTTAGCTCCAACTTAAACTCTAATCCAGACACAGACTCACACACACACATACACACACATACATAAATACCAGACCAGAGCTAAAGCAGAGATGGTGGATTGAGGAGAAGTGGAAGTGAAGTAAAGTGGAGTGGAGTGAAGTTAAGTCGTGGAGTCGTGTGTGGCATGTGGCAGGTTGACTTTATGTTTGCTTTATATTTTTCCACCTGCTGCATCAACGCCAACGCTTGAACAGGGAACCAACAAACGATGACTACGACTCTATAAAGAGACATAGACCCCAGCAAAATCGTTGGCCATAATTAAGCATTTATTTTATTTGCCATATTTCTCTATTTACTCGGGCTTTTCGATTGGTAATCATAATGAAAAATGTCTCTGCTTTTTTTTTTTATTTTTTATTTCTGTGTGTGTATTTTTTTGTCAAATATAGCAATTAAAATTAGTCCCAAAGAGTCCAAGAAATCTACAGACGGGGCATCAACCTTTTGAAGCTGATGCTGTTGATGTTGATGAATTGAGTCCATGCCAAGTGGATGATGCAAATTCTCTGCAAAGTGGATGTATAATGAAAAATTAGAGCAAAAGACTGGGAATCAGATGACTTGCAGATGATGTGCAAAAATTTCCCAGATTGAACCGAAAAGTAAATAAGTTTCAAGGAGTTTCATTTGCCTCCAAAAAGAAAACCAAAGAAAAACTAGAGAGCCGGGGCTTACTTTTCTTCTATTACTCTATCCTTACCGAAATGCATTTAAGAGGAAAAATATTTGATCTTAAAAATCCGATTCGTTTTTATCGTAGAGGCAATGACAGCTATAAATAATTGTTTCCGACTTTGATGCTCTACGTAAGTTAATAGCCAAAGCTTTGTGACAATCGCACAAGAACCAAAATTATTTATGGACCAATTGTACCTATGAGATCTATATTATATAGTCATCCGATCACAATAATTAGTATGAATATTAAACTAATAAATATTCATTTTTATAACAATATCTTGGAAAATAACTAAGTTAATCATAAAAGTCGCAATTTTCGAATGATCGTTCATATGGAGGCTGTCTAATATGTTTGACCAATTTGGCTGAATCCGAGTTATAGAATAACTACAATATATAGAAGCTGACATCCAAAATTTCAGCGCCTAGCTTAAGCGGTGTAGATGGAGTTTGAGTTGATCCAGACTAACGGACAGAGGGTATGACCATATGAACTCATCTCGTTGTACTGATCAAGAATATATACATTTTTATACTACTACTATTTTTATACTATATATTTATATTTTAATATACTCTACTTTATATGGTTGGTAATATACCTTTTTGCAAGGGTATAAAAAGTGGCACATGGGAACAAAAGAGATTCAAGCATTTCACAGCGTTCAAAATCAAGGATTTCAAGTGGACTTCAGTATAAAGTAATTTGTAATCACACGAATCACTCAAAATATGAATTATTTTATATACACGTGTGAAGAAGCTTTCAATTAACACGATTTCATAATGAAATTTTGTTTAATTTTATAGTATAAAAATAACTGGCTGTTTTTGACATTTGTACACAACCATCAGTTGATTATCAGATATTTATGTATACACTTACAGTCTTGAATACTTTAGCGAGCTCCTCAAAACAGATAGAATGAAAGACTTCAAAATAGAGGTCAACCAATTACAAATATAAAATAGAAACGGTAAAATATTTAGGATTGAATATGAAACTACTGGGTATAAACAGCACACACAGACACTAATATAACTGAAGCAAATTGTAAGATAAGTACTCTAAGAATTCTAACAATACCATGAATATCAAGAATTTTAGAATGATTCAATCATCTAATGAGAAATATTATGAATTTGTATATCATTCAGTCATTCAATCATTAGATGACTTATTAATACTCAAAGACTTAGTCTGGGCTGTATAATACTCTTGTTCTCGATTTCGAACCGCGAATGAGGTGAAAGTGGTTCCACCGGGGTTAGTAAGGAAGTCATTTTTGTTTACATTTAGTAATAGAAAATAGAGTTTTTCAATAATTCAGTCATTGATTCGATCAACTGTGACGTCTACTTTAAGTTTTAATAAATTCCTTCAATTATCTAGTCAAATAAACTGTACTTAAAAGTTTTTGCATTCCAAAATTAAGTGCTCGTTGACAAGTATGTAGAAAAACTAAAGTTTTAAATATAGATTATACCAATTCATTATTCGATAGTTGATTCAAGATGATAAAACCTCTCGGGTGGGTCAAAAAGTATACATCACCTTATAAGTATTTTAGTTCGAAAATATTTTAAGTTAACTTAACTCCATTTTCTACCAAAATTCAAGGCCAATTGCAATTCGAAATTGCATTCAATTATCTTGAGAGCTTTAAATTCTTAAAAACAAAACAGTTTTTGTGTTAATTTAAAGTGTTTACAAATCGAAAGACCCTTCGAATCCATCATTAACTTGATATCCAACTACGACTTCAAATTGAATCGAATGTGTAGGAGCTCATGCTCATGCTCTGATGCCTAATTAGAGTTTGAGTGTTCCAAAAAATCGTTCAATTGAAAATTGACGTAAAAACTCAATGAGAAAATTTCCCAATCTAAGGCATTGCATTGTTATTGCACTTAACTTTGATTTGCCCCAGCTAATAATGAAAGACCCCCAAAAAACGAAAACAAACCAAAAAACACTACCCTCTGGCCGCAAAACAGAAGTTTTTTACTGCCCAAAATACAATACAACAGAAAACACTTAAATATTACAAAATGTTGTTGGTTTCTCAGTTCAATTTACAATTTAAGCAAAATTAGCGCATTAAAAGTTAACTATCAAAAGAGCTTGCCCAGCAGCAGCCACGAAAAATCATCAACCAACGTTGGATATTTGGGTCAAATGGCGTTTAATGAAAGGTATTTGAATATACCTGCAAGAAGGAAGACGATGACGACAACAACACAACGACGATGAGGAGGAGACGAAACAGCAAAAGACAATAAGTAAGGTAGTTGGGCAGGGTAGAGGGGGTTAAATTTATTAACAAACGAATTTCAACGTCAAGTTGTCACTTGGCCAAAGATTTTGCAACTTATCAAAGACATCAACACGAAATGCGTCTCTAAATGACACACAAACTAAACTAACCAAGTAGCAGTATAAATCCTGTGTATGCCAAACTAAAAAAACAATGGCAAACATCATCAGATCGGCCAGAAATTGAACTGTTTTACATTTACAGCGGACGCTGCTGCTGCTGCTGCTGCTGTTGCTGTTGCCGCTGCCACCGCTCACTTCAACAACAACTACTCCAAGCAGCGACGTCTACAAATTTTTGCTTTTTGACTTCGACTGCGGCATCGACGTCTGCAGTTCACTTTCTTCCTAACCATATATAAGCCATGGCTTTTCATTGCAACCATATTATTCAGTTGTGAAAAGCCGTTGCGTGCACCTCGTGTGGAACTTACAATCTTTACCAAAAAAAAAAGTTACAATTTGTTTTGTGATATCCGCAAAAAAAAGGAAAAATAAACAAAACGTATACTCGAAAACTACAAATAAATCAAATCCGAAAACGAAATATAATATAAAAATTTTAAAAATGGCCTTTAAGGTGAGCCACAAGCTGGAAGGATAATGTGTGTCGGTTAAAGATATCCTTTAAAATATTCCAGAAGACATTTGTGTTATTTTTTTTTTATTTTTGTTTTTTTTTTTTGTTTTTTTTTAGTTTTTTTTTCAAATGCAAATAATTTTTTGTTTTTTTTATCGAAGGATATATAATTAAGCAATCATAATGTAAAGGATTCTTATTTTTATAGTTTTGATCCTTTGGGCTAGAGACTTATTCAGCATTCGCGTTCTACTAAACAATGTGTTTTTTGAAAGCAAAAACCAAAAAGGTTTTATTACAAAACTTGAAAAATGTGCACACCAACTTAGTCAAATCCATCAGCGCCCAAGTTTAACAAAGAATTAATTATTCTTACTAAACTTTATTGGCAAACAGAACAAGAAAGAATGTGAATGTTATGGCATATATACTTACATCCTTTTGATGCTAGGCTTCTCATATCATATAAAACATTTTCTAATAATATTATCCTGAAGATTCAAACCAGATTTTAAGAATAGCTCAAGATTTACTTTATTATTACCAATTTGTTTAGCTTGAAAAGATGAATACCCAATATTTTCGTAGTAGGATAATAATGTGATGTAACACAACGATGAGAAAAATTTCATATTACTTGCCATTTCCTAATTGTAAATTATTCAGTTTTTTTGTTTTGTTTTGTTAACATTTCTTGGTTGAATTGCTTACCACAAGACCAAACCAAATATTTATATATACATATGTATATTCATGCAGATTTAGTTAGTTTAAAGAAAAGATTAGGCATAAAGTAAACACAAATAAAAACAATTAACTGCAAACGAGTCGAAGCTAACCACAAGTAAACACTTCATTAAAACTGCGGTAAAATGGTAAATGTGGCAGGGGTGGGGAAGGTAGAGGAGAAATTGGCCCCCTGACGGATGGATGTTGAATGGCTAACGCTAATTACCACACTTAAAATAATTAGTCATCCAATAATAATGAGTTTTGTTTTCGTCATTTTTCATCATATTGTTAATTCAATTATGCAATTACAGTTTTTGATTTTCGCATCGGTTTTGTGCCTCACTTTGGCCTATCCTTTGGATCATCATTATTATCATCAAGAGGATAGCCATGGCTATGAGCATTTGGCCCATGCCCATCAGGAGGTGGAAGATTATGGACATCAGCATCAGATTGAGCGCATCTCGTTGGGTGAAGAGCATGGCCATCATGAGCCTCAACACTACGAGCATCACGAGGATGAACATGTTGATTACTATGTGAGTAATAAAACCTTTTTAAGAGGGAGAATGATCTCTAAATAAAACGCTAATCATGTATCCACTTAACAATTCATTTAGGCTCCACCCAAATATGCCTTCAAATATGGCGTTAACGATTTCCACACCGGAGATGTAAAATCGCAGCATGAGACCCGCGATGGTGACACCGTCAAGGGTCAATACTCCTTGGTTGAGCCCGATGGTTCCATTCGCACTGTGGACTATACTGCCGATAAGCACAATGGCTTCAATGCTGTGGTCCATAAGACTGCCCCTGTCCATCATCATGAGGAACTGCACGAGCATCATTATTAAATCCAATTTAAAAAGCAAAGCAAATCAACTTTCAACACTAACTGAAAAGAATTAACCAATCAATGGTTAAAAATTTTTTTACCCTAGAGTTAGCCAAATTGTTCATCATATCAGCAACGATCGACCATGAAATCAGAAATCAGCTTCATATCTCTTAATTAGGACATCATACAAGCAATACTATACTATAATGTTCTCCACATTTTTTTTCACGACTTACGAATCACAAGCATATATTTATATATATGTGTGTATTTTTTTTTATCATTTCTGTGATAGCAAATAATTTCTATATTTTCTCAACTTCAAACTTGATCCTTAGTCACTATCATCTATTCTACACAGACACACAAACACATCAACATCAAGCAAGGACTGTCATCAACTCAGACTATAAACTATAAAACTATATTAACTATATATTCTATGATTAAATGAAAGAAAAAAACATATACAGAGAAATGTAAATTTTTGTATAATAATAAAGAAAAATGTGAATTATGTACTTTTTATAAAATCAAATCAACTTGACCATGTTTTTCATTTATTGCAATCATTGAACTTAAACTTTTTGCCAAACAAATCTAACTGGTTTATGCCGTTTTATCAATTAAATAAGACAAATGTGTCTTTTTTTTGTATTGCCAAAGACATTTTCCGCAAAAACAAGTTCGAATTCGAGTTTGATGCAATGCGTTTTTTCTTTGGATATTATATAAGTTGTATTTGGAAAAGTTACTTAAAAATTTTTAAAAATGCTTCCTTAATGATAAAGAAAAAGTGATTTGTTGTTGATGCTTGAAACCAGAAATCGGTAATTTCCTAAAATTATTTGAAAATCAAGCGCCAAAGCACTAGAACGATAAATCGATGGTGATGGACAAAAGAATGCTATCGATAATTGACTTAAAATTCTATCATCGTTTGCTCAGCTCTACTCTGGGAAGTGGAAAAGGAAAATGATAAACTGAAATCTATGAAAAATGCTGGAGAAAAACAAATATGTGCCGCGTGTAAATCAAGTGAGTTGCATTTGTCCTGACCCTTTGAAAATGTAATGTACATTGTTATCCATCTGCCAGATAGACGCCATTTATCTAAATAAGGATATAACCCGGCTAATTCGAGACAATTTACTGGACAACCTTCAGGCCATATCAGTAAGCGTAAAATATAACTGAAAGCAAAACATACATGATAAAACCATTATCTTTTCTTGCCCTATATAGCCAGTGCTGTTCGTTAAGATTCAACCTGAATTAGATTTAATTATTCAATCTGCTATTTGGTTTGGTTCAGTGGGAAAACGCTGCTCAAGCTTTGGCCAACAATTGCTGGTATTGGCTTACGATGCCGAAAAGTTGACAGTTTCTAGGCTGGTGCTGCACTTTGCCCTCACTGTGCTGCCGGGCTATATAAAGAGCTGGGAGGAGAGGCGTCTGTCACATCGTGTGGAATGGTTTAGCCAAATAATAAGATGGGCCGAGAATAGCGCCTTGGTCTTAAACATTCTCAACTATTTTCGCTTTTTGAAGACTGGTCGAAAACCGACGTTAGTTGACTATTTACTTGGCCTAGACTATATTAGTTTAAGAAATAATCAACGCAGGGATATAGGTTATAAGTACCTAACACGTGAGCTGCTCTGGGGAGGATTTATGGTGAGTAGATGATAATAAACATTACTTTTAGTTACCAATATAGGATTTTTAATTCACAGGAAATTCTTGGTTTGGTTTTGCCTATCATAAACTTTCGAAAAATCCATCGTTTACTTAAGACTTGGGTGTTTGGCCAAACAGCGAGTGGTCGCCGATCAAGTCATGTATTCCTGGCACCCAAAATGACAATGGGTACCACTTGTACCTATTGCGGGGAACGGCCCACGTTGCCCCATCACATGGGATGTGGTCACATATATTGCTATTATTGCCTAAGTGCAAATATATTAACCGATTCCAATTTTTCTTGTACCAAATGTGGAGCTTCCTGTACGGAGGATAAAGTCCAAAGTGTTTAACTATTTGTTATAGGTATGCATGTGAGTTACGTTTTTAAAGGATTTTTATTCTAATAAGACTTTTGTAAAAATGAAAATATACACAAACATTTTATAATTGGCGCTGTTTTTGAAGTACGTATCAAGTGGCCAGGGGTGGATGGCATTTAATCAAATATCGATTATGGTTCCCAGTACCCGCAGATTCCGATATTTTGATCTTACGAGCAGAGATAGATGATTCCGGTTCCGATACGTATCCCTGGTTTTATTTGCCAAGTGAAGTGACAACGCGTTGGTTAGTTTTGTAAGTTTACCGGTTTAATAATTGAGTTAATGACCAAAAAGTGTTCATTCAAATTCAAAAGGGCTTACAGTTTTCAGAGAAGGTAATACACACGTGAAATTAAGACGTATAAAACAAAAAACCTTGCAGAGAAAACTGACCAGAAAAGCGCGCCAAAATAAATTACTGTCAGCTGTTGCATCCAAGCATAAGCATTGCCACCTTACGCAACGAAGCTAGCGCAGATATAAAAAGTAAGTTGTTAAATATTTAATTAGTGTAAACTACTTGCTAAATAGTTAATAACTTTAGTATTTTAGTTATAATTCATTTATTTATTTATTAAGAAACATAGCAGTATGATTTGTTGTCTTAAAACAGCTGCCATTAAACTAGGTGGCAACGCTCTCATTTTGTTATTATCTCATTTTTCGTTTGCGAACTGCGCATTATACGCCTTTGTTCTGAAAAAAAAATTATTAAATTAAATATTTGCAAGAGAAACTCACCTGAAACATACCAAACGCAAAAAATTAAACTGCCAGCCAATAAAATCATTGCATAATTAACAATAAAACGAATTGTAAACTTGCTAAAAACAATAACAACAACGAGAAGGAGAAGGAAAACAAACAAATCAGAGAAAAGAGACGGAGACAAAGAAAAATAGTGAACAAATTACTTGAAAACAACAACAAGCCCAACTACAACGAAATTGCGCATATTTTCGTGTTGTGGGGCCAGCAGCTCAGCTGATTTCACATATCAAGGTCAGTAAGGTGGCGGCGAAACAATTGCAATTACGAGAAATACCATTATCAAACTCAATTCAAATTCCAGAAGACATAAAATCAAAATGTTGGACCTGGAAATAGTACCCGAGATCTCGCTAGGCTGCGATGCCTGGGAGTTTATCTTGGGCATGCATTTCTCCCAGGCAATAGCAATCATTCAGTCCCAAGTGGGCATCATCAAAGGTGTCCAGGTGCTCTATTCGGACACAAATCCCTTGGGGGTAGATATTATAATCAATTTGCCTCAGGATGGTGTTCGCCTGATCTTTGATCCAGTTGTACAGCGCCTAAAAACCATTGAGGTGTTCAACATGAAGTTAGTGAAACTGAAATACGGCGGAGTCTACTTTAATTCACCTGAAGTGCTGCCAAGCATAGAGCAAATCGAGCATTCATTTGGAGCCACCCATCCTGGTGTATATGATGCAGCCAAACAGCTTTTTGCCCTACATTTTCGTGGATTGAGCTTCTATTTCCCAGTCGACAGCAAACTGCATTCAGGCTATGCACACGGTTTGGGCTCTCTGGTGTTCCTTAATGGCGCCTCGCCTGTGGTCTCCAAAATGTCTCTGTATGCAGGCAGCAATGTGTCCGAAAATCGTGCCCCTTCACTGCCGTTGGCCTGTTATCATAGACAAATGTATTTGGAATCGGCTACTGTGATGAGATCTTCGTATGGTCATACAAAAGGTTTGAAGCTGAAACTTTTCACCGAAGGTTCAGGACGAGCTTTGGAGCCCAGGCGACAATGCTTTACCAGGGAACTACTTTTCGGAGATAGCTGTGAAGATGTGGCCACCAATTTGGGTGCCCCCAACAGAATATTCTTCAAGAGTGAGGATAAAATGAAAATCCACAGCTCGAGTATCAACAGACAGGCACAGAGCAAACGCAGTGACATCTTCTTCAATTACTTCACCCTGGGCATAGATGTTCTCTTCGATGCGCGCACACAGACCTGCAAGAAATTCATCCTGCATACCAATTATCCCGGACACTTTAATTTCAATATGTATCATCGGTGTGAGTTTCAATTCCAGTTAGAATCGGATCACCCCATTGGAGGCGGCACCAATGCAAGCGACAATAACCTCGATCTGGTTACGCCCACAAAAACAGATTATGTCAATCTAACTGCTTATACCAAATGGGATGAGATAAGTGGCTCGCTGGCAACTTCCGAGCGTCCTGTGGTCTTGCATCGTGCCAGCTCAACGAATACAGCAAATCCCTTCGGTTCGACCTTCTGCTATGGCTATCAAGATTTGATATTTGAAGTGATGCCCAACAATCATATAGCTTCGGTTACTTTATATAATTCAGCACCACCGCGGCAGCCAGCCCATTCCTGGCAGCAGCACAAAATGCAAGATATACGCCTAACAGTGGCCTAAATTTTTGATTTCCCAATTAACTCAATCAATCAACAAATTTGCTGCTAAAAAACAAGAAAAACAAAACAAAAAAAAAAACAAAAACATTTAACCGAGGATGTGGGCTCTATGATGCTTGTCATCTCATCGTATATACATACATACATACATATATCGTCGTGTTCTAACTTTTAAGCCACACACACACAAATGATCTAACCTAGGCTTAAATTAGTTACATAAATATACAAATATATATCTTAAATATATATAGAATTTCTATTTTGTAAGATAAGTAACTAAACAATTGCAATTCAATTTGATCTGATCCGAATTCTCTTATAATTTTCATATTCCACCACATTTTGTTTCAACTCTTGACCCTACGACTCATCGTAAAATTAATAACTAATTTAGCCTTGTAATTTTAATGAAAAAAAAACAAATATTAACATAACAAATTGCATGTCGTTAAAATATTTCAATATTTTTAAGCTCAAACACACGTGTATTTCTCTTTAAAAAAGAAACAAACAAAAAAATTATCAAAAAATCTAAAGAAACAACAAAAAAAAAAAACATTATTATATATATAAATATATAGCAATAAGGTTTCGACAAAACAAATATCAAAATGTTTTCTCATTTGGTCTTGTGGTATAATTAATTCGAAACGGTTTTTATATGTATTTCAAATTTTCAGTTTATCCAGAATGCCAGAACAAACGACAACTGAAGAATCCCAGGCAACTCGTGCAATACCCACCTATGATGCCAATATATTACCCGATATGTTGCCCGTCTATTATAGACGTCTTTTTCCACATCTTCCTTTTTATCGTTGGTTGTCCTATGGTCTATGTAAGTTTCACTGTCCATTTTGAGGTAATTGTAAAATTATTCTAATCATCTATAATTTCAGCTGAGGATAGTATTTTCTGCAATCGTGAGATTTCATTCACACTTCACGATGATATTTACATACGATATCTCTGTTTTGAAACGCAAGCTGAATTGGAGAAGGAAATATGTTCGCGTAATCCTTATAAAATTGATATAGGACCTGTAATGAATACAAAACCAAAGAATTTCCGTGCTGGTGGTTTGTCGCCCGTCCAACGTGAATTGGTCTTTGATATCGATATGACGGACTATGATGATGTGCGCACTTGCTGTTCGGGTGCAGAAGTATGCCTGAAATGTTGGAAATTTATGGTCCTGGCTGCGCGTATTTTAGATCAAGCACTACGTGAGGATTTTGGCTTCGAACACATTTTGTGGGTCTTTTCGGGACGTCGTGGCATACATTGCTGGGTCTGCGATAAACAGGCGCGTCATCTGGATACCCGTGGACGAGGTGCTGTGGCAGAGTATTTGAATATTATCAGTTATGTGAATGTGATGGGCACTAATGCGGCCAGATGTCAGCTGGGCGATCGCACGCATCATAGTGTGAAGAGAGCTTTGAAATTAGTGGAGCCCTTATTTGAGGAAATCATTTTAGAGGATCAGAATCTCTTTGGCACTCCCAAAGGTTTGAGCAAGCTTCTCCTCATGATTTCCGAGGACAGTGCACGCAATGAACTTGAATCCTATCTGCAGAAGACACACGAAGACGGCGCCCATTCGCGTTCCATTTGGGAGAGTTTCGTCCGATATGCCAACTCAATGAGAACCAGCGGTAATGTTCTGTGGAGTCGCAAACTTAAGCATATCGTAGAAGAGGTACAATTATGTCTACTCTATCCCCGATTGGATATCAATGTAACCAAGGGTTTCAATCATTTACTCAAATCGCCATTCTGCATTCATCCTGCAACGGGCAAAGTTTGCGTTCCCTTCAGTCTCAGCGCTGTGGCTAAATTTGATCCAACTACAGTGCCGACAATAGCTCAACTCTTGCACGAGATAAATGCGTTTGATGACAAGACCAAAATGGATCAGGAGGCCCCAGAGGATAAGAGTCGCATCAAGGATCACAAGAAAACAAGCATGTTCAAAGGTGTGGTGGTATTCGAAGAGTTCCTACGGAAACTGGAACGTGAATGCAACCAATCCAAATCCAGTAACATGGACTTTTGAGTATCAATTAAGAATAACTAACTGTTTATAAGAATCAATAGGAATTAAGGAAATAAATGCCAGAGATGCAAATTTTTGAATGTTAACTTCTTTTACAAAACGATCGTTAAAGGGGAGTTAGTCTACGAACTAGTTCTTCGAAAAGGTTCACCACGCATCTAGTTTCAAGGGTCTCAATTCGTTGCAGTTTTTCGGTTGCTATGGAAGCTTTGTAAACAAAACAAAAGAGGAAAACCACCTTGCAAGAAACCAACCAAGAAACAACACATACAGACATTTTATTTAAAATGCAGTTGCAATAGAAGATCAAGGAAAATGCGTGGAGTGCTGAAATGGCTAGAACGCATTGAGTTTCCCAATGCCAAGGAGGAGGAGACCAGGTAAAGTGACTTAGTCTCTTGTCCCTCTCGCTCTCTCTTTTTAACTCACTCCCTTTTGCCCTTCTCATTCTCCTTACTCCTTACCAAATTGAAGTGTCCATAGCGTTTGCTATGCTCCCGATGGCAGTCAATTGGTAGTTGCCGCTGGGGAACGTCTTTTGATCTATGATCCCACCGATGGATCTCTGCTAAATACTCTTAAGGCTCACAAGGATACTGTAAATTGTGTGGCCTATTCTAGAGATGGCAAACGTTTCGCTAGCGGGGCGTCTGACAAAATGGTGATTGTATGGTCACCTCAATTGGAAGGTCTTTTGAAGTACTCGTAAGTGATCCCTTGCCAACTCAAAATAAACCCGCTGAGTAAATTACATTTCACATACTTTCTGTTTTGCAGCCACGGCGATTCTATTCAATGCATGAGCTTTAATCCCGTCTCGCATCATTTGGCCTCCTGTTCCAGCTCAGATTTTGCTTTTTGGTCGGCAGATCAGAAGGCAGTGCAGAAGTATAAGATCTCGTCCAGGGTTAATGGTTGCTCTTGGACCAATGATGGTCAATATTTGATTCTGGGTCTGGCAAATGGTTCGATTTCGATCCGAAACAAACTCGGCGAGGAAAAGGGACGCATCGATCGTCCAGGAGGAGCACAGAGCACTGTTTTCAGTGTTCAGTGCTGTCCGGCTGGTGCCAATGGAGGAGGTTCTGCTGGCGGTAATGTAGACACAATAGGAGTGGTTGATTGGAGTCAATCATTGTCATTTCATACACTCAGTGGTCAGATGATAGGCAAGGAAAGAGCCCTGGGCTTTGATCCGTTGTGTCTGCAATACTTCCCCAATGGTGAATTTTGTGTGGTCAGTGGATGCACTGGTAGCCTTCACTTTTTCACCCGAGAGGGAGTACGCCTGGGTATATTGGGTGACAATTTCGAATCTTGGATATGGTCGGTGGCCGTGCATCCTAATGGCCAATCCTATACCATTGGCTGTCAAGATGGCACCTTGGCCTGCTTCAATATTGCCTCCAGCACAGTTCATGCCTTATATCGGGAGCGTTATGCCTTTCGTGAGAATATGTGCGATGTCATTATACAACATTTGATCTCTGGCCAAAAAGTTCGAATTAAATGCCGTGATCTAGTACAGAAAATAGCGATCTATCGCAATCGCTTGGCCGTTCAATTACCTGAGCGTGTTGTGCTCTATGAGCTGAGCTCTGGAGAGGATCAGCCCATGCACTACAAGGTCAGAGAAAAGATTCAACAGAAATTCGATTGCAGTTTGCTGGTGGTTTGCGGCCGTCACATTGTCCTGTGCCAGGAGAAGCGTTTGCAGTGTTTGGATTTTTTCGGCTCACTACAGCGCGAATGGATTATGGATTCGTTCATTAGGTACATTAAAGTCACTGGTGGACCAGCTGGCAGAGAAGGCCTAATGGTGGGCCTAAAGAATGGTCAAGTTTTTCGTATATTCCTCAACAATTCTCTGCCCCTGCTGATCACAACAGCTGTTTCGGCGGTTCGCTGTTTGGATATCAATTCGAATCGCAGCAAAATCGCTGTAGTAGATGACGCTGGACGTCTGGTGGTAAGAGATATCGTCAATGACACCATCCTTTATCAGGATTCTGGGGTTAACAGTGTGACCTGGAACACCCATTTGGATAGCATGCTATGCTACACGCATACAACGGGCGGATTAAGTGTTCGTGTGGGCAATCTACCACCACGTGCACCACAGAATATGCATGGCGTTGTGGTGGGCTTATGTGGAGCGACTGCATTTTGCCTACGCGGAAATATTATGCATAATACTCCATTGGCTCTTGGAGCAACCATGTGGCAGTTCATTGAGGCCGGACTCTTTGAGTAAGTTTGAGATCAGTTTGATTTTAAAATATGCAAAAATTAACTTTCCCCATTTGTTTTTTACAGGGAAGCCTATCAGGTGGCCTGTTTGGGTGTTACCTCAAGTGACTGGGAGGGCTTAGCCCAATCCTCGCTAGAAGCTTTACACATTAATATTGCACTGCGTGCGTATGTGAAAGTACGAAATCTACCGTGGCTCAAGTTAATTGGTGAATTGCGTGAACAGCAGCAACGTTCGTCGGTGTCCAAAGAAGTCCTCCTCGCCGAGAACTGTGCCTTCTCGGGGAAATTCAAGGAGGCAGCTCGTCTCTATCTCAAATGTGGTCAATCGCAGCGTGCCTTGGAGATGTATACCGATTTGCGAATGTTCGATCTGGCCCAAGAGTATCTTAAAGATGGTTCCGACCAGGAGAAAAGAGAATTGGTACGCAAGCGTGCTGAATGGGCTTATGCCGTAAAAGAGCCGAGAGCAGCAGCAGAATTGTTACTCTCGGCGGGTGAACATCAAAAGGCCATTGATATAGTGGCCGAACAGGGATGGGCCGATGTGTAAGTCAACTCAAAGATAATGAAATTATACCTATGCTGATTCGAGCTTCTTTTCTGTTTAGTCTTTACGACATTGGCCGACGTCTGAGTCTCAGTGAACGTGAAGCCCTTGAGTCTGTGGCATTCAATTTAAAAAACTTGAAAGCATTGCCCTTGGCAGCGGAGGTCTTCAAGAAACTTGGCAATGAGGCTCAAGTGGTGCAACTTCATGTGGAAGTGCAAGATTGGCCGGAAGCCTTTCGTTTGGCCGAATCTTTGCCAGAGTTAATGCCGCAAGTCCATTATCAGCATGCCCAGTGGCTGGCTGAAACAGATCAGTTCATTGAAGCGCATCAGGGTGAGGAGAATTTATATTTTATAGATTTTATATAAACAAACGAAACTTACTTATAATTACCTACTCTATTATAGCTTACCTAAAGGCTGGGCGAACTAAGGATGCCAACAGGCTATTGAAACAGTTAAGCAACTCGGCCATAGCAGAAGAACGTTATTTGGATGCCAGTTACTTTTATTGGCTAATGGCCAAGCAATATTTAGATATCTATCATGATAAAGAGTGGGTTTTTTTGTTTTTGTGTTTTTTTGGTTTGGTTTTGTAAATCAAATGGCATTTATTTGTTTTAGGGATCAGCAACCCATTGATCATCACCTGAATGAGTACAAAAATCATTTACGCATAGCCAAGGTCTATTATGCCTTTAGTGTCATCTATAATTATATGAAAGAACCCTTCACTACACACTCCCCAGTGAGTTTATTTAATGTCAGTCGGTTCATTATCAATGAAGTGGAGCACAAGGGTGTGCCCAAAGGAGTTAGCATGTTGTAAGTATGATTTATAATTCTAAGTTCTAAACAAAACTTTTAATCCTTTTTACTTCTGTTTTAGTTCGATTCTATTCACTTTGGCCAAACAGGCCAAGTTTCTGCAAGCGAATAAATTGTGCCTGCTTATTAATAAGAGATTGCAATCCTTAAAGCCTCCAGCCGGAGTGCAGGAACAGATTGATGTAGGAATTGCATATGATTAGTTTTGTTTATTGTTTGATTTGATTTCGTTTTATTTGCAGTTAAACTTCTTGAACAGCAAAGCCTGTAAGATTGGGTTCAATGATCCGGAAGAACTATTACCTTTATGCTATAAATGCTCAAATTATAGCCAACACTTGAATAGCAATTGCTGTCCCACCTGTCGGCAGGATTATATTTTCTCATTTGTTTCATTTGGTTAGACTTGATTGATTAATTGATTATTTTATACATTATTTTTAACGAACGCATTTCTTTAACAGAGATCTTACCTTTAGTACAATTTTATCCGGAAGTGGATATCACAGATTTAGAGGCGGAGCGTCTATTGTTGGCACCATCTAAAAGTCCAGAAGATGCAGATCCTTTCAGTGAAGATGTGGCTAGTGCATTGCCTTTAAGTTTGGATCGGACTGCATTAAGAGCCATTGATCCGAATCATGTGCTCATACTTAAGCGTCGGAACAAGAATGTGAGGAATATATATTATCGAAATATATTGCCAGATCTGCAAGTCACCTATTGTCCTCAATGTTTGCTGGTAAGTTTTTGAAGCAACGACTTTTATTAGTTTTTCCAATGACCCTGATCTTTGTTTTTACATTCGATCTTTTTAGCTATTCTATGCTGAGGATTTTGAACTGCAGGTTCTGCAGAAGGGACATTGTCCCTTTTGTCGTACAGCCTCAGAGAAACTTATGGAAGACTTTTGATGAAGCACGCCTTAAAGTACATTTTTTAGTTAAATATATTTATATATATTTATACAAATAGGATCACATAGTAGACTTTGTACAATTTTTTCTTTAGTTTATGACCAAGTTTCCTCTTGATATCGACGCCTCTTTATCATCTCGTCTATATAGTCCGAGTCCCCATCCAGTGACTCAATAAATGCCTCCTTTACAGATTTGGGCATGCTGTTCGAACTGCCCACGACATAGACCGAGGCATTTTGTTTCTTAATTAGGTCGCTTATATGTTCTTTCTGTTGCTTAATTAAATGCTGCACATAGACTTTATCTGCACCATCTCGTGAAAAGGCAAAATGACTCTCTATGAGTCCAACTTCCAACCACTTATTGAAATCATCTTCGAAATGAAAATCGGACGTTTTATTGCGACAGCCAAAAAACACAACCAGTGGGCCAATTTCACAACCCTCGGCGATCTTGGCATGAGCACGTTGTTGCAACAGACACCGCAATGGAGCTATACCAGTGCCAGTAGCAACCAAAATCATTGGTGTAGTTAAATCTTTGGGCCATGTCATTGTGGCTGGTTTAATGGCTCCCTTAATGATGATACCACTAGGTAAGTTTTTCATCCAATTAGAGCATAGACCAAGGCGGGGAGACTGTAATATGGTCTTATATTGAACTACAGCCACCAGTAGATCTAGACTTCTTGTTGATGAGTCCGAGGCTATGGAAAAGCTACGTGTCTGTATTAAGGGCATCATTTCGAATAGCTGTTCCAGAGTAAGACGCGCGGTAGCATTGGGAAAGTCTTGCAAGACTTCCAATATCCACCGACGTGGGCGATTCACATAGCTAATAAGATCTTCTAGACCTACAGCTGTACTAAACTCCAGCAGTTTCGTTTGCTCCATTTCATCGGTGCAGTTTTGAGCCAGCACCTCAAAAAATCTTTGTCTAGGTCTTGCACACAAATCCCAAACATATTTGGCGGCATTTCTCAACGAAATGGATGAAGCATAAGCCTGTGGTAAGACCAAATCCGAATGAGATTGGGTCACTCGTACCACAGTGGCTGGGCCGAATCCAAGATTATATTCGCTAAGGATTTCGAAGAACTTTTCTACATTTTCCATACTATTGTGGGGTTGAAGTTCCACTATGTCGCCAGGCTGCCAGGTAAGTATCTGATCCGGGGATTCATTCACGAGTCTCAACAGGCGCACATCTTGGAAATGATTTTCGGGTGTTGTTCGAGAATTTTCCTCTAGGACAAAATTGTGAGACACATGCTTTTGGTTCCACAACAGTTTATTCTCGTGATCTTGCAGCTGCACTTGCGGTGAAGAATCTCTCTCTAACAAATACTTGTTAACAGCTAGCGATTGATTTCTTTTACCAAGGCCCAGAGTGGATTTCAAAGATATCCATAAACCCTCTATCCAGGGCAAAGAGGCCCCCAAATAACCATAATCGTGCTGATCGTCACATAAGCCTAAAGGGCACACAGGTACTGCTCCCAGATTTTGTAGACGTTTATCCAATTTCTTGGCTGCAAAATTGAATTTGGTGTAACTGGAGTCACCCAATCCAAGGCAAGCGTATTGCATGTGCATTAATGAAGTCTTGGGCAAACTACGCTTTAACAGAAACCGCCAAGCCTGTTTCATAGTATCCGGCTCAACGCCATCACCAGTAGTGGCTACAACAAATACCACAAGGTGCTCTCCGACAAGTTGTTGGATGTCGTAATCCTCGATGGAGACCACTGGTCCAGCAAAGCCCCATTGTCGAGACTCCCTCCAGATTTGTTCTGCCACATCTTGAGCGGTGCCGGTCTGGCTCGCGTAGAGTATCAATAGGCGCATTTTAAGTTACAAAACGAAAACAAAAATGAATGAATGAACAAACACGTCCGTAAAGGTAGCAACGATGTTAAATTAGCGACGGTCCTCTGTTAACCCTCTGTTAACTTTTTTGCAATTTTTAATTTTTTTTTTTCATTTAGTATTTTTTTGAATGAAATAAACTTTTATTTTGTCAAAATCTATTGATTTAACTAGTTTTTGGGAGGTTTTAAAAGTTCCTAGTATTAAAACTTTGCACTGGAAAAATCAGCTCCCCACATTGTGGAGCATAGCTCCACTCAGCATCACCGTAAATAGTGTAATGCACAATACGCCAAAATGAGCGCCACATATCCAAGAAAGTCTCCAGAAAGTTATATTAAAATCTACTAAGCAGTTTTTAAGAACATTGTTTATCAGTGGAGCAACCTATGATTTCGATCCATACAAAAAAATTAAAAAAAAAAAAAAAAATAAAAATAAAATTACATTCGTATATTAGCTCGAATATCTCGGCTCAGATCCAACATCAAGCAATGCACGGTAGCTTGTTCAATTGGGGGTTATTTCAAGAGTGTCTCATTAAAGTTTTATTAAAATCTACTGAGCAATTTTTGAGAAAAAGCCCGAAAAGTGTAAGTTCTTTTTTATCTGCAAAATTATTGATAAGGTTGGCGCGAGCTCCGGAACCGGAACCAGTTGCCGGAACCATTGAACCAGCAAACCTATCGTAGTCGACATTATCGGAGCAAACCTATCGTAGTCGACATTATCGGGGAAAAGTTATCGACGCTCAAACATCTGTGACTAGTCACAGTTGTGCACAGATGTTGCGACTAGTGACTGCGAATGTTAGTCCGAACGGCATTAGAAATAAAACAAAACAAAGCGTAGAGACGGCGCAAGCGATTCTTTTGGTGTTAAAATAATGGCCGGGCTCTTACACCTAACAAAATTGTGCAGCAAAAACGCCCAATTGGCCCACATCTGCCGCAGCACATACCCCACTATTGGCAAGGGAGGCCACAACCACGTGCAACCAAGAGTTGTAAGTTTTTTTTTTTGCGCTTAGTTTATTCAATTTCTGCTCGTGCCTGATTCAAGGCCACAAAAAAAAAAAATACCAAAAATAAATTATCTTGACTAGACCAAAAAGATTATTTAATAATGACGTGCAAAACTTTGAAATGTGCGTCGTTAATCTAATAGAATAGTAGGTCAGGCAACAGTTTGCGTGTGTGTTGTTTTGGCCCTTAACAAGACTCTGAGACTTTAACAAGTTGCTTCCTTTCGTTGCAGCAAGTATAAAAACATAAATAATAGAGCCAAAACAGAACACACGCAGGCCAAACAGATCTGACCAAATCCCACCCGGACCCACACAAGACCGAGTTCAAGATGGGACGCACCGAGCGCCACCGCCAACGCCGTGGTCAGTCGTTGACCTCCATTGAATCGTCATCAGCAATTAACCAATCTTTCCACGCACTCTGCGTGAAATTGAATGAGCAGGGATGGCTTAATCAAACGCAGCTTTCTGCCCGTATATATGATTCAACCGGACGGGGGCTCTGTTCCAAGCGCCGATCATTTCACGCAGGCGATGAGTTGATACGGCTGCCCGTCCAAAGCCTAATTAGCATAGCCACTCTACAGACAGATGAACAATTTAAGCGATTATTTGACAAAGAGCTCTTCGACAAGGATTCGCGCGTGTCATTTCAGAGCCTTATGGCCTGTTATCTAATGTATCACACACACTTAAATGAATCAACGTCATCGGGATGCTCGGACTTAAGTGCCTATGGAAAAACACTTCCTCGGACCTATTCGACGCCATATTTCTGTTCCATGGCAGAATTGCAATGTTTGCCAGAAGCCTTACTGGAACGAACTGTGGCCCAGAATCGCCAAATACGCGATGACTATCAAACACTGAAGGCGCTGGTGGGAGCTACGTCCTGCGACTGCTGTGAGCAGACATATTGCCAGGACATTTGGACTTTAAAGGACTTTCGTCTTGCCTATTTTGCTGTCAACTCGCGCAGTGTTCACGTTAATGCCCGCCAGCTTATGCTGCAAATGAAACTGAAGTCCGAGCACAATCACTTTCGGGATCTAATAAAGGGAGACACGAATTTGGCTTTGGCTCCATTTCTAGACCTCTTCAATCACTGTGATGCAGTAAAGACATCAGCAAGGTTAGAAGGCAAGGAATATTGTATAACTCTTGACGAAGCACCAGGAGGCATTGATCCTTATAGTCAAATATTTATTAGCTATGGAGCTCTGCCAAATCTTAAATTACTGACAGAGTATGGATTCTGGTTAGAACGGAATTCCCATGATTACTTTGAATTTAAATTGTTGGATATAGAGCAATTGATACGCTATTCAAAATCACTTTGTTCACAGAGCTATCATAGAAATATCTTCAAATTTATACGCGAACACAATTTGGACGATCAAATGTTTGTCCATCTTGATGACGGGTGCTCTCACAATCTTCGGGTGGTATTGCATATTATCTTTCACCAAGATTCTTATTTTCCAAATGTTCTAAATCAGATTGCCTTTGGCGATGCCAATCAGTTTGATAATGTTCAGCCGGAATTAGATTATTTGGTGTCTAACAAAATGAAGGAATATCAGGAATTTGCGACAGCGCTGGAAAGATTGCCACAGCTTACGGAAAGTGGAACTGTGGCTCGCACATACTTATTGGAGTGTGTGCGATACCTTGGCGACTTTAAGGCGAAACACTGTCCCCCAATAGAATAAGATTAGCTTAGAGATAAACTCGATTAGAAATATGTTTAGTTTTTCTAATATGTAATCATGTACATAGTTGTATTTCATTTGTAAATTGTAATTTTTCAGTTGTACTCTACGCTTGTAAAAGGAGAAGATGATAGTGGTGATGCCAAATCAAAGAAGATTACTCCATTTACACCTACACCAGGAAGCAAACTCCTGGGTGGAGTATTCGGTAAAAAAGCTAAAGGTAAGAACTTAGTGGAGAATAAAACGATTCTATCACAAAGTACGAAAGTTACAAAATATGGCATACAACGAAATTCTACGTAGACATATGATAACTAAAATCCATGTTTAAACACATTATGTATTAGATTTTAATTATTAAATATAAAACTATTCTATTAACTCGAGTTTAACTCTTCCATGTTGTTAGAAAGTATGATCGCGCCTTCTTTTTCTTATATTTTGTATAGATAGATTGTTTTTAAAAACAAAAATAAAGCGTCACCAACAATCCTTAATGCTGAGTAGAAAATCTCATTATCTGATAGAACCGAGAAAATTAAGACAAAGATATATGTCTTGTCCATAGATAGAGACTGAACTTAATGGGACTCCAAAATTTATAAACAAATAAAATGCTAAATTTACAATGAACAGAAGAATCATTAAAATTCCTTAAGATTATCGGGATGTCCTTTTCCGAATAAAGAACCATATTCAGTCCTTCCGAGAATACCCCGTTCGAAAAATGAAATGTGTGCTATTATTAGTAAATATTTCCATGTACTAAGGAATGATTTAATACTTTAGCTTTCTAAAGGACTTTTCGAAAACCGATTCTATGTATTAAAAAGAGTATAAATTTCACGATAATTTAGAATCCATTCCTCTTGAATCAAAATTCTTGTTTTTTTTTTCTTTTTGTTTGTTGCTTGTAACCTTGTTTGCATAATTAATTTGAACTAACCAAATTGATTGTTTTTGTGTAACTACACTGAGATCGATCTAATTTGTAACAAAAGTCGCCCAAAATGCTCGTTTGCTTGTTCGTTTTGTTGTGTTGAGCACCTGTTTGGATTTTGCTGCATTTAAGTGAATTCAATCCAGGTGCAACATCAGCCCCGGCAGTAGCAACAACGCTTCGACAACAACAACAGCATCGACGACAACAACAACAACAATCACGACAATGTCACGTTCATATAGGAGGTACCGGCACTGATGGCGGCACAGCACTTGGTAAATTGGATGCACCAGAGGTGACCTCACAGGATATGCTTAGGGCCATGATGGCATACATTTGGCCCAAAGAGGATCCCCTAGTTCGCAAGCGGTAATAACAATTGGCCCATGCATATATGTATACTGTACCTAAAAACATTATTAAATTGTTTCATATTAGGGTGGGAATATCCCTGGGTCTACTGGCTGGATCAAAACTGTTGACTGTCTGTGTGCCATTTTTGTTCAAAGGCGCCGTGGATACCATGACCACACTGAATATGGATACAGCCCCCGATGCAGTGCTCTCGACGGCCACAGCTCTACTTTTGGGATGTAGGTAGACTACAATTCTGCAATTTGAATTGGCTCTAATGTTTTGTATTGCCTTTTGCAGATGGCATTGCTCGAGCTAGTGCAGCCGGTTTTAATGAGCTACGTAATGCAGTTTTCGCTAAAGTGGCTCACCATTCCATACGTAAAATAGCCAGCAATGTGTTCCTTCATTTGCATAATTTGGATTTGGCGTTCCATTTGAATAAACAGACCGGCGCCTTGTCAAAGACAATTGATCGGGGTTCGCGTGGAATTAATTTCGTACTCTCCGCCATGGTGTTCAATATTGTGCCGACAATATTCGAATTGGCCCTCGTTTCCAGTATCCTGGGAATAAAATGTGGCCTAGCATTCGCCGGCGTTAGCATGGGCTGTGTGGGCATTTATGCTGTATATACGCTGAGCGTGACCCAATGGCGAACACGCTTCCGTGTGTACATGAATCAGGCGGAAAATGAGGCGGGCAACAAGGCGGTAGACTCACTTATCAACTACGAGACCGTAAAGTACTTCAACAATGAGAAATACGAGGCCGGTTGCTATAACGAAGTGCTGAAAAAATACGAGGCAGCTAGCCTAAAGACATCTTCCAGTCTGGCATTGCTTAATTTTGGACAAAATGCCATCTTCAGCAGTGCCCTCAGCTTGATTATGGTTTTGGCGGCGAAAGAGATTGCCCAAGGTAACATGACAGTTGGCGATTTGGTCATGGTAAATGGGCTTCTCTTCCAGTTGTCGATTCCACTAGGTTTCCTGGGCAGCGTCTATCGTGAGGTCCGTCAGGCTTTACTCGACATGCAAGCCATGTTTACCCTAATGAATGTGGATAGTCGCATCCAAACGAAGGCCAATGCCCAACCGCTTTTTGTGGACAATAACAACTCGTCAATTGAATTCCGTAATGTGAGCTTTGAGTATGAGCCGGGTAAACCCATCTTTAGAGATTTGTCCTTTACCATACCTGCCGGTAAGAACGTGGCCATTGTGGGAGGCTCGGGCTCTGGCAAATCGTCAATGGTACGCCTTCTATATCGTTTCTTTGAGCCCAACTCGGGCCAAGTGCTTATTGGTGGTCAGGATATCAACAGCGTTGATTTAGATAGCCTGCGCAAAACCATTGCTGTGGTGCCGCAGGATTCGGTACTGTTCCATAACACCATCGAGCACAATATTCATTATGGCAACTTAAGCAAAACACATCAAGATGTAGAGAATGCGGCTCGTATGGCTGATCTGCATGATTCCATCATGAGTTGGCCGGCACAGTACAACACCGCTGTTGGTGAACGAGGACTAAAGCTTTCTGGCGGCGAAAAGCAGCGAGTGGCCATTGCTAGGGCCATACTTAAGAATACCCCCATTCTTATTTTCGATGAGGCCACCAGCAGTCTGGACTCCATAACCGAACATGTAAGTTTTATTTTTCCTCAAAATAATTCTCAATTGATTTGACCCATTTTCTTTGTTGCCAAATTTACAGAATATTCTACAGGCGCTAAGTCGGGCGACATCGGGTCGCACTAGCATTTGCATTGCCCACCGCCTGTCCACGGTAAAAGATGCTGATGAGATCTTGGTTTTGGAAAATGGTCGTGTAGGTGAGCGGGGCACACATTTTGAACTGTTACGACAAAATGGACTCTATGCACGCCTGTGGGAGACGCAGACTCAGCAATTTGACCCAAGTCGTTTGACAGAAGACGTCGATGGCCCAAAGGAAGCAGCCAAGGCGCTTTAATGAAATATTGAAACAATTGTAATGTTGAGGCTATTGTGATGGTCATGTGTTTTAGATTTAACATTCACACATATAAATATATATACTTGCATATATGTATGTATATATATATATATGTATATGTATATAACCCAATTGAGAAATCAAATTCCCAATCCAACGCGCTAAATTTACTGTAGAGTTTTGTTCACATTTTGCGCCCAAAGTCATATTGTGTCGTTTTGTAAATATAGTTATATGTATATGTACAACAAAATTATATATATATGTATAGATTGGTATTTCACAGTAAAATATGCCTACCTGTGGCGTAATATAGTAGATTTACTATAAGAGTTTTGTAGCCAAGCAAACATTTTAAAAAGACGTTTGCTTGCTCAGTGGCTAACAAAATCGGCACACCATATTGTCTTCTATACGGACAATTGCCAAGTTTTATCCGAAAATGATCATGTTTAGCGGAGCTGACATAAAGATCGATAATCCTCATCCTGAAGGATCCAAATTGTACAAGCAATTTCACAAAAAGGTCCTTTTTTCAACTTATCCAATCGCCGTTGATATTACAGAGCTATGAGCACTTTTCTCTTTTTTGAACTGGTAATTTTTCCAAGTCCCAAATTGAACCAAGTACCCAAAAACCTGGACCAAAACCATAAAATCCTTGATATCTCAGCTCTCCGCAGGACTATCAAGATGTCCTTTGCACCAACTTTGGTCCTTGATGATTAAAGGTTTTTGACACCACTTTCCCTCTGATCCTTCAAAGGACTCGAGATTTTGGCCATTTTTCATGAAACAGAAAAACCCTACTATCTCAGCTTCCTTAAGGACGTTCCAAGACCTGTTGATGTCAGTATAAGCGGATCATCAAGGACTACCACCTGACAAAAGGACATCCGAATCGTCCTCGAAATGGCCGAGTTAAAAGGACATTTGTAGTTTTTCTGCGACTTTTTGGCCTTTTTATAACTTAGAAAATTCCCTTAGAAAAATTTGAGCAATATTTTTGGAAGGATATTTAAAGTCCTTGAATGCAGATCGATTGTTCTGATCCTGGAAGACCAGGAATGGAATGTTCTTTCGAAATCGGTAAACGTCCTGGTAAGTTATGAACTTGAGAAAATAATCCTTTTCTTGTATTCTTTCTGGACGTAAGCACATAGTTTCCTAGGATGTTCTTCATGATTCTTACAAATTGGCATAAAAAAAAATTGGTGTCATCTAAGGTCACAAACATCGAAAAGGTCCCCTTTTCAGCATTAAAAAGGATATTCTAGGACATGGTGAGACCAGTCGATGATTACGAACAAGGACTTACATCTGGCACAACGACATCCCGATTATCCTTTTAATATGCGAGCTATAAGCAGTTTTGTAATTTTTAGCTTATTTAAATTTTATTTTTTTTTTTTTTTTTTTTTTTTTTATTTAAGTGCTGAATCCATACATACAAAAATAGTATCATAACAACACAAGTAGATGATATAAAAAGGACCAAACCTCATTGGTATTTATACCCAAGAGGACTATAAAGCTTATTTAAATAGAAGATGTATTTAGCATACTTGTGTGGTAAATAATGTAGTATTTTTAAAAAGTGTTGCCTACTTATTGGGGTAAAAAAGAAGCATCAAATATATCGCGTGTCCTTTGGAGCATCAGGGCGAACGTGGTGTCAAACAAATCCTTTCATCATAGAGAACAAACTGTAAAAAGGACATTTCAACAGTAATGAAAGCCCCTGCAATATTAAGGCTTTACGATTTTTCGATTTTGCCCAAATGCCCAAAAGTCCGCTATACATTTAAAAAAAAAATTTTAAACCAGCCACCTACCAAGTAATTCTGTTGGCCTGGTATTTCACATTTTTTCCAGGATAAAATTGAGCGTTAAAAGTATAAAAAAATCAAGAAATCCTTTACATCTCAGCTCTCCGCAGGACTATCAAGATGTCCTTTGCAACAATTTTGGTCCTTGATGATTTTCATTTTTTGACACCACCTTCGTTCTGATTTTTCAAAAAACCCAGATATTGGACATTTTTCTGACACCCCCTTCACAAATCCGAGCAATATTTTTGGAAGGATATTGAAAATCCTTGAATGCAGATCGATAACCTCGATAATTCTGGAGTACCCAGAAAATGGTGTCCTGTCGAAGTCCATTATGTCCTGCGGAAATATGGCCTTGAGAAAATTGTTAAATCCACAAATCCTGTCGCAGGATGGAAAGACATGGTTCCCTAGGCAGTTTTTTTTGGGCTGGTGGATTTTTAATTTTGTTTTTTCAACCCAGCCGATGCTAATTGTTCCAAATAGGTATATAAAATACATATAGAATATAAAATTTAAAAAAAATCGATAAAAAGCCCTTTGTCATTCGCATTGATTGGCAAAAATAGCTTCTGAAAAGTCCATTAAAAATAAATTTAAAAATATTAACTTTTATGAAGCATGTCATGTCCTGGAATTTTTTTTATGCTTTTGTTTTATATCTTACCAAGTGTGCTGACCAAATGCAAATTTCAATATCTTGAAATAAGTTAGTTTTTATTTAAATGTAGTTTTAACTTTAATATATTTAAATTGTATAGTCTTTAAACAAAAAGATAATTAGGTTCGCCGTTTTACAATTTCCAGATTGGCCAATTTTAGAATGCGATTAAAATTTACCTTACTGTGTGCCCGCCAAAATTTACAGCGACCCCACATAACAGCTGGATAATTTGGACTAGGTATGCCATGGAAAATGCGAGCGATATTTCTACCACTAAATGTATTATCGGGATACATGTTGATCAGGGCATGGACATCGGATATGATATAATCATCTGGCACATTGTCCGGCTATAAACAAAAAAACATTGTTTAAGTGATAGATAAAAGTGAAATGGAAAATAAAACTAAAGAAATATGTATACCTCGATTTCGAGTTCCAAATCCTGTGGATAATCATTTTGAAAATAGTTACGTATGATGGCTTTCAGTTGGTTACCACGATCCTGTGGGAAATCGGCATTACAGCAATGCGCACAAGTATTATATGCCACAGCAGCCAACCCATGGGCCACATACTGAAGTTGGATGAGCTGCGTTTGCTCTTGTTTCACAGATCGCGTGTATAGTGTATCCAAGGCATTATCAATTTCAGTTTCAGTGAAATCGCCCGGAGCCTTAAGTCGGAAACCAAGATCAAAGAAACTCACGGAAATGGGTGAACGTTTGGGATAGCCATTGACTGCAAAAGAAACAGTGGAACTCAAAAAGATGTCGATGGCTAAATTTTAGGCAAGGCACAAACCCTGAATCCATTCCAGATTCTTAAGTTGATACTTCACTACGCCACTATTCCAGCCGATGCCAGCGGCTATATCGGTGACTGAAAACTCAATAATGTTGGAATCATCCTTAAATGACTTATCCTTAATTTTCAAAGCAATAGCCATGGCCAGAGGTGGACATTCTTTAGCTGCATGTCTGCGAAAGTAATATCAAAAACAAAGATTTATCCTTTTTATAAAAGAAGGAATATAGACTTCACTTACTTTAAGTACTTGGCTCCACCGTAGGAGATAACTTTGGCCATAACATAAGCGGAACTGAGGACATTCATGCACCAACGTGGTTCCAATTCCATATAACATAAAAGCGTCGATATGTTTTCGGCCGGAATGTCCAAAGCCTCAACGGTTTGCTCCACAGAGAAGCCAATTTCATGGCCCGGACAGATATGATCACGTGCCTCTTGATCCTTGTCATCGGCATCATTCACTGCAGGTGGACGAAGTGCCGCCGCTGGTAATTTTTTCCCATTTAATTGCTTCTCACAACTGCAAGGCACAAATATTTTCTGCAATAACTTTCGTATTACATGGCGATCTATGGAATTGGCATAGACATGACGCCTCAGCTCATTTTGATCTCCTCCTTTCGAGTCCAGAAACAGATGACAGTGTGAAGGAAGTCCATCGCGTCCAGCGCGTCCGATTTCTTGTACATAGCTTTCGAAATTTCTAGGCATATTGTAGTGGATAATTGCTCGAATATCTGGCTTATTGATACCCATGCCAAAAGCTATGGTGGCCACCACGATCCTAAGCTCGTTACCCATGAATGCATTCTGTATGGTCCTCCTTCGAGATGCAGGCATGCCAGCATGGTAAGGCTCAGCTTGCCAATTGACACGTTTTCGTTTTTTCTTTTTGCCATCATCGGCGGATTTCTGTTTTTGGTCTTGAATGCAGGTACGGATGAAGCCAGCAATCCTTTCGCACTCATCTCGACGGGTGCAATAAATGATTATCGATTGGCAGGGCTCGAATCTGTATAGAATAGAACATATGAATTAGTATAAGAGCCAATTTATTTAACTCTAAATTACCTTTCGCTATTCAGCAACTGCAAGAGGGCAGCGTCACGATTTTCATCCTTTGATACGGACAAAATGAGATTATCCGGTAGTGGGGTATCGCTAATAATTCCCTTCTCACCATCAAGAATACCCAGATGCCTTATAATGCTGGTTCTGGTAGGCAAAGTTGCTGTGGCTGTTAGACCCAACACCGTCTTCACGCCGAGATTTTTCTTCAAGACTTTGCAAATCATTAGGTAACTAGGTCGAAAATTGTGACTCCATTGGGACACACAATGGGCTTCATCGATGCAGGCAAAGGCTATCGGCGGCAGCTGACGGAGAATGGCTCCAAAGCCAGTTGCACGCTCGCCGGATACAACAGCCTCTGGGGACACAAGCAAAATGTCAATCTCTCCTTTCGCTATCAATTGCTGGATTTTGATCCGCTGCTGCGGTGTCTGGTTAGTGTGCAGACAATGTGCTCGCAGGAAATGTGGCACACCGGTGACCTGATCCTCCATAAGCGACACAAGAGGCGAGATGACCAAGGTGATAGCTCCCAGCTGACGGCTATACAGATAGGCAGGTAATTGATAGCACAGGGACTTGCCACTGCCTGTGCTTAGGGTGACTAATGATGAGAGACCCGACAAGGTGCGCATAATGGCACGATCCTGGCCTGAATTGCAGACAAAAAATGTTCAACGGAATTTTAATGGCAAATCAATTCATCATTACTTACCCTTTCGGAAATCGCTGTGACCAAACATGTGTAAAGCTTCTATCACTTCAGGTGTTGCATTCTGAATATCACCATTGGGCAGGAGATCGTAGAGAGGACTTACGCCACCGTGCTGAGTGCGTGTCTTGGAGGAGTTCACATCCAGGCCTGCCTGCTTGAGGAACTCTTCTGGTATCTTGTGCCCTACATAGCTCTTAATGGGAGATGTAGTCGATACTTGTGATTGACTCGCCTCAATTGCTGCATCTAAAGCGTCAATATCGATATCCGAATCATTATCAGACCAATCCGGTTCGGGCTTTGACGAATCTTCATGCTCCCCCGCCTCACTATTACTGCTGTTGCCGTTTTTCTCGTCCTCGTCCTCGACATCGTCATCGTCGTCATTATCTCTCTGGAGAATGGCCGAATTAGCTGCTTGGGGTAAACGCTCAATATTGCGACTGTGGGCAGCCACTGCTCCATCGTTGGCCATCTGTTCCGCCTCGGCCAGGGTGGGGAATGGCGAGGGATCCTCCTCAAGCTGAGCGGTAAGTGGCAACAGGTTATCTCCCTTAACCGTGCACCGAGCTGCGAAATGACCAACACCACCGCATTGAAAGCAAGTAATTACACCTCCATCACAACCACCCATATCCATGTCTGGACCACTAAGTGCAGCCACTCGCTTTTTATGGCGCCATTGTTGCTTCTTGTATTTGGAAAAATTCACCGATTTTTTGCCTCGAACAAATTTCTTTTTCTGTATATTGATAGTGACAAAGTTCTCATTCAGTTTCCCTGCAGCGATTCTCTCCTCCATTTTTTTGCGGGCAGCTGAGCGTTTTTCATCAATTTGGTGCGAGGATCCTCCTCCGCCAGTTGCTGATTGTGGCATGGTAAAATTTCTTATGTAACGCTGGGCAGTTTCATCGGCTTGCTCCAGTTCGTGGATTTGTATGCGAGGCACAGACGTAATGTCACCGGCTTCCATAGCGAGTACATATTTAAGATCTTCCGGATTCAGGGGCTTCTCCACTTCTGGCTCCCCATCATCTGGTGTTATCTCCTCGATCTTTGGCTTTGCAGTTCTCTTTGGCATCTTCTCTGGTTTAGGTTTTGGTGTCTTCTTTTCGCCCTTGGGTTTCTTTTCTGGCTTGGGTTTGTTGGTTTGCCTTTTAGCAGTTGCTTGTTTTCGTTTGGCCTTAGATTTTTTCACTTGTGCCGGTTCGTATGTGGCATCTTCATCTTCATCCACTGAAAAATCTTTAACAGATTCATCTTGCTCTGATTGCTGGGGTGGCTCTGGTTCTGCTTCTACCTGAGGTTTTGGTTGTGCCACACTATTATCACTGTCCGGTATAATGCGACGACGCTTGGCCAAATGGCGATGCTCCTGTGGCTCAGGCTCCTCTTCGCTTTCTGCCACTATGGAATCAGAGTCGCCAGATTCTTCTTCTTCGTGAGAAACGGATGGCAAGGGATTGGTTGGAGAGGGCAAGGGATTAATGTGATCGTCTAGTGGATTGCTTATGGGACTTTCCGAGGCTTTCAATTTACTGACATCTATGTTGGACAGGCCGAAATGGGATTTCCTTCCAGGATTCCCATTGTTATTTGGTTCTATATTGATGACTTCAGCTCTTAGCGAGTTAGATTCAGTGTTCCGTTGTAGCCAGCCTTCATCTACGTGGGTTTTGATAGCTTCCTTTGAATGATCTATATGAAGCAAGGGATTTAATGCAATAGCTGCCTCTTTTTCCTTATATTCCTGGGCCTTCCGTATAAGAATTGTTTCGAAATCGGGCAGTTCCTCTAGTAGAGCACCACCTGCTTCCAAGTTTGACCCACTGGCGGAGGAACTGCCTCCAAGATTCAGGGAGTTTCGTGAAAGAGGCTTACGAGGATTACGTTTGGCGAATCCCTGTGTAGATTGAAACAATTTCGCACTAAGACTGGGCTTAAGTCCAACTGAAGAACGCCGTTTCTCTTCCTCTTTAATGGATTTAGTTTCCTTTATAGGCTGTTGTTTGCTCACATTTGGACCCCAGGCATTTTGATTTTGCTGTAGCTCGTTGACAGCTTCAAATTTGCGTATCACATGATTCTCATCCAAATTAGTGAGATTACTTAAAGCCTGCGGGTGGGGCAGCTCCTGCAGGTTGGAAAAGTTTACCGTTTGTTTGGGAGTCTCCATCAGCGAAACTATATCGAGCGGTAGCGGAGGACCACCATTTATGCTAAGACTTTGATCCTGATCTAACACACTAACACCCAGATCTTCAGCCGCTGACATTTCCAGCATATCGAAACCATCTTCGCTGAGAACTTCACTGAGGGTCTCCTCCAAAAATGAAGTCTTCAACTTGTAGTACATTTTATAGGAGTCGCGTATGTCCTGGCTGGCCTCACGAATATCGTACTGGTCAAGGATAAGCGCAGTTATTAGATTGTCAACCCAAGGAATTATGTATTAGCAAGATCACTCACCTTAGAGGGCACACGTCCATTCTTCTTCTTGAAGTCTTTCTCCCACAATTTGACACGTAGCTTGTACTTCTGATATTTTTGTTTAAAGATCGATTCATCCATTGTTACACCATATTTATTTCCACCATCAAACGAAGAAACATAATATTCACTGACGACCAACTGTCCCACATATAAATACACACACAAAAATCAACACGTACTTGTACTATTGCTGAGCCCGCGCTTTTTTTATGTTAAAATATCGATAGCACAATTATCGTTTTTCGATATAAAAACATATCTAAAAATTTGGCGGTTCGCCATTCCACGGACTTTCTGATTTCCAAATATATAATATTAAATATTTCAAGATTTAAACTGCAAATGGAGTATTTTTATTTAAAGACTTAGTGTATTTATATTGCTGCGCAGTTTATTCAATTTTTCTTCATTTTATGTGTGTCTGTGTTTTTTCATTTCGCGTTTTGTAAAAAAAATTTAACCGTGGCATTGGCAAAATTCTAGAACATAATATGCAACATAGTTTTGAAATATAAATACGATTGCAAAATACAAATTCATTTTGAGGCATTTTAAAAATTGTTTTTGTTTCCAATACTAAATAACTAAAATTAGATTAAAAGTTTTAGAACGGGAGTGCGGCGGCCGTTTTTTAGAATGTATGTAATGTGTGCCTTAAGAGTGCTGCATTATATTTTCTTGGTGGTGGAGTGGGAATAGATGAAAATATCGCCAAAACACCTGTTGCCCTCTACATGAGTATCAAGGCAATGTCCTCCGGCTGCATAGATGGGCAGCGCCAATTGTATAAATAGTACTGAAGGTTGCCATCACCAGCTCCAAACTTTAATGGCATAAAGAACTTTTTGTTGTCCATAAGATCGAGGGCATTATAGACATCCATTTGAACATTTTTGGCCGATATTAAAGCATCGTTCATTAGTTCCAGCCACGGTGTCTTAGTAGCCACATTGTAGAAGGAGTATGCGGCCCGAACACTCTTGTGAACTGGATGATGCATGACCGACGACGGCAGACAGTAGTAGCTGGTCAAATCGGTAATATTACCCTTCTCATCGGCTACCACAAAGCAATCGATAATACCTTCCTTGGGCGTAAACCAATGGCGAAACTCTTCTTTGCTGAAAATGGGACACAGATTAAATTTCTTAAGATATTCTTCGAGCAGCTTGTGGGCCTTATCCATGTCTTTGGGTGTGATGCGTCGATAGCCTTTGGTTTTGGGTTGATCGGGTAGCTTATACAACTTGACAGTGCGTTGCATTGTCATGTTGCGAGCCAGGTGCGAAAAACGCACGTCCACCAATTTTTTGGGGTTTAATGACCGGTGCCAGTAGCGGCATGTCGATACGGGAGTGGGCAAAACAACGCCAGCTGTGTATGCAGCTTGGAATACACCAGTGAGGTTTACCCTCCGAGTAATTTCTCGTATCAATACGGGAGCCACACGCTTACTACGCAATTTCTTATGCACGCATAGAAAATTAATGTCCACGACTTTGAGCACCTTGTCGTAGGCCTTCAGGTTACTGGGTATGGCAGCTATAAACCCAACCAATTTTCCAGATTTCTCTACCCGTACACCCACATGCCATTCCCGCTTCCAGCCGGGTGGCTGCAGCGACCATTTGATGAATTCGGGTTGATAATCAAAGCGAAACATGGCATCATCGTCCTCCACATAGTTTTCATTTAGTAAAGTGTAAAGCTCCTTGAGATTACTGGCATCATTGAGATCCAGTGTTACCCAAGTGAAACCGCCGGGCAGTGTATATGGTTCCTGACGTATCAGACTGACATCCTTATTGGGCTCAATCCACTCATTGGTGGTCACCTGCTCGTCCAGTTTCGTCACTGGCTGTGTCGACCAGAAGGCAAACTTTTTGGGCTGAGGACGATTGCTGGCAACGGCATCGGAGACCGCCTGAAGCAGAACTTGCTTGGCTGAAGCTGAACCTAACCTCAATTCAATCATAAAAAGCTCCTTTTTTGTCGGTTTTTTCATATACTATTTACCTGTACGATTTAGTTCGGATAGGTCGAGTGTGCTTTCTGGATCATCTAGCTTGGCCCTAGACGAATCTTGCAATTTCAAGCCGGCAACTGCTTGGGCCATCACTTGTTCTGTAGACAAAACCACTTCTTTGGCCTGTTCCAGGAGATCTTGACCTGCGGTTGGTTCTTTGTCTTCCGCCTTTGGATTCGATGATGGCATTTTGAAAAATTTTGTTTCTTTGCTTTTGATTAACGGGGAGCTTGGCTTTCCAATTAATTTGCAATACTAATGAAAATGCAACAAATAATTCAGCACTTTTTCTGACAGCAGCTGACCCCAACAGTGTGACCATTTGAAAAATTAAAAAGAATGATCGATATATCGATACATTGAAGGGCGTAGATAAATTATCTACATATGACAGACCGAAGTTCGGTAAAATGTTTTGGTCGGTTTTCTGCCGATTTGTTTATATTTAATAAGCAGGCGTTTACAATTTCGGTTTATAATGAAATGCTTTCCCAGCCCCTGCTGATAAGTATAAGGTGCACGCCCTGGAAAGCGAACATATGGTTTTTGTTTGTAAAGAAGCTGCAGCGACAATCATAACGATGATGAGTGCCACAAAAAAGCGCCTTAAGATAGCGGCCGTCGTCACAATTGTTCTAGGATTAATTTATTTGTTGAGGTTTTTGAATAATACTTCCCTTATCAGCAGAAGTAGTACATCCGGGCAGCAGCAGGAGGAGGAACAACAACGCCAATGGCCACCGACCGAAAATGTACAACAACGAAACCTCCAATTGGCTTATGAGGAGCAACATGCTCTATTTGAGGCGCAGCAGCTAGAAATGAAACACACCAAGGAGCAGCTGGTCCACCTTGAGGAGCAGATACGTTCACTTCAGGCCAGTACGCCAAGGAAATATCCCAAGGTGAAATATTTAAACTATAAGAATCGCAAGAGGATTCTCATAACTGGAGGCGCAGGCTTTGTGGGTTCTCACTTGGTTGATGATCTGATGATACAGGGTCATGAAATTATTGTTGTCGATAATTTCTTTACGGGACGCAAACGTAATGTCGAACATTGGCTGGGTCATGAAAATTTCGAGCTGATTCATCATGACATTGTGAATCCGTTGTTCATAGAGATTGATGAGATCTATCATTTGGCTTCTCCAGCATCACCACCGCATTACATGTATAATCCTGTGAAAACCATTAAGACAAATACCATGGGCACTATCAACGTGCTCGGCTTGGCCAAGCGAGTAATGGCGAAAGTCTTAATAGCGAGCACATCCGAGGTCTACGGTGATCCTACAGTGCATCCCCAGCCGGAAACCTATTGGGGACATGTGAATCCAATTGGACCCAGAGCTTGTTATGATGAGGGGAAGCGTGTGTCAGAGACCCTTAGCTATGCCTATGCTAAGCAGGTAAGCAGCAAAATATTCAATGAAGCACAAAATGGGGGACACACTAGAATCAGGGGTATATCGAGTGGCGTCAGATTTGATTTTTTCTGGCTTCTAACCAGTATTTTCCTGATTTCTGGCGATGCACTCGAGCATTGAACAATTTTAATTGGTGTTTATGTTCCGCATGCTAGAGAGAACCACAGTAGGTGGTCACGGCAAGATAACAAATCTCCATTTACATATACATATGTACATATATTTAATGAGGCAGAGGGGCCTTTGCATGCCGTGCAATCATCATGCGATCATGATGAATTTATGTTTTTTACCAGTGACGGAGTTCACATTCCATTTAAAAGTAACAATTCGAAGATTTTATATGTTTTTCCATTCTAAATGAAGAAATTGTTGTTCAAAAATATATGACGCATATCAGAAATTTCCCCGAGATTGAAATCCTAGATTTCTCACTGAGCTTTAGTGATGAGTACGATGTTCAACATGACGCATGACTGACAGACTGTATGTTTTTATCATTAAAGATATAATTATCTAAAATTGTGGGGGAAGAACACAAACAATTGACATCATAATAATTTTGGTTCTATCTCGTTCAATAGGAAAAAGTGCAAGTTCGGGTCGCTCGTATCTTCAATACGTATGGACCGCGAATGCATATGAATGATGGCCGAGTTGTATCCAATTTCATTTTACAAGCTCTGCGCAATGAAACCATCACAGTCTATGGCAATGGGAAACAAACGCGATCATTTCAATATGTATCCGATCTGGTGGATGGTATGATTGCTTTAATGGCTTCTAATTATACACAGCCCGTCAATTTGGGTAATCCTGTGGAGCAGTCTATTGAGGAATTCGCACAAATCATAAAACAACTGGTGGGCGGGCCTAGCGAGATCAAACAGACCAAAGCCATGGAGGATGATCCACAGCGTCGTAAGCCGGATATAACACGAGCTAAAACGCTGCTCAAATGGGAGCCGAAGGTGCCACTTGAAACTGGTCTAATGAAGACTATCTCATATTTTCGTAATGAATTGGCACGCAGTGATCGTTTTCAGGAGAATTCTAAAAAATACTTTGAATCGCCGGATCTGCAGCGCAGTCGGCCGTAAGAAGTTACTTTTACTATCTATAAATAGGAGAATGATATTGTAAATTCGTGTGTGCCTGCATGGAACGTCTCTAGTCTGCAATGTAAATATGACCATCGATAGCGCTAATTGTAATCGGGATTATTGATATCATACTTATAAACGAATATAGTGATATTCTTCAGTCGTAGTAGAAATAAATCAACTTATGTGCAAACTTTTCTTGTTAGAATTTAAGATAGATCTTTAAAACATCTATTCTATATATATATATATATATATATATATGTACATATATATAGAAATTATTTGGTATTTCGAAAATACTAGCGATGTTTAAGACACATAAGATTTAGTTACTTTATATAAAAGACTTCTTTTATAAATCTTTAACTGATAGTTGAATAAAAACAAAATACAAAGATTAACTTTAACAAGAGCTGCATATGGATTGGACTTCTATTTTGAATCAGTTTCCCCAATCTTTCATTCAGTTCTAATTTGGAATTAGATTCTAGATGAGTAAATGGACATTTTCTTGGTCTAATTATACCCGGGGACATTTACAATTTACTTTACTCGTCTTCATCTTCGACTTATCGTCTATCATTTATATACAATTGGTTGGCTACCATCTATAGTTTTGGTCTTAAGATCTATGACACACTAAAGTATACTGTATACACACACAATCACCTTAAAAATTAGTATTTGCACCTGGTCTGTAATCTTAAACTAGCAGCTCCGTTTCTTTTTCACCTGGCCAGCGGTTCGAGCATTTCTAGAAATAGTTTTTTCATCGTGATGGTCTCGTCACGAGCAACGCCACGCCAAAAACGTCTAAGTATATCGTCAGCCTGCCTTAGTGAAGGCAGAATCAGGAGTAATTGCTGCTGATGCGACACTGCTGATGAGTGACGCAAGAGATAGACCACATCATTGAGCGAGTTCAAGATGGTGTCACGAAAAGCACGTAGGGAACTCTGATCATCCAGGAGTATATCACAATTGGACAAAAGAAGAGCTTTGAGCAGATAATATTCCTCGCGCCGTGGCGATATACGCTCCATGCGCTGGGCAATTTGGACACAGTGATAATAGAATTCAGTATAGCCGCATTCCTTGGCCAGTAGCTCATTCATCCACATGTCCGAGGCGAAGCAGAGTTTCCCATTGAAGGGCAGCGATCGGAATGTCAACTGCAGTGTAAGTATTTCAGCCCACGATACTTGAAGCAACTTCATTTGATCATTCAACGGAAGATCAATAAACCCAGGGATCTGTTTCGCCCAGCCAATAACACCGACTAGCTCCTTATCATAGATATCGCTAAGCACACTAAGAATCTCCTGAGGGTCATTGTTATTGTTCTGAAAAATGCATGTGCCATTAGGCGTGGGGGTCGATGCTGAAGTGCTGCCCTCCAACTTGATGCTACCCGATGAGGAGGAGGCTTCATCATTACAGCTGGTCGTGTGCGGTTGCTGACTTGGCGAGGATTGTACACTCAATGTGTCCGGCTCATAGGAATTGAGAACTTCAAGGATTTTTACATCGCATAAGGACGTGGTACCGGACTGATAGAGTAATTGCATTGTCTGGTATGAGCTGGACACGGGATTACGACGATATTTCTGTCGTCCGCCACGAACTCGATCCAATCGCACGCCCTCCTATAGTAAGCAGAGGAATAAAAAGTGAACTTTTAACTTTAATATGTTATGATTATGTGGCCGACATAATTACCTTAAGCATACCCATGAGTAGGCACTTTTGAAAGCGACAGGCTTGACAGGCCTTCCGTCGCCTTTTATTGATCTCACATTCATTGTTCGCTGGACATGTGTACTCAATATTTCCCTGAATGGTGCGTTTAAAGAATGCCTTGCAAGCTTCACAGCTAGCCACTCCATAATGAAAGCCCGAGGCTACATCACCGCACACCAAACATAATCGACGAAGCTCATCTCGTACAGAACTTCCACCTCCGCCGCCTCCCCCAGCACTTCCTGGAGTACCCGATCCGCCGCCGCTGTTTCCACCTACTCCACCACCGCCTCCTCCACTGCTGCCGCCTTTGGGACTGTCGCCATCATTACTCAGGGACACATTGTGTAAATCACAGGACAGGGATGTAGTCGAGCTGCATAGCTGACGCTCTGGCGATACGGACGGTGAGGACTTCATTCCACTATTACTATTACTCGAGTTATTGAGAGCCGTTGTGGATCCCGATGACGATGTTGTGGTTACTGGCGTTGTTGTGTTTGCCTTTGAACTTGGACTGTAGCATGAATTGGTACTGGCTCCTCCCACTCCTGTTGTTCCTGTTGATGAAGAGGTGTCCACCTCTTGTTTGATGTGCAATATACCAACACCGTCCGACATATTCGAGAGAGTTATCTGTGCGTAATGTTTGGTTCTGGTGGTAGAAAGAGAAAAGAGGGAGAAGTTAAAATACATATGTATACCTTTAAGACTACAAACAATCGTTGCGATATGAGTTTGAGATTGGGCGGCTTTTGAATGTCATAGAGTACATGACCACAGTCTGAAGCACAGTGGAATAAAACTCAACAAAACAAAATGAATTCTTAGCCATGCTATGAGTACCATAACGAAACTGAAACAAAGTTTTGTTTCACTAATTTAAAGAGTAGACTTCGGGATACTCTTAGAATTACTATCATGAACATCGAACCACTGTGGGTATTTTGCTGTGTTGTTGTTGTAGTCAAATGATAAAAACCTTTGACAGGCTACAATTTAATTATTAATGAATGTAAAATGGCATTGAAATATGCAACTAGACTAAGCGCAGTGCAATTTCTTTCACTCTTATTCGGTTGGTTGTCCCCTTCTTTTTTTGTTGCTCTCTCTCTGTCTCTATTATAGTAAGTAAGATATAGTAATTGTGGGGGAGGGAGAAGGTCTGATGAAATAGAACTGGAAACCACTTGGGAACTGGATGGAAAAGTACAGCGAAACTAGAGAGCTACAGCTACAAGCGATAACGGTACAATGCGTAAAGTGTCCATACCTAACGGTACTCTACAACCAACAAATCACGACGCACAGAGCTGACGCTGATTAAACAATAAAAACCAAAAAAAGGAAAAAAGCGCGCGAGCCAAAACTATTGACATTGAGGGGGGTAGAAATAACAACTAAAGCTAACTGTAACTCTAGCAGCAGAACAGCAGCCTGGAGAGATGCAAGATAAGCAAGTTCCGCACGTTTTCTTATCACATAGCCAAGGTGGGCCTGTCCTTCGTCCCCTACCCCTCCCCTCCAGCTTGGTCATCTGGCTGGCTGTCTGTCTGTTTATTAGACTCGCTATGTGTACACACACGCATACAAACTTACGTAAATTTTTTGTTGTTATAAAGTTGGTTCTTTGTATTTGTATGATCAGCTGCACTAGATAGTTTTAATATTTATGTATATATATTCTGATGGATAGATATACATACATATGTATATGCATGTATATACTATGTATTTATTTTGGTTCGAGCACTTTATTATTGCTTTTGTTGTCTGTCTGCATCATCTTTGCCCCTATGCGCCTTTGCCGTAAACTGAGCAAATTAACAATTACAACTTTAATGGCATATTTTTTTACATAGTTTAAATTGTACTTAATGCGTGTTTGCGATCAAAATGGATTAACTGATTATATTGCACATGCAGTTCTCAAAATTCATAGACGCATCGATTAATTTTTGTACGGTTCGGTTTTTCTTTCTTTTTTCACCGTTTTCGCGTCGAATTTCCGTTTGAGTCACTTGTTCTTACGCCAGTTTTAGCTAAGTTTGGTATTTGCTGAATGTCACAGAAATATGCATATTAGAAAAATAAAAAAAAAACCAAAATTAAAAATATATAATTTAATGCAGTGAGAAAATGAAGCACAGACTGAGCAGAAGAGAGAAGCAGAACTTGGCCACGAATTGCTGTGTGTGGCAGAATTGGTGATAAGAGATGACCCACATTAATGTGACTGTCCCAGTGACACGTTTAGTCACTGTTTAGTCACAGTCACTGTGTTCTGCTTCACCAGCAGATACTCAAACGTTTTTATATAGAATTATATATAATTAATTATATAGAATAGAATTAATCAAAAATAAATATGTTTTAATAGTGGGTGATAGGGACAATTAATAATTATCCTTCGATAAAAACGTAGTATTGGAATATTATTAAATAAAACAAAATAATGATTGTGTTTATAGGCGAATTCCTATAATTCAGTTTTGTCATCACTAGGGCAGGTGCCAAATGAAATGCAACCATGTGGAATCTGTACGCCAGCCCTGGTTCTGGCTCTGTTGCTGATGTATGTCTGTGTGTGAGTGCGCGCGTGTCTGTGTGTGTGGGTGCGTGTTGTGTGTGCGAAAACAGAGCAAAAACAATTGCGCGACAAAAATTGAAAATATCATTAAATATTAAATAGCTACAGTAAATTGTGAAATTTGAAACATATAAGTTACATTTAGTAGAGTATTCTTTACATAAATAATATCAATTTATAGGCATTTCGTGTAGCAAAAGGTAAAAAATAAAGTCACGTATGTGTGTTTTGTTTGTTGTTGTTTTTACTTTTTATCAGCAGCAGAAGCAGCCCCTAGCGCTGTGTACATGCATACATATGCACATATACATACATATGTATGCGTGTATGTCTTTAATAACATATTTATTACGCTGCTTTTCTGTTGTTTTCTTTTCTGTTAAATACGCAATCCGAAATATGTGTTAATCTATTTTTCCAATAACTGACAAAGGAGGAATGAATAGTGTGATAGAGGGAGATGGAGTGAGGAAGGGAGTTCTTAGGACTCTTTGTGTGTTTGACCATTGTCTTTGTTAAAACTTTACTTTACTATCTGTTTTCATTTTCTTTTGCAGCTATCCCCTAGCCACCCCACCCCCCATCCATAGACAGTATGATGAGCCTGCTGGGCCGACCCGATGTGGACGCGGGTGAAGTTTTTGTCAATTTTAATCAAAACATAACGTAAGAAAAGAAATCCAAAAGATGAAGTTCAGATCGAAATTCAATTGAATAAAGAACAGAATTAGCAGAATTAAATGCTATTCTTTGGAAGCAATTTGTTTTCTGAACTTCCATCTTGGTATTTACAGTATTTTGGTATTTTTCTTTTACTGATACCATGATTTCCGTTTCCATTAATAGTTCGCTTGCAGTTGCCACCAGCGGCGGCTACAGCCTGTATAGCTTGGGCTCGGTGGATTCGGCACTGGATAAAATCTATCACACGAAAAGCGATGAGCTGTTTTTAATTGAACGTTTATTCGAGAGTTCGCTGGTGGCCATTGTTTCGCAGAGGGCGCCCAGAAAACTGAAGGTGTGTCATTTCAAGAAGCAGAGCGAAATCTGCAATTACTCCTATGCCAACACAATTTTGGCTGTGAAATTGAATCGGGAACGTTTGATTGTCTGTTTGGAGGAGTCGTTGTACATACACAATATCCAGGATATGAAGGTGGTGCATACCATACGGGATACTCCATGCAATCCATTGGGCTTATGTGCTCTCTCCTCATCATCGGACCATTGCTATCTGGCCTATCCGGGCAGTGTGACCTCGGGTGAGGTTCAAATCTTTGATGCCATCAATTTGCACGCCAAGACCATGATACCCGCTCATGATACTCCACTGGCGGCCATTGCCTTCAGTCCATCAGGCACAGAGATAGCCACAGCTAGCGAGAGAGGCACAGTTATACGAGTCTTTAGCTCCCAGGATGGCAGTCGATTGTTTGAACTGCGTCGAGGACTCAAGCGTTGTGTGTCGATTGTGTCACTATCGTTTAGCACTTGCTCCGATTATTTGGTGTCCAGCTCGAACACAGAAACGGTGCACATCTTTCGCCTAGATCGTAGTGCCACGGAGCAATCCGATCATGGGAAGCAATCGAGTGACGATTGGATGGGGTAAGTGGTGTTGGATATTGTTTATTTCTCATCGATAACTTGGGATGTAGACATCATTAAGGGTTAAGATTTTAACTATTTGGAATCTGCATCCCTAGTTGAATCTTCGTTTTGACTGTATGAATTTAAATGGTGGCGTGATTGGGTGAATCTCCTCTTATATGTATGTCTATCCATTTCATTTTTACCTCCATCAATTTCATTATCCTAGCGTGCTAGAGCGAATGGTTGTATGTCTTGTCTATTTGTGTTGTTAACTCTTCTTCTTTGCTTAATTTGTGTGTTGTGACATTTATCTATTTTTCTTTTCTTTCATTTTTATAAAACCACAAAACAAAATCAAATCAAATCAAACACGAACAACCAAATCAACCGCAACAAACAAAAACACCAAATCAAAACTCATCAACTATCTACTCTCTCATGCCAAGTTACTCGTTTTTTAGATTCTTGAGCAAAACGGTCACCAGTTACCTGCCCACACAGGTGACCGATGTGTTCAGCCAGGGACGAGCCTTTGCTTCGGTCACACTGCCCGAGGCAGGAGTGCGTCGAATGTGCGCCATAGCCACAATACAAAAGCAACTTAGGTAAGTCGAATGCAAATTATTCGAAAGCAGGAAAAGAATATACATATATATAATATATAAAAAGGTGTTAAGCATCTAAGCTTAGTTGCAGTTTTAACATTGAATAATATAATCAAAATGTTTTCCCATTTTACAGGCTTTTGATTGCCTCGCAGGATGGTTACTTGTATGTATATTCCATACCCTCAATTGAGGGAGCAGAGTGTCAGCTTATCAAGAGACATGATCTGCGCCTGGAGGATCATTATGCCATGGATATTAAAGGTGCTTAGTATAATCGCACAAACACACATACACACACAAATTCCCACACTCCTCGTATTTTTACACCTCCCCCCCACATTCAACATACATACAAATCGCAAAAGAATATTCCTTTTAGTTAAATTCACCTTGAACTTTAGGCCTTAACAGTGGTGTGAGCATTGGTGGTGCGGCTGGAGTACCACCCGGCAGTGGTGGTGGTGCTAGTGGTGCTTCTGCTGTCGATGGCAAGAGTTCGGATAAACCAGGCAGCTCTACGGGTGGAGGAGGTGTAGGATCCGGTTCCGGGGCTGGATCTGTAGGAGGAGGCGGAGGATCCGGATCAAATGCCAGCTATGCCTCAACTGTTAAGGGTGACGAGCCAACTGGTGGCTCTGCTTCTTCCACTTAAATGTGTAAAACATTTCGGTTTTGGCAAATACACTCATTCATCAAAAAAAAAAAAAAAGAAAAAAAATAACTCACTCCTCAAAGTACTACATATGTATATGCATATATATATATATATATAGATATATATATGGACGACGATGCTAAAGTGATCTGATCCGGTGACGACCGATTTAGTGGGCTCTTCTCTGTGTGGCGTCAAGCATAAATAAGTAAATAAATGAATAGGTCTTAGACTTAATTTTTGTCTTTAGCTTTTAAAAAATGTTATCAACAAAAAACAAAAAAAAAAAACAAAAAATTATGGCAAAATCTTCCTCGTTTTATACCAACAACACCAACCAATTGAGAGAGATAGAAGGTAAGAGGGATTTTCTAGTCTCTTCATCCTATATCTTTCTCTCTCTCTCTCCCTTACAACCATGCCGAAACAAATTTTTTTTTAGTTTTTAAGCCTTTTCAATGCTTTTTCGTCGTACACTCTCTTAAGTTAGTTGTTAATTAATTTAAAAAAATCTTATAATTTGCCTGCTTCTAAAAACAAATAAAAAAAATTAGACTTTGTTAATATTTTCTTTTTGGTACATCTTTAGTTCGTTATGTTTAAATATTCTGCCCCCTCTTCTTGACAATCCACCGAAATCGCTTCAATTTTCCCCAAACATTAAAAAATCAAATATTTCAAACAGACGAGTGAAAATAAAAAAAATTCCAAATTTTTGGTGTGTGCAATGGAGGAACAATTTTTCGGCATACATATAATATATAGTATATATACATATATATATTTTGTACAAAGTAAATAAAAAAAAAATTAAACATTTTAGAACATATGTAAACCGTTTACAAAAAGCAAACCATACGCTACTTTATTGTATTCAATAAAAATTATTTAAATTAAATGAATTTAAAATTGGGCGGGTCTTATCGATAACGATAACAATAACATCGGCATAGAGATAAAACGTAGAGGTCGACTGCAGTAGGTTGCAATGTCTCTTTCTCTTTTTCCCTTTTGCATTATATGAGGCTAGCCTGTTTGAAAAAGAAAGGGATGCAAGGCAGTCTGTTGATACCATTGATGACGTAGGTAGTTGTGAGCTACCTTTTGCTGTTGTATCGTGCGCAGTGTTGCTTTGCTTGTTCGGTTGAATATAGGTAACTGCCATCACTATTAACAGATAGTTCACCCTATTCATGGATACCATTTGTTAGTGTCAACATTAAAAGAGAAAATTTAAATAAACGAAGCAAAGTAAAGATTAAATCAAATTCAGTTCGGGATATGAAGGAGAACAACAAAATCCTTCAACTCATCTATGTGGCCTGGCGCGAACGCTGGTCCGACTCGCAATGGGGTATCAACATAAAAAAGGCAAGCGAAAGTGGCAAAGTGCATGCGTTTGTATACATATGATGTACATATATATTGGGGAATATTCAGAAAAATCCTTGTTTTATATATTTTAAAACGTTAATTAAGCTTTTGTCCACATTGAGAATTTATAAACGAAGTTATTACGTGCCGCACCACCAAGCATCCCATATTACTCATTCATACCATTTTTATGGCACTGGCTAGTACGTCTTGATGCCGCTCGAACAGCGGCTCTTCGGCCTGGGCTAAAGCCAGGACCAACTGGCGCTGCTTCACCGATAAATTGCGCGGAATTCGCACTTTCAGTGTGATAATGTGATTGCCAATACCGTCTTGCGAACGCACTCCCTTGTTCTTCAGGACAATTTGCGTTTCCGATTGAGTGCCCGGCTCGATGCGCAGCTCCACATTCTCATAGAGGCCGCGAGCCGTGAAATTGCCCCCAAGTATTGCCTCCGAAATGGTCAAATGCTTGTCCGTATGGATGTCATTACCAATGCGTCGAAAATATTCACTAGGCGGCACGTCGAGGCGATAGTTGACACGCTGCTTCGTATTGGGATTGTCGATGGTGATTACGTCGCCGGATTTGGAACCGGACGGTACCGTGATCAGCACCTCAACATTGGCCACTACGTAGCCGCGATTATCGCAAGTTTCACAATCGTTGCGATTGATAAATCGCTTCCCCTTGCATTGGCTGCATGTGTTCACCGACGTGAAGGTCACAGTTTTGGTGGTCACTTTCCCAGTTCCATTGCAACGTCGGCAGGGTTCCTTTCCAACCTCACGATGGGCCATCAGCTGGGATTTGCCCTTGCAAGTGTCACATTTACGTAAATAGCGTAAATCCAGTCGCTTTTTACACCCAACTGTAGCATCCACAAATGAGAGTGACAAATCAAATTCATTTCCGGTCAACTTTTGAATTTCTGTTCATATTGGATGGGGGTTAGATTATATAGATGGAGAAATTGGTCAATTTACCATCCCCAGATACATACCATCATTTGATTTTTGCATTTCGTATTTTTTCGCCGTCTCCGGATCCATTTGCATTGGATTACCTGCTTGCGCCAGGAATGCCTGCTCATCTTTAATGCTACCTAATTGATCGTACTCCAGACGTTTCGTCTCATCCGTGAGAATGTTATAGGCATTGGAAAGCTCTTGGAAGTGTTGCAATTTCTGCTCCGAATGCGTAGAGTCCGGATGATAGCGCTTGGCCAAAGCATAGAAGGCTGAACGTATTTGCTGAATGGTTGCATGTTTATGTACACCAAGCACCTTGTAATAGTAGTCCTTGGGCAACCCACGACTCTGCATACGATTCTGCAGCATTTTACCCGTCTTGTTGAATAGTTGTTGTTGCTGCTGCTGCAGCTGTTGCATTGTTGGTGACTTTACCTTCATCGACGGCGATGATCGCTGATGCTTCATTTCGGCTTGACGATCGGGATAATAGACCGGCTTCTGGGTGCGGAACTGATATTGGCTTACCAAACGCTTCCAAATTGAACACGTCGCAGTAGCAGTAGGGGCCGTTGGCAGCATCCTTCTGAGAGCCTCCGGCTGGCAGGTGGTACGAAGACTGGCTAGGCCGACGAAATAAGTGTACATTGGAATGCGTTGAAAATTTGAACTTAACATACAAGAACACGCGCGCAACTTTGTGTAGTTTATGTCTGAAGGGGTAGGAAGTTAGTTAACTGGTAATTCAAGGATAATAATAATGAAAAAGCAAAGATTTGCCTATATATTTATTTAGATATATGAACGTAACGAGACCCCGAGTGTGAATGAACAAATTCTTGACAAGACTGTGAAGTAAACTACTGACTGAACTAAACTGAACGTTTTCCTTTTTCAAATGTAAACTGATGTTTTGAAATATCATTTCATAGGTTCTGCCAAGAGGTGTGAGTGGAGATGTTTACAATTTGGCCGATTGCCTAATGCAGCAGGCCGTTATTGGATCCACAGCTAATCCGGTAATTAAAAATCGCATACAATTTCATTTTGGCCATCATCAGTGATCATTGTCATTTTGTTTAGTTGGTTTTAAACTATTTGAAGCATTCGTTATGCGCTCACCTGGTCTCCCATGCCGCCGTCTTACGCTGCATAGCCAAATATGATAAACTTGAACGTGTCTATAGTGTTACGGCCCTTTTGGAGTTTTTAATTGGCATAATAGATGGAGTAACTTGTCGGTAAGTCATCAGACAGTCTCTAATGTCTCGGTATCAACTGATTTTCTTTTCCAATAAACAGCATCAAATCGGAGGAAACCCTTTTGCCATCAGCTGTTGTCCAACTCGTGCTTTGGCTATTACAGATCTTTGGGCGTACAGTCCAACATTATGAATTATATGGCGAGATTAGTGCCGAACAATCGTATATGCTGGATCAGACCTGTGTCGTTATCGATCGTTTGAGCCAACATCAGTTCCTGCTCTCAATCTTGTTTGTGGGATGCCATGAGGAGTTCGATTGCTATGCGCGGATACGTGACAAGTATGCCAGTATTAAGGGATCCCTTACAAATTCGAATTTCACATTAAACTCACCGGGCGTCGAGCAACAGCTTCATCAGTTGGCCTATATTGATACAAAGCATTTGGATATGCAGAATTTGAACTCGCCGCAGCAGCCAGCGGAAAAGATTTCGTATTGTGTGCAGCCTCTATTGGCTGTCGAGGTGCTATTGAATCCCTGCAAGGACACAAGCTACTATGTGGCCGAACTGCAAATGCTGCAACGGCTCAAGGGCTATACGAATACGCGCCTGTTCTATGAGATAATCAGGGCTGGCTTTCTCACATTGAGCAATGTGGCGGACACTAGTCCGGATACCATGTGGGGGGCATTTATGTTCTTCAAAATGCCTCATATTATTAAACAGCTGCATGTTCTGCAAAGGATACCGGGTGAGCAGCCACCACCAGTGGAATATATACCTGAATTGGTTGAGGCTTTGGAATTGCTAATCGAGGATAATCTACTGCTGGATTTCATGGATACGAAATGTTCGTGCAATATGATTGAATTTCTACTTAATGATTGGACAAAACAGCAGCTAGTTAATGATGTTCATGTGAAGAAATTTGCCAGCCAGAGAGAAGCCGCTTCTTTGCTGCTTAAGAAATGTGACAATGGACAACAGACGCCATCGAATATTAATTTTATCAAAAGGGCTGAGGTTCCACTCTCGGGTGTTATAAAAACTCTTTGTACAAACAAGGTTCAGGATATGGTTAATGTTCTCTGCCAAGTGCCAGTGGGCAATAGTTTTGAACTCATCCTGTCGGTTGCCACTGTTGAAGGACGTCTTAAAACTTTCGTTACCCGTCTCATCCAATGTAATGAGAACTCGAAGCCACAGCCTGGCGAACTCGGCAAACTGTCGGTCATACGATCCACTCTTTTTGATGTCTCCTTTCTCATGCTGACTAGTATAGTGCAAACATATGGTTCGGATGTAAGTTGGCGCCTTACTCTATAACCCATTTTCCACTGACCTCATTTATCTTGATTTTCAGATCGTCCTGTCTGAACGCGGAGATTCATTTTTCGAGAAGTGGGTTCGTGAATGCATGGTGGAGCGAAATAAACTAAAGAATCCCCGACAGATTTTGGCTTTGTGCGATGATGCCATTGTCGATGAACTGCTTCTGAATCTGAGCAAACCAGAGACCAGTCAATTAAAGCCAAGTAATCTCAGTTGGCAGGACATTTGTCTGAATCTGCCTGGTGTGTTACATCATGTGCTCATTGCCTGGGAGCAAGAGACTCTCTCGTCGGCGGATGTGAAAAACATTTTGGATAACATCAAGAGACGCTTATTTAGCTTCTCAGTGTGCGCCACTAGTTTTCTGTGCGCCTACATGTACTCGGTAAGGGAGACGGAGCTGTTAAAGCCATTGAATATGATTCAACAGTTTCTGGCTCCCCTGACCAGCGAGGAGTTGTCCAGTCAGGAGAATGCCAAGGAGCGTTTGGCCTTATCATATCAAATAATAAGGAAAATGCAGCACGACGTTCACCCGGCTCCAACAACAAAATCACGCTTAATTTCCCACACGCCATTGATAGATCAGTTTCGGGAAGTGTGGCGCAGTGTTTCGGATGCCGGACATTTGCCGGTGCGGGCGGCTCAGACCCTGGAATCGCTAATGCTGGCAGGCGGAGCGGCATGGCTGGCTACTCAATTGGTGGAGCAGTTGCTAACGTATAAATATACCCAAGACATGGCAAAGGCAATGGATATAGTGTTTGCTGTTATGCATTTGGATATTGAACGGAGTACCGAAGCCTTACTCCAGTTTGTGGTGGCGCCCTTAATGATACGGAGACAAGGGTAAGTTGTTTTTGCTTATGATAAGTGATCATAAGGAACTCACGAATATTGTGATTTTTGCTTATTATTCCGTGTTTAGAGATGACATCAATGAACCGCAATCTTTGGTTTTGGCTCGCCTTTGCGTCTCTTGCATCATTTCTTGCCTCGAGACTCGCAGTTCAAGTGCCTGTGTTGCCTCATTCAAGAAACGTTCACGCTCTCACGACGAAGAGGACATGACTGCCAATACGCCCAAAGTGCGTAAAGTGATGGGCGATGGTAATAGTGACAACTCCAATGACTTTGCTGATGCATCTGGTCTCGTTGGTAGTGGCACTGGAAAAACCCTGCTCAGCTCCACTGCCACCTCTTCAGACGTGCGTGCCACACCCCAGAACTTAAAGGAATCACTTCAATCCAGTATTCAGCACATCTTTGGCGTATTTGTGCAATTTGTCAGTGGGGATGAGCTGTCACCGAAGGCCATCTTTGTATATCAATTCATTTCCCTGCTAATCGAGTGTGGTGGCGAACGGGTTGCTCCTGTTCTGAGATTATTGCCGAGCAATTTGGTGCAGCAATTGCTCAAGGTGATGGCAACAGAAGATATTGGCGTGGGGTTAATCAGCCGACTCTATGATCTTCGTTCGACAGCGGGCAGACAATCAGCTGTTACCGACTTGTGTCTGTGGAGGAATATGCATCTGTCCAGGGACAGTATACATCTGTGAGCAGATGCACACATATAGAAACAAAACAGGGGGTGGGGAGGGTAAAGTATTTGCTAAATAACAATAAATTGTATTAAAAGAACTATAAATTTATTATTCTTTCATTTCCGGGGAGTTAGGTGCGAGAGCATTTAATCAAATCGAACTCTGTATATTTAAATAGAATCTATCCATAATGGAGAGTTGTGTGGACTCATGTTGATTACGATCTAAAAATCAGACTTTTATAAATCCATCAAATTACAATAATTTGATATATTCTTTATAATTATGAACAATTCTCAAAACAAGGAAAATCATTTTAACATTTTTTTTTTACTTTTGCTTCGTGTTCTTGTTTTCTTCATTTATTACAATAATTTGTTGTTTCTGCAAGGAGTACGGTGTGGTGTTGTGGGTAGAGGATAGGAGAGAAGGACCAGGAGCAGTGGTTGCAGGGAGAGGTGGCTTAAATTAATAAAGTTGTATATCACTTGGGCATGCAGCACTCAAAGTAAGTTTCGCCCACATAGCCACCACGCATGGCCTTCTTCACATTATACTCAAATTGTCGTCGATTGCTTTGTAGAACATCAGCCGCCTCTTTATTAAGAGGATCCTCCGGATTGGGTTCCTAATTAACATCAAACGAACAGACACCCAAGAAAAGAAGAAAGAAACATTAAACCAAGAGGAATACATTTGTACAATACACTTATTGACTTTACCAAAAATAAAAACTGCAAGCCATAAACTATGGAATTAATAGTCAGCACTGGATTCCAATCTTCGCGCAAAATATTCAAGCACACATTACCCTCCAGATCAATGTTGGGGTGATAGACCAGTGTCGCGCACTTGACTTTGGGCGGTTCATGCGGGTAATTGGAGCCCACACGAAAATTGAACACGAATCGTCCATCCTTGTAGAAGCCCTCATCTGGGCTAATGATCAATTTAAAGTTGAGCAAGTCATCGGCATCTGGAAATTCTGTCACGCAAGTCTTAGGCAGGTTCAGTTCACTGATATCTGCACAGAGTTAAAAGAGAAATGGGAAAATTGAGAGCTAAAATTTCTTGGCAAGATTCATCACCCAAGGGCTTGGGCTTGTCCGTCTAACCTTTCTGTATGCGCAGTTGGGCAGCCGAGGCTTTCTTTTGCTGGCCACCGCTACCCTTTTGTTCGCCCTCCTTCATTTGTTGCTTCAGCGAGAACAGCCTAATCATTTTTGCTATATTATTTTATTTTTGCTGGCGTTTCTTTTGAAGTCTTTCTCTTAAATGGGAGCTCCCTTTGCGCGGCAATTTTAGTTGTTTCTTGAATGTTGATGCGATACTTTACCGTATGGCAAATATCAATGCATAGTTCGATATTGTTACAAAAGGTTGGTTGCTTGTTAAATGTGATGGATGACCTGCGTACCGTACAATTTTGTTATTTTTTCTTTATTTTAATATGAATTCCGCTTTGTCTGCTTCTCAGTATGGCCAGATGTGTTTATTGTTGGCGTTGCCACACTTTAAACATTTCGATAACTTTTCTCCGATAATGTCGATTACGATAGGTTTGCTCCGATAATGTCGATTACGATAGGTTTGCTCCGAAATTGTCAATTACGATAACATGAGCATAACAGTAATTCAGTGTGGGATAATGTCTAATGGTGGCAACTGATTACCAGTGTTGCTAAGTCACAAATAACAAAAAGAAAACTAAAACTGAAGCATGTTTAATCCTCAGAAATCACCGGCTCATTCACATTTTATAAAATCCAAATTAAAGCATATACATATGGGTATTGCTGTGCTCCAGCCCTATCCGCTGCCCGAGGGCAAATCTAGCGCCTTCACCTTTTCCATCATTGACAGTGGCACTGGGAAACAGTTCTCCCAACTTGATGCATGATGATCTTTTTCAATGATAAATTATCATTATATGGAATGCTCCAAAACTCCCAAAACTGAGTTAAGAAAAAGTTTAAACTAGTTTTCTTAAATTAGGGCTTCATTTGTTTAAAAAAGAGATTTCCAACATGGCGGATGAAGAATATCTTTTCGTTAAAAATAACTATGTAGTATCAAAATTTTTATATTTCATAGCCTCTTGGATTTACTTTGGTGACAGTTTTTGGATAAACTTTCAAATTTTCTCCAGACTATAAGGCAAACTGAATGTTGAAGGATTTCCATAATTTTCTCAGCATTCTTCACAAAATTTTTTTTTTAATATTATTAACCCCTTTTGAAAGAAAACTCGATGTTATTTTTATTGTTCTTTATAAAACAGATAATATCTCTATATATATATATATATATATATATTATATATATACATATATGTGTGTATATATATGCATATATATACATATATGCTTTTTTATAGTTTTGTAGATTAAAATATACAAAATTTAGCTAAAAATCTTAAGACTCTTACGTTCTTTCATAACAGTTAATAATTATGCTAGCGTGTGTTTCTGTTTTTGTTTTTCTTTTTACTTATTTATGTTGGTTTTGGGTAAAAAAAAGTCGGTATTAAGACTAATCCATTCTCAATCTCTTGCTTTTTGCTCTCTAACCATTAAAATTCACCTACATATCTCGTTGCCATCTGCTCTCTATTATTCGTATATGTCTATATATGTTCTATATAAATAAGTTAATATTTATATACGTTTTTTTTTTCACTAAAAATCTGGCTGGCATTTGCTGATTCTACAGACAATTCATCGAATTCAATTTGTCCGTTTAATGTACATGAAAAAAAAAAAAATAAAAAAATGTGCATTAATACGCTTACATATAAATAGAGAGAGTGTTTGGTTAAGTACATTTATATATAGGTATATAAATATTTTCTAGTTGGTAATTCTTTCTTCAACATATTTTTCTATACGTGGGTCACAAAAATCTACCAAAAAAAAAAAAAAAAAACCAAAAGAACAATTAAATTAAACCTATTTGAAATATTTTGTTTTAGCCTTTTTTTGTTTGGGACTTTTACTTATTTGGTAGAGAAGAATTTTAGCCTAGAAATCTTGCCGACACAGAGCAGAGATTTTTGTTTTTTCATTTATAATTAATAATTCATTAATTTAGTTGGTCTTATCCAGCATTTTAGTTTAGCCAATTTAACAAATAATTGGTGTATATATATATATATATATATGTATGTATATATTTATAGATGTATAATTTTTTTAATGTATTTTTAAGTGGAAACTTGAGGTCCAGAAGTTGTTTATATATATACAAGTTATAGTGCCATATTTAAAATGTTAATATTGGTGGTGAATGGAAATATGGAAAATAGAATTATATATATATATAAAAAAAAAACAAGACACACACATAAAACCTTTTTTGTTCTCTCTAAAAACTATATATGTATCTCTATTTATTTGTTGTTATTGAAATTTTCGTTTGTTTTTGTTTGTTTGTTTGGTTTAGTTTAAAGCTGCTTTTTGTTTTTCAAAATTTTGTTGAGGATCTTCAAGGGTTTTCTTGTTAATTCAGATTATATACTAAATATATATGTATGCATGTACGAATATTTTTATGAAATTTTTGGTTTTTTGTTTTTTAATAGATTCATTGTTGTACTTATGTAGTAAAAATGTAATTTTCGATGCGCCCTTTAACATTGAAGTATATATATATATACTTTCCATATAGATTCCACTAATTGTAAGATCTACATAAGTGTAATAGACATATAATATGCGTATGCATGTGTGGGGGGTGTGTGTCAGTGTGTGTGAGTGTGTATATATAAAAATCCATGATCTCTCATATGATGATAATCCATTTGAAACCTCAAAAACTGAGACCCCATCTATGTATGTATATCTATCGTATAATATTATGAATAATGAACATGAAAATGGAAACAGATTTATCTAAAATATTCTGTTAATCTGAGAAACGCTTTATAAATATGTTTTTTGTTCTTTTCTCTTCTTTTTTTTTTTTGTTTACTTATGTATATGTATATAGATTTATGTATGTATTGATTAGATTGTGTGTATGTATGTATATAGACTTTGAATATATTTTCAACTTGGGAGGTATATCTAGATTCCAAATTTGTAGCGGGTTGCAAATATTTGTATCTCATTTTCTTATCTCATCTTCTCTTGGACTTTACTTTAAAGTTTTTTTTTTCGAAATGAAATTCATGCAAAACCAAATTAAATAAAAAACTGTAGTTTCTTTTTTTTCCTTTTGAAATAATAATTTTATTTAAAAAATAAAAAAAAAATAATCATAAAAAAAATTTGTTTACAATGAACAGAGAGAGAAGAGAGTTAAACTCAAAACTCATTTTTGTTTTTTGTTTGTTGGTTTATTATTATTTTAAAATTAAAATTAATTGAACATTTTGCAAACAAAATGCAGGGAAATAATGTTGGTAAACTTTTCTTACAAGCATAATAATAATAATTATAATAATAATAATAATAATAGTAATAATAATAATAATAATAATAATATATAAAGGTACTTAGAGAACGCAACTAAAAGGAGAAATATATATATTATAGAACTAGGAGTTTGTTTTTGTTTCGTTTTTTCTTTTTTTTGTTGTTTTGTTTTTCTTTTTTTAAAATTGATTTTTTTCTTGTTTTGTTTTTTTCGTTCTTTCATTCTCATTAAAGTTATATTTTTCCTTTTATTTTGTTTTGTTTAAGAGATTGCACGTTTTGGGCAGTGTTTGGATTGTTGTTGTTGTTGTTGTTGTTTGCATTGAAGACTATTTGCATTATGTTTGTTGTTTGTTAGGTGTGTGTGTGTGTGTGTTTTTGGGTGGTTCTGTATTTGTATTTTTGTGGCAGTGTTAAAGTTACAAAAATCAGAAATCTATGTTTAATTTAAGTTTAAAGTTTTCTTAGCTTCTTCGAAAATCAAAAAGAAAAATGTGAGAGAAGTTTGTTTTTGCTATGGAGGTTTTTCTTTTTTGAACTGCAAGTTTGTCTGTCTGTCTGGCTGTCTGTGTGTGTGTGTGTGTGGGTGTGTTTATGTGTGTATAACTGTAAGGCAAAACTTAAGTGTTTGAAATCCTTTTCGTTTTATGTTAAGAAAAAAAATCATATTTGCGGTCAAGTTTGACCGCTTCAAGTATTCTTTTTTTAATGGTTAATCTGATTTTGAAAGATTTGAATTCATTTTCAGTTTTGCAATCTGTGTTTCGCCTTACAGCATTAGAGCTCTCTGGTCAGTTAGTTGCTTGATTGTTTGATTGATTGATTGGTTTCTTCTTTCTATTTCTATACACATTAAAACAAAAAAAAAAACTTATTAAATAATAATTACAAGAAAGTGTTTTTTAGACCACCATTACTTTTTTTTCTTTTCTTTTGTTGCACTTGATGTGGTTGGTAGGATTAGGATTTTTAAGGGGATAAGTGCAGGACAAAGGGTGGACACGGGGGAGGGGGTATAGATCAATAGTACTTAAATAAATAATCTAGAAGAATTTTAGAATTATACATTTTACAATTTAAAACTATGAAATAATAATTCCTTTTTTTTTGTTTTTTGTTTGTTTTCTCATTATCTCATTCCCCTCTCTTTCTCTCTCTCTCTCTCTCTCTCTCCTCACATCATTCACTCTATTTCACTTTCTTTTCTTTTTTTTATAAAATAAGCAACAAAAACAATTATTTCCATCCCAGAGCCTTTCTGGGATAGACTTTAAAATGGGGGGGCGGGGTTTTTTTTTTTTTTAGGGGAGGCAGGGGGCGAGGGGCAGTTAAAAAGTTATATATTAGGCTAGGCTTGTATAAAGTTAAAGATATAGAGAATTTTTCGTAGCTAATAAGTTTAGAATTACAAATTTTACAATAATATATATATATGAATTTATATATATACATATATCCAATATCAAATATCAATATGAATCCATCAATAATAATAATAATAATAATAACCAATAATAACAATATGCAATTAATTAAATGTTACAATTACAACACTAACGCCAATGAATAGATCATTTTTAATTGTTTTTTTTTGTTTTCTTTTTCTTGCCGAATTCTCGATCCTTTTTTTCTTATTGTTGTGTAGTAGGTGTGTGTGTGTGTGTGTTGAGGGGCGGTTCGGGAGGAGGGGTATTTACATATATATAAATGTATATATAGTATATATGTATAGGTATAGGGTATTATCAGCTAATGTAATTTATATCCATCTTGCCTACACTTAAAACTCAAATTCAACATATATATCAAAAAAAAAAAAAAAAAACTATTATTCCTCACATATTTAAATGTAGCATAACCATATTTGATGCACATAATATTTATATATATGTATAAGTATATATATATACTAGACATGCGTGTGTTTGTGTGTGTATATATATACGCATAATGTTCTATATAGATCGGATCTCTTGCTCTTGCCTACATTGCTACTATTGCCGCTTTCCCTCCCATCCTCTCTGTCTGTCTGTTGTCTCTCCCCCGCTTGTTCTCTCTCTTTCTCTCACTCTGTGTGTGTGTGTGTGTATGTTGGAGAGGTCTCTCCTTTCTCCAGCGGGAGAGGGAGTTATTGCCAACGTTTCAGTTTCAGTTTCAGTTTCAAAATATTATTTACACTCGCCCATGACTTCTTCGTAATCGTCATCTTAGACACCATTGCAATCGATCTCGACTATATCCTTGGGCACATCGACAAACTGATAGACCAACCTCTGACCATCCACCTTGGCCAAGATGCCTCGCTGATAGTAATATCTCAATGCCCTGCCCATTGTCTCATAGTTCATGTCGGGCTTATTCTTATGCATGCCCCAGAGGCGGGACACCGCCTTCGAGTCCACCAGCTTGAAGACGCCCTTCTCCCGATTTGTCCATTTAATGAACCGCGGACAGTATTCACGATCCTGCAGCAATTTGAGCAGGAATTCCCATAAATATGTGGTGGAACCTTCGCGACTTCGCCGCTTCACACCCATTTCCAGTTTGGGCTTGCGCGGCTTCTTCGCCTTCCGCTGCTGGAAACCGCCCAATTCCAGCATATACGAGAGATCATAGCTGACACTAGAGGTCGCCGGCTGGATGACACTCTGTGAGACTGCCGCCGCACTGGCACTGAGCATGGCGGCAGCTGCCACCGCACTGCTGCTGCTTACCACCGCCGCCGCATTGGCCAATGTGGAATGCGTGTGCTGCTGCTGTTGCTGCTGCTGCTGTTGCTGGACTGAATGAGGATGCGGATGTGCAGAGTGGGAGTGCGTTGCCTGTGGGCCGCCGCTTAGCTGGGAGTGCGGGTGCTGCTGCTGCTGTTGATGTTGCTGGTGTTGTTGTTGTTGCTGCTGCTGCTGCTGTTGCTGCTGTTGATGATGCTGATGCAGTGCCTGTTGTTGCTGATGCGACAATTGCTGATGGTTGAGTTGCTGCTGCTGCGATTGCTGTTGCTGCTGCTGCTGCTGCTGCAGGGAATGATAGCCATTGACAGCTGAGCTGCGTTGCGAGGCTGCCGCCGCTGCTGCTGCTGCTGCTGCTGTTGGTGTATTGAAGTAGGACGTTGTCAAATAGCTCGGAGTTTGTGGATTGCCGTTTGTGCCGTGATTACCGCCACCGCTCCCAGCTCCACTGCTGCCATAGTAATTATCGGGTACTGCAAGAAAAAGAGTAAAGAAAACAACAAAAAATTAAAGCCATGATTTAGCATGTTTTCTTGGAGAAATTTAGCATATACATACACCCCCCAAAGTTATGCTACATTTTTCACAAAACGTTGTTTCACGTTGTCACTTAAGCACAAAAAAAAAAAAAGAAAAAACAATGATTTAGCTCATTTTTCTTAGGTTTCTAAAGGTCTTTTTAGTTCTTATGCTTCACCCCCTAAGTTATGCTACACATATTCAAATTCTTACAGTTTCATTCACTCGTCATGACTAGTTTACACTAATAAAATAAAAGGCACAGGTATAATTTCGTTTGCTATTTAGTAAGTTTTTGGTTTTGCTTCTTTTTTGTTTTATTTTACATCCGGCGTCAGCGTAGCGGTTGTCATCATCATCATCATCATCATCATCAACATCATCATCACGAGCAACAACAACAACATTGTTTTTATTGTTGTTGTCGTTGCCCAATTCAACAGTCAGTTGGTGGTTTTTTTTTTTTGGTGGACCAACAGCAGCAGCAGCAGACCCAAGGGTGCTCAGAGAGGAGGGCAATGAAGATGACGACGGGTGTATAGGCCAAGCAAGAGAGAGAGGGCTGGAGGAGCGGCAGCGGGAGTTGGCGTTGAATTAAAAACAAAAGTGCTTCTCACTAATACAATGACAATTTGGCTGAGAGCAACGCACGCTTTCGTTAGCTGCTGCTGCTGTTCGTTGTCTCATTGTCGTTGCATTTGCGTTGGTGTCGTCGTCGTCGCTGCTGCTCTCTCCGTCCATTGCTCTCTCTTGCGCGAGCTCTCTCGTTTACACTCTCGCCGTTTACTCTCTCTCTCTCTCTCTGAGCAGAGGCCCCCATCATCATTGCCACATTGGCGCTGCCTTCTCCTGCTGCTGCTGCCGCTGCTGTTAACGTCAACTTCGTTGTCGTTGCTGTTGCTGTTGCTGTCGTTGTCGTTGTGACCTTCACAATTTGCGCAAAGGCAATGTGTCGATGACCACAGATTTTAATACACAGCAACTCACACACACACACTTGCGTTGAGAGCGAAACAAACACACAGACAAAGAGCATAAAAGCAGCGAGTGCAACACATTCGCATTGCAATTGATTGCGTTGTATGTATGTATTCAATTTATATATGTGTTTGTGTGCTGTTTATTCGCCCCCTGACTGACATTTTTAAATGTATTCAAATACCCATTAGAAGGGTATTTTTCATTAAAGATTTAATTAATCAACTTAACTGTATTGAGAGTGTTTATAGGGTTAATCAAAGAGATATTTTTGATCTTTTATTTTCATAAGCTTCTAATTTCTAATATATGCATCTAGAATCTAGACTTTGATGTTTGAAATTTTACTAATATTTATATTTAATAATTGACCATAGGATATCATTTAGTCGTTGCCCCACTTGTTTTTTTTTTTTTGTTCTCTCATCTGATTATCCTCTTTTCGCTTTTGCAAACCGCACAAAATGAACTGTCTGAACTTTTGCCTTTGTACTTGCACTCACACATTTAGATTTAGTAATTTCTCCAACATTATGTATACGCCCCGGGTTGCAAACACACACAGACATACATATGTATGTATCTATTTGGTTTACTTATGTACTTACCACCAACACTGCGATTCCATATATTCCGCAACGAATTCGCCGCATTATTCTGATATAAATTCGGATGCAGAAATGTGCCCGTATGCAGGTGGGCGGCAACTGCCGCCGCTGCCGATGCTGAGGCTGATGCTGAGACTGATGCTGATGTTGCTGCTGCCGACGATGTGGGCATGCCCAGGCGTGCCTTCAATTCATCGGCACAGGGCTGGCCACCGGAACTGGAGCTATCCACATCGGATACACCGCTATCGGCTGGACTGGGCGGAAATGAACCTGAATTGTTGGCAACAAAACGGGGCAAAAACGGGGGGAATGGAGGAAGAAAAAAAAAAAAGGAGAACGAGGACAATTAGCATTTTTGAATTTTGATATTGTTGTCGAGGGCGTGGTGTGCACTGCTGGTTGGTGGTTCACCTTGTTGTGGACACGGTTGCCTTCTTCTTCTTCTTCTTCTTCTTCTACTTCGACTACTACTACTGACTCTGACTCTTTACTCACCTGTTGTGGCTGTCGTGTAGTTTCTGTGATGTGGATTGTGGATTGCACCGCCGCTTAGCAGATTGTGTAGTAATGGCCGATGTGGTATGGCCAAAGGTTGTTGTTGTTGTTGTTGTTGTTGCTGCTGCTGCTGCTGCTGTTGGTGTGCATTATTGTTGCCCGTTGCACCATGTAAACTATGTTGTTGTTGTTGCTGCTGATGTTGTAGTGGAGTTAATAGTGGATTCTGCTCGGTTTTGATGTGAAGCAATGCAGAAGCTCCAGCAAATGCTGAGGCAGCATGTTGTTGTTGCTGCTGTTGTTGCTGTTGGTGTTGCTGTTGCAGGTGTTGTTGGTGTGGCTGTTGTTGTTGTTGTTGCTGCTGCTGCTGCGGTGCCGGACTCGTTGATTGTTTAACAATAGGAATTTCAGTATCTAAATAAGAAAAGAAACAGAGAAGATAACGAAATTTGCATTAGTTGTTAATTGAAAATGTGCGTTTTTTTTTTTTTTCTTATAAGAAATTAACATGTCACATCCGAGTGCTCGGCAATCGAACCATTAACTTTGATAACTTTACGGTTTTGACCCTCAAAACAAAATGCATTAGACTTTAAAAGAGAAAAGGAGAACTAGTAAAAGAAAACTTAATATGTGTCTTTAACCCTTTGAACACCATGTGTTGCAAGAGGGAAATGCCTATTTCCCCTTTTTTGTTTTGTTCATAGCTTTTTATTTGATTTCAAAATTTACTAAAACATTTCCATTTCTTCATTTAGATCTAAATGTAAATAGTTCAGTTTCTATTCATAAATTCACAGGTATTTTTCTGCGATTCTCGAGAGGAGTATCAACCATATTGAGCCACTGTCTATGACCCAATTTATTGTTAAAAAATAAACCACTTAACCTCACTTAAGAAACAACAGCAACAACAACCACCAAAAAAAAAGACAATCATCCTTATAACTGCCAAGACTGTCCTCTTGAAAGCTGTCAAAATGTCTACTAAAAAAAAAGCTAAACAACAACAATAAAAATAAAAACACAAAACAAAAAAGCTAATAATAAAAAATTCGCATCATAATTTCATAAGAAAAATTTCATGTTGAAAGCAAAAAAAAAAGAAAAAATAAAATAGAGAAAAAAAAAAACAAACAACAATTGAAATGCCCCAATTTGGTGAGCCATGAACTCAAAGCAACTCAACGGCAACGGCAACAACTGCAACAGCAACAGCAGCAGCAACAACAACCGTTAAAAGCAATGACAAAAGAAATGCAAAACGAGAAGAAAAGGGAAAACCAACAAACGAAAAAAGAAAGAAAAGAAAAGAAAAATGGCATCTCACTTTCTTTTGCAATGCGAAAAGAAAAATGCACAAGTTGTTGTTGTTGCCTGATAGCAATTGCTGCTGCTGCTGCTGCTGTGAAAAGTAAAAGTGCATTTTCACTTATTTCATGCAGCCAGCAGCAGCAGCCACAACGGCAGCGGCATAAAAATGAAACAAAAATAAAACTAAAGAGGAACAACAAAAAATAAAATGAGAAAAAAAAAATTGCATTGAATGTCAAGCTGTTCACATACACACACACACATCCACACAAATAGCACACACAGTGGGCAAGGCAAGCATGTTGTCTCGCTCTGGCAAATGCAATATGCAGAGGAAAAGCCAAGCATCAGCAGCAGCAGCAAACAAGCAATGAAGCTTGCAAGCACACTCACTCACACACACACACACTTGTCGTCGTCGGCACTCACATGCACACAATTGGCAGCAGCAGAAACAGCGACAGCGGCGGCAGTAAGAGAGGAAGAGAAATCAGGTCAAGGCTTGTCGGCGACGAGTTTACAATTTATGCTTTGCTGGCTGCATTATTGCATGTTGTACGTTTGTCTCTCTATGCGTGTTTGTGTGTGTGAGTGAGTGTGAATGTGTGTGCTTTTTACAGCTTTTTAAATACACAAGCTTACAGACAAACAAACAAACAAGCAAGCAGCAAACCGTCGACGTCGTCTCATTTTGATTGCCTCCCCCCACCCCACTCCATCTCCCCTCCCAACGAAAACACCCGCACCGACTACTACCGCAGTTCCTTCATTCCATCGCTGTCGCTGCCGACGACGACGTCGACGTTGTGGGTGAATGAGAAGCATGTAAAACAAAAACAAAAAATATTCATAAAATGTAAAAATTCAAAAGCCGCTGCAGATACACCGAAAAATAAAAAGGAAAGAGAGACAGAGAGAGAGAGAGAGAGAGATGAACAAGTTGGTGGAGAGGGGGGCTAGTAAATAAGAAAAATGAAATAAAAATAAGAAATATGGCACACAAAAACAAAATGTAGAAATGTAAATATTTTACCCACAAACCGACCGACCAACCGACCAATTCGTGGCGGAAATTGCGGGAAAAAAAAGAAAGAGAGAGAGAGACAGAGAGAGACATGAAAAAACAGCTGTGCGAGCTGCAAAACAACAGTCACTGGTCAGGCCAGGCCAGTCAAAAACTGACTCCTGCAATTGCCCACCTCCCCAAAATTCATCAATTCCCCCCCTCCACAACCTCCTCAAAATTCACGACAATCTGCAGCAAAAGATAAAAAAAGGATTTCTATGCACACTTCATTTAGTCAAAAGGAAACCTTTTCCTTTCGGCAGCATTATCCTTTCAACTATACTGAAAAGCTTCTCTTTTCCTTAAGCTCTCCTTTCTCAGTAAAGGTTTCATTTGAACTCGTTTGATTAAAACAAGAATTTACTGCATTTAATAATCTCCCTTCTCCCAATTATTTGTGACAAATTCCTTGACCAAAATCTATCAACACATAAACAATGTATTTAATTTTTTTGTTTTTAAAGATACATTTTTCCGTTAAACGGAAATTATAAATATATATACATATATATAAATCTATATGTATGTGTGTGTTTGTGTATGTATGTAGCCTATACATTTTTCATTTTGCTGTTTTTGGCTTTTGGGTATTTGAGAATTTCCTTTCTTTAGTTTTGGGTTTTTTTCTTCTTTTTTTTGTTGTTTTTGTGTCGATTTACTTAAATTTTAATCGCCTGTCGATGGTTGTGTCGGAAATGCCTGTCAGTTTGTCCGCTTTTTATTTTTTGTTGTTTTTGCCACTTTGGCCGTTTTTCTGGTTGCCGTTTTGGGGCTCGCGCTGTGGAATTCTCTATGGGAAATGCTCACATGTTTTGCTGCTAGTTCTGTGTCTGTGTCTGTGTGTGTGTGTGTGTGTGTGTCTCTGTCACTGGCCGATGTGGCGTATGCGTAATTTGCAGCAGGTGTGCACGAAAGTTGCAAGAATGGCGAATGGCAATGCAAATTATTTATATTTTTACCTCCCCCCCCCACACACATATATAAATAAATATATATATAGATTATATTTACAATTTTCATATAATATTTCCGGTTTTGGTTTCTATGCATTTGGCCTAGTGGGCGTATGAGCGATTTATATTACTCATACGCACAGTTAGCTATCAACTAAATGAATTTGCTTGGAAAATTGCAATGCTCTAAGTGTCTCAATGTGCGTGTGTGTGTGTGTGTGTGTGAAAAGTTCAACAAAATGTTGCCCCAATCGGCCTAGCCAGACGTAAACTTTAATGGTGCATAAAAGAAATACAAAAGGGAAAAAAACCAAAAACAATATTTAAATAAAATAGCAAAAAAGACCTCAAAAATACACACACACACACACAGACAAAAAATAGAGCTAGAAGAGAGAAGGTAAGAAGAGGAAGAGCGGAGAAGGAAAAGGTATGCCGGGTGGGGGGCGGGCTAGGGGAATGGGGAAAGGGAAAAACGCATTGCAATGCTGCGCCAAATGTGCGCTGACCTCTAAAAATGCGGTCTAATAAAAATAAAAATAAAAATACAACGAAAAATGAAAAAAAAAAAAAATAAATTAAATATATTACGAGAAAACAAAGCGAAATTGGCAAACATCATATACATACAAACAAACAAACATCTATGCACACACGCACACACAAAGAAATTAACGGTAAAGTCATGTGCATGTATTTTGGTTAGCCATATACCCTCTAACCTCAAAAAGGTATATTTCCAATTCCAATCATCAATAAAACCTAGTTTTAAACAAAACGTTTGCAGATATCATATGGTATATGTATATATGTATATATATATTCTTGAACACCTTGACGATTTCGATTCATCATCGTAGTTGGTTTGGTGGACTGAATCAATTCGCGATATTTTTCTAAATCCAAAAATTAGAAAAATCCTAAAACTTATACATCTAACTAGATCGAATATCATTCATATTCCAAATTAAACGCTGATTATAACATTTAGCTAATTAGTTTGCTATAGATTCATAATTTCTGACTTTATCAAAAGTAGAAAAGCTTTCTTAAGCCTTTCCAGAACCAACAGAACGAAACATAATTTATCAGACCTCAATATTCATTTTGTGGCCCTATTATCGTCTCCATTTTGAGTCGCTCATAAAAGAGTTCATAAAATATGAGCTCATAATATCTTAAGCTAGTAGAATAGACTAAGAATGAAAACTTTAAAGTGGCTTATAATCGATTTAATTGCGAGTAGTTACCCAGATTAATGTATTATAAGGGTATTAGATACTACGACCTAGTCACATTGCTTGTGGTCTTTCTGGTTTCATTTTTGTTGTTGTTGGTTGTTTGGTTTTTGTTTTGTTTTGTTTTTGCTATTTCTTGTTGTTGAATTTGAATTATTTCCCCCGAATTTGGACTTGAACTGGCTTGTTGATATGTGCGCGGCGTTTTGGGACAGTTACATCACACACATTGGAGGCAGTCAGTTAGTCAGTCAGTCAGCCATTCGGTCGTACGTACGTACATACGCACAGATATACGGGCAGCATTTGCGGCAATAGTAGGTCAATGTAGGTACGAGCCATTATTGTTGTTGTTGTTGCTATGATTAGTTGTTGTTTATAATGCCTCCGATATGTGCCCAGTGCCAGTGCCGTCTCTCTGAAGCAGCAGCAGCAGCAGCAGCAGCAGCAAAGGTCTCGTGTTTAAGCCATACAACACTCCATCCGTACAGTCACTCATCCGTCCATCCATCCATTCATCCATTCGTCCGTTTCATCGTCGTACAATATCATTTTCAATATGTTTACAATTTCATAGTATTTCCGAAAGTTTGTAGAAGCCGCTCGCTTGTCTGCTTAACAACAATTACAACAACAACAACAACAACAACAATTTGTAATTGTTTATGGCATTTTGTTGATATTGTTGTTGTTGTTGGTTATTGGCCTATTTTATGCGGTTGCGTTTTGTGGGCGTTACTTTTGGACAAAATAACAAAAACAAAAAACGTGCGTTATTTCTTTATAAATTAAAGAGCTGTTTTTACTCCCCCCCTCCCACACACACACACTTGCTCCTCTCCTTCCCTCGCCGGTTTGTGATTTTTAGCTGACATTAATCATAAAAATTACTTATTAAAAGCTTAAAGCTGGCTTTTTTGTTTTTATTTTTATTTTTTTTTTTATATTTCTTTCTCTCTATATACACACATTCATATGTTGAATATGTCAGAGGATCAAATGACACACAACAAATTTCACTCAGTTCATGTAAACTTTTTTTTTCAATTGTATAAACCTTAAAGCTTTGTACATTCCCTTTTTGTAAATGGGTAAGCCGCTTATTGGTGTAGAAGAAAAGTAATATACGTTAACTAAGGCCCTTGAGGAATATATGTATGCATATGTATTTTCCATTCGTGTTTAAAATGCCAAAAAATGACTGCTAATGCCAATTATAGGTAAAATTTTATTCCACAGAAGAAGAAATAAGTGAATCATGTAGAAGTTATGGTTCTTAGTCCATTTTTTAACATGTAAGTGAATCGTTGAGTTGGTCAATATGCTCCCCGATTATAGATTTCAACTTTCGAATCAAATTCTATCAATTGAATTAAATTGTCTTATAAGCTTTGAGGTGAAAAGCGATCAAAAACTAATATAAATGTCATTTTGTTAGTTTAGAAAGTAGATTTGCATTAAACGGGAAGTCAATTTTAACTGCATATGCAACTCAATGAATCAGAAATCCTTTAGCAACTTCTGCTTCAATAAACAGGAAATCCATTTTGAATGTAAATATTTGATTTGATTTTATTTTTCTAGTCATCTCAATATATTTAGCACATCGTGTAACTGGATAATCGGCTTAACAATAAAAAAAAAACAAAAAAACCAAAATATGCAAAAACGGTCAACAAAAAACAACAACAAATTTGTTTTCAAAATGTGTCGCAGAATAACCGGAATTGATATCAAAATACACAAAAATAATGATGTGTGTGCATTTTGTAGACACACACACACACGCACACACACACCAAGGGAAGTCAGTCAGTCAGACGCATACATTTATTTATTTATTACTAATAATAATAATATATTTTATTGCATTGCCCAAATAAAAAAGAAACAAAAACAACAACTGCCAAATGAAATTTATGGGGAATGCCAAAAGGAAGGAAGGAAGGTAGGGAGGATGGTGAATACGGGGTGGCTTTCGGGAGGGGATGTCTAAAGAAAGCAAAATTCAGCTTAATTACGAATATCAAAAAGAGAGAGATAGAGTGAGAGAGAGAGAGAGTGAGAAAGAGGGGGAGCAGCAAACAAAGACCGATTAAACGAAAAGCTAAAGCACCAAAAAGAACCAACAAGAAATGCTTCCAAAAATTACACCAATCCACAAATACCCTAACACATGAATGGCAAATCTTCATCCGTATCTCTACTTCCCCTTCTCCCCTCCCGTCTCTTCGAAGACTTCTCAAAATAGATTTGATTCTAATCTTGACTTTCTTCTTCCTCTTGGCAATCGAAACCCTTTTGTTTCTTCACAAGTGAAGCGAGCGGTGGTGGCGGTGGTGGTGGGTTGTAGGTGGAGGGGGCAAAGACTTGTCAAAAAGAGCATCGCCAACAAAAAAAAAACAAAACATAGAAGAAGAAAGGCAGCGAAAAAACGGCGACAACAACGCAAAAGTTCTATATTTAAATATTATAATTTATGTGTTTGTTTGCCTATTGTATGTATGTGCGTTTCTTTCTCTCTCTCTGTGTGTGTGTGTGTGTGTGTGATGGCTGGGATGTGGTTGGTAGATGTCTCTTCCCCATTCCCATTCGATGATCCCCCCACAACTCACACACACACATACACACACGCATACCATTCCCAGTTTTATTCCCAGTTTGTAACGTCAGCAGCGCGGCATATTTTGACACAGTGTCTTCCCCTGTGTCCCCGTCACCACAGTCACCCACTCCTTCTTCCTCGCTGTTTTATTTTTTTGTGCTGTTCTGTTACCGCACGTCCCTTTACCATCCCTCTCACACACACTCGCTCACTTACTCACTCTCTCTTTCTGGCTTGCTTTGTCACTCTTATAGTCTTCCGCTCTCTCTCTTTCTCCCTATCTCTGTCTAAATTCCTGTTCTGCCTCTGCTGACTTATTTTGGCTTTCATGCCGACACATTTACTCTTGTCTGTATCCGCAACTGTCTCTCTATGTCTGTGTGTGTGTGTGTGTGTATGGGTGAGGAGAGTGTCTGTCTCTGTATGGGTAGAAAGAATAAAAACTGACTTGCTGCTTGTCGTTTTGGGTGTGTCTGTGTGTGTGTTTGTGTGAGTTGTGCGCTTTTTGGAAATTCAGTCTCAAGTTCAAGGTCTCGCGGATAACGCACACACATACAAACAAGCGGACACACGGACACAGACATATGGCAAGTGAAAGAAGAAGCAGCAGCAGCAGCACACATACCAGCACGATTCTTATTGTTTATTAAAGGCAGACACACACACACACACACACATACGAATAAACAAACATTTCTACATGCATGTGGCAAAAGCAATTTCTCATTGTTGTTAATACATACTAATACAAACGTATATATCTATCTATATACTTTATATGCCTACTATATAATACTTATACGGAGCTACAAAAAAAAAAAAAATATATCTTCTTTAATATTTCCGCATTAAGAACAAAAATTTACGACCAACAAATTTGTTGTTGATTTTTTTTGGTTGGTTTTTGTTTTTTGTTGCTATTTGTTGCTTTCTATACTAAATACTTTAAAAAATGAAAAAAACAGCAACAACAACAAAAAAACAAAGTATAAATAAATAATATAAAGGAAATATAATGTAATTTTTGTTTGGTGTTGTTGCTAATTTTGTTTTAATTTGTCATTAAGTACTTTTATATATATATATATACATATATATATATATATATATATGTATGTATGTGTGAGTGTGTTTTATTGTATGTGGTATAATATGCATATAGATTGACGCATTTGCCTGAAACGCAATTTGTATAATATTTAAATTGACCAACAAAATTTTGTAATAATTTAAATAAAGGCAAAAACTCTCTAGAGTGCATATATACCATACATATGCCCCTAACATACATATATATATGTATGTACATATATACATACAATACAATCCATTTGTATATATATCGTGTCTTTATTTATTCAAGAATTTCGTTTCGATTTTTGCAGGTGGCAGTAATCAACTTTCTATATAAATATATATTTATTTATTTAGATATGTAACTCTCTTTTCAATTCAACGAAAGTCTATTTAAGAGTCTTTAACTCTAGAATTTTCTGAGAAATATAGAAATCGATATGAACTACAGACACAATTAAATGGAAAATAAATATATATATATTATATATTTATATGTATTACAATGACTAAGTTACTTCTTACTTGACTACATGTCGTATGAGTGATATTGAAATATTTTATTCTACACTTATTTTCAGCTCTATTGTAAAAACTCTTTGTAAATATTTTTTAAATTAAATTAAATATTTAAAACCTGTTTAAACACAAAGGAAACCCCATTGAAACCTAAGAAATTGTCTACAATCAATAACAAAAATTCATTTCAGAATATTTTAGACATAATTCTCATAGTCATTTGTAATGTTTTAAAAGAATTAAAGAAAAATATGAAATATCAAAACGTTTTGGGCCAAATTGTTGTTTTAAATTTTCTTCATCATGATGCAAACCATCGTGATTTCATGTTTTTTTTTCTGTTTTGTTGAACAAATTAACACGTATTTTTTTCACTCGTTCTTGATGCCAAATCGATATTTGGTTAAAGAAGAGCTGAAGAGAAGAAGATTTTTCTATCACAAGATCGAACAGACATTCTATTACAAGTGCTAATTGATGATATGTGAGATTTGATTTGAGATTGAATTTAGAATTTTTTAGAATAATGTAATGGACTCTTATTGCTGACCCTGCAACAAGTGAAACCTTGACCTCACTTTCTCTATTACTCTTTTTCGCTCTCTCTGTATCTCTCTCTCTGTCTCTCTGTCCCCATTTCCCCACATCAATTTATCGATCCGTTGACCATATGCTTATTACTCCCAGGGCAATAGTTCCTTTAAAACAATTTGCTAAACAGATTTTGTAACTGCATTACGACAGATATATATGACATAATCTTTACACACCACACACACACCGCACACACACACACATGCTTCTATCTCTCTATTTTTCTTGACTTATTATCGTGTGCCCCAATCAATGGGCAACACACACAGATAAGGAGAACTTCCATCTTGGCAATTAAAAAAAAAAAAGAAAAAAGACAGAAAAAAGGCCGATTACAACACGCAGAGTAAAAGAAAGATACAGATACAAATGCAGAAGGGGGTGGAGTGGGAGGTGGGGCAGTTCAGGAGGTAGACACAGACTAGCTTACATAATTCTAAAACGCAGCCGTATTTGGGTTAAAGCAAAAGCAGCAAAAAAAAAAGCGAAAAGAAAAAAAAAATGGAAAATCATTTGCTAATTTCTTGCCTCGAAACGAGAAATTTAAGTTTTTCCGCGCATTCGCTGAGTGTGTGTGTGTGTTGTCGGTGTCTGTCTGCCTCTCTGTCTCAGTGTGTGTGTGTGTGTGTCTTTGCTCAGTTGTTGCCAATCTATTCCCAACCTACCTCAAAATGTTTTACGTTAGGCCTCAAAGCAGCAGCAACAAACAGAGCGAGTTGGGTGGCTATAACAAGAGTGAGGCGCTTGCCGGAGAATGGAAGGAAGAGGATGGCGAGGCCAAAGGGGGTAAAGTGGGGGGGTTGACTTGCGCTCTTTTTTTTCACTATTTCCCACAGAGTACACACACCAATACAGAGAGACACTCACTCACCAAAGCTAAGCTGGTTTGTCATGTAAAAGCCAAAGAGAGACACAGTGAGAGAGGGATAGAGAGAGACAGAGAGAGAGAGAGAGAGAGAGAGAGAGGAAAGAGGGGAGCAGCAAAGAGTGTAAGCGGCTGGCTGACTGACTGACTGACTGACTGGCTGGCTGGCTGTTTCTCTGCCGCATGTCGCAATTGAAAGTTGCCCCCGCGTATTCTCTAGTAAATCTTTGCGAGTGTATGTGTGTGTGTGTGTGTGTGTGTGTGAGTGGGTGGCAAGAGAAAAGCCAACGGCATCGGCAAAAGGTTGAAGGTAAAAACGACAAACACAAATACCCCAAAAATCAAGTCGTGTAGAAATAAAAAGGTTAAAATAAAAAAGCGGAAAAATAAATAATAAACAAGAAGAAGAAGCAAAAAAAAAAATGTCTGCAATGTTGTAAGCGGAAAATATATATCATATACTAGATACATACATATATACATATACATATATGTACATATATAAAATCCTCTCCAGTCTCTGAGTGTGTGTGTGAGAAATAAAGTTTTCAACTTGGGAATACTTCAGAGCGAAAAAACACAACAACCAAACGAAAAAGTTGGCAATGCGAATGTGAATATATATTTATGCATATAATATATGATGACTAAAGACCAAAAATGATGAAGGGCCCCATCATCATCATCATCATCATGACTTGATCGAGTTTGATTTGTGGCTTCCAAAGAGAGAGCGGGAGAGAAAGAGAATGCAAATGGATTTTGTAATAATTAAAACATAACAAAACAAAACATTTTATCAATGTCTTATACTTCAGCTATATATCAATCTAAATATGTATCACAATTGTAGGATTGCAAAATGGGTCAACTCAAAATTTGTAAAAAAAAAAAAAACTATGTGAAAACATTAACAAAAGAATCAAAAGGTTTGCCTTCAAAACGTTTACATTGACTTTCTATTTGTTGTTAACTATTACAAATATTGTATATACCTAAATACATATATATAAAGTCTTTACCCAAATCTGCTGACCTTAGAACTTGTTGGTGGTACTTTAACCTTTTAAATTTTCTTCTTCGAGATTGACCTTGAGCGTCGGTTAATATGCTTAGGTTTGATATATTCTAAAAACCTTTTAATTCTTCTACCTTCTTGGAAAATATTTAATATTAACCTTTATGATCTTGTTATCAAACTGTCTTTAGTTGGTTAATCATCTCTCAAAGCCTCTCTCTGTTAAAGGGAATTGCTAATAGTTTATACTTATATAGAATCATAGTTTCTATGATAATGAATATAACTTCGATATGATCGAATGAAGTGTTTTTGATTCAGAATGGTTTATTTTCTATATATTAAATAATAAACCCTGTAATTTGATCAGCTGATTCAAAAAGAAACGAATGTATAGTTTCTTTTGATTAATTTTACAATATTTTTTATAAGTAACCACATTTCTTGAGGTAAGAAGGTATTTTAAAAGTCGAGTTGTTTTCAATACTCGTTATCGGGAATAGATTGGATTGTAATTAAATATAATGATTATATTTGTTAGCAAATCGTTTACAATGGCTAAAACATATAATGTCTATGTAAATTTCCAGTTTTAGTTTAAGAGTTTAGAGAAAATGACGCATAGTGCAAAAAATTTTAAATGATTTTGTGCTCATTTTTTCTATTAAATCAATCAATTTAACTTTCCAATATTGTGCAAAAGTTTATAAATGTTTTATTTAGAATTAGTGCATAATTTTCGATATACAGACATCGACTTAAGTCTGTCATATAAATCGCTTGACTCTCCCACTTCCATCCCCCTCTTGCCTCTAGCCACAAGCCTCTTGCCCCATGCGGTGGCACCATTCACTCAATAACCCCAATTTGAACGCCCACTTTGGGCCAAGTTGTGAGCGAAGCGCATTTCCGCACAAATACAACAAACTATAGAAACACATACACACAACACAAAAGATGTGTGTGTGTGTGTGCGTTTGGAATAAAATTCAAGTGCCTGGACGCCCTTTTTAAAAATGTATCTATGTACGTATTTTTCTTCCTTAGTATGTATCTTAAAGCTGCGAGCTAAAAAAAAAAAATGAAAATGAAAATCTGCGTTGCAAAAGTCAAAAAGTAAAGCGTAAAGTGATGTGAAGTGAAGTGAGGTAAAGTAAAGTAAAGCTTGGCCAAGAGAGTCTCCAAGAGGGAAGAAGTTGCTGTTAAATGGGGAAGTTAAACGAGGAGGGGGGCAAGTGTAGTTGAAGGGGCAGCTGACTGACTTTGTTGCGTCCCATGTTGCCGACGACGACGACGCCCCGTGTAAAAGTCAAATAGAGGAAACAAGTTGTTTGGCTAGGGTTACGAAGCCAAGACTCATATTATATATATAAGATATATATCTTTATATACATATGTATATAAAAGATATATACATATATATGGGGCCATGTAGCAAGTGTAAGAGCTCTAAAGCTCGAAGTCGAAGCATTTAGCAGTCGTTGTTGCTGTTGTTGTTGGTAAGTTGCTTTGGCTTGGCTTTGGCAGTTTTAGAGCAGCACTCAAGTGACTGGGAAACTATTTCACACACATGCACATAGAGACTCTCTCACACACACATACATACAGTCATAGAGAGACATAGGAAACTAGCGAATGCAGCGGCAACAGTAGCAGCAGCAGCAGCAGAGAGCCCCCCAAAAACTGAGAGAGCAGAAAAGCATAGTTAACTCTCGCTAGATCCCACACTCTTCCACTTTGCTTTTGCTTTGCTTTGGTTTCTCTCTCTCGTAGTAGTTGTTGCTGTTGCTTCTGCCGCTGCTGCTGGTGCTGCTGCTGCTGCTGTGCGTTTGCCGCCTAAAGTAATCAATAAAATTGTTGAGGTGGGTTAGGAAACTGTTACGAAGCGGTCGGTGGGTCGGTCGGTCGGTTGGTCGGTCGGTTTGTCGGTCGGTCGGTCGTTCAGTTGGCTGGCTGGCTGGTTAGTTGTGTTGTTGTTGTTGGGGGCACTCTCGACTCTATTTTTTTTTTTTTGACTTAGGCAGCGCTGTCGACGTCGATAGCAGCTGAGAAGTCGACGGAAATTGCGCTATTTTAAATAATGTTTATTTTGCGTTTGCGTTGTCTTTGTTGTCTTTTTTTTTTTTTGTTGTAGTTTTTGTTAAATTTTGTTGTTGTTGCTTGTCTGTAGCGGGAGGCATTAGTTTGTTGTTGTTGGTGTTGCTGCTGTTATAAATTTTTACTTTTCGTTGTTGTTGCCAAATTGACATTTCACAATTTTGGCAAGTGAAAGATTTGAGAGGAAGCTAAGCTAAGAGATCACAGCAGAGAGCGGCAGGGGCAAAAGGGGAGAGTAAAACAAAAGAAGAAGATAAAGATATCGAGGTGGGTGGATGGGGAAAGGGGGACGATATGTAGCGGTGGGAAACTGTTTTTAATGGTACCCTGCAATAGTTTAAATGGAGTCTATATACCTACATATGAATTCATAGGGTAGATCATGAGGATGAAGCTTCCTATGTTTCGACTAAGTGTAATCTAGTTATGTTGCCAATTATCCTGTTGTCATTTATCCGTTATCAACTTTAGAAACCTTCTGACTATCTGTTCTCAAATATCTTTGTTCTCATATATCTCTATATCTAAACTGTATAGTGTTTCATAACTATCATATTGTCTACACTATCTTTTTCCCACCTATTTTCTATTCTCTAGGTCTCCCGTTTTTTAATTATTTGTTCTCAACTCTATCTTCTAGAATATCTTGAACCATATTATCTCTTTCCAGCTTTCTATTTCCCATTAATCGGGTTCCTAAGATCTACAACTTCTACAATCTAGATCTAGAAACTGGAGTCTTAAAATATCCTCGTCCTTTTTTGGCTAACCTTCTCGCTTTTAGTAGCTCATGATCAATTTCAAATGTTGCACATTTCACAGAGTATCGCAAAAGTCGTGTTGCTTGCCACAATACTTAATTTGCCCCTTTGTCTATATATTATTGTTATGGGTGGGAGTCGTCGTAGTCGATTGGCAATTGTTTTAACATAAAAATAACAACAATAATCACACCAATAGCAACAACAACTTGTAGAGGATTTAGTGGCCAAGGCATCTTAACGAAAATAAAAATTTAAAAAGAAAACCAAAAAAAAAAAAACACCAAATATATTGAGTGGATATAAAAATATCTCGTAAAAGACATAATTTTTATGTTCTCTTCTTTTATTTTTATGGAATTTTACTTTCATCATAAATTAAATGAAGAGGAAGATTGTGTAAATAATTTGCCTACGACTGTTTCTTGTTGTAGTTGTTGTTGTTGTTGTGGTTAAATGTTGCACAAGTTGCACATTAACTAGCCAAACAAAAAGTTTGATAAACAAACTTAACAAAGATTATTAAGGAAAAGTACTTAAAATTCTCTTCATTCATTTTGTTCTTTCATTCATTGGTTGGTTTAAAGTTCTTATAAATTATGATATTAATTTCCGATATAAATTATATTTTTTGTGAGGGAAACTTACAGTAACGCTTCATCAAGCTCTTTTTATAGGCAGCCGAACGTTCCGCTGGCTTCAGACGCATTCGCGCCCTTTCACATTGGGCCGAATCATCGGATTCTGTGCCAGAGTAAGTGCGTCCTCGTCTGCGGTTGGCCGCCGCCGCTGTGGCAGCTGCTGTTGTGGCACTACTTAACGACAGATCCAATGGTGAGTCATAACCATCTTGATATTGCTCCAGCAATTCTTCATCATCGGCATCCGCTTCCACATCCGCATCGATATCCTCCTCCAATATAGTTTCCTCATCCTCAATGTCACTCATCATTTGCTGCTGGTGCTCCTGTTCCTGCTGCTGCTGGTGATGTTGCGGCTGCGGCTGTTGCATCATGGCCTGGACGACATGGACATTGCTAGTGATCACCGAGCTGCGCTGTAGTTGCTGTTTGCGTTCCCAAAGTATTTTTGAGACATCATCCAAGGTGCTGCGGGTTTTATCCGCTTGCGGCGAGGGTAACTGTTGATGTTGCTGCTGTTGCCTTAGATGATTGTAGAGCACCTTGAATTCACGACAATCGGAGGATTCCTCTTCATCAGCTGCAGGCGGAGAGCATTGCTGCTCAACGTCGGGTTCAAGTTCGAGTTCGCCTTCTGGCTCCGGCTTAGACACCAAAGTTTTCTCAACATCAGCTGAACTTGGACTCGTCGTAGTCGTTGTCGTTATCGTTGTCGTCGACGTTGCTATTGTGGACTCTGCTGACTCGCTGACATCTATGGCACCTGTTTCCCGTTCAACTTTGACTCGCATTGGCTTTGTTGATTCAGCAGTTAATTCCAATCCAACAGCAGCAGCCGTCTTCAATGGTGGAGATGGTGGTGAAGGCGATGGCGATGAATTAGATTCCTCGACTGCGACTGGAATTGGAACTATAGCTGCTATTGGAACTGGAGATGGTGGCGTCGTTGTGGCGGTGGCCACTGTTGCTGCTTCTGTTGCTGCCACCAATGGTGGTGGCGTGGGCGATGTCCTGGCTGTAGTGGGCGATGTGGGTGTTATCGGAGATGCCACAGGCGTTGGTGTGGCCGATGATGTTGAACAGGAGGAGGACGACGATGACAACGACAAAGACGATGATGACGAAGAAGATGACGACGATGACGACGAGGATAATGATGATGATGATGATGAGGAGGAGCTGGTTACGTTGGCTAGGGCTGCCGCCTGGCTAGCAAAATTATGCGCTGTGGCAGCCACCAAATGTTGCACCATAATCATTTTGTACACCGCGACGTATGCGTGATGTTCTCAAGAATATAGATATATTATCTTTTCCTTCTTTATCAGAAGAAAGGTTATTTTTGGGTGTGTTTTCTACGTTTTTTTTTTTCAAACAAAAAATAAAAAAAAAAATTCTTTAACCCCAAGTAGAGATTGCGTATACGCAATGTATGCTTTTACGAGGGGATTGTATGGGTATTTTCATATCCCATTTCATTAATTGCACTAAAATTGAACTTTTCCTTATATACGTGAATATATATATATATGTGTGTGTGTGTGATTCCGCTTAAACTTTTAGCTTTTGCTTTTAATTTTTTTTTTAATTTTTTTGAATAATTTTTTTGCACTTTGTTGTTCGTTGTGGGTTTTGTTGTTGTTGTTGTTGGTTTTGAGGTATTTGTGATTTGTTGTTGTTGCTAATTCTTCATCTGTTTTGCACTAGTTTTTGGACGTGTTGTTGGTTGTTGTTGTTGATAGTGTTGGGAATTAGCTGCACACTTGCGGCAACTGCATTAACAGCAACATTAGCCTCTGCAGCATCTGTGACTGAGATGACGATGCCGGCATCGCCCAAAACACATCTCATAGATAGATATAGATAAAGGAGGATCAGAATCTATAACTTGGCTAAAAACTTGCTGGTGACCACCTGCTGTTCAGATTGTTTTTTGGTGTGGCATGTTGTTGTTGCATGTTGCTGAGGCATTGATGTTGTTGTTGCAATTGAGACGATGACAAAAAAAAATTTGTTTATTTGACGTTTTGATGTGCTGAGTAAGTTTCTTTCTCCTGTTTCTTGTTAGAACTTTTTGTTGAATTTAGTTTTTGGCAATATTTGTTTTTTTTATATTTTGTTTCTATATTAATTTTTTGCTCTGTGTTGTTGATGGTTTTATTTTTTTATTTTCTTTCTTTTTTTTGATGTGAAGTGGTGCCGCCGCGGCACGTCATTTATCTCTTACGGTATCAGCAAAACTAAAATCTAAAGTCAGCACAAAAACCGCTGCGAGTGTTTGTTAGGCGCAAACAACACAAAAATGTTGCAGCGACGACGGCAACGGCAACGACGTCGCGACGTCAACGTCGACGTCAAGAGTAGGCAGCGTCGTTGACAGCAAACAGTGACGATGTTTCTCGCAAAAGCGCGCGCGCGCCCCACTCACCAACACACACGCAGGTGTAAAAGGCAAACAGCAGCACACACACGCACGCCGCACTCACTCACTCACGCACGCATGCAGCAGCACGCACACATGCACAATACAAATGCAACAACTTTGACGATGACTTCGATGGTGTTGTTGTTGTTGTTGTTGGCGGCGGTGATGTTGACAACGAGATATCAAGAAAAATAGCCAACCAACCAAAATAACAACAAAATTAAACAAAAAAAAAACAAATCAGAAATAAATAACCAAAAAAAAAATGATAATAATAATATAAAACGCCAAGTGAGCAAGCAGCAACGGCAAAAATTTTGAATGGGGCTCGCTTGCTTTGCTTGACTCGCGCTGACTGAACGCCCGTTTGTTCGTTCGTTCGTTTGGCCAATTGCTCTCTCTGCCCGCAGTCGCAGTTGGCTGCGATGTTGGCGTCGCTGCGATTGCGAAAACTTTGCCGGAGAGTCAAGCAAACCACCCAGCCAAACGACGGAGCTCCACTCGCGACGACGACGGCGACGGCGACGACGACGACGAAATGGCAAACAAAACGTAACAGTTTGGCGAGCGAGCAAAAATGTTTGGCGCTCTCGCTGTCTCTCCCACACACACACAGACACACACATATATATATTCTTTGCTCTCTCTCTCTGTCTATTTAACAATGCTGCTACCGCCTGGTGCCTCTGCTGCTGATGTTGCTTCTTCTTGTTGCAGCTGCTTAATTGTATGTATTTGTATGTGTGTGTGTGTGAGTGTGTGTTTGTGTTTGGGGGAACTTTTGTGTGCCACATGCGCATTTGCATGCAATTCTTGTTGAGTGGGGCAAACATATCGCGCCTTGGTATGAAACGATTAAGACGCTTTTTTATGGGGCACAGTGGGTTAATCCACCGATGACGAGATCTTGTAACCCAAAAGGATCTTGTGGACAGGATCCTTAAACTCTTTCAATTCATTGATTTTCCAAATTATATTTACATATTCCTATTCACAATCAATTAAGTTTAACGATTTTAAGTCACTTACAAATTAAATTCAGATAAGCCAATTGCAACGAAATCTTATACGAAAAAGATAATACCATATGAGGATATATGTATGGATTGGTATAAACCATACAAAACGATTTTTTTGAATCTTTAATTAGTTTTATGTTAAAGGTCCAATGCTTCTAAAAATCGATCGTATATAAGCCAAAGTTTTTAAACAGCCAAGTCATTGGCTAAAAAACAGAAACAGGCATTAATCAGGACTAAAGACTCTAGCCTTAAGTTTTTTGATAACAAGAATTAGAATTTCTATGGGAAAGTGATATAATGAAATTCCCATCATAATGATAAAATTTAAGCTTATAATCGGATCATTGATCCTAAATTATATATGACTTTATTGGAATTTATTGTATACGATATTTTATTATAAATTTTATTATTATTAATTGATCTAAAAATAATTGGATTATATTCGGGAAAAAAAAAACGAAACATATTACGCAAAATTTAAATGATTAAATACCATTTCTGGTCAGTAATCTTTGGATTCTATAAATAATGTTTCTTTGAAAGATTGAGTAAGCGAAATGAATGTTTCATTTAGGGAAATGATGGAATATTACTTGTATTATTATGTTATGTAATATTTTATGAAATAAATTGATATACATTTTTAGTAATTAATTAAATTGATGTGATCTGTTTAATCTGATATATTCAATCGATTCGCTAGTATTGGCGGGGGGGCTAGTTATGAAATCTTTTTCTTGTTGCCTCTTTTTAACGTTGAAAACGTTTCCTGTTTCTGTTTTTGTTTTTTTCTCTTTCTTATTTATTTATCCACACACACATTTCCTTATTTCCTTCGCTTTGAATTCTGAAGTCATTTGTGAGATTCGAGAGATTTCAAGATCAAGATCGTTTGCTTTTAAATGTGGGATATAAATATTCCTCAACATGCATACAAATACATGCATACATAGGCCCTATATGAAGGCACACAATTACAAAGAGCCTACAGACACACACACACACAAATACACACACACATATGTATATATAGAGACAGAGGCACGTAGACCACTCTCTGGGTGATGGCGATTAAAAAACATTCAACGACCCAGACCCAGTGCTCTCCTCTTTGCCAGCATCCTCATTTTCCAGCACCAGCAGCAGCAAGTGTGGCGTGTGGCATGTGGCAAGAGGCAAGCGAAACTTCATTCAGTGTGTATGTGTGTGTGTGTGTGTGTGTTTGTGTGTGCAGCTATCGTAGCTCCAAATGGGTCAGGCTATATGAAAAAGGGCTAAACACGATCATGGGGGGTGGACAGGAGGAGAGCGAGAGCGAACGGGAGAGAGAGCAAGCAGGAACATGTTTGGCAAGAGAAGGCAATGCTGACGCTGTCGCTAGCGTCGCTGCTGCTGTAGCTGCTACTGCTGCTGCAATCGACATGATTATGACTCAATGCAAGTGTGTGCGTATATGTGAGAGCGCGCGCTCTCTCTCTCTTTCTATCACACTTTTTATTTAGCTCTCTCTCTGGCAGTAGAGCAAATTTTCACTTTCCGTTTGTTTGATTGCTGCTGATGTTGTTGTTGCTGCTGCTGCTGCCGCTGCTGTTGGGGGCCTTTCCATTTACTTTGACGATTTGCGATTGCAAGTGTGGAAGCGAGAGAGCAAGTTGTTGCAAATAAAGGAAGCAGAGCAACAACGACAGCGACAGCGACGACGACTTTGAGAAGCAGCAGCAGCAGCAGTAGCAGGGCACATCAGAAGGAAGAGTTTTGTTTTTAGAACAAGGAGGCGAGTTTTTGAGAGGGTCGAACGGAAGGGAGGGGATAAGGGGGTGGGTTGCTTAGTTAAAGAAGAACCTAAATGAGGCGACGACGACAACAGCAACACAGACATAGTTTTACTGTGTGTGTGTGTGTGTGTGTGAAATGAGTCCAATGTACCGACAACTGCCATCTAAAGCGCGGTGGAGCTGGTGGCAGGGGAAGTGTGGCGAAAGGGGGAGGGCGGAGGACCGGGAAGGTGGCGCGTTGGGACAGGAATGGACAGAGTATTTTAGGGTTTGGTTGCCGCAGACGGCTCCTTTTTATTTATTCTTTTTTTTTTGTCGTTTCGTATCGTTTCGTTTTCGTTTTCTCTCGTTTTGGTAAGGAGACTGAGTCCAAAGGGAGACAGACAGTCGTAAAAGAACTTTTTTTTTTTTTTTTGATTCGAACAAGAAGAAGAAGTAGAAATAGTAGAAGAGGAAGCGCATTAGGTGGCTCCGAACTGAACTGAACTGAACCGATGAAGAAGAAGCAAAAGCAAAAGAAAAAGACAAACTAAAACCCAAAACCAAACTGGACTGAGATTGGGTGTGGGATTTAAGTTTGAGTTTGGGGTTTCGGGATTGGATAGCTCTAACTAGAATGGTTCCACACTGAGCTCCTTGACTCCTTCTGTGAGGTGTGAGAGCGCGCGGACGACTTCTGTGTGTGTAGCCGATTCATGTTTCAACAGAAGTCATTGAACAGCCAACAGCAAACGCATGAGCCACAGTGGCACAAAAACACGCAAAATATTGAAACCAAAATATGAAGAATTAAAAAAATTATCTAATTGATGATAAAGTAAATACCGTAAAAACGATCAAAGAGTATTCTGTGTCATGTTTTGAATATTTTTGAAAACTTTTACACCAAAGAAGTCAAGAAAATGACAAATGGGAAATTATTTTGTTAAATAATTCCAAATTGATTTTCAAAAAATGTGATCAAAATCTTATATATGCACTACCAAAAATAATTTTGTTCATTTAGTTTTTAACTATTGACATCTTTTTTTTGCCTATTTACTTTTTCTATATTCTATAATTTTTTTTAACGAAACAAATCTTTATTGTATATCGTATCCTTTGAGTATAATCATCTGTATAATCATAAACCTATATTTTTCTCAAAGATTTCTTTAAAATTGTTTCTAGAATAAAGCTCCGTTAAAATTTCTTTAAAACTAATTCAAAATTATATGAATCATTGATAAAGAATAAGGATTGATAAGGATTCATGCTTAAATTACTTCACCTTAAATATCTGAGAACCACTGTGCCAATGATAATGACAACTACAAGCGAAATCCTCCACCACCGCCACCTCAATCCGCCGAGACACTATAGTGTTGCCGCCTGTCCAGACACTTGGACGATGGGTTAGGAAGATGTCGGAAATGTGTATGTAGTATAAGTATAAGCAGGCCAAAAGCAAGTAGCAAAAGTTGGTGGGGGGGATTTTGTATTTTTTTTTTTTTGGTATTGCTTACAGTCAGTCAGTCAGTGGCTCCAGCTCCAGCCCCACCTCGTACCACCAGCTACTAGCAAAGCTCCCAGTTCTCAGTTCCTTTCAATTTTTGAAGGCAACACCGTCATCCACACACACACACACATACACATACACACACATTCGAGAGAACGTCGACAGCAGCAAAGACGAGACAACATATTTTGATGGTGTTGGTTTTGTTGTTGTTTTCTGCTTTTTTTTTTTTTTTTGGTGTAAACAGCAGTGAATGACCTCATATCATCATCTAATACACGCGCCATGCACTCAAACCCAGCAAATTGTCGCATTGACTGAATGTGCGACTGACGAAATTGACTGACTGACTAACCTGCAGACAGAAACAGCAACAGCAACAGAAACAGAAAGAATCAGAGTCAGAAAACCCGAATTTCTACCCCCGTCGCTTTCCCACCCTCCATCCCTGCCCTCCTTATTTACCAGTCGATTTCGAACGATTGCCAAAAACGACAAACGCGACAAAATGACACAAAAAGCTAAAGCTAAAGCAGACTTGTAATTGTTACGGCTTCGAGAATCGGTCCGAGATTGGATTGAATGAGCAGAGGATTGTGTGATGAGACGATGGGTTACTTGATGTTGTTTTTGGGGTTTAGGATGGTTGTTTGGTCTGGTTATGGGATAGTAGTAGTAGTAGTAGTAGTAGAAGCTCTTCTCATCTCATCGCATTTCATCAGTCTTTGTTCTTTGTCTTTGTCATTGTCGAAATGTTGTTTTTTCATCTTTTTGAGAGACGCTTGTGGGTTAAATGAGTGACATTTATAATGGCTCCATGACTGGGGAATAAAATGCTTGATGCCTTGAATGAGATTTTCTAAAAGATTACCCAGATGCACATTTGATGTGATATGATATGGAGGAGGATTACCCGAATGAATGAGATTAAACTAATTGCGCCAATGCAAAACAAATTCGAGACATAAGTACTATAATTTTGAAAATAGGAAGTAAGATTAAATAGACAAAGAGCAATTAACTAACTTAGCCTTTGAGAGACTTAAAGGGTATCTTTGGATTGCAATGCTCAGAACTGGCTTATTGTGTGGGCCCAATACATAAACTACCACGAAAAAAAAGTACAATTAATGCGTTTTTTTCTACAAAATTGCAATGTTAAGCTAATTAAAAGTTTTCAAATGAAAAAAGTGCACAAAATTTAGAAAGCTGATATACTCCCCTTCAAAAAGTACGCCTTCTAGAACATTCACCATAAAATCAGTTTCATAGAAATAATCAATGAAACATAAATAAACCATAAATAAACTTTAATATAATTTGTATGATATCATTACCCATTTTTTTTTTAAAGTTCTGTTATAACAAGGAATATATTGTTTATGTCTGTATTACGAAAATTATTCACTAAAGTCAAAGAAATAAAACAATTTTGTGGTATTCAACACTTATACAACTTTTTTGACATACAAAAAATCAGCCCCGTCTTTTTAACAAACAATCGATTAATATCGAAGGGCATAATGACTATCGATATTATTGCATATCTAATTATTTCAAATTGATTTGAACACAAACAAAAGTGTTAAGCAAAAATCTTGTCATTAAACTAAAAACTCTCTCAGCAATAATTTTTTTCCCATTAGGCAAGTTCTTAGGTACTGACATTATGGTTTGCTATTTGCTATAAAGTAGTTCCGATTTTGCTATATGTTTTTTTCTGCTATATGAGCTATAACCTTCGGCATGGCAGTTGAGGAAGTTTTCGACTTGACATATGTTTGCATTTTGTTTACCTTTTTTTTGCTGATGCATTTGCATTGCACCTGAGCACCTAAGCAGATTTTCATTAACTAATTTCAACCTTCCCCACCACACACAGAGAGCAGTTAAAACTGGTGACTGGTTTTACTTTTGTTATTTCCCCCATTTTCTAGAAAAATTCAAAGAAATTTCAATTTTGCACTTGACCATCATCATCATCATCATCATCATCGAGAGAGTTGAAGAAAAGAAAGGTGTGCGGCTCACCATTGCGTATGAGCAATAATTACTTGTTTTTTTCCCATGTAAAACGCGGCCCATTACATGTGTCAGAAAAATAGTGTGTGTGTGTGTGTGTGTCTCTTAAGCTAAAGACAAAAAAAATGTTGTTAAAGTGTTGTAGAACCTTGACCGCCGTCACTTATGACCAAGTTAAGTGGCCAACAAGTTCTTAGTTGGCAGTTTTTGTTATTGAAATTACATAAAAATTAAAAAACAGAAAAACAGAAACACAAATATAAACAAAATCCAAATAAAAATCAAAAGAAACCACCTCAAAAAGCAAAAGAGCAAAGTGCAAAAAATTTTCATCATCATGACGATGAAGTTGTTCATAATTATAATTATTATGAGTTTTTGGCTTTTTGCTGTTAATACCTACTACTACGACGACTACATTTACCTAGTGGTAAATGCTGATGTGGGCAAGTTTATAGTCAATGTCAATGATAAGATTGGTAAACGTTATTTTTCTTAATATTTTTTCTGTTTCTTTTTGTTTTTTTGGTTACTATCTTTTGTGACAGTCACTGTCAATGGCAAGAAAGAGTGAGTGAGTGAGTGAGTGAGAGAGACAAGATGAGACTCATGTCAACTTGACTTGACTCTAATAAGCAGCCAGAAGAGATTGTTGGAATCCTTTTTTCTTTTTTATTTTTTTTTTATTTAGACAAGCGAATCAAGTTTTATGCGTTTTAATTAAACGAAATCGAAAGCTCTAGACAAAGATGGAGAAAAGTAAACGCAAAGGAAATTGCTGATTGTTGCTGTTGTTGTTAGTGTTGTTGGCCATTACATTTTACTGCTCATTTGACCACAACAACATTCTACGCTTTTCCACTTGCACTTGACAACGAAAATGCTACAAACAACTGGAAAAACTTGTCGTTGTTGTCGTTGTTGTTGTCGTCGTCATCGTCATCGACATAGTTGTTGTTGTTGCTGCTGCTACTGCCACAACCAACCACAAACAATGGCATCCTACTTTTTGGCCAAAACAAGTCGCTCATACGCCCCATTGGCATTGTTTTGCTTTTCCTTTCTTTTGCCAGCCAGCAATCGAGCACAGTCGCCTCCCTTCCTCCGGCCCTCTTCTTCCTCTTGTACATCTTTCTGCTTTGGCTTGCACTTGCACTTTCTTTTTGCATTATGGTCGTTGATGTTGCTGCTGCTGCTTGTGGAAAAACTTTCGATTTTCTCGCAAAAAGCAAGAGAAAAAAAAAAACCAAAAGCGAATTATTTCTATTTTTGTTGCAAAGAAAATGAAAGCGAAATGTGCAATGCAATGTGCGAAACAGAGGCGCGATATGTTAGTTAGCAAACCATGTGGAAGGCAGCGGAGGAAAGGGGCGGGGGATAAGGTGCACCGGCTACCCGGCATCAAATTGAGAAAATGGCAGCAGCAACAACAACAACATCAACAACAAGAAAATCATCCAAGTCGGCGATTTGATTTGATTTGATGATGGTGTCTGATGGACACTGAACTTGACTTGAACATAAAGACGAGCCCTTAGGCTAAATGCCATAAACTATCCATCTATAGCTGTATACACTAAGTAAGTAGCAAGTAGTTGCCAGTTATCACTGAGTGTGAAAGGCAAAAAGAGCGAGAAGCAAATGAAAGAAATGTATTCAAATTAGATGCTAGCATTAGATTAGGAGAATCCACAATGACCATTTATGAGCAGAAGTGAAGAATAGTCTTTATAATAAAATTTTAGGAACTTTAATCTTATAACTTATAACTTATTTACTTTAATTTAGTATATCTGTTAGATAGACGAATTATTTTCATACCAACCAATATGAAATAGATGACATTTCATTACCTTACCACAATTGATATTATTATTTTTTTTGGCACTTTGGGCTCAACTATTTTCCCTGGGGAAAATAGTCTGGACTTGTCTTCATTTTTGTTGAAATAATATTATTCAAATAATCTAATTGAAACTGTTTGTGAAATGAACAAAGTATGTCTCCATTTTACAGAAATAAAAATAACAATCTAAACTTAGTAAGGCTTTTAATTGGTTACGAAAAAAACTTTAAGAAGGAAAATCCTTTCAAAATACCAAAGACCCTTTAGAGAATATTGAGGTCAAGTGTTGATTAATATTAAGTTATTATAGATTTTTAACACTTGCAGAAGAAATTAAAAAATATTTGTGGCATATTTAATAAATATGTATTAGTTTTTCTTCTTTTCAGAAACACTTCCTTGCCCTGGTTATAATTAATTAATTATATTTTCATTGTAAATCACAATTTCTATTTTTGATTATGGATAATCAGAAATCGAATTGTGTGTGTGTGTGTGTGAATTTCCATTGAATTTTCAACACTTGAATATGTGTTACAACTAGTTACAATTTCCACAATGTTTTTTTTTTTTGTTTCATCCGATCTTTAGTCACAGTTGGCCGCACTTTTGTGGCCAATTAGCCCCAGAGAGTTGACCACAGGCTGACGCTGACGCTGTTGCTGCGGCAGACCACGAGCAACAGCAAAACGAATATCGAGACAGCAACAACAACAACAACAACAACTTTTAGCAACATGAAAATCATGATTTTCCTAACCGACTTTAGAGTCCAGGTTGGATGACTCTCGCATTTGTATGCATCGTCGGTCATTCATAATGAAAGTGAATTTCGCATAGTTTTTTTTTTTGTTTTATTTTCTTTTCAACCATCTATCCATCTATACCATCTATTCCATCTATCTAACTATCTATCTGGCTGGTTGTGTGCCTGCCAAAGTATTGGCAATTTCTAATGCGTCGCCAAAGTATCGCAAAAACCAGTTGCTGGCTGGCTATAAGCAACCAAACGTTGCCTCAAGTAAAAGTATCTTAGTAGGCTGCTTTTGGCATCGTCATCGTCATCGTCATCATGATCATGATTCGACGCCATCGGGTAACACTGACTGACTAACTGACTGGCTAACCGACTGACTAACCGACTGACTGACTTCTTGGCCAAGTCAGCGTGCAAACGTAAACAGAAATTATCAGCAGCAGCAGCAGCGGCGAAAAAGAAAAAGGAAAAGCGAGACTTGGCCACATGTGATGTGATTTCACATTCGCGCGCTGGCCATGTTGATTTTCCTATAGTTTTTCTTTTTCTTTTAGTTTTCGGTTATCTTTTTCTTGTTTCTTTTTTATTTTTTTGGTTCAAGTCCAAGCCGGAAAGTATTTATTTTAATTAAAGAAATGCCGTTCAAGTGCCCAAGCCTTGAAGTGTTAAGTGTTTGGTGTTGAGTGTCTCTGTGTGTGTGTGTGTATATGTTTTTGGCATTTTCATTTTTGATTTCCGAAAGCTATCAATTTGGTTTTTCACTTTCCCTAGCTCACTTGTTGCCGGCAAGAAGGTTTTCCTTTTAGCTGACCTACTTAGGCTCTGATATTGCAGGAAATTATTGAAGTCAACTCAAAAGATACTTCAAAATGACCCAGGACACAAATTTGGGTCAATGAAAGCTATCTAACAAACTAACACTTGCGATAAGAATGAAAATCTTAAGTGATTTCTTAAAATCAATCAACCCCAGTCATCTGAGTCATTCTGACTTAATCAAAACAAAAAACGATATAGACAGACACTCGAATGATAAAATTTTATTTCTGTTGTCTACTTATTACAAAGGAAGCACAATTTTAAAACTAATTTCTAGAAAATCAAGTATACGCAGTGTGTGTTAGCTTAAAGGTTTAATCGAGGTTCTCTCAACTTTTGTCTTCTTAGAGAATCGGCTCATTATATATGCAATAACTTTGCTATATATCTTCAAGAGAATACAGTGAATGTCAGAGTGGATAGTTTGGTATTGAATTTATTGTAAACATGAACTGAGGCACGTTATGATTGGCACGTAATCAAAAAGTGGCAAGTCCTCTCACCCAAAACTTCCAGAAAAATTCTTTGTTTGCTCTAGGCAAAAGTATTGAGATTTAAACGATTGAATTGAGGAAATGAAATTCAAGTTTCAAGCACGAATTTCCTTCATCATCAATTACAATATTATATACCTACTTCCTTTTCGCAAAGAAAAATCTGCTACAAAATTTTGAAATAATATCCAGAAATTGTTTGAGAATATTTGCAGTCAATTTTTGGCTTGCCGAAAATATAAGACATTAAAAAGAACCCACTTCATATCTTCCTATCTCTTTTTTTTTTTGACCACAATATTTTAGTAATCAAATTGATTTCCTATTCTCTATGTAAAAGGTTTGAATTTAAGAGAAATATAAAATAAACTAAATTAATCATCAATTCGTTTTCAAAAACTAAATGTTCTTTTCAAAAATTAGACCCCGAATACACATTTAATCTTGAACATTTTTTTGTTCGTTATATTTCTGTTAATTTTTCTAATTAACTAAAATCGAATAAAATTGAACATTTTTGTTATTTAAATAGACATTTGCATAGTCTGCTTAAAAAGTCTATGCATAACTGACCTACGTGCTTATATATAGATATGCAAATTGTTTAAACAAAATGAATAGATATATATATTTCTCTATTTCTCATTTACTAATACACAAACACACACACACTATATAACTATATACATATATGCATCTAAATGCATTGAAAATGTTGCTTCTCGAAATCTCCTCCCTCTTCCCATCCTCTTCGACCCCCTTCGCTGCTGCTGAAGCAAAAGTTGATTAAACTGCCACAATAACACGGCAACAACAACAAACATTTTCAAGTTCAACACAAAGATACAAACGAATAAATACAATACAAAAAAAAAAAAAAATTCAAAAGAGCATTTCAACTGGAAAATTCCCAAAAACAAAATAGTGAAAAAAAATATCAAGATGATATACAACAAATATTGCCAAAGCATAGTTTTTTTTTTCCAAAACGAAAGCAACAACCAACCAAGTCGACTGCAACATAAATCACAACGAAATTCTCACACATTTATTAAGTGCTGATTAGTATGGAGAGAAAAAAAAAATGGAAAAACTCAACAACAAAAACTAAGAAAAACTATTAACTAAAAGTGCAAACCAAATGCAAAATGTTGCTACTGTTGTTGTTGCTGTTGCTGTATTTGTATATCGTGCGTTTCATTTTCATTAGTTGTTCGGTTTTTTTTTTTTTTTGGTTGTTTACGTGTTTTATTGAAAAAGATTTTCAATGCCATTTATAGTGCATTAGTGTGTGTAAATGTTGTAAATGCAAGCAAAGCAAATGTCCGTCTAACTGTACGACCGTCAACCGTAGCTATTCAGAGTCATAGAGACGTCGACGTCGACGACGACGACGACGTTAGAGGTAAATGTTAGAAGGGGTGGCGGGAGAGCGAGAAACAGGGGGGAATACAACGCGAATGCGACGTCGATTGCAGCAGCAGCAGCAGCAGCAACAGCAACAGCTCATCCGCTCGACGTTTTGCTAAGTAGTTACAGCTACTAAAACTTAACCGATGGTTTCTCTTTACATGTTTCTTCCCCCTTTCCATAGCAATTAATTGATTAGATATCTTTGGTTAGAACCCTTTTTTTGGTATTCGTTAATGGGTCATAGAACCTTGTAGACTATTGCTAACTAAATTAAAACACTTTTGATTTGACTAATCTATTTAATCATAAAGTTTAATCTCTTTTCATTACTTTATGGAACTATTTCTTGATGCTTTTTCTTCATTTCAAAAAGTTAACTTACTTTTGCTAAGAAGAAGTTCCACTTAATTAGTTGCCTTAAGTCTTTAGATGCTTAAATCTCAAAAATTTTAAATATATAATTCTAGAGAAGAAAATGTAATACTATTTAAAATCTAGAGAGACACTGAAAATATTTGTCTTTATAATTTTAAATTGTAGATTATATATAAATAATTACAAAAAGCATAAACTAACGAGACACTAGAGGAACACGGATCACATTATGCTGTTCCTCAAGAATTTTAAATGGTAAATTTACAATAAGAAATGAATATGAAGTCGCAGAGGTCGATGTTAGAGTTTTTTTCTACTCAACAATTATGTAGTTATAATATTGTTAGTTAAATTTTGAAATAGAAAGGTAAGAAATGAATAAATATGTAAATTTCTACTCAGAAAATTTAACAAAATTTTGAAATTTAAATTGATTTAAACAAGTTTCGGGTATTATGATTAATTGGGTCTCTATATCTTATTAGGTTTTAGACTTTAGATTTTAAATTGACAAATAATTTGGCATTATTATAAACCAAAAAGTATATAGTAACTAAGAGCAACAAATAAATCTTCTTTATGAATTTGTAAATGTAAACCGTAATAAAAAAAAAACATTAAACATTGAGCAAAATCTGAGCATCGAGTCGAGTCATTAAAAGTCTGTTTTCCTAGACAAATCTGAGTAAACTAAATAGTTTCTATGCAATATATAAAGAATTCTTAGGAAATAAATTAAAAATCTATATATCGCATTAAATTTCATTTATAACAACTTATCAAATCTTTTAGAAAACATTATATACATATGTCTCTAATAAATTTGAAATTGAAAAACTTGTTCGAATTTGATTCCTAACCGTTATTGCTAGACATAACCGTTATACGTTTCGGTATCAGTTGCATTCCCTATTATTAGATATGCTCAAAGAAAGTTTTTTTGTTGCTTTTTTTTGCTTACCAACGATATGCTTGGCCGGCAAATTGATCGTGCAATAATTACTGCATAGCTGCAAGTTGCCAGTTTGCCCGTTGCAAGTTGCAAGTTGCAAGACGACAACAAAGACATAGACCAAGATGACGACGACGACGACGAAGACGACGACGATGAGGAGGATGAAGATGATAATGATGAAGTTGTTGCTGGCTGCCACAAATGGAAAGCAACGAGAGGGAAAGTGTTGCCAGTTGGCAGTTTTCAATTTTCATTTTTTTTTTCTTTTTGGTTTTTGGTTTTCCTTTTTTCTCTCTCTTTGACTTTGTGTATGCTGCTGCTTGTATTATTTTAGTTTTTTTTTCTGTTTTGCTGTTGCAGTTTCCATGGCATGCTGCTAATAATACCCAATCATAATGCCGCATAATAGACACACTGACATTGAAACGAGACAGAGGCAGGGGAGGAAGGCAGGAGGGTGAGGCAAGTCTGCTGTTGCTGCTGCTGTTGCTGCCAACACGGTAGCCCAAGTGAGATCGATTGGCATCGTCGATCATCGCCAGCAGCAACAGCAACAGCAGCAGCAATTGCAACGGCAGCAACAACGTCTAAAACTAAAAAGCAACGTCAACAGCTAAAATTGTTGTGGTTGTTGTTGCTTTTGCAACGTCGACAACTGCAACGACATTCAACTGATAGAAGTCAAAGTTCTGAGAGAAGGCGACAGATAACACGTCACTTGATCGAATGGGGACATGGACAACATGCGTACTGCCTTCAGCCCCTCCTCCTCCATGCTACATAGACTGCCGTCCATGCGTCCGCCAAACCCGTATACCCCGCCAATACCCGCGGCCCCGCACCTCTGCTCCTCTCATCCACAGTTAGGCCCGCCACTCGACATGAATCGTCGTCGTCGTCGTCGTCGGTTGCCGTTGCCATTTGTCGATGTTGTCGTTAGCTTCGTTAGGTACCCCACGGGCTTACCCTTCCTACCTCCGATCTCTCTCTGTCTCTCTGGTCTGTTCTCTCTCTCTTTCTCTCTCTGTTTATTTATTCTATTTATTATATAGAATATTGCGCGTATCGAACACTAACTATTGCGGTTGCATGTTGCAACGGGCTGCCAAGTGGGTGAGCAAGAGACAAAGTAATATAAAAACACAGAATAGATGATGAAGAGGGGCAAAGAGAGCTGCAGGAAGAGGGGTACGAACGGTGACGGTCGTTTATGGCCGTTTGTATCAGTCTATCTATCTGTCTGTCTGTCCGGTTGGCTGTCTGTCTGTCTGTCGGTAGCGCAAAAACATTTTTCAATTGAAAACTATTCGTTGCTGCTGTTGCTGGCGTGCATTTTATTTGATTTGATTTCATTTGATTTGAAATTCTCATTGCATTGCAGTTAAAGCCTATTGCAATTACTTTTTGCCATTTGTTTCTTCGTTGTTGCACTAAGTTGAAAGCCAATGTCTCTGCTCTATTGAGACGCTATAATGGGTGTCCCACCCCAGCCCCATCTCACTCACAAAACTCTTAAGTGGATGGGCGAAATAAAGAAATTGAGGTAGGTTAGACACAGAGCAACAAGTTGCGATCGCATAAAGATTACAAATCTTATCTTTTTTGTCAATTGATTAGAGAAGTTTTTCTCTGAATAGGTTAGACGGGCAGATTTACCTACATACATATATAAGAATTGTCACACTTTTCATTTCACATAAATTTCTGTGAATGATATTTGTAATGTTTCTCAAATTCCATTAAACTAGATTCTTTAATCTACATTTATAAACAGAATCTAATAGGGCTTTTAATATTTTGCGATTTAAAACTATTTATTACTTCTTTGTTGTTTATAATTTAAAAATAATAACTAATTAAATACTATTCCTGCTAATTTCAACAGTTTTAGATCAAATATTCAAAGAAGTTGAAGTACTTTTTAAATATTACAAGAAAAAGTAAGTCTTATTAACTTGGGACTATCCTAAGAAAAAGTAAGTATTAGCGCTACTTTTCAATGCGATTTCTTAAGAAGTAGAAATATCTTTCAAATATCTTATGAAAATGTAAGTACTGAAATTACTTTTTCAAATACTACCAAGAGCAAGTATTATTAGTTTTGTCAAGAAGTAAACAGTGCACAAGAAAAAGTAAGTATCGTTAACTTTAAAATATTTTACAAAAATATAAATATAGGAATCACCTTTTAAAGTAATTTCAGAAGCAAAAAGCATTACTTTTATATACTTGGTTAAAAACTTAACGAAGCCAAAAGCTCTGTTAGTGATTTGTTATTTAGTAGATTAGACAATTTAATTGTTTTAATATTTGTAAAATAATGTTATTACTAATAAATATCTCGATGAAAGGGAGTGAGAAGGTAAAGTAATTAGCATTACTTAATATTAAAGTATGTTTAAAAATCCATGATTTCTTTTCCAAAGTACCTATTGAGGTTTCTGGCAAACAAAGTTCTGCAAGCTTGTTCTACACCCAAAAGTGGCACCCTGTATTACAAGCAACTAACGCACAATTACCCAATACACATACACATGCATTTTACCAAGATAGATACACACACACACACATTCAAATAGAGAGACACTACTAACTCATACAACTAAGCAAATTGAATGCATTTTATTTGCCTAGGCATATTTTTAATTTGCGAGGAAGGAGAACAAATACAAAAAACGAAAAAAAAAAAATAGGAGAATAGGAGAAGAGCGTGGGGAGCGGTAGAGGGATGGGGAGGGGGAAGCAACTACTGCATAGAATAGACTCAAAGCGAGTTGCAAACGAAACAAAACGACCAAACGAGCGACGAACTGAGCGAATTTTGCGAGTATGTATGAATAAACGAGTACGAGTAATAATAATAGCAACAAAATTTCCTTTTCTAGGTCTAGGCCAGATGCACAATTACATTCTAAAATATGCACACAGCCTATGTCTAAGTTTGAGTGTGTGTGTATGTGTGTGCAGCTCCAGCTCCGGTTAAACAACAGGTAAAGTCTGAATGGAAATAATATCTAGGCAAGTACGAGTGTACTTTCCGATATAAGTACTCGTACGTACGTACATATATCTGCATACTATATAGGGCCCTCTGCCACTTGACTTTTGCAATTAAACTGTGGTTATATCTATCTCTCTGTCACTCTCTCTCTCTCTCTCTCTCTCTCGTTCTGTCTCTATCTCATAAAAGGAAACTTTGATTATGCCAGCAAAAAATTTCTGTTTTAGAGTGGTTGCTGCAACTTGACTTGTTCCCATTCCTACAATTCCTGCAACCTATAAATATGGACACACACACACACACATCTATATAGATATACCTCTATATATATATATATATATAGGTATATGCCGGATTATAGATGCACACATTGTAGTCAGACATCCGCCTAATATTTGTGTGCTGCAGTTGCCGTTGCCGTTGCGGTTGGCATTGCTGTTGTTGTTGTTATTGTTGGTGGTTGTTGTTGCTGTTGTTGTTGTTGCTGTTGTTGTTGCCTCTTACGCATGCAATTTTCGCTTTCGTTTTTCGCGCATGTTTATTCTTTTTGAAGGACAAGCTAGCTATATATATTATATATATACATATATGTCTGGTTGTCGATCTGAATACCATAGCGAAAGACCAACAAAGTATTTTTCAACTAGGTATACTTCTACATCTATATATATATATATATGTATATATATATATGTAAGTATAGATAATTTCTGCACATTTTTCTTTTATAACAAATATGCGAATGGGTTCAAATTCTTAACACATTCTATTTATGCATTCTTTTTGTTTTTGTTGACTCTATTTCTTTTCGTGCTTAATATTCAGGAACAAAAATTCTTAAGGACTTATATAATCAAATTTGCAAATTGAGGATAATTGATGATTTCCTTAAAAGTGGAAACAAGGAATTACATATGTCCATGAGATGGAACATTTAGTGGAGGACGAACTACCTAAAAGTTAATTTTGTTATATTAAACGAAATAATCACCTTTGCAATTTCTTCATTTTAATCAAAGAAATTTTGAATCTATAATCTATTCCATATATTCTATAAATATTCCATATATTTGAATTATTTTCAAATATATTAAGCTAATTAGTTACGAGGAATACTTAAATTAAGTCAATTTTGTTTTATATAATATAATTTGTGCAGTCTAAGTCTAAGTAGGTTTACGATTTTCTTGGGGTTCCGAAATAAAGTTACCAAAAAGTTTCAAGTTATTTTTAAAGCCTTCAAGGATATTCGTCCATTCAAAGGCTAAAGGCTATTTTTCCATAATATCCAAAATGTTTTAATTATAAAAACGGGGAAAAAAGTAGATTATAAATCGTTAACTTCCATTGACATATTTTCGAAATAGCTTCTGTGATGAAAGTTTTTCAAGAACCCTAACTTCAGGTCTAATTATCCTTGGGCAAGGCAGAAGAAAGTATAGAAAATTATACTAAAATTTATTCTTGAAAGTCATTTAAAGGTCTACTTGTATCTGAATCGTTATTTATACTTGAATGTTTATATTGTAATGATGATTCATTAGGATTATTATATTTTCGATTCTAGAAAGGGCGGTCGAGTGGCGGGAGGAGGAGATTTCTCAGGGGGTTTACGACCCAAATTCTGTGTTTGGCATTCGTTTTGGCGGGTCACACAAATACATCGTACCCAATACCCCATCCATCCAATTAGTCTTCTTTTTTTGCCATTTATGACATACATATGATACGATTTTCTGCTCATTTTCCTCATTTCCCGGCAGAAACGCAATTTTCATTTTTCCCCCACAACGCCCCAAAAAACAAAAAAAAGCAAAAATGAAGAAAAACAAAATCAAAATGAAAATAAAATGCACAAGTAGACAAAACAAAAAGGTGAGACACAAGCAGAGAAAGAGAGGGAGAGGGAGGAAGAGAGAGAGAGAGGGAGAGAGACGGACATCTATCATGCATATCCGTTTCATGTGTGTGTGTGTATGTATGTGTGTGTAAATGCGAATCGTCGGCATGATCAGAAGGCCAGACATAGAAAGATATAGCCAAAGATATAGAAATGGATAGAGATCTATATATGTTCATATATAGAAGATTGATTATGGTTGCTGGTGCAATGCGAACAAAAGTGCGTGGGTGAGTAATGCAGAGGAAAAAGGAAGCAGAGGAGAAGGCTTCTTTCTGATGATGGTCTCCAAATCGACTGACAGGAGATGCTAATTAGGGGCAACACTTTATATGCCAATTGAATGTTTGCCAATGGGTCAATTAAGGAGAGACAGAGATAGGGAGAGAGTGTGAGTGAGGGAGTGGGGCAGGGAGAGAGAGGAAATAAGAAGAGGCTCCCCTTTCAATCTCCCTTCTCTTTCTATCATTTTTATTTAGAAGATATGTTTGGTTCCCCAAAGTCGGAAAATGGATATGCAAACAAGAAGCGTCAATTTGATGTCTCGCTATATAATGCTAGCGCCAGCCAAGCAACACACACACACCCAAACACACACATACTATACAGTGTTGTGTATATAGATATATTCTTTTTCTTTCTTTCCTTTCATTTCGTTTTGTGTTGTGTTGTGTTTTTTTCTAGATTTCATTTGTTGGGGCATTGCAAAAAGGGGAGCCTTAGCTTTTCGCACACACAAACACAAATGCGCACGCTTTGCTTATACATTTGCTTGTGTGTCTGTGTGTGTGTGTGTGTGTGTGTGCTGTCTATGTTTGTGTGTTTGTCTGTTTGTATGTATGTATATAACAGGCGGGTGCAGCGAACTAATTCAAGGCTGCATACCACACGCTATGGCAAAAATAAAGCTATATCAATGTGTTTGTTGCTCTCCGGCCACTCAGAGTGTGTGTGTGTGTGGAGCTCTGCTGACGTCGCCGCTCGCTCTCACTACCATTTGCCTGCCCGTCAGTGTATATGCATGTGTGTGTGTGTGTGCAAGACAAGTTCAGGCAGCGCTAAACATTCAAAGCCACCCAAAGTCGGGTATTGCTGCTATTGGGTTTATGTGAAATGAAGAGTGGAGGAGGAGGAGCAAGAGGAGTAGGAGCCAGAGAAGGAGAGAGACAATGGAGCGCGGAGAGGGAGGTGAAGGGGAGGCAGACAGTGACTGAGAATTTTGTAAGGTTGTATCATCGTCAACGTCGTCAACAGCGCTGCTGTCGCTCTGTTGCTTTGCCTTTTGTTTTCATTTTGCTGCTGCCGCTGCTGCTGCTGCTTATTTTAAACGAGATGCGACGACGGCGACGTCGACGTCGTGTAGTCAGTTGGTCGGTGGCGACGGCAGCGGCGGCACACGCTCTAATGCAATCAAAAGCTAAACGAACATCGCATAAACTGGAACTTGGGGAACTGAGCAAACTGAACTTTCCGACAGGGCCGGAACAAAACAAAAAAAGATCTAAGATCGACAAAAACAAAATAATGAACAGGGCCAAAACTAATAAGGGAAGTTGGTGGGAGGCACAGGTCGAAAAGAGGAAGTGGGGCTAGGAAGAGGTTCCGTAATTTTGATGCCGCAAGACACATGAAGTGGGGTGGTAGAGGGGGTTGGGTAACTCTAGACAACTTACGGACAATAAAAATATATTCCTTATCGATCAATAGATCTCAAGTTAATAAGTTACTATCGATAGGTAAGAAATCGAAAGTTATCGAAAACATTGACTAATTATTAGTCGAATATTATTATTATACTTTAAACTGCATGTTCGTTTAGCCTATAAACCATATTTATATATCTTCATTATATACCTATTTAAATAAATAAAATGGATTTTGAAATCATCGCACAGTTATCGATTATCTGAGAATATTATAGTAATAGTTACAGTTAATTCTCAGATAAGTATATTATTATAGCTTTAATATGCTTAGCTTTTCATAATTTCAATGAAAAATTCATTATTTATCGATAAAATATAATAGAAATCGAACAGCTCTCAATTGTAGGTAGCGTTTTTTGCATTTCAGAGATAAATTTCTGACCTTGACATTGTTGAATTAATTAAGAAATCACACAATTAATGATCTCCCTTCTCTCCCTCTCTCTCTCTCTCTCTCCATCTGTAATCACTCCTGGCTGTACATGTACATATATTTATCTTATATTGCATTCCCCCTTACTTTGCTTTTTCCAGCGGTTTCTTCTTTTTTTGAGATTTTATCTTTTATTTTCGTCTTTTGCCACTGCAAATTCCCATTCTGTTTCTTGCAATTTTACTTCAAATGGTGGTAAAGCTGATAGAGAGGGGGAAAGTTGTGGCCAAAAAAAGGGGGAAACGGGCGGGTAGATAGGGTAGAAATTCAAGCTTCCTTTACTAGTTAAAAAACTCTGCCAAATTTCATTTTTATTGGCCAATGATGAAGAGATGCATATGAAGAGAAAATGCTTACACACACACACACACACATCGAATTTCCTTCAGTCTCTCTCTCTTTCTACTCCCCCTTTAACTCTTACCATTCCCCTTTATCCTATTTTATTATTGTTTTTCAGTTTCTTTTTCTTTCGTTGTTGTCTGTTTTGCATTTGCAACTAGCAATTGTTGTTGTTGTTGCAACATGCTGCTGCTGCTGTTATTGTTGTTGTTGTTGTTGTTGTTGTTGTTGTTGTTGTTGTTGTTGTTGTTGTTGTTGTTGCTGTTGTTTATATGGGGTGAAGGTGAAAATTTTGTTTGCAGCCGCAGCTTGTGGCCCCTTTTTTTCTCTCAATTTTTTTTGTGTTTCTATGGCTAACGACAACTGACAATGGGATGCCCCATGACTGTATATACTTACATACATACATATATGTATAGCTGATTGTTGTTACAAGTTTCCCTCCCGAAACCATCTATCTCCCCACCTTCTCCTCCTTCTCTCTGCCACTGCCTCTGTCGCTGTCTGGTGTGTTAATGGGTTACAGTGCAATTAGGACAGTGTGTGTATTATGTGCTCTCTTACAGATTGAATTCGATTAACTTATAATGAGCAGCAGCAACAGCAACAACTGTAACACCAGCAACACATTATTGCCTATGCAAATTGTTTTAAGGGGAGGCACAACAACAACAACAACAATAAAAGCAACAACTTACTATAACGAGGCTTGTTAAACACACATATATGTACATATATACATATAGGCAATTTAAAATAATTTATAGAGAGAATTAAAACAAAAAAAAAGCCCCAAGAGTGAGTTAACTATGAATTTACATGGAAATTTTAGACATTAACAATTAAAAAAATATTTGAATTAAGTGTTCATATTCATATTTATCTGAAGTATAGAATTTCTGACTAAATCTATTTTAATACAGAAAACTTAGTGAGACGTGAATTGGTAATAAGTTTGCCCCTTAAAATATGCAATAGACAATCAGATGATTTTTTAATTTGGGAATTGAATATTTCTGGAGGAGGATGGAGTTCAGGGAATCTGGACGTGTGTATCGAAATGAAAGTTTTTCGAAACATTTTAAACTTTTTCGCCACTTTTTACCCATTAACAGAAAGTCTTTCAAGTGGTTATGCAATTCGATTAGTTCTCATACTGACAAAATGCCTCCCTTATTACAAAATTGCTAAAATCCGTCCATGATATACATTTACAATGATTACGTTAAGTAAATTTTTGAAATTAAAAAATTTCTCTAATTAATTTTGCATTTTCATGTAGTTTCTTTAGGCAATTTGCAACAATTTCGATTACACTTATCATCAAAATCTATATCTAGCTCCGCCATTAATTTTTATTAATTAATCCAAACCACAAATTGACTGAGATGGCAATTCAAATTTCGTTGCCCCAAACTAATATCTTTTTCAGCCATAGACACAGACTTTAAATTGATTTCCTTGGCTGTGCTTTATGAAAATAAATGACAATACTCGCAATAGAAAGGAGGGGAGAGGAGAAAAACCTTTTATGGATGAGGCGACGGATATGGAAAACTTAATTGATTTTACATTTATTTAATTACAATTTTTGAATCCCAAAGTTTTCTTCACCATCATGTGGTTTACGGACCACAAGCAAAAACCAATTAAGCAAAGGCATCCTTCGAAGTTCTTATGAGTTCGAGAACGAAGTTCAACCCAAAAATTGAGAATGAAAAATGTTGACAATAAGCCATTAATCAATTTGTTGTTTTCTTTAAGACAAAATGGCGCAGCATATGGACTTTTATTTTGTTTTCATTCTGGTTAGATAGATAATAATGACTTCATTTGCAATCACACAAAAGACATGAGAGCCGAGGCTAAGGCGAGGCTCCTGCCAAAAATGAGAACACCAACAACAACAATAACAACTAAAAACGATATCCGTTAAAACTTGAACTCAGCGGTCAACCTGCCGTGCGTGCAACAATAACAACAACAACAATGAAAAACAATAACAACAAATGCCAAACCAATCAACAAAATTGCAAAGTGCATTTAGCAGTGGCAACTCACAAATGTTGCCAGTTAGATACCGAATGGGTTAAAAAGAGGCGGGCCGAGGCGAGGGCGAGGGCGAGAGGACGGAGTTTAGGTGATTGGGGTTTGGTTAGGGGTACTCAGTTGTCTCAGTTGTTGGTGACAGTGACGTGCTCGGCGGCCTGCCCGGTTCGGTTCGTTTCAGTTCGTTCATTTTGCTGGCTGGCTGGCAATGGACAAATGAACGCCCCTGACATCGTTAGTTGTTGTTGTTGCCCGCTGCAATTGTTGTTTTAGTTGTAATTGTTGTTAGACGATTTGCTGCTGTTGCTGTTGCTGCTGTTGCTGGCCGGGGCACGCAGAAATCCTGATTTGGTTATAACAACGCACATTTTGAGGCAACAAACACCAACATCAATACCCAAAACCAAACACCAACAACAGCAACAACAACAAGCGACATGATTTGAAATTCAAATTGTAAAAAAATCTAAAGCCGAAAGTCAGCCAAGAAATGCGTGCAACGAGCAACAACAACTACACTTTAGGCCATGAGGCATGGCTAGAAACATGCCTAGAACATGGCAAAATGGCAGTTACAAAAAATAATCAAATAAATAATCTAACAAAATTTATGTATGTGTGTGCGTGTGTGTGTGTCTATGCCAGGGATGGCAAAATGTCTAAGCGCAATCGATAAAAAATTTGCAATTCACAAACAAAAAAACGAAATTAAAATTCTTCAAATGGATTAAAAACTATATTTGGAAAGCCTTATATAATAGAGCAATGTTGGAAAAATATATATTGAAATTGAAAACAATTAAAACTAAACTATATAATTAATAGAAAATAACTTTTTTTTAAAACTTTTATTATCTTTCTTTTTTTAATTAAAGGAAATTATTGCTTCATAAAGAAATATCCACTTAAGGAACATTTTTGAAACTTAATATCTTAATAATATAGTATTCAAGTTAGAAATATATGGAATGTCGTAAAAAGATCTGATATCGCTATTAAAAATCAGGCATGTATCCATAGTCAAAGCATCACATAAAACATCCTTTTGTCAGATATAAATATTTGAAATTAAATCCGAATTTTTTTTTTTTTTTGAAATGTTGTTGAGATATTTGATTTATCCATCCCTAAAAAAAAGTGAGTGGTGCGAACTAACGCAGAAACTAACGCACTTTTCAAACTGCAAACAAATAAAAAATGAAAAAAACAAAAAAAAAAATAGAGAATATAAAAAAAACTGCAACTTGCGTCGATTGGTCGTGTGGAACCCCTTGACATTAATAGCGAGTCGAGAAGTCAAACTCAAAGCAGTAGCCCAAGAGGAGTAACTTCACACACACAGAGAGAGAGACAGAGAGAGGGAGATGATGGGTATAGAGGGGGGAAATGGTGGTGGGTTAGGGTGGAAGGGGCAGGTGTAGTAGGGGGAAAGGTAGCCGCAAAAGAACCTTGGACTAAAGCTGAACTCGCACACAAAGTGAACAATCTTTTGCCACACAGCAGCCCCGAGACGACTACGACAACGTCCGTCTCCATCTGCGTATTGCCTACCCCCTCTACTCCTCCGTATTCTCCACCCAATCCAGCCCACTGCACCGCACCGCAGAGCACCACACACTTTTGGTGTGGTTGGTGGTGTTGTCGGTGGCGTTGACGACCGCTCGCAATGTCAACGGCATGCCTACAGACTAAAAAACCGAGACCCAACAACAGCAACAACAAATAGCCAAAAGATGAGAGCAGTCTCAGTGATTGGGCTGAAATTTGTTGCCACAGACTCTGCCACACATTTGCTATTGGCACAACAACAGCAAAAGCAAAAACAAGAGAAAAAAGAATAAACAACCTAGAGAGAGCCTTTCCCTTGCATCCTTGAAAATTAAAGTTCAATGCTTGAACGGCGCTTGAACTTACCGCCGCACACGCACACATATCAGACACCCAACAGGACGTAGGATGTCTAGCGCCTGTCAGCCAACCCCTGCCACGCCCCAGCCCCCTCGCCTGCTGTCGACAATGATTGCGCCCATTTTGTACGGCCGCCTGAACTTCAACGAATGAAATTTTTCAAGTTCAAGGTTGCCGGAAAAACCAAACCACCCAGTCAAAACAAATTACCAACCCAACCACCCACCACAAGGCGAGTCACATAAAACCAGTCTTTGTCTGTGTCACGCACACACACACACACCCAAACACACAAACAAAAAATACCCAAACAAAAACAAAAAAAAAAAAAGAAACAGACGAAAAAAATGTATTTATACTTTGAATCCTTGGCTACGACTTTTTCAATACCTCGCAGAAATATCCTTCAAATCCTCCAAAATGGAGGTAACTATTCTATTCATTATCCCAAAGATGTAAGGAAATGAAAGATGCTCAAAGGTGGGCCAAGCCAAGAAGTGACTCTAGTAGAAAACTTAAAGGATTAAGTACATCTTTTGAATTTGAAGACCACTTTTAAGTGATAATTCTTGTCATTGAGGATCAAAGACAGCTCAAAGAGGTCGTCTAAACCAAATAGTTAAAGCTTTGAAGAGCATTTACCAAATTTAGAAAGCGATCTAACTAACAAATGAGAGTTCCATCACAAAGTTGACTCTTTAATTAGTAATAGTAAGTGTAGTTAACTCTGACTTCTTTCAAAGACACTAATCTCCAGAGTCTGTCTATGTTAGAGAAGAAGATATATAAATCTGGGTTGGTCAGTTCAACTTTTGTCATATGAAAAAGGCTTTGGACCAATTGAAACCACTTTTTGTTTACGATCATCTTTAAAAGATCATGACATAATTTGTGAAAACTTTCACGATTATATCAATAGAGTCTAGCTATGAGAGTGGAGTAAATCTAGTTCAAGTTACTCTCTTAGCCAAGTAAAAGTCCATCAACTGATTACGACTAAATGCTTTGTGTCTGGCCTTGAAATGATCCCAATACTCCTTTTGACTCCTAATTGTGGTTACTAGGGTACTAAAAAATGGCCGACACAGTGTGGCCCACCATTTTGTCTGTGTGTGTGTGTGTTTGTGAGTGAGAAAAAGCCCAAAACACCAATACAGCCATACAAATGCGAAAGCGAATAAAATGGCAGGGCAGAGCTGGTGATATAAGGGTATGGCTGGCAAAGTAAGGAGAGTCAAGAAAATGGGCTGCAGACACCAGTATAAATATACGAAACATTTCCTACACACACAGACACTTTCCCAGCCGCCGCCGCTGCCGCCGCCAACCAAGGCAATATCCTTTTGACCTTGAGCTCGAAATTTCCACACGCAAAATTTATTGACCCGACGACGACGACCAAATGGGAGAGAGAGAGAGAGAGGGCGGAGGGGGATTGGCATTTGTCTGACTTGGCTTCGTTTGGCTGTTCGTTGAAGGAAACATGAAAACCCAAAAAGGAAAAAAAAAATTCAGTATATACATATATACGATACAGAACATGGCCGTCTAACGCCTCGACGACTCCTCCCGCAGATCCGTCTGGCGTTTTTTTAGAAAAAGGAAGTAGGTGCCCACTGTGAATGAGTGGGTGGATTAGTAGGTGGGTGGAATGGTGGCTAGGTGGCTAGGTGGCTGTCTGTTGTGGTTCCCAGAACCAGATCCAGTTGCCGTCGCTGTCGTCGTCGGCGTCGTCTGCCTTTCGTGTCAATAGACGTTTATTTGTCTGCCCTTCTACCAACTTCTTTTGCCTTCTTCTCAGAAGAGAGAGAGAGAGTGGGAAAGAGAGGGAAGAAAAGAGTGGAGAGTGAGACTGAGCCTGGGCGTTGCCTTGCCATTTTGTAGGGAGGAACACCCTGTCGGGATTTAATAAACAAGTGACTGGCCTTTTTATTTCTTTTACATATATATACATATATATAGTTAATGGTTGACAATTTTGTGTGGAACGTGGACGATTCTCTCGGGCGAGCGTGGAAAAACTGTGTATAAACTTTTCACTTGTTTCCTTTCTCGTCTCGGCGCGTTGCGTCTCGTCTCTTTGAATTGGAAATTTAATTAAATTATCACAAAATTTGCCAACAGAATGTTGTAAAGGGGCAATGTTTCGATAAGATTAACCAGCAGATTACCCAGATACATTTCTCAAAACTTCAAGGCCAAATCATAGGCCAGGGCAAAGGACTTTTCGTTAACCTTTCGACACGACAACGATGCTGTCTCCACCCGTACTCCTCTCTTCCCATAAAGAATTAGTATAGAAGCTAATCGTTTCCTTAGAATAACATTTTTGAAATGCCATAAACAAATACTATACTGTACTATACTAGGCTAGAACCATTAACTCTATGGGAACAGTCGATTTAAATGTTCAAAAAATTTTAACAAATTGACCTAATTTTAAGAAATTTTCTTAATTTCAGCGAGTTGAGAATGTCTATTTAAGATTCAAGGATCTTCAAAGCGCTTCCAAGTGGACAAAAGAGTGAAAAAAGATAGCAAACCCATTTGTAAAGTAATTTGGTTTGGAGACTTCCAAGAAGGAGCTTTTCTTGCTTTATATTGAATTACTGGAATTGGTAGTACAACTTATTCCAACTAGTCTTAATTTCTCTAGAGTCCTTTTTACTTTTGGCAAGTTCTTCAGTTTACATAGAATTATAGATGCATTTAATTTGTAAGTAATTTTATTAACTCTTAAAAGGAGTTTTAGCATCTGCTTAATATACTATTTAGTGTTTGCCTTAAAGAACAATAAAGATTATCTATATATTTTGGTTAAATCTTAACAATCAATATATGTTGTCATATAGGTTAAATATCCATGTACTATGTACTACTTATTTGTCCATTATATCTAAATGGATAAATAAGTCTGCTGCTTAAAACTATATTAGAGTAAAATGTTTCTCGAAATGAAGTAATGACTTTAAGATATTACTTTTGTAAAACTAATTCATATTGATGACTCACAGGTCTAAAGTTTCTCATACTCCTTGAAATCTTTGGCACACTTTTCTCCTACCTAATATACCTTTGCGTATGAGCAATTTCTTTGCTATCTACATCAAAATGTAAAATGTTATCTACAATTACAAGCTTTTACAGTTTAACGGACTGTTAAGCGTATCGTTTGCGATTCTTAACCGTTACCCGTTTAGAGCTTAAAAGCTTTCCACCACGTAAACTTTGAAAGCTATTTCATTGCAACCTTAGCAGGTTCTGTAACCATAGAGCTTTTTGTATGTTTTTGATAAACTTTTCATGAAAAAAGCTCATTTGAAAATAAGAAAGTTTAACAGACTCTTAACACAATGAGTTAAAATTACGCATTTTGAGCTGAGATTTCAAAGTTGCAGCCCAAAAGATGGCTACGCAAAAATTTAAATTTTGAAACTCTCCCGCCCCAATGGAAGAGGAAATTTGATATCATATATTTTTGAAAAAACTTGGACTTACCATCAAGTTTATCCAGCCGCTTGTCGATGTTCAAACACTTGGACATTAGTTTCTCTACCAGCAGAGGATTCGCCGCAGCACTGGTCACAAATCGCGGCTCATCTGGATGTTGTTGTTGTTGTTGCTGTTGCCCATTGCCAAGGAGTCCTCCGTATTCCAGCTTGGACGAGCAATCGCCTCCTCCTCCTCCTCCTCCATTTGATCCATTATTGCTGCTATTGTTGTTGTTGATCAAATCACCACAAAGAGCAGCCGCCGCTGCAGCTGCTGCTGCAATGGCCGCCGATGCGGCATTTGCCGCCGAATTGGAACCGAAGGCCAATAAGGCTTGACCATTGCCATCGGTGGCATCGGCAAGACTGGCACCCACCGTATCGACCAGAGCCTGAGCACTGAGCTGGGCATTCTCTTTGGCTAAAAGATCATTACTGGCAAAATCATCAGCCACCACATCGGCGGCAGTGATAACATTGTTGTTGTTCTCCTCCTAGGAAATATATATATATATATATACAGATACACAGAAAGAAATTATAAAAGAAAGAGACAGAGAGAGTGAGGGAGAAAAAAAAGATAGAGAAAGATAAAACCAGAAAAGGTTATAGAAAAAACAGGGAAGAAAAAGAGCAAAAGGAAAAAGAATTGAATGAAATGAATTATTAGGAATAAATCAATTTGTCTTTCCACTTGGGAAAGTTTTTAGATTAGATAAGAGTTCTCTGTTCTCTTTTCTTGTTCTTTTTTTTTTTGGCGGATGTACATTTTCGACTTTAACCTCAACGGTGGCCAAATCCGATAGCAGGCTTTCGATCTCGAAATTGCTTTCGGAAAATTGACGAAATAGCTCATCGGAGGAGTCACTGCCGCACAGTGGTTCCACTACCACATTCACATTGCGAGCCGCCGAACCGTTCAGTTCACCATTTAGTCCATTTCCGTTCACTCCGCCAGCTGGTCCAATACCAACGACACCGATACCGACACCTCCACCAGAACCGGAACCGACTCCAACACCAACTAATGCTGCCTGTTGTGGATTATTTGGATTGCCAGCTGATTGTATTGTTGCATTGATATTCTCTCCATTGACTGCGGAATCATCCTGGAAAATAGCCATAGAATTAGTTTAGTTTTGCATGGGTGAAAGGCCAAAATCGAGGAACTTTGCCATCTAAAGTATGCAGGTATTCATTGTTTTCAACAAATATATTACTTTTTAAGCCAAATATTTATAAACAAATGTATATATTTAAAAAACGAAGCGAAACCGTCTTGCCTTTTGCATACTTTAGAGGGCAAAGCTTGCCCACATGAAGAATGTTGCAATGGAAGAATATGAGACAATATCAAAGAATCAATGTCTGAATCGATGAATGATCTAACAAATTATATAGAAACAAAAGGATGATAAAAGTCGATAAAAGAGAAGAATGAAAGTTTTATTAATGGCTTAGGGGGAAGTTTTTCGTTTTGGTTAATCGATACTCACTGCTATGCAAGTTGCCAAATCTAGACCACCAACTAGACGACCATCATTATCCGGACACCAGAGCAGTGCGTCATCGATAAATGGCATAGCTGATAGGGCAAAGCCTGCACTGCAAATACTGTTAACTGCCAGCGTAAGGCCGTTTCTTTATAGCCCTGGGTTAATCGAAAAATATATATATAAATCTAACCCAAAACTATCAATTGGGTTCTCTTCTCTTCCCCTCTCTCACTTTGCTTCCGCTTCTTGGGATTTATTTCTTCTTTTTTTTGATATCACACTTTTTTTTACCAATTTTGTATAATGGTTGTCCTTTTTATTTTATTTTTTGATTTTGATTTGTCACACAAAATTTTTTATCATAAGATTTCCGTTTTCGTTTTGTTTTATTTTTATATTTTTTTAGGCACTTGTTCTTTTGTTTAATGAGACGGTTTTGGTTTGGTTTACAATATCCTATATAAAATTTATATATATATATATATATGTTTTGTAAAAAAATTTGTTTTTGTTTTTAGTCTTATTTCGATTTGGACGTTGCAAAGGAGAGTGTAGAACGCGATTTCTCTCCCACCAGGCGTATACTTGATTTGCGTGTTTTTTTATATATATATTATATATATATATATATATATATGAAAAGTGTAAAAAGTTTTCTTTCGTTTAGTTGTAAATTTTGGATAGTTTTAAAAATATTTTGGCTTAGTTAGAGGGTGAAGTCTTGGAGTCTGTAAATAGAAGAAAAATTTCATATATTTTTATTATTATTATTTAAAAGTCATGAAACTTAATTTAACATTTATTTAATGGTGAGTTTAAAGTCATTTCTTTATAATTGTTTCTATGACAATTTAAATTAGTATTGTGTTTTTCATTAAACTATTTATTTTTAATTATGAATATATAAAATTAGTCTAGCCCTACTAATTATAAGTAATTAGTCACTTATCAATCAACTAAAGGAGCTTACTCTAAATAGAGTATTTAATAAAGGAATCTAGACAAAATCTTTCTTAAAATTCTCGAATTTCTAGGAATCTCAAAATCATTGTCTACTACATGACTCAAACCATCATCAATTTAGACATTCTATATAGGTATACACATTAAATAGTTAAATCAACTCCATGACAAATATAGATAAAAATAATTGAGGCATATTGCATTTTGTTTAATACTTTGCTTCATGGAGGTGCATCTGCATTTCAACAATGCACCATCATTATCCCTCACATCACCATGATGATGATGATGATCGGGCAATTAATATAGCCAACCAAAAAAGCCAACAACAACAAAAACAACGAAAAAAAGAAGATAAATAAATGTAGAAAGTCGTCTTGTTGCATTGTTTCAATTTTTGTTTTGTGGCTTCCGGTTATAACTAATTTTCAGTTGAATCAAAGTTGGTTGTTGTTGTTGTTGGTGTTTCTTTTTGTCTTCTTTTTTATTGTGTTGTTGTTGTTGTTTTTTAAAGTTCAATAACATTAGAAATTACGAATTACAACATAAAACGTATATATATATATATATATATATGTATAAACAATATGGTATAAAATACAACAACAACAAAAATAAATGGAGCCCTGCAGTAAGAAAATTTTTGTGGGGAGGAAAAACTGCAAAAAAAAAATTAAAAGAAAAGAAAAGCAACAGCTGCAGCAGCAGCAGCAGCAAAAGAAAAGACGAACGAATGATTTGAACAAAGGAAAAACCAAAAGAAACTTGGAAAAATGCTTTTTACATAACATGTTATTGAACTGCATGCAAAGCAATACCAGCAACAACAACAACAACAACAACTGGTGCTGCTGCTGCAACAAGAGCAACAAGTTTTCCACTCGCCAAATTCATTATAAGTGAAAGTCTAAAAACAACAACTACAACAAATGCAACAGCAACAACAACAACTTGCAGAAAAAGTTCGTTAACATTGAACTACGAAACGAAACGAGGCGGAATACGAAAAAAAAAATTGCAAACTTGAAAGCAAACTGCAAAAACTGCACAGGCAAAACTCAAAACTAGAGAGTTAGAGACAGAGATAAACACACACACACACACACACACACATGGAGAGAGAGAGAGAGAGAGAGAAAAAGAGAGAAGGGGAGAGAGTCTGCGACATTACAACATTTTGCCGCTGCTGCCTGGCACCCGCGCGTTGCCACTGCACAGTGGTTTCAAAACGCTTATTAAACTGAAAAAGTAGCTCTAATTTGGCCCTCAGTAAACTAATTAACCTAGCCTGCTAACTTCTATTAGTAAAATAAAAAATAAATAAATTCTAAAAATAATTTTAAATAACATTTTTCTGTGTTTGAAAGATATTTTGCTTGACGTCAAAGAAAGATATTGAAGACAAGAGTTTAGAGAAAAAAGTTATAGCAATTAAGCTTAATCAAATATTGCAATAATTGTTTGGATATTGATTGTTTTAAGACGATAAACAGTAACGATTGTTGAAGAAATAGTATGATAATCATTACAACTCTAAAATCATTAAAATCTATGTTTTAGTTGTTCTAAATTCTTAAAAAATACAGATTCAACTCTTTAAAGAGGTTGTAGATCTAGTCAAACTAAAAGAAACTGTATACCACAAATCTTCAATTTAGCTCCAATTTAGGCAGTATATAATATTTGGGGCTTTCGCTTTTGATTGATTTATGAAAAAGTATTTTTGCTTTAAACTAGAAAAGACGAATGAATCATATTCTTCATCGATTGAGATTTTTTGTATCACAATCTGATAAAAATGAGCTTGTTCTCAACGGTATTTCCTTCATAACATTTAGATGGGAGGGTCAGTCAGTAGGTTACCACCTAGCTTAGGGTAGAAGAGAGTAGAGGGTGCTAAGTGTCATCTCGTTTGATGCGGCAGATTCAATGTTTCGGTATCTTTCTAGTCGGCGAGTTGATTATCAATATTCCTATATCTTTTTATATATAACCTAATACTAAGCCACTCATTCAAAATTTCTAGGGGAACCTGTATTAAAGTAAAAACAGAAACTCCAACTGATCAATTATAAAATTGCTTAAACTCGATATTAAGAAGGTTTCCAATCTTTTGCTCTTGCTTTAATTTAATAATGGGTCAGCTTTAGCTGGAATGAATTTAGTTAGTCACCCTTCACTATTGATAAATATTTTTTTTGTAGTCTATGGCAAATTCTAAGCCACTGTACGGGGCACGTCATCATCATCATCATCATTGCCATCATCATCATCTCTCAATCGGTTTAGTTTGGCCTGTTGCATTTGCGCTTTGGTTTTTCCATGTTGATGCGCAATGCACCGCGGAAAACTTGTTTTTCATTATTCAATACAAGCAGCAGCAGCGTCTATTTCACTTTTCTGCCTGGTCAACAACAAGCAAAAGCAAGTTCAACTTGAAAAGAAAATGCTGCAGAGGAAAAACCTTCAGCACCATTTTCTAGTTGTTGTTTTTGGTTTTATTTTTTGCTTGGCGCCACAGTTGTGTGGTAAAATTATAATTAGATATTTCTGGCCCCCCCCGCCACTCACTTCCCTCTCTCTCTCTCTCTCTCACTCTCTGTCGGAAGATCAACGTTTATGCAAAATATTGGGTACACGTCGTCGTCATTGCCCACCGATGGATCTATCTATCTATAATGTTACATATCTTTACTCTCTCTCTCTCTGTATCTCCCTGCCTCTATTCTTTTAATTCTGTTGCTGCTCATTCTTGTTGCATTTCTAATCATAGTGTAACAGTGCGTATACGCAATCTTTGATTAAGCTAAGGCAGCAACAGTAGCAATTGCAATGATAGATCATTTCTATGATTATTTCTTTCTCTCTCTTTATTCATCTCTATAACTATAGAGTGTGTAGATTGGTGTGTGTGTGTGTGTTAGTTGAGTTAGTTCAACTTCCTGGTGCTGCGCCACTTGCCACTGGCTAGCAATGAAAATTCTTGATTTGGGTGCGGTTCAATGAGTGAGTGTGATTAAAAAGTGTTGTTTTGTTTTTTTTTTTTTTGTTTGCTTTAAAAGTCCATTCGAAAGCTGAAAAGCTTCATTGCAAATCGAAAATCACAAATATCCATAAACTAAATATACATAGTAACTAATAGGGAAAGAAAAATAACTAACAAAACATTTACATTGATTATTTTCAGGGGCATAGATAAGTGAAATGACTTAGTTAATAGTTTCAGTTGAAAGTTTTATGATCGAGCAGCTAGTAGATATGGCTTAAAGGATAGCTAAAGAGATTCTCATTTAAGAATTTAGCTAAAAAACTAATTACCAATAAATACATATAAACTACATCGAAAGAAAGAGAGGGGAAATTCTTTGCTGATTACAGCCTAAAGATAATTGTAATCGTGGCTAAGGACCTGAAGGCATAATTTAAATTAACGAACAGACGACTTAGTAGTCAAAATGTATATAAACGTCGTGGAATTGGGAACAAGGGAGAAGATAAGCAAATTACTCGTCTCAATTATTGGCGTTAAAAAGAATAAAAGATAAAAATGTAAGGTTGTTAAGTCAATTACTTAACATGATCAAAAATCATCAGTATTAAAATCACTTCAATTTAATTAATATCTTTATCAAGTGTCGCTTTCATTTTAAGGAATTCTGAGTTCTAGATAAAATTTAAAAGATATATCCTAAATATATTCCTAAAGACACAAAAAAAGGTTTCATATACGTGGGGGGTGCATAAACTTTGGCGTAGTTAAAGTTAACTTCTTTGATAAAAACGAAAGCAGGTCTTACAGTTTGAAACCATTAGGTCCTACTAAATTCCTTCACCATAAAATTATTTATTTATCTAAATTATTTGATTATAATATAGAGAAATACTCTAATAAAAGTTTGGTACTTGAAATTTACTAGAAAACATCTTAACCCTTACTATGTATATCTTTGCAAATTTTTCAATTTCGTAAAAATGTATTTAGCTTAAAGCATGAACGAATTAACTTAACGAATGATAATGAACAAAAACACATGCTATATATGTTTAAATATATTAACAACATATGCAGAACTCACCTTTCCTTTATATTTATTGCTATCCTTTGCTGGATTTCCTTGACGTGTTAGTAAATATATATATATATAAATATATATTTATCTAAATATTTCTGTTTCACGTTTTTGGCCGCTAAAATCGTTGCTGAATGTGTTTTGTTTTGTTTGTTTTATCACTTAATGTTTTATTTATTAACTAAGATAATGTTTTTGCTTGTCTTGGTGTTTGTTTCATATTATTATTATCCATAAGGCAGTGTAAAGTTGTCCAAAAAAAAAAAAAGTTTACTTTGAGTTTACTTTATTTGTTGTTGTTGCCACTTGTTGCAATTGTTGTTGTTGTCAAGTCACCTTTTTGAGTTTGTTACTGTTTTTATTTTCTTGCACTTTTTTCTTTTGGTCACTTAAGTGATATGAGAGTGTGAGGTGTTTTAGGTGGGGAATTTTTAGGGGGAGAAATGTCTATCTCTGTTATTTTGTTTTTTGTTTTTTTTTTGTTTGTTTAGGTTTGTAACGCGTTTTTTATTTTACAATGTATGCGATAGATATATAAAGTTTTATCCCCATTAACAGCATCGGCCAAATTTGCATGTGTTCCCAGGTTTTTGCTTTGGGCACGCATTTATGTTGTTTAAAGGTGCGCAAAGGCATTTGGCTGGCCAATGGGCAGGTGGAACGCAACGAGACACCCCTTCTCCTCTCTCCCTCTCTCTCTGTCTCTATCCTGGTTTCTCTTTCTATGTTGGATTGCTGTGCGGCGTCTGCAAAAGTGAAGAGAACAAGTAGACAGAACATTAGTTAAAATAACTACTAATCAATATAAATATTTATCTAACTAAATATACTTAGATATGTATGCATGTATGTGTGTATATGTGTGAAAAGAAACAACAAAAGAAGTTGAAATCTTGCTGCTGCATATTATTTTGAAGATTTGTTGAATTGACATTGAGACAACCGGTTGATAAGTTCAAGATTGAAGAATTGTCCGGATTTGTATAGTTTTTTTTTCGTCTGAGATTTTGTGTGTTGCGTATTCTCTCGATGGTCTCGAAATTGTCTAGGAAACACTTAAACCAAACACTTTACTACTAGCATATAAATTTCAACCAAACCTATAAAACAAACACCTAATGAAAAATCATCCAAATGCAAACAAAATGTTTAAACAAAAGAGTACAGGATTTCGTATGACTTTTGACTTTAGCGAATATTTTTAATACACTCTTTCTGTACTTTTGACATTGGGATTGGAAAAATGTTTTGAAAAAAAAAACAAAATAAAACTACTACGAAAACCATTCGAAACGTTCTGGCTCCCTAAGGTAGGCAATAAAAACTTAAAAAAATTAAAATAAATGAAAAATTAAAATCAATGAAAATATGTTATTAAAATTTCCAAAAATTCAAAAGAGAAAAATCATAATTATACCCTTGCAAAAAGGGTATATTAAATTTGGTCAGAAGTGTGCAACGCATAGAAGGAAGCAACTCCAACCATATAAAGTATATATATTCTTGATCAGCACGACGAGGCGAGTTCAAATAGCCATGTCCGTCCGTCCGTCCGTCTGGATCGACCCGAACTCCTCCTAGACCGTAAGAGCTAAAGAGCTGAAATTTCGTATGTAGGTTTTATATCTCGGATTCAGCCGGATCGGATCAGTACATCATACAGCTCCCATACAAACGTCAAGGTCACGAACAGTGACTTTTTTCAATAACTTCGTTTTTTTTTAGCTATTGTCGTGAAATTAAATATTTTTGAATTTATTATACTAACAAACGACTGTGCCAAATTTGATCAAGATCGGGTGACTATATCATATAGCTCCCATAGGACCGATCGGTCGAAAACAGTGACTTTGATCAATATCTTCGTTTTTTCCTTTATAGCCCTTTTACACAAAAAACTTGCAAGGGTATAGAAACTTTGACGCGGTCAAAGTTAGCCCCGGCCCTCTGGTTTTTAACTTAGCTATTCATTTATCATTTTTAGATGCCGGTTCGGTTATTAGGGCACTTAATACTAATTTCTAGTCCTTATTTCTTGGCTCGAGGTCAATCTTTGAAAGAATATTTTTTCACGGGCAATACAAAGAGACGATTTCAATTCATTATAAGTTAATATTTGAAGAGATCTGTAGATAACTTAATGATCAAGATGAAATTGTGATACCTTGATCCACCTGCATCTCCATTATACCCACATAATTCGACCTCGTCCACTTTGGGGATACCTATGATAATAAATGATACGGCTCAGAGTTGATGAAGTAAAGTCAAGAGCGATTTCAGCGTATGATGCAATTTTCTAGGAAAAACTATTTGAAAAGAAGTGTGGAATGTAGTCGGAGTCGGCTTAGCCCATTAACTAGGTGAGCAGATTTTTACTCCATGAAGATTTTAACCCTGTATGGTAGGAAGTGTGATTTCTTGGATTCCATTTTGTTTAATTTTAAGATTTTAATGAGTCAATTTGTCAGTTGCCACCTGCAAGGAAGAGCTTTTTAGATGACAACTTCTTGACGTTTGTTAGAATGAAATCGGGGCAAGGGGTAAGCTTACGCAAATTGAAATTAAATGAAGGGATAAAGAGAAGTGTGTGAGAACGAGAGAACTGAAAAGAGAGCCATTAAGAGAGAAAAACAGGGAAAGAGAGGGAGCGAGAGAGAGAGAGAGAGAGAGAGAGAAGTGCGCCGGCGTCTTTAACTACTTTGTAGGTGTTTTTATTGCTGCTGTTGTTGCTCATTTACTGCGTAAATATTAAATGTTGTTGTTGTTTGCTATGTTAGCTTTTGCACTATTGTTGTTGCTAGTTCGGCATGTGTTTATGTGTGTGTGTGTGTGCATTATGACCTTCTCACACTGTCATGGCTACGTATAAACATGAAAAAAAAATAAAATAAATAAATAAAAGCTTTCGTTTTATAATTTGTATGCAGCTCTCAATGCGTGTGTGAGTCTCTCTCTCCCTCTCTCTGCTTCTGCCTGTCTCTCTCTCTCTCTCTTTCTTTTGTTGTGTGTGCGTGAAGAACATAAGCGACTCGTGCTTAAATAGCAACAACAACAAACACAACCAAAGCAACAACAGCATTATATTTCATTGAACAAAATATTATGAACGTTCCGCTCAAGATCGCAGTTTTTGTTGTTGTTGTTGTTGTTCCTATAAAAGGCTAACAAAGTTAACAACAAATTCAATTCAAAGATACTTCCGATTTCGATTGGAAAAGCTTTTGTTTTAAGCGTGTGGCAAAAAAAAAGATGACAAAATTGGTGTTTATTCATATACACTGCGATATCTATATGTACATATATATATATGTATATATCTACCTTATATATATTGCTAGAAATTTGCATATTTTGCCTATTGTCAAGGTCATCATAAAAGATTTCTATGCTAGTTTTAAGTTTCTTTTATGGAAGAAGCAAAAAAAAAGAGAAATAAATGAAGAAAAAAAGTAAATTTACCCTAACAAACACTGGGTATGCACAACATATTAGTCAAGGCGTTAGAAAACTTGGAAAACTTAAACCAACAACTAAATAATACAAATCTATTTTTGCGAATTAAAAACTTAAAAACTCATAATTTTGGGGTACAGTAAATTAATTTTTGAGACATGTTAAATTTACCCAAGATTAGGTCAAAACTAATTGCGATATATCGTTTATATTAAGGTAGATCACTTAATACTCTTTTTTTTTTTAAGAATACCCTTCATTTTTTTTTTTAATATTGAAAATTATAATTTCTTCATTCAAACTGATTAAATTAACATACACAAAAAAAAGCAAAACTACAACAAAAATCAGCAAGTGGGCAAATTTTAACCTTCCTCCCCATTTTAGCTTTAGTTTTTATTTTATTTTGTTATTGTTGTTGTTATTTTCTGTGTTGTAACCGCAAACGTTTTCGTTGTTGTTGTTGTTGTAGTTGTAACCTTCTTTTCTATTCGATTCAAGTTTAAGGTCAAACATTTGGGGGCCATCTAACCCCCAGACCCAGCCAGCCCCCTTGAGAGGTCTAGACTATGATAGTTGCTAATGCTGCTAATGGCTTGAAATGGGAAAGGGTAAAGAGACCAGTTGGTAGGGGGTTGAAGGGTGTATAAATGTAGGTATGGCTATAGGTAAAGGTAGGCTGGCTGGCTATGCGAAGGGCATAACAAATGTTATAATAAAACAATAATAATAAATATGACTGAATAAAAAAGTAAATGGTATAAACTTTTCTTGTGTTTCTTCTATTTTAGTTTTTAATTTTTTTTTATTTTTGTTTCTTTTTGTTTTAACTAGTATATTAGTTACCATGCACAACACACTTTAGTTTCAATTTAACGGTACACGTATGCTAAAAAGAAAGAGTGTGACTAATATACTGCTACTATATTACGTATAAATATTATATACATACGCCGACTTGCTCTCCCCTTGTTTTTTGTTTGATCAGCTCTTACTTTATCATGTTGTAAAATGGACCGCGCTACATATATGTATATATTAGAAAAAAAAGACCACGATTACCGATTGCGATAAGAAGTTTTTGCTTTTAAGTAAATATGCTAAAATTTTGCCTTTTAAATATTTAACAATTGCTGACAAATTATATATAACAGTTTAGGAAACTTTTAAATAAGTTAGAAAATCTGGGAAAAATCACACATACATGGATATATATTGGTATATAATATAACCAATTGCATAGCTAATACAAATCTAAAAATACATAGATTTCTAAATAAAATTAGCCATAAAATATAAATTCCAAATAATAAAAGTCTAAAAAAATGATTAGTATGAGAAAAATAATAATTTTTATAAGATTTAGAGAGGCGCCACTGAGCTAAGCTCACCCTGAGACAGAATTCAAATGCCCCTGACTTCCTCTTAATGTGTCATTATTATTATTATTACTAAAACAAAAAATTTCCCATTCAAAAATTTCAATAACGTTTGTTTTCTTGTCAAGGTCAATATCACTCATACGTCAGGTGGGTCGGCAATCGGCCTATATTATTGATTTAAAGAAGTTTGCTAATTGAATTTGAAATAAACATGACAAAACAAAATCTCTATAAATAAAAAACAAAAACTAAAATGCCCTTAAAAATCAATTACATTCCATCAGCAGCATGATTATCATCAATTATAAAAATTATTTTGGTGCGCGGCATACAGGACGTATGCGTAATATAGTTTCGAATACATTCATAGGTATATACATATATACATATTGTATATGGAATTAGAATGAAGAAGGTTAACCACGATGATGATGATGATGATGAAGACTTGGGATGACCTTCATAAAAAGTATACCTAAACTGAATCCAACAATCGTTAAACAAAGAACACAACGCGACCAGCAACAACAACTACAACAACGTGGCAACAAAAACGAGGCTAAAATGCATTCTAATTAACCATAAAATTCATATGTTAAAAACAATGTTAAATGGATAAATGGAAAATTTATTCACTGCCCATAAAAAGTATGATTTCAAGAAATTGAGAGGCCCATAGAGACGCAGCGAGACAGGCAGAGGCAGAGGGAGAGATAGACAGAGAGAGAGAAAGAGAGAGAGAGAGAGAGCGACACACGAGACATCGGCATAGACATAGATATATCATGCCATATAATATGCATAGGAGAAATAAAAAAAAAAAAACAAATACTTGAGTTGAGCTGCTGACGCGCCTATTGTTCTTGCTGCTTTGTCGTTTTTGCTCGCTGCTGTTGCTGCTGCTGGTGCTGCCTGCTAAACTGTAAATTCAAAATAAAATATAGAAAAAGAAACAAATAATCTACACATTTAACATATTTTTTCGAAATTACTACAACGAAGTCTCTAATACCCTATTTTCAATTTTTGTCTCTAGTAGATACTGATTTATCCAAAAGTCTTCCTAAACAAGTCTGTTTAAATATAACCCATCATCATCTAAGCTTAATTATGTGGTAAAGATGGATCTATAGACCATTTAAGATTATTTTAGCATTGGCAAGAAAAGTTTTGATTAGCATAAACTCTATAGAGTCTCCAAAATTATTTGATAGATTTGAAAGATACAAAAAATGACTTGAATTATATGTAAATATTAAAGGTAATAAAATTATTAATATATAAGAACAACTACTGTAAATAAATATTTAAGTAGATTTAAACAAAAATCAATTAGTCCATTTGTTAGCTTAAGGCCTAGTAGCTATAGCTAGTAAGAAGATTGGCTTTAATTTACAATCACTGCCCAATCACAGTATAAATAAATAAATAAATAAATATTTGATAGAGAAGCAAATAATTGTGAACGTAGTTAAGAAGAAATTTTTAGTATTTGTTAGTCTTCAGAATATGTTTAAAAAGTCTGCACAAGTTTCTCAAAAGGCAACAACTGCTTGTAATGTCTACTTCATCTACATTTGTTAAGAAAGTGTCCACTAGTATCAATCAAATGTTTGCACTAATAGTCTATTCTGTCTTTTAAGTCTCCACCAAAGTGTCCAACAGTCCAGACTAGTTAAAGTGTCCACCAAAAGTCTACATTAGGTCTTAAAAGCCTCCACTTGTATCTACCAACAGTGTAGACTATTTTGAGAAGTCTCCACCAAAAGTCTACACAATTTTTCAAAGTCTCCACTACCTACTAACATCTTCAAAATGAAAAAAATATATTTTTGAATGAACAAAAAACGTTTCCAAAGTAATTCTGACAAAGTCTCCAAATAAATGGCATTTTGGAGAGCAACCAGAGGGGGGATATTAAGCATACCCCGCCAAATTCGAGAGTATCACAAGAAATAATAGTAATAATAGTCAAGCGCTACTAAGCATAGACAAAAATAGAAATAATAATAGAAAAAAAAGAAGCAAAAGGCATATCTTACCTACTACGAAAAATTTATGTGTGTCTGTCTTACACACACACACACATTTAGCCACAAGCAAGTGCATGTGTGTGAGTGTATATAAAATACGCAACCTTCAAAAAAAATCTAACAAAGCAAACTTGTTCAATAGTCATATGCGTATCAGGAAGTCAACATTTCAAGGATTGACTCATTGAAAAAGTCGAATGCGACGACGACGATGGCAACGAACAACAGCAACGAACGACAGCAACAACAACAACAACAACAACACAAACAAGTTAGACACACACACATACTAAAAGAGATAAACTTTGAAAAGCCCGCCCGGCAAAATGCAGTGCAAAAAAAGTAGAAAAAAATGTATTTACAGTAAAGCACACAGAGAGAGAACGAACAATCAACAACAACAACAATTGTCCATGAGAGATCACTTGCAGTTGCATTTAACTGCGCGCGCTATCTCTTCCACACACACACACAGGCATTCTCTTTTACTCGCCACAGAGCGAGAAGAGAGCGAGAGCCAGCAAGCTTTTCCTGTGTGCGGTGACTCTTCTCTTTATTTTGTACCTGGTTTTCAGATTTGTTATTTCTCTTACAACTCTCGCTCTGATTTCATTCAACATTCGTCGTGTGCATTCGCTTTTTTCTTGCTTTTTTTTCTGGCCAATAATGGTTTAACAAAAAGTGCAAATACCGCAAAATGATTGTTGCCTAACCCCAAGCTCCAGCCCCAGCTCCACAATTCGGCCAGCTGCGTCAGAAGAGCAACAAAAATTTGTACTTTTCATTTTGAAATGATTTAAAAATAAAAGTTTTGTTAGCCAAGAAGTTCTTTCTTGGCAGGCTAAATTGCCCAAGACCAAGATATCCATTTCGAATCCTCGCGGCTAATGGGTCAAACTTTTTCAGGCCAAATATAAGCTATGTTGAAGATTTTAGGCAAAGGAAATTTGTATAGTTTCTAAGTAATTGGAACGGATAACTCTGTTTAAATCTGTCTCTCTTCCTCCTCCTCCTCCTCCCTCGCTGTGTGATAAATAGTTTAGTCATTTAACATTTTCCTTCAATTGTTGTGGGTTTTTGCCTTCAACCTGCTTTGAGCTGCTGCTGGCAAAAAACCTTCAATAACTCAGGTTCAATGCACACCTGGCCAAAAAAAAAAAAAAACCGTATTTTGTTTCTTTTTTTTTTTTTGGTACTCTACTCTGTCAATAGTGATGATGATGATGATGATAATAACTCCTTCAACTCATTCCCTTATTCACTCACTCACACCCATGCACACACACACACGCACATACGCACACTCACACATTAATCTCTTTCAATTGAAATGCGCGTTGTTGTTGCTGCTGCTGATCGCAATGGAAGGTCGTTGCATTAAAGAGTTTAATGACCAAGGAAACTTTGTTTTTTTTTTTTTTGCCGAAATATGAAACAAAAGCGAGTACGAGTAACAACAACAACTAGAGACGCTGCGTAAACTGCAAGCAGCAGCAAAAACAACAACAACAACTCGTAGCCACAGCGCCCACAACTTACGCCTCCAGCGTGCGTCGCCACCACCGCCACTGCCACTGCCGCCTTCGTCGTCGTCGTTGCCGTCGTCGTCGCCGTCGCGTACTCCTTTCATGGCAACAACACTTGAGAAAGGTCAACGAACAACATTGCCTCGTCGGTCAAAAGCAGAGTTCACACGAACACTCATACACCGACACACACACACACACACACACACAGAGATATACACTTACAACAAACGACGAGCGCAGCGCAGCAAGCAGAGCAGCAGCAGCGCAAAAAATATCCAACGGGCTGGCGAAATAAAAAAAAAATTTGTGTTTTGCTTTTGCTTTCGCGTCGAGTGAAGTGAAATGAGCGAATGGAGAGAGAGAAAGAGCGGGAGAGAGTGTGTTGTAAGTGGAGAGTGAGCGTTTGCAGGGAGATCATCACAATTGGCCTGCTGCTGTTCCGATCCATAAACCGATCAGATACGATACGATCAGATGGGAAAATATAAGGCAAATTCCCCAAAAACAAAAAAAACAAAAATGATTAAAAAGAAAGGAGAAAAATGTTGAGTATCCAAAATTTCTACCGCAATTTGGGGGAGAGAAAGAGAGAGAGAGACTGCTTATACCCAAAGGTTACTCCCCCCATAACCTTATGGCAATTCTCTTTTTACTTTTTTAAAGTATAATTTTCAAAAACTCTACAATAAAGTTATTCTTTAACTTAATTCTTAAAAACTTTACACAAAATTATCAAGTGAAATACGAATAACTCTTAATTAGAATAAAATGAAATAATAAAACTCTGTTATATTATATGAGAACAAAATTCTAGTTATTTTTCAATCGAAAGTCTTCAAATATTATTTAACTTATTTACCAAACTCTACAATTAGTTATTGTAATATGTAATAACTTATATTATAAAAGGTTAACTTTTATTTTATTAATTTAGTAACTGGCAACGCCTATTTGAAAAAGTCTCCAAGTTACTAAAAATAATGAGCAAACTCTTCATTGTTTTCTAAACTTTTGAATAACTTTAATTCAATTAAAGCAAATTATTACACGAATGATTTTTTCAAAAAGTCTCCAAAGTATTGAAAATAAAATTGTACAACCTACAAAGTGTTTTTTGTCTCATACATTCTTATGCCAAGTCTCTACGACTATTACTCTTTAAATTATTCTTGTTAAAAGTCTCCAATTTAAATGAAATGAAAATAGAATTCAACTTTGCTTCTAAACTCTAGAAAATATCCTTTAGAATTTTATTCAGTATGATCGACTTTGTCAAATCTTCATTACGATTTCTCTCCGATTGATCATAAAAACAAAAAACAAACAGAAGCAACTTGCCTTTTTCCATTCTCTAGTATTAACTTGTAGCAAGTTGTAAGCACTTTCTTCTCTAATTAGACCTAAAACTATGCTATAGAAATTCTAAGACTTGAAAAAGAAATCCGGAACTCAATTGACGACTGTCTCATACGATGATATCCCTTCCAACCGAGAGAAACCCAACCACGATGACGATAAAGAAGAAGAAAGATGAGAAGCGGCTGCCGCAGCTTGCCTTGGAATGCCTCGAAATGTGTATTATGATTCATTTAACACTTATGGGACACGGGTGCGGGTGCGGGTGCTGGCTTTTGCCTTTCGAGAGCAATTAATAATTTATTAATTGTTAGTCACATTTAAGCTATTTTGTTGTTATTGTTGCTTTTATTGCCGTTGTTTTGTTTTGTTTCATGTAAAGAAAAAAAAAAAAAGCCCATGCGTAACAAGGCAGCGCTCGCGACGCCTACGCCACGCTGACGTTGACGCAACGTTCGCCGCTGTGTTTCGCCCCATTCGCATTCGCGCATTCATATTCATTCACTTTTGTTTTTTTTTTTTTGTGTTTGTAAGCTGCGCCGAGATCAACGCACTTTGTGTTGATCCCACGAAACAATTTGCCGTTTAATGCACCCAAAAAAAAAACAAAAAGCAACAACACACACAAAAAAACGTATAGAAACACAACAAAATGCAATTCAAATGCAGTCAGCAGCGGAAAATTGAGTCAAACAAAATAATAAAATGAAAAAAAAACACACACACACACCAAAAATTTATTTCATTGAGTAACGTATTTTTTTTTTATTTTTAAGCTTTTCTTGTTTTTTTCTTCTTTTTTTTGGGCGGGGGGTGGAGTAATTTCACTTTTCACTGATCAAAGAAAATGCCATCGATTTAGATTTTATATTTAAACAATTTTCACTTTAAATAAATTCAATAAAAAACAAAAAAAACAAAATTAACAAATGCAATCGACAACGGCAAACAGCGACGCCAGCAGCAACTGCAACTGCAGTCGCAGCAAGTTTTGTCATTGACAGCAAAAACAGAAAAACGAAATAAATTCAGTTGCAAGTTGTAGAGACGACTACTAGATACCCTATACTCTTTAGATGCTCATACACAAACAAAATTTCAAACTAAATACAAATGATATAATCACTTAGATTATACTAACTTATACCCTTACTTGTGGTGTCGTGTCTATCTAAATGAAGTCCGATTCAACGAGGTATTGCCAATAAAACAATATCTACGGACTTGACTATTATCAAAGAAGAGTATTTCATGTTTAATAGTTATCGTTTTATAAACCTTTCCAACACTAGGGTTTCTTAGAAAAATTTCCAACACTCTACATTCCTAAGAAAACAAATTTTTCTCCTTTTCAAGAAAGTTTAAAGAGGATTGAAAGAGCTGTGGCCGAGAAGTCTGACAACGATATTATTTTTATAAGACAATTTCCAAATCTTCGATCCTGGATAATTGCGATTGTGAGTCATCGAATGTTTCTTAAACTAATGTTGAATCACAAAACACATAAAATGCGTGTAGGAGATCAACACAATTTGCCTTGAAAAACTTTTTAAATTGAGTTAACAAGTTTAGTAGGCAAAATCTCTGGAAATTCGCACCTGCAGCAGTCTGAAATCCGCCTAATATGCCCCTTTTGAACTTTAAGCCAGATTACAGGGTGTAATAAAGTAAAATATGGCAGACAACGAAAGTTGCAAAGCCAAAAAGACATTGAAAAAATTTTGTTGCCGAAAAAACAAAACCAACAACAGAAAACAAAAAAATGCCTAACATGAAAAACTGCAGATAAGCCCGAAATAAAAAAAAACGCTGAAGCAAAATGTGTCGACAAAATTCCTTTCGGACCGAGCAAATAGCAGGAGGTGAAATGAAGTTGGAGGTGGTGGTGGCCATGGCTAAGAGGATGGTGGATAGAGGATGAGAAGGAGAAGGTGGAGTTAAGGTTGAACATTGAGGATGAGGAGGATGCATTGCAGCACTTGGCTCGGCACTTTGGCCAGTCGACTGACTCTTTGGGCCTTCAGGTACTAAACTCGTTTGAAAGTTGCAATTGGCGATAAGGCGAAGCCCGCTACTTCGCCTGCTGCTGCTCTGAGTCTGACTCTGACTCTGATGATGGCTGCTGCTGCTGCTGTTGCAGTTTCTGCAGTTGTTGGCAATAATGTAATTTCATTTCTCTCCTTTTTTTTTCTTATTTTGGAAATTATGGATTGCAGCGAGACAGAGACAGAGAAAGAGAGAGAGAAAGAGAAAGACTATAGGGCAAGCAAAATTTGCTCTAATATCAGATCAAGCAAATTATCGAAATCAAATCAAGTTCAATTCAACTTTCCCAACACAAAAAAAAAAACAAACTTCAATAACAATTAAAATAACCAAAAATTTCACGATAGGAAGACGTTTTGTATCTTATTTTTTTGCTCTGACAATACACATGTGAAAAGTATCTGAAAACTTTTTAAAATTACGATTTTTGCTTACAAATTTTTAATTTTAAAATAATAATGCGATTTCCTTAGTTTTTACGATGCAAATATCTTAAAACAATATTCAAAATTTATAATCTCAAATTCAAATTTTTGATCAATTGATAATAAACAAATGAATCCCATACAATTAAAACTCATCAAACACTATTTCATTTTACAAACAAAAGCAAAAATTCTATTTCAAAATGATTGAATGATTCATTTATTTATGTGTTTTTACAACATTCTTTACTTTACTTTTTGTTTGCAGCAAGTTCAAATGTATTTTGCAATTGATTTGAAGTTCGTTCAAGCGAAAGTTACATTAGACGTTGCCCCGAAGCAACTGCATTAGAGTTCTTCTGATCATTTTGCCCAAAAAGGCATACCAAATCAATATGTATATGTACATATGCAGATATATGTATAGATGCATTTTGTTTGCATGGCCAAAAACAAAAAAAGGAAAGAAAAAAAAACAAAAGCGAATCCAAACGGCGAACAACAGCAGCAACAACAAAAACATTGGCAACAATTTCTCATTGAAATTGAATGCAGCAGCGACGCAAATAAACATGAGCAGAGCATAAATACACACATACATATGTATATATATATATATATATATTTATATATATACATGAAGCGAGATGGAGCAAGCCAAACATTTGAAGATGCGCCATAAAACTAGCCAAACGCCAACAGCCTCAGCAACAGCAACTGCAACAGCAACATGCAGCAGCAGCAGCATCAGCTTCTTCTCCTAACTATAGGATAGGCCCCCAGCCAACCTCTAACCATGCCCATTCCCAACATGCCATGCAACATTAGAAAACTGCAACCCAACAAGAGTTCGCTCGCTGTTGCTGTTGCAACGACAACAACAACGGCGGCAGCAGCAGCAGTGCAGTTTGTGCAGTAACAGCAGCAAAAGAAGCGAATGAACGAAAACGAAGCAGCAATAGCAGCAGCACGCACAGTGGTCTCAAAATTTGATGTTCTGACTCTTTCAAAATGGTAAATTATTAATTGTGAATTATTAGATTTCAATTAATAAATATCCCAAAAAAGGACTTATTAAAAATCAAACTCAAGGAGAGGTGGTAAAATGCGAAGTGGTCAATAAAATATTAAAAAATTCAACCTAACCTTAAAAGTATGAAGATTGTTTATTTTATTCTATGATGTTTCCTAGCAAAATGGAAACCAATAATTTAAAATTAGTAAAAATCGTTAACAACTTTAAAATATATCATTTAAAACTGATTTGAATTCAAAGTTTAAGCAAAGTTGCAAACGTTCAATTTTATTTAAAATATATTGAGGTTATAATTTCCATTTGTTCATTTTTATAGCACAAAGTTTTTTAATAAAAAATATTTCATCATTCTAAGTGATGTTACAATTTTATTTGATATAAAAATTAATCGAAATAATGCTTGGAATGCTTTTTTTTTTGCTTACAAAAGTTGGACCTAACCTAAAAAAATATTTGGGTTATAATTTTAATTGAGTATGAAGGCCTACATACAGTAGGTACCAGTTATCTTTCCAGTGGAATTAATAAAGAATTAACACAAAAAATGTTAGATGTGTTATTTGTCTTTTTGGGTTGAGGCCCAGTGTGCTGCGCCGGCATCGACGTCGAGTGTATGCATCAAAAAACAGACAGTAAATCTGATTGTTTGGGGTAATTGAACTTTCTTAAGAAATTGCGACATGTACACTTTGAAAAGCTCTGGATTTGCGAGCAGAGCAGAGCCAACAGCAGCAGCAGCAACATCAACAACACCAGAAACAACACCAGCAAAGGCAGCGCAGCGACAGCAGCAAACTCGCAGCAGCAGCACAAAATGTACGCCAATGACCGAGTTCGGGTGAAAGACCTTCGTACGATAACCATCGTCATCATCATCATCATCATCATCATCATCCACAACACAACGTCATCATCATCGGCAGCATTGCAGCAGTTGTTGCAGAGTCCGCAACATCATTATCACCATCGAAGCAAGCAGCAGCAAGTCGAGTAACGTGCTCTGGCGTGTACTTCTGCTTCTGTCGCTGTCGCTGCTAGCAGTGTGTTGCGTCTGGCTAGTAGTCAATGCACTAGGCCGCCTTCCACCGCGACCACACTCCCCAAGCCCCCCGCACCAGTTCCGCCACCCCCACAACATCTACTCCTCGGCACAACAATAACAACAAAACACAAACAAAGTCTGACAGCTTAAGAGAAAGAGCGAGAGAGTGAAATTTTAAGAGAACCGCTAAAAATGTGCAAATTCATTGAACTAAATTTAGCCCCTCTCTTTCTCTCTCTCTCTTTTCTTGAATGCTTATCCATATTCTCTCCCGTTGCTCTCGGACTCACTCTCTCTCTGAAAAGCGCGGGAGTTGATTTTTTTTTTTGTGCTTTAGTTTTATTTTTATTTGTAATGCATTTTGCCATTTTGTTGTTGTTATTGTTGTTTTTATGCATTTCGAGGTGCATTGCAAGACCTCAACTAAGGCTAAACGCCGCGTGTGTATGCGTTTGTGTGTGTGTGTGTGTCTGTGTGTGTTTGTGAGTGCATCTAAATGTGCAACTGTTAGTCTGTGTATATGTTTTTTTTTTTTTTTTTTTTTTTTTTTTTTTTTTAATTTCTTAGAACTTACAAACGTTTAATACAAAAAAGTTGCAACAATGACAGGGAACATAAGGTGAGAACAAAAAAATAAAAGATAACGGCTACTGCGGGACGACCTGCCGGTATTGCATCGCAGACCGTGGGCTTTAATTTATTGGGCAGACCTTTCCCTCTCCAGCTTCCTAAGTGCCACCATTACGCGCACGGCGAAGGCGCTGGCCGCCTCCCATACGTCTGGATCTGCAATCATCATCCTCGTCAGATTTCTCGCCGTCACCATTTCGCCCATTACATTCTGCAGTCGGCACCGTTCTACTTCGAAGCGAGGGCAGTGCTGGAGCACGTGGCTTGCATCCTCAACAATGCCCGCTCCGCACCATGTGCATTCGTCTGACACGTCGTGGTTGAATCTTTTCAAGTAGCTTCTGAAACAACCGTGGCCGCTCAGGAGCTGTGTGAGGTAAAAGTTCACTGCCCCATGTTTTCTCGAAACCCATGAAGTGATGTCAGGGATCAGAGTGTGAGTCCACCTCCCCTTGGAGGAGGAGTCCCACCTTTCCTGCCATCTGCGCAGACTTGACTGCCATGCCCTCCGATGCTCGAGGCCTCTCTGCTGATTAGTGGTAGAACTGTTAGTTTGCCTCGACGCTGTGAAGGTGGCCGATGCAATTGCAGCGTACTCATCGATGGGCAGCAGCCCAGCGATCACCAGTGCGGCGTCATCAGAGATGGTGCGAAAAGCGCTGCACACCCTGATTGCGCTTAAGCGATGCGTCGACTCAAGGCTCCGCCTGTAGGATCTAGTTTCCATCCCCGTTATCCACGAAGGCGCCGCATAGAGTGCAGTCGAACGGATGACGCTGGATAGCAAGAGACGCCGTCCTTGTTTCGGTCCACGCGTGTTTAGTAATATTCTAGAGAGCGATTGCGCTACCGATGCAGCTTTCCTGCTACTGTACTCTAAGTGCTCTCTAAAAGTCAGCCTTGTGTCGATCATGACTCCGAGGTACTTTAGAGCCCGCTTGGAGACAACTGTGGTGTCGCCGACCCTGATGCTGGCAGTCTCCACTCGCTTGCGGCTACTTATGAGTACCGCCTCCGTCTTTTGCGCGGCTAATTGCAGTCCGGCTGCAGAGAGCCATTGGCCAACCTTATTAATCGCCCTGTTGGTTATTTCTTCAGCTGCCGTGAGATCCTTGGCTATCACTACAAGTGCTACGTCGTCTGCGAAGCCAACTATATGGGTGCCAGGGTCGAAATCCAAGCGTAAGACTCCGTCGTACATGACATTCCACAGCAGGGGACCCAAAACAGACCCTTGTGGGACGCCAGCAGATACGACCCTTTCCTCCAAGCCTGCGTCCGTCCAGAAACGTATCCTCCTGTTGCAGAAGTAGCTGGCTACGCACTTGATGAGATAGCTCGGAATCCCGAAGGCCCCAAGCGCTTCCAAGATCCTGTTCCATCTCGCTGAATTAAAGGCGTTTTTGATGTCCAGAGTTACCACTAGGCAGTATTCTTTGGCACCACCTTTCCATCTTGTACCTTCGATTGCCCTTGCAGCTAATCCTACCACCCGGTTTATTGCGTCGATCGTAGATCTCGCCTTCCTGAATCCGAACTGGTACTCAGATAGGCCGCCCCCTGCCATGATTGCTGTTTCCAGACGCGAGCAGATTATTGCCTCGAGGACTTTGCCAGCTGTGTCGATGAGGCAGATGGGTCTATGAGAAGACGCCTCTCCTTGCGGCTTCCCCGGCTTCGGCAGCAACACCAGGTTTTGTAGTTTCCATCTATCGGGAAAAACACCTTCGCTAAGACACTTGGAGTAAAGCTCTACGAACACGTGTGGGTAGAGCAGCACTGCGAGCTTGAATGCGTTATTGGGGATCGAATCCGGACCTGGTGCCTTTTTGGGCTTCAGACGCCTCACTGTCTCAAGGACCTCGGTTAGCGTACACTCCGCCGAGTGTAGGACTGGAGTCAGGCGGGGCACATGCATTTCTTCGTCGACCACAGGGAAAAGTCCGTCGACAATTGAACGTACCGCTTGCGCATCCGTTGGGGGTGGGTTTCTACTGGAGTTTAAACGCTTGACCACTAGCTGGTAGGCCTTGCCCCAGGGGTCGTGCTCAGCAGAGTCGCACAGAGCGAGGAAACATTCACGTTTGCTGGAACGGATCGCAATCTTGAGCATATTCCGACGTCTCTTATACTCCAGGCCCAGGGCCTCGAAGTTTGTCGAACCACGTGCGCGCTGATAGAGACGCCTTGCGCGAAGGCAGGATCTCCTAGCTTCAGCGACAGCGTCATTCCACCAAAAGACTGGGGTGTGGTGGCGTGTGTATGTGCCACTCTGAGACATGCTAGCCTCGCATGCCTCTACTATCCGTGCCATTACGGAATTTGCGGCGTCTTCCGCGCTCATGTTGTCCCTAACGCTTAGGCCCTCCAGGTTGTGGCCAAAGACCTGCGAGTTAAGGGTTTCTGCCTTAAAAACCCTTCGAAAATGCTGCGTCCTAGGGAGCGGTTGCCTGCTGTCGCCAATGGTGAAGGTGATGACTTCATGGTCACTCGCCGAGTATGTTGATCCCACGTGCCATGTGGCTGAGGCGGCGATACTGTCGCTGGCAAAAGAAAGATCCACAATAGATCCTGTGCCGGACCTTCTGAAGGTATTCTCGGAGCCAACATTTAGCAAGGAGATGTTAAGATTGGCGAAAGCTTCCAGCAGCAATCTACCTCGAGCGTCAGAGCGTGTACTTCCCCATTCGACTGACCAAGCATTAAAGTCGCCACCTATAATCACTCCTTGTCGTCCTCTAATGTTATCGGCGATTTTGTCTACCGTCCGGCCAAACTGCTCCAGGGTTAAGCTAGGCGCGAGATAGCAGCTGTAGAGCCAATAACTGCCAAACCTCGCTCTCACAAATCCATCCTCGCGTAGAATGTCCTGCAATACGCCGTCGCTGCTACCACAACACCAAACCGCTGCTCTACCGCTCGAGTCCTTGGCCCAGCAGGGACCTGTGCCGGTTTTATAAGGTTCGCTTAGCAGGGCTATATCCGCTCGTATCTCCCGAACAGTCTGCTGCAGCAGGTCTTGGGCTGCGATGCAGTGATTCAGGTTTAACTGCAGGATCTTCAGGGCTGGCTGAGTCATTGGAGGTCATTGGGGGTCCTCGATTCGCCTGTAGCTGGGCATAGACGGCTACCCGCAAGGTGATTTGTTGGGCTTAGGTCCTGTGCAACGCAGAGGAAGCAGTGCGGTTCTATAGAGGGACAGACAGCTGCCTTGTGGCCTGCTACACCACACTTGAAGCAACAGTTTGATCTGTCCACCTTGCTAGGGCACTTCGCGGCGACGTGACCAGTAGCTAGGCACTTGAAGCAGCGCAAAGGCCGCTGCTCGAGTTCTCTGATACGGCAGTTTGCCCAGCCTATCTCTACGCGACCAAGTTCGATGAGCGTCCGGGTCACAGACTCAGGTGCGCTCACAATTGCCGTCTGGTAATTCCGGAGACCTGTCCGAAGGCTTTTGACGGTTAGCGCGTTTACGTCTACCTTAGCTTGCGAGGATAACTTCGTTAGAAGCTCCTCAGGGGTCACCGCTGCATCTAGGTTGTAGATTGCTACCGACCTAAGCTGTGTGAGGGCCTTCACATCGGCTTTTGCACCCAGCACTTGGGTGATGTCATCCTGGAGCGATTTTATGCTCGTAGCAGAGTCCTTGCGAAGCTCCAGTAGCAGCGCGTCTTTAGCTGTGCGACGTACTCTGGAGACATGCTCACGGACGTGGATTAGTTTATCATCCGTACGCCTGGTCACCATCGTTAGGACTTGGCTATAGCTAAGCCCGCTGCTGGCCTCGATCAGAATTGCATCCGGTCTATGCCTGATTCTGGGTTTGGCCTGCTTCGAGGAGCCACCACGTCGAGGCTTTGGTGGACCGACTGTTTTCCATCCTTGGTTGTCCTCGGATGATCCATGATCCGCGATTGTGAGGTGCGGTTTATCGCCTTGAGGAGTAGGTGACTCCTGCTGCTGCTGCTGGGGATCCACAGTTTGCCGTTTTTTTGGACGCTGCTTTGATGCGTGAGCACTCGGCTGCCGCAGTTGCTTTCCAGCTGGTTCAGACGAAAATGGTGCCTTGCCTTCTCGCTTTGCCAGTGGTGAAGTCTGGGTGGGCCGGGAAAGCATAGTCGTGGGGGACATTTCATCGGTCTGCTGCCCACGACTGGCACGCTCAGGTGGCGCCTTCGAGCAATTGGGACACGCCTCCAATGGAACTGTCTCGGTCGGGTGCCCGCTGAGCCGGGAGCTGACTTCCGCATGCAGCTCTTTCAGCCTCTCCACTTTTTCGCGAAGGGCGTTGGTGATGGCCCGCTTGCCACCTTCCTTCTCGGGCTTGATCCTCTCCGAGATCTCCTCCAACAGTACGCCCATTTCCGCTAGCTCATTGCAGACAGGCTGCAATTTTGACCTTTTCGATGGGGCACATTCGTTAGCATTTGCTGCTTCTCCGTCTGGACTCATGGCGTCCCTAGATCTCTTTGGAGTGTCCTCCTGCTGGCTAGCAGCCGCTCGCAAAGGCAACTCACTATGGATTGGAGGCGAATGTAGCAGCAATCTACTACGCCCAAACACCATTTGCTCCTCGCCGACCATTTCCTACAGCCTGACGACCAGGTATTTCCCCCTGGTGGGCGTTGGGAGTTATACCGTCTGTGTATATGTGTGTGTGTGTGTGCGTGATTGGCGCTGCCGCATTTGGGGGCTATTGAGATAGGCGCGTAATTTGTCGCAGCTCAAACTGTAAAAAAGCCTTGGGGCTTTAGTACGGCACGTGTTTACAGTTTGAGAAGCTTATGTAGACAGCGATAGAGAGTGAGGGAGAGAGAGCACAACAAACAACAACAAATCAAGAATCATTCTATAAGGATTTATGTTCTGGAGAAGAATTCATGGTAAAAATAAAAATACTTTCACCATTCTAAATGATCTTACAAATAAAATTAATGAATAATTATTGCAATTTCTACAAAATTCTTAAAACTTCAAAAAAAATTTAAATGAATCACTAAAATCAAACTTTTAAGTTGGAATTTAGTTAGTTAGTTATTTAATTTAAAATCTAATAAATAATTGTTTGAATTTCAATTATTTTTAAGATGTTTTGTATTTTCTATCTATAAATTGTTAAACTTGTTTTGATTTTTAGCACATTTCTCTTAAGTTTTACACTTTAATTTGCAAAATTATGATTAACTGAAATTATTTTCAAACATAGTTATTTATTATTTAATTTTCGTTATAACATAGTCTTCTATTGTCAAAATAAAAAAAATTTCAAAAACAATTAATCTCATAAATTGTACACAAATGTTTGGCTAACATTTCAAAGGTGAATATTGAGTAAAGAGAAACTTCAAAAAATTGAATTCTGTGTAATGCAACAAATTTACAGTTTATTTTTTATTGGAATTCTTTGTTGTTTCATTCCTTTTTCATTCCTCTAATCTATCTGTTCTTAATTCTCAATATTAGACGCAAAGGTCTTGGATTTAGGTAATTCATCTGGGTAAAAACTGGATTTTCCTTTAAAGTTCTTTATAAACAATTACCTATGCATATAAAAAGGCACCTCTTTTCAGCCACATATTGATTATCGTGATTCAATGAAATATTTTTTGTCATGTTCTAGAATATTACACAATTTGCGTTATTAATTATATACTAAAAATACTTCTTTATGCATTTAAGGTATTTGACCAGCATTTTTTTTTTTTGGCCAGGCTAGGCCGTTGGAGGAGGCAATTCCCTCAGTCAGAGTTGCCGTTATTGTTGTTGTTGCTTTCGCTGTGTTTTTTGTTTTTTTTTTTCGGCATAAAGTGAACGTACTCTGAGTTTTGGTCGACGGCGTCAATGCACGCCGAACGTCAGTTGGGAATGACGATGAAATGACGACGACGACGACGACGACATCGACGACGGCAACAGAAGCAATGACACTGATCCTGACGTTGACCTCTCTGTTGGAGCGCAGGGCCGACGACAGCAGCAGCAGCAGCTGGCTAAAAGTTTCAGTTTTCGGTTTTTTTTTTTGGCAATGACTTGAACAAAAAATTTTCAGTTTCATTTTTCGGTTCTACTTGGACTTGGTTCGGCTCTTATGTTGTTAATTATAATGCTTAAAGTTGTTGTTCTTGTTGTTGTTTTATTTTTTTGGGCAAGGTCATGTTGGTGTTGGTGTTTGTATTGTTGTTGGTGTTGCTGGCCAGGCGGCAACTTCTGCTTGTTGCCTGCCGTTGCCGTTGCTTCTACTTTTCGTTTCGTTTCTCAGTGTGTGTGTGTTTTTTTTTTCTTCTTTTTTTTCATTCCGTCTTAATCAAGGTGAGTCACCTTGGCCTTATTTTCGAGCAGCGCACTCTTTAGACTTTCTGTCTCGCTTACTCTTGCTCTCCCTCTCTCAGTGTACTTCTGTATATCTGCGTGGCTGTGTCTCTGTCTCTGTGTCGCTCACGCATTGCCAAAAAACAAAAAAAAGCTAGAGCCACAGTTGCTTACGCTCACGAAGGCAAAGGCAAAACAAACAACAACAAAAAGAGGGAGAACGGCGAACGGCACTCAACTGTTGCTTGCTGCTGCCGCTGTCGCTGCTGCTGCTGCTGGCATTGTGGAAGGTCATGATTTTTTCGGTTATTTGTATGCGTCCAAATGTGTGCGTGTGCCTGTGTCTGTGTCTGTGTGTGTGTGTGTGAGTCGACTTGACTTGCTGGCATTTGCTGCTTTTGCCGAATCTGAAATCTGAATTTGAATTTGATTTCCTTGCTTTGAATTTTTGCGTGCGCTCTCTCACACACACACACACAGATATACATTTTGTGTGAGCTTAGTATCTATGGGTGAGACAATTGATTAAGAATGATATGAAAGACTACTAAAAAACTAAACTAGCCTAGTGCCTACCTTAATATATGTACATGTTTAAGCAAAAACTTAAAAAAAAAAATACAAAAATATTTTATTCAATTTCAGTCTAAAGTCGTCTACTTCGTCGTTGTTTTCGTATCAATTCAAATGAAATTTAAACCAAATCGTTTTCAACATAAACACATATTTTTCAAAAGAACTTGAACAAATTACAAACAAAAAAAAAAAAAATAGATAAGAATTTTCGTTATTTTTTGTTTTCAGATATTGCCCCTGGTATCTAAAGTAGCAATCTCATATACACAACGTTAATCAATTCATTCACTTCGAGGAGAACCTTTTTGTTTTTGTTAGGGTTTTTGAATAAATATTTTCAAGGGCAGCACAAAATATATGTCATAAAGGGAGCATATATTATAAATAGAATAACCTATTCAATTCAATCTACAATTTATGCATATGATTAGTACAACAATATTTAGATAAGATTAGTAAACTTTTGCATTGAATTCTTGATGAATTTATAAAAAAAAAGGTTTTCATATTATCACAAGGTATTCTTTTCTGCGACTGTTTTCTTTGATAGTTTACAAAATTGTATAGTCTATTCTATACTCTATTTTGGTTTTATGTTTTAGACATGGCAATTTTCAAGACAAAATGTGGTTTTAAAATAAGTGATAAAAGGATTTGCTTCCTGTTATCCATGAATGTTTCTAAATCAAGATAATGAATTATAGATAGATTATTCTGAAAACATCTGCTTAACTACATTATGATCCACCTAAATGTGGATCAAAGTCTCCCTTTTGAGGTATAGATTTTGGAGGGTCAATGATCTTTTCAGAGTGGATAAATATGTATTGAAAGTCAAAATTTAAGCAGTTTAAAAGATGAAATATAGTCTTTAATGTCATTTCCTCGCTTGAAGGGTCTGTCAATGTAGAAATGAAAATGAAAAGATTGAAGAATTTTTATATTTTTTTACATAAACTGCTCAAATTTCTTCTTGTTCACATATTTAAAGAAACAGTTTTTGATTTTACAGAAATATTTATACATTTTGTTTATTATTTAATAATATTATAGTAGTAACTATTAAGATATATGTAACTGCAAAATTTGTATTTTTTTTTTTTAAGATTTTCCTTCACCTTCCTAAACCTCTTAAAAGAGTTATATTAATTTAAACAATGTGAATAGATTAAGAGTTCTAGATATGCAAATTTAGTGTAACTAGAGGATGTTAATATACAGTTTAGTATTTCTGTTGTTTGCTTTAAATGGTAGTTTTTTATTACTTTTTTTGTGCCTATTTTGGAAGTTTCTCATAGAGTTATTAAATAGATTTTACTTTCCGAAAACTTTAATTTTAACTATAGCTAAAATACATAAAACTAAGACTATTTAACTTAACATAAGTGTAAATTCTTAAATTAAGTAATAATTTGGAATATAACCAGGGGAACTATAGTAGGGGTTTTGTTTCTTTGATAACTTGGTAGATTAAAAGAAAAAGTGCTTTAGCCTAAAGATCTTTTAGTGAGTTTCTCTATATGTGATAGTGTAACGATGTGTTGACTGTGTTAAGTTTTTAAATTAACCTTGCTCACAATATTCATAATATATCATTTTTTATAGACGTTTTAATATTGTATTATAGTGGTTAAATGTTCAACTGGGCACGTGCTAGTGGCCACACACACACACACACACACACACACACACACACACACACACGCACATACACACCCAGAAAGCGAAACCGAAAACGAAACACAGAGACATTATTGATAGACATCACTTGCCATTTTTAGGCCTATGCAGTAAATTTTTTGCTTTGTTGGCCAGCCTTTTTGCTGTTTGTTGCTGCTGTTGTTGTTGTTGTTGTTTTTGTTGACTCTTAAAGCATGCATAATTAACAACAACAAAAACAAAATATAGCCACGACTCCACTCCACTTCGCGGCGGGGCTTGCACTTGGCCTTGCGCGGAGTCGACGAAGTTGGAGCGCGTTTGCGTTTAATTCGTGAATTTGCCTTGAACCTCAATGTGCCGAATTGTGTGTTGTGGGTAGAGAGAAGAAGAAGAAGAAGTAGCAGAAACTGAAGCAAAGACTGAAGGGGGAAAGGAAAGGAGAGAAGAGAAGTGCTCGCTCATCTGACTCTGATTGACTGTGATAGAGTTGAGCCAGCAGTATGTGCTTTTTGCTGGATTTTTGGATCGTTAATGTTTTGTTGAACTTGCCGCAAGCACAGCACAGCAAACAAAAACAGAAAAAACACAGCAAAATAGCAACCGAAACAGAAACAGAAATTGAAACAGAATGCCAACAAATCAACGTAGTAGCGGTCGCAGACCTACAAAAATACAAACGTGACTTAAGGTTAAACACAGCCAAAAAAACAGAAACAGAAATATATACATATATATATGTATAACCAACCTCAACTCAACTCAACTCCACGACAAGTGCCCTAAAATAAGAGCAAAAGAGATAGACTTACAAGAGTTTTGTCTCTTCAATGGAAAACCGAAAAAAAAAACTTCATTGGCACGAAATATATCTGCTGCTGGTGTGTGTGTGTGTGTGTCCATGTGTGGGGGGGTTTTTCTGATATGCCATATAACACACATATTTTACATACGATATCATTTTTTTAGAACTTGTTTCTTATGCAGAGGCACAAGGCTCAAAAAAGGGAGAGAGGAATAGAGAGACAGAGAGAGAGAGAGAGAGAGAGAGAGAGAGAGAATATCAAGGTTTGTTTGTTATTGCCTGCCCTACAGCAAAGTCTAGACAACCTATATGCTTCTTTTTCTTTATTACGTATACGTTATATTTCTCTAAGGTTAGATATACGTAATATCAAGTATACGTCATGTTATCAAAATTAAAGCACAAAATAACCGAAAAAGAGTTGCCAGAGACTTTTTTCTTTCTTTATTACTTATTACTCTGACTTCTATTTGTATTGTTGTGAATAATCAATTGAATTAAATAGCATTATCTTTTTTACAATTTGTTTTAAAACTCTTAAGTTTCCTTAAGCTATAGCTTAAATTAGTATTAACAACTGCATTTTATCGAGGAATCTGACAAAAAAGAAGAGGAGAAGCCAGAATCAAAATTTATTTCTGTGTTTTAACTTTTAGTCCAAATGATATCAAATGAAAAAGTCAAGATCTCATAGCATTAAAATATTATTATTAAACTTTCATGGATTCTTAGAATTCCAGTGCTTGAATATTTAGAAGACTGAAGAAAAATGCGTTACTAGTTTAAGTAATATGGATCAAACTAAATTCAAGTAATCATCATGAGATTTGAAGCCCAATTGAAAAAATTAAATCAAATTTTCATTATACTCGAAATTTATAACTTGAATCGAGGAACACTGATAGTTTACTGATTCCCATGTCTATAGGATTGATTAAGAGATCGGCAATCAACAAAAAGTAAGCTAAAGTACACTTAGGAGAGATATCCAAGGAAGTTGAAGTCGATGCATTATAGGTTTATCCTAAAACCCCAATTAAAGTTAAGGTAGAGCGCTCTTGCCTAAGACCATGCTTCAAATTGTTGTTCCAGTTACTATAGTTGAGGTCGGCTTGTCGTCTAAATGGAATTCGGAAACAGGGAATTAATTCAGTGTAAATTTCTCATCGTTTGTCATTGAGGCAACGACGCCGGCGTTCACTTATTAGATCATTTCAATAACCAAGTTTTCTTTTTGAGAAAACCTTTCATACGTTTCTCCTTTCACCTAGGCCACATACCATCATGATATGTTTTGAAGGGGGCGGGGGTTGCAAGGGGTTACCTATCTACTCTGGATGTGTCTGTGTGTGTGTGTGTGTGTACGACCTAGCCTAAACTTAAAAAACCCCGCCACAGTTTTAGTTTTAGTTGACAACAACAACAATTACTCACACAACTGAAACTAACTACACATAATGGCGAATAGTTTTACAAAACAGAGACACATACGCACACACACACACACACACATATGCATAGAGGAGCCTAGCTATATAGACAAACGACAGACCGACCCATACTATACAATAATAATAATAATAATACTTAGTATATATTTTGAATGGTTGCGCTTTGTATTGGCCTCCGAATGTGTCTAGAGAGCCTCAATAGCAGGCCAGGGTCAAGCGACATGGGAGGAAAAACTGAGCAAACTAGACGACATGTGTGTGTGTGTGTTTGAGAGAGTGAGCAAGAGAGGGAGAGCGACAGTGTGTATGAGTAGTGCCCGTTATCGGAAGAAAATGCCAAAAGCTCGCGTTCATTGCCTTTGCAAAAGTTTTTTTTTTTTTTTTGTTCACTTCGTCTCTTTTTTGACTCTGGGACTCTCTTTTTGATTTGATTTGATTCGATTTTGATGTGATATTGAGTCAGTGTGTGTGTGTGTGTGAGTGCGTGTGTGTGTCAAATGCAAAACGCTGACTTTGCTACGCTAGATAAGGAAGAATGCCGCCAAAAAAACAACAAAAACAAATAGAAGCGCAAGAATTTTGTTTCGTTCATTTTTTTTTTTTTCTCTTGTTCCCCCCCTTCATATAAGAGCCTTGGGGAAGACTCTGACGATTCAAATGACGATTCTTATCAACAAATCGATTTCAGGGCTAATGTACTACTCTCTTCTCTTCTCTTCTTGTTTTCATGAATTTTGATTTGGCAAATTTGGCGGTGAAACGATGAATTCGTGTATTTGAGGTTGGTCAGTATTTTCTGTGTGTGTGTGTGTGTGTGTTTAATTTGCATAAAGGGAAATGGGTCTTGGCTTCGAAGAAGAAGAAGTTTCACAGGTTTTTTTTTCTTTTTCTTTTTTTTTTTGCAGGTCATCTATCACTCGTGTCGAAGGTCACTCACACGTTCGCATATACATATATATATATGCATGTGAAAATCATAAAATGAAACAAAACAACAAATTGATTGACTTGATAAATAAAAACGACAATAATTTATTTTATATTTATGCTAGTCTTAGCAGTTTTATTGTATCGAATTTAAAAACCAAACTCAATTCAATTTATGTACCACCTTCTGCTTCTTCTTCATTTGGTTTTTTTTGTCTTGTAACTGGGACATTGGCTCTCTGTGACTTTGGCAGAATTGAAATTCTAGACTTGGTTTTTGTATTTCGAAAAGTATGCAGAAATTATAATTATCGAAAATCAACATATTTTCACTCAATTGCATAAATTGAGAGATTCAGCGAATTTACCATGACCCCTCATCAAATGACTCATTGAGAAAGAAGAAAACGTTTTTCTTTTTATCATTAATTGTCATTACCTAAGACGTTTAACCATTTGAATGGATATGGCCAATAAAAATTGAATGATTTTATTAGCAAAATAACGTAAAAAAAAAAAAACAAAATAGAAGAAAAATAAGAAAATTAATAAATTAAATTAAACAAAAAATGACACTCGAAAAGCGAATTCTTGCTCTTACATTGCAATATATAAATTAAGCTAAAAAAACTGCATGATGAAATATTATGTATACGCACTGGTGACTCAATAGGATTCAATTTTATACCAAGACAGATTAAAAAATCTATTTTTTGTAGATACATTTATCTAATTTCAAGTATTTAAAGTTTTAATTATATATATAAGGTATATATAACTACATTCTGAGCCTTAAACTGTAGCATTTCTTTATTTAAAATAACCTGAATAAGTCACCTTATTCTGAGAACAGAAATAAAACAAAGAACAAAAAATTTAATACAAAGTAACTTATTAGGAAAATAAGTGAAATTTACGAATAAGAAAGTAATAAATATTCGATTCTTAAACCAAGATTTTGATAACTAACTAACCTTAAATCCCATTTTGATTAGGTTTTAAAATAGAAACATAGTAGAACTAGATTAGAAATTTCATAACTTTTGGCTTAAAAATAACAATATTTTCATTTCATAAACATATTATAAAGAAATTCGAAAACAAAGAATGGAAAAGCTCTCATACTCTTTGTTAGAAAATTATAAAGATGCAGTAATCGATTGATATTCGATTTTCTTTTTGATCTCTAACAACTTTGAGGAGTATCAACAAAAAAGAAAAAAAGGAGTTTCTCCAGAAGGCATTGCCTTCAGTTTCATTTAGCAAGTTGCAGTTGCAATTTGCAATAAATATGTTTAATTTTTGTTTGTTTTTTTCTCTTCAACTATGTGTATTTTGATGACGAAATAAAAGCTTTCTTGATATGTGTCTATGCTTCCTGTATCTGTTGCGTTCCTCTCTTTTCGTCTCTACCTCGGCCTTTCCTCCTTCTACCACTATTTGCAGTCTCCCTAGCTAGTTGGCTCACTCGCTCGTTCTCTCTCTCTCTCTCTCTCTCTCTCCCTATCTCGCTCTCTCACTCACTCAGTCACTTGGCTCGGTTCGGCTCCGCTCGGCGGCTCATATGCAGCAGCAACTCCGCCATAATGGCGAATGCAACGTTGCGTATGAGTGATCTGTTCTATAATAATCTCGATGGCAATTTCTCACTTACCATTTCAAGTAAAAGTAATCCAATTTGAGATATATCCATTGTGTTGGCAGCAACCATACATTAATAAATTTATTATTATTATTATAATTGTAATATTTATATTAATTATTATTCATATAGTTAATTAATTGTTTCCGATTATTCTGAACTTTTTAACGATCAACAAGAAAAAAATGTGAAAAAAATACGGTTGTAAAAATGATTTTCCAAAAATTGCTTTTTTCTTCTTTCTTTGTAAAAACTTTTTGTTATATTTTGTTGTTGTTTAGGCACACTTTGAGGCACAAAATGGATTAAGGCAGGTAAAAAATTGGTTGGCAGCTTACGTTACAAGGGGCAGCAAGGGGGTGGGCGGGCAGGGGGGTTGTTGCTTTTTTTTTTAATGTTATTATTATTGTTTGTTTTTCTTTTAGTTAATGTTGTTGCTTAATTTGTGTTTCATAGTTGGCCATCTCCATGTCGCAAATCGGAGGATCGATCGCATTTTCCTTTCATGTTTTCATTTTGTAACGCATTTTCACATTCGAGTTATAGATGAAGAAGAAGAAGAAGAAGGATGCAGCCGATTCACTTTTCGGGCTTTTGGGAGCGACCGACCAAAGCGAATGCAATTCCGTTAATTAGCAACGCGTCGCGGTGACGGCGGCGGTGGCAGTGACAACGACAACGTCGGTGGCGTAGACAGTGTTAGATAAAAACAAAAAAAAAAAAAGAGGGACGACGACGACGACAACGACGACGACGGAAGGGGAAAAACGGGACGGGGTAACAGTTACTTGCTGTAGTTGTTGGTTTGTTTTTGTTTTTCTTTCAAAGGCGATGAAGTGGGAGGAAAAGGAAAGCGCGCGCGGTTCTACGCTGCAGTCACAGTTACGGTTTTTGTTTGTATTTTTATTTTTGTTACAATTGATTTTTGTTGTTGCTGTTTTTTTGTTGTGTTTAAGCGAAGGTTTTTTTTTGTTGTTTTTAGTTATATTCAATTTTGCTTTTCTATTTTGTTTGCTTTGTTTTGATTCTGCCTTATTTTTTTTGGGGGGGAATTTGCGACCGTCCGTTACAGCAGTCAAATGAAGACTAAACGGCGAACGTATTTTTGCACACAAGCAACGGCAGCGCCAACAGCAACCAGCAGCGCACAGTGCACTGCTCACACATACACCAGTGGCGGACCGTGCATTCGATTTTGGGGGGGGAAATCGAAGACAAAAATTTTTGTAGACCAAGTATGGAAAAAATTTCATTTTATTACACTAAGTCAAAAATAATATATACATACATACATAGAAGTGTTTTCAAACTGGATTTTTGGTATATTATATTACGCGTAGATGACAAATCTACAATTCATCAAAGAATATACGTTAATGAGATTAATAACACAAATAAGTTGCTGTCTCAAACATAAATTACAAAACCATTCGGTGTGCTCCTAGATTTGCAAACCGTTGAATGATATCTTCTGGTCTTACTTCAATGTCATAATGAATATTCAGCAGTGCTAGGCCTACCAATCTATTCTGTAGCATGGTTGTTCTTAGCCATGTTTTCATACGTCGCAAGGTTGAAAAGGACCGTTCGGCGCTTGCATTTGTGACGCACAGTGTACATAAAATTCTGAGCAAAGCGTGAATTGTAGGATAGACATCTTTGTCGCAAAGTTCCAATGTTTCCAAAGCACTAACTGGTATCGCAGAGTTTTTCGGAGAAATCTGGGTTATTTTATTTTTCCAAAAGTACTGCCAGTGGGTCATTTCTCCTTTGAGTCTCAGGTGCAAAAGTTTTTCTGGTTCCTTAAGTAGAATGCCGAATCGTTGAATTAAACAGTTGATTAAATCTGTATTTTCGTTTGATGTCATATCCTTAACATTGTCATATCCTTGTGTCAATGTAGTATTATTTTCGGAAGTAGTATCCGAAACTTGATCTTCGTCAACATGATACGTTTCATCAGAAGCGACGTCTTCTAACTTTTTTTTTTTGAGAGGTTGAAAAAAAGTGGCAATCGAAGGCTGCTGGCGAGACTGAAATTAATCAACTCTATGAACATTTTTTCTAATCACTCATTAGGGATAATTTTTCAGAGCCACTATGGCCATCCCAGAAAAACGCATATGTTTATACTCACCATTTTCTAGAACGTTTCATGTGCCAAGAAGGGCATTCCATAGATTGAACGCTTCAGCACTCAGTAGCGACAAACAATAGCTATACTATTGCATAAATCGATTGCACAGTACTTACAATTAGTTTAAATATAAATTGAAATGAACTCGAAAAACAAAAGCTCCTTTACTTTGATGTGATCTAACTTGTGGTGAAATCTGGCAGTATATCATATGAACTTAATATATTCACAAAAAGTCTCGCAATCCACGCACAAACAAGTAGTTGAATTTGTCAACCAAAATCTGATATTCTATCCGACTCGGAGTTTTGGGGGGGGAAATTTCCCCTATTTCACCCCCCGTAGATCCGCCACTGCATACACACACACACACTCGCACACAATGAGAAAGAGAGATATAGCAGCAACACGCGCGACTGCCTCAAGTTCATGCTATGAACTTCAAAGCTCACTTATCCATCAGAGAGCGAGAGAAAAAGAGAGGCGCATACCGAGCGAGAGTATTGTGTATGGGAGAACTCAAGCTGGAAGAGAAGTCACTTGAAAAGCGAGAGTATGTGTGGCATAGCAGACTAGTAAGAGAATTATTGCATATTGCACTTAAGAGAGAGAGAGAGAGAGAAGGTGAGAGAGTGAGTCCTTGCAAAAGAGAACAATCATATTTTAGTCAAGCGCTTTTTCAATGAATCTTCTTTTCTCTTTAAATTTTTTGTTTGTAACTTTGTTCGCTAATTGTAAACTACTGCGTTACGGTATTCACCGTTTTGGTAACCGAAACAAAGAGAAAGAAGCTTACAAAATTTAAACGGTTTAAATTAATTTTGAGCTGATCGTAACCTACCCAACTACCTTATTTTAAGCCCATAGACTAACTTTTTTAATCTATAGACTAACTTTTAAGACCGAAAACAATGAAATACTCCAACAACTTACCAACGTTTATGCACTTAATATGCGTTAAAATCTAATTTAATTTATAAATTAGCTTCTTACGTCTTACTTTGTTGCATTTGATTATTGTATGTATATTTACTGATGTATATATCGTCTTCTACATACATAAGCCTTACAATATACAAGTGCATATAATTTCCAAATTTCTTATGTAGACTCCTAAACATCATTATTGCATTCCCTTGAAACATCAAAATTTGATCTTTTTAGAAGTTACACTTTATAGCAACAATTTTATGAATGGATCTTCGCCATAGCAAGTTGGCCATCATTTGCTCAGAGAATGTGGCTAACAAACAAGTCGAACACAATACCAAATATAATCAGTTTTACTTTCATTTTATTTTCGCTAGAGAGAATCTCTCATCCAATTTTAGTCGTTTTACAAGCTAATTCATTGATTAGCGTCGTTTCAACACGATTCGTTTTAGGTATAGCATTACTAATAAGGGTGATCTTTGAATTTTCGTTGTGTGCATGTGTTGTTTGCTATTTATTTATTAAACAAAAACGAAAATAGAAAAGCTTGCATATACAAAGTTTACCAAAAAACAAAAAAAAAATGCATTTAAAAAAAAAGACTTAAAGATTTCATTTCTATATGTATGTATTAATTTATATTTAATACGAGTAGAATGCAAAAAACATCATTTATGTGGTCTTCAAAGAGGTAGGAATTTTCGGAAGGCCAAATTCATCAGTTTCAATGGTGCTCTAAAAATAGAAGATACATTTTAGATCACCTCAATTATCCGAGATTAGTAAATTTTGTTTTTACCTTTCCCGGTTGAACAATACTGTCGGCTCCTGGCTCTCTGTCAGGTGCCTCAGGAGCCTTGACCACATCATCCAAATAGCTGGAATCATCATCTAAGGCAATTTCATCACCCAATGCATCCAATTCAGCCTGCAAATCATCATCATCCACCTCGGGCATACCATAGGTGCGTCCCAAGGCCTCTTGAACTTCATCTGCCTGTTCGAACATATCGGCCATATCGTCTTGTATATCCTAATCAGACAGAAATATGCATTACTTCTTTTGTGTGTTGTGAACGGTGATTGATGCAACAGTTACCTCAATTTGATCAATATTGATCTTTTTGTATTCATTCTTCATTTGCTTGACGCCATCCTTCATGGCCGCGACTGTGGCTTGAGTATCCTTGAGAGATTGTGCCGCATAATTAGCTTGTTCCATGTTGAAGGATTGATTGCGCAGAGATTCGGCCTGTTGTTCATATCTATAAGATCGATTATAGGTTGCTTGGGGCGTGTCTTTAGAAAAAAGATTCAACGATTACGCTTACGCTTTCTTTTGTTTGAGCACCCGTAATGCCTTTTGCTTTACAGAGTTCTTTGCTGGTCCCTCACGCATCTTGGACATTTGTTCCCGATATTTACGCAGCTCTGTCTCCAGCTTGGCAATCTTCTCCTCAATATTGGTGGCTCGGGCATCGACCTACATATGTATGTATAATTGTTCAATATGAGACATTTTCCCTTTGTTTCGAATCTTTGTTTTTCTTTCACTTACACCAGAGATGCAATCGTTGAGGCTTGGTCCAGGCTCTTTAGGCTTGCCGCGTCCAAATAGACGATTCATTTTTCTTATTGCTTTCTGATTGTTTTTCCTGAGGTAAATGTGGTAATTTTAGAATTGATATTTAATTCACATTAAATTTTGTTTGATGACTAATTTTTATTTGTTTCTGCTTCTTCCTTGGGGTTTTTGTAAAAAACACAACAGCTGTGTGACGCAATGTGACCTTAGTTTTACTTTTCACGTAGATAATATGTAAAATTTGTCAGTTTCATTTTTCGTAATGTTCGTTATGTTTTTCTTCGTTAATTGAAAATCAATAACAAATCAAAAATTGAAATATTAAAATTTTTGAAAATTATTTAAAGTTATGTTATGCTATTGGCGAAAGCCAATTGTTAAAATGATCACAAACAGCACATAATTATTTAATATATTAACTTTCACTAGATGTGTATGTTATACATTTGATTTGTTTGATTAATATTTACCGTTAAAAATTCATGGCAAAAAAAAACCAGAGCACATGAAATGATTACATATTGCACTTTTATTCAAAGTTTAAGTAAAATATTTACACGGATGTGAAATATGCAGCACTCAAAAAGCTAAAACCGCTAATTCCATTTTTTTCAGTATTTTTATTATCTACAGTGTAGAAACAAGATCTCATACTGTGGGGTCTTGCATCACATTTAAAGTGACCGTATACGCAGACTGAGGGTATATGAGAAATCGGTTAAATTAAAGATAGTTAGTTTTGTTGTCACGCTAAAACGAAGCGCATTGGCCGGCGCTTAAACGAGTTCATTTATTATTCTGGGAAATTTTATTTTTAGTTTTTTTTTTAAGTAAACTTTATAACGCTTCAACTAGCCAAATACAAAAAAATTCATTAAATAAATTAATATGTTTGTTAGTGTGTGTGAGTGTTTTTTTATGTTTTGTTGAAAGAAAGCCACCAAAGAATGAAGAAAGAAGGAAATGATCATCAGCTGTGAGAGAGTCTTTCTTGAGTGGCATTTGTTTTGCCTTTGAAAATGAAATCTAGTGCTAAAAATATAAATCAACAACAATTAGAGCAAAGAGCAGAAGAGCCAAGAACTGCGTAAATAAAAAGCAATCAAATAATATTTAAATTTTATATATCTGGTTTACTGTGCAAAGAAAGCTGTTTCTCTTGTTTGCGAAAATTCAATAATTGCTGCCCCAGACAGCGCGAATTGTGCGCCCTGTGGCCCTTTTGACGTCACAAACGCATCGTCAGCTGATCGGATTGAGTAGGAAGCGGAGGCAAAGGGGAGGCCCACAATCAAGCACAACAAAAAGAGAATCCAAAAAGCAAATAAAATAATGTTTTTGTATTAACACAATTTATAAGTAAAAATCATCTAAAATGGATAGTTTCATGTACTATGCCAAAGAGAAGGCAGCAAAGGTGGCAGCAGCTGCAGCTCTCACAACGACCACCACACCCGCCTCTCCCCTTCTCTCCACCACGGCCAGCAGCAGCCCTCTCGCTGTTGGCATGCCACGCGCCGAAGATGGCGGCGTTTCGATGGCAAATTTCTATCCAGCATTGGTTCAATGCTTTGGCATCATCATATGTGGGTGAGTAGTATTAGTAATCTATGACGTCAAAAAAAGCCACGCAAACGCCCACGCCCACGCTTGCCCTTTGAGTCCGCCGCCCACTAAACAAGCGTCAGAGGCGAAAACATTTGCAGAGGGAAAGGTAGTTGGTTAACGCGGTACAGTCGAACCTAAACTCTATAATTTATTACTCTGGAACAATTTGCGTACGATAAACTTATCTTATGCATGTAATTTGCAAAAACAACAAAGTTAAACCTATGCAAGTTTGAATTATAGGGCACATTCGGGGTTGAAATTCGAAGAATTGTGAATGTGTGTATTCAAGGGCGTAGTTTAAAGGGGACCTAAAAAGCTGAACTTCTTTTAATTTTTTAATATTCAACAAGTTAAGTAAAGGCATAGAGGCGTGTTATTAACAAAATTGATTAGTTTTTGTAGATTTTATATACAGAAAGACTAAATGAGATAAGATCTTCCAGCATCCTCATAAATTATCTAGGAATAATTTCTGAACAAATTAATTACTTAATATATAGTAAAATAATTTGTTAATATATAGTAAATTAATTTGTTAGTTTTTTAAGTTTATACGTTTATAAAAAATCATCAATATTATTTTCGAATAATAAATGAAACGAACTTTGAATGGATATACAATAAAAAGATCTTCCATGTATATAAACACTGGAAATAAATAACTTGAGAAATATTTAAATAATTCTTCATTGAATTATTTCTTTTTTTGAATGGCCAATATTTCTGATAGAATCTGTTGGGAATTATTCTATGGAAACTTTTTTATGATTTTTAGAAGTTTAATGTATTATAATATAGGAAAACAGAACTAATCTAATTTTTTTTTTCCATAAAGTTTTTCTATTTTGGTTAGAAAGTTAAATAAAGTAAGTAAGATAGTGCTATCCAACGACCTATTGCCTTTTCTTTTAAAACCGTAACCGAAACGACAGCTAAAATAACTTCAAATCTAAACATTTTTTGAAATTTCTTAACTTTAATGTCATTAATTGTTGTTACGGCTTAAAGTATTGATGATTACCTTAACGATAGAACTAATTTATTTAAATATTGGACACACACATGTCTGAGCTATAAAGAATTTTAGCTATTTATCATAAATTTGCATTATTTTGTAAACTTTTAAAGGCTAAAAATTTGTGACACATAACTTGTAGTAGGTTTTCGGAGGAGAGGAATATTTTTAAATTCATTTATGCCACAAATTATCTTAAGTTTCATAAACTACATACATAATTGGAGGAAGAAATGGCTGCAATTTTGTATATATGTAGTTACTAACTAACACACAGCTGTTATTTAGGTCTTTAGGCCACATTTAAGACCATCATTATTTACGCATTGTATTGAACGTGACATATCAGAGTTTGAGGGTCTTAAATACGGTTGGTAGTAAGTAGTGGGAGGTTAAATGTGAGTTCATTTACACTTATTATCTCTCCTATTCGGCCCCCTTCCATACACATTTGCATTTTCAGAGTTCAAACAAAAAAACCCACACACAATTTACTATCCTATCTATCTGTCTATATATAGGGTATGTAAGTACGTATATATATTTTGTACGCAAAAGAGCTTATCAGTGACTACGTGCTTTCCTTAATCATGCCCCTGTTCAATGACTATACAAACTGTTTCTCATTCCCAGCACTTGACAAAAGTTATATTTTGAAGCCACACGCTGTTTTGTCCCATCTGAAATCAGATCTACCTATCCACTCCACAAATTGACTAATATATACTATATAGGAGAGTATAGTAGAATATTTGCTTTCTCATTGTCTGCGATGGCAGTTAATTTAAACATTTAATTGTGTTTGCTTTCATAAATATACTCGACACACTACACACACCACTTCATACAATAAATAAAAAAGATAATCAACGTATATATATTTTTTTCTGTTTTGTTATTTTTGGAAATTTTGTGGCAAATTATTATTAGTTACATTTATGTTTTTATAAATCTTGAATTCCTATAGGACTATAATTAGTTTAATTAATTGCATAAAATCGGTGAATTATATCATTTATTTCAACGTTTTCTGATTTTAATATTGGGAATTTCTGAGATTTTTATTTTATAAAGCAATATTTACAATGTATATTGTTTTTGAGGGAGACTTTGAATATAATTGTCTACAGCAGAATCAATAATTTTTGGCCATATATCAATATGTAAATTCTAACTGCATATAACTAAAAATCATTGAAGCTGAAAGTTATCTTCTTTTTACGAAGCCTTACAGGTTTGTGAGGTTCATTAATAACGAACATTAATAGCTTTTTGAATGAATAATCTTGATAGATAACATAGTTTAAGTATTCTATTTTATTTATCATTTTTCAAAAAGATCGTAAAAATTATATCAATAGAAGCTATATTGGATAGAGCAATGGGGGTTTAAGGATATATATTTAAAATATACTTTAAAAAAGCTTTTAATAACATCAAATTCAGATTATGTGTATACTTATGTGTTTAGGATGTTATAAAAAATATTCGCATTATTTTCTCGTTCTTTTCGCGACTAATTTGTTTTTTAATTTATGCCGCGGTTTTTGTGTGACGAACAAAAGAAAAAGGTTTTCCCTCCCTTTTGCATGTAAATTTCCGTTTAGTCATAAGAACAACAAAAAACATATTGATTGCATATCCGCTTCGATAAAAACAGAATGCCTTAAATTGTAGAAAAATAAACCTAAACTTAATAGACCCAAACTTATATATACATATGTATATACAGATGTATAGATAAAGAGAATTGTGACAATTTTTGTGGTCATGAGAGCGTAAAGCATTCAAATCAAAAAATTACTAAAATTACATAGGCGGCAAATCAACAAAAATTTACTATCTCCCTTAAGCCTCCCTCCTTCCAACTTAGCTCAACGAATTATAATTTATAGTCTAATTTTTTTGTAGTTTCCTCTGACTTTTTGCACGCTTTTTTGTTTATTGTTTAAACTGCATTTAATTGGCAATTAACAATAATCGAAAGTAAAAACAAAAATAAAAACGTTTAGAGAGTGCGAGAAAACAACTAAATTGTAATTATACAAATGACCTTCTGTCTACTACTAGTAGCAAAAACAACAACAACAACAGCAACAAAAAAAGAAAAAAAAATCGATCAACTTTGCATTGATGCAATATAGTAATTTAAATTATGCAATCCCTCCACAGACAGAGAGAGAGAGAGAGACAGAGAGCGAACGATTATTGATTTGACTACCAGAGCCCAGTCAATAGAACAATAAAATTGCCATATTCATGTTAAGATATTTGTAGATAGATATAGTTATTAGATAGTGCATATCAACTACGTTTTACAGTTGTTGCAACAACTGCAGCAGCAACAACAACAACAACAACAACTGTTTTTTCCATTCAACAATTATAGAAATATTCTCTCTCTCCAACAAACAAAAACAGAAAACTGACGCATCATGTCCAAAAGTAATGTAATGCAAAATGTATATGTTTATATAAACATGTATATACATATATAAAATCGGTTTGCAATTGTTTGTATTTTATATATACTTAAATTGTGTTTATTTAATGTGTGATTTAAAATAAACTACTGATAAGCTCTAGCGTTCACTCTATAGGGGCACTTCCCAGATCATGTGAATTATATTATTAATATACGTATATACATATATGTTTAATTTTGTGATGGAAGACACAGATGTCTCAATCAAATTGAAGAGTTTGTAGCCTTACCTATCTCTCTCTCGATTTCCTTAAAAAGAGTATGTCAAAAAGATGTGACTTAGTATAAAAAGAAAGTGTTTTATCCAAAGAATTTTAAAGCTAAAAAGCTTTAATTGAAGTGATTACATTTTATTTTTATCAACAACTGAAAAGAATTCCATAACTAAAACCAAAGAGACGAGAGGAAATGAAAACCCCTTTACAGGGAAATGAAATCTGAAAAGTCTTTATTATTGGTTGAGCAGGCGAAACATTTTTGAGAAATGTCTACTAAAAATAATATTATTAATGAGTGATTGGACCTATTACAAATAAAAAACCAGAGGGCCGGGGCTAACTTCGACCGCGTCAAAGTTTGAATACCCTTGCAAGATTTTTGGTAACTCTTTCCTTACCTATAGCCATCAAAGTGGAAAAACGTTTAAGCTAAAAGGGCTAATGTTTCCGAAAGAACGGCCTACAATTTTAGCATAGGAAATAACGAAGATATTGATCAAAGTCACTGTTTTCCACCAATCGTTCCTATGGGAGCTATATGATATAGTTACCAGATCCTTATCAAATTTGGCACAGTCATTAACAGATATATTAAACTAACAAATGTTGAATTTAAAAGTAATCGGGTCAAAAGTAACGAAGTTATTGACAAGTCACTGTTTTCGAAAGATCGTTCCTATGGGAGCTATATGATATAGTCACCTGATCAAATTTGGCATAGTCGTTAATATGTGTAATTAACTCACCAATATTCAATTTCACGACAATAGCTCAGAAAATAACGAAGTTATTAAGAAAAGTCACAGTTCGTGACTTTGTCATTTGTATGGGAGCTATATGATAAAGTGATCCGATCTGAATCCGAGATATACAACGCCTGCAGTATATACAAGCCTACATGCGAAATTTCAGCTCTGTAGCTCTTACGGTCTAGAAGGAGCTTGCGTTGATCCAGACGGACGGACGGACATGGCTATTTGAACTCGTCTCGTCGTGCTGATCAATATATACTTTATATGGATGGAGATGCTTCCTTCTATGCGTTGCACACTTTTGACCAAAATTAATATACCCTTTTTGCAAGGGTATAATTAATAAATAAATAATCACGTCTGTTCTCGTTTCCGATTTCGATTCCGAGTAATTTTATCGGAAATGTATTTGAGGCTTGTTTTTGTTTTCGATTTCAACTCGAATTACTCATTTTTCAAATTGTTGCATTTTTTAGTCAAGGGAAATTACTTAATTTATATTACAAATTTACCCTTTACAAATATTTTTCTTTTATAGAATGTTCATAAAACATATGTTACATGTTACATGTTACATGTTACAGAAACGATTACAATGGAAACTTTAAAAAGTTTCGTCGTTTATCGTAAAAGAATGAAAAGGAAACTAAGGAAAACAGTTCCAAAAAGGAAACCATTTAACGATTAACAACACAATCCACAATATGGATAAATAGTTTATGTTATTCTCTAAACCAAGTACTTCTCTTGTGGCTCCTCGTAATCGTTATGGTGTATTTGTTTTTCGAACATTGTTTTCCAACCAATTCTGAAACACTTGTTGTCGAGCAAGTTAAATGAGTAAATAGAGGAAATGTTTGTTTACCTTTTAGACACAACCAAACGAGAGAAACAGAATCGACACACATTATGAGCTTGAGAAACTCACAGAAGGTTAGACTTTTACGTCAATTGAAAGTTAAGTTAGTCTTAGCCTTGAGAGCTTAGCATATGTATATTTCTTCTAAAGATCTAAGAGAAAGAGATGAAACAAATACTAAGCTTATTTAACTTGGTTGGCTTTGTTTTTAGAAGTTATTTACTCTATGTATAAATCAACTATCAGCTATTACTCAGAGTCAGAGAGTATACAATCTTTTTTCCTCCATATTGTTTTCCCACATTTAGTAAGAGGTCACAAAACTAAAAGCAAGAACTCCTCTTCGTCTCTCTCTCTCTCTCTCAAGTATTTAATCTTATCAGTTATGTCATGTATTTTCTTTACCTAACTTGTTGTTGTTGTTGCAGCAACTCCTAAAAACAGCCAGTATGACTAATGCAATTAGCACTTATCACTAAGAGAGCCCCACAGATCACAGATGCTGGGGACTTTTTCAATTTGGTTTCTCCCCGCCAAAAAAAAAACATTTTTTAAAGACTTTCAAAAGATTTGTAAACATTATCAAATTCAAGTTATTGCATTCTGTTGAAAAACATGAAAATGTTTCAAATATGCAATAAATTGCATTGAGTCACACGATTTAAGGTCACTTGACTAGTTTTTTCTCTCTGTCTCTCTCTCTGTCATTTATTTTTTTGGGGAAGTACTCCAGTTTTACGCACAGAGCCAGACATTGCGACGCGGCGGTGCAGCGTCTTTTTTTTTTTTTTTAATTTGAATTTATTAATTCAGTTTTGGGGCGTGAGACACATAAACATTTTACAAATATATTTATTTATTAGCCAAGAGGAGGCATCGAAATCTAAATTAAACAACTGGTTTACGAAAAAAAAAAAGAAGTGCCGTACGTACTTAGGTAAAAAGTAGCGACTTGAAGATACCCTGCAGTGAGTAGTGTGAACAATTGCTCATAGATTCACTGACAAACTGTTGATCACTCAATCACTTGCCCAGTAGTGAGTAGATTGTATTCCGGACAACTAACTCAATGAACTGAAAACAACTAAACAACTGAGTCAGTGAGCAAACAAGTGAGTGAATGAGTTGGTTATCTTGTTCATTCGTTGTTCACAGACTAATCCCATCAATTGTTCACTCACCCACTTGTTTAGTAGCTCGACTTTTTCTTTTAAACCTCCATCTCAATCTTAAGTGAACTAGTGTCGTAACAAATCAGTAAGTCAACTTGTTGACTCCTTTAAAAGTAAGTGATTGAACTGGTTAATCTGTTTAAGCCCTTTTATGATGATGATACATGGGCAATGTAAGAAGTGCTTGGTCTTCCCATTCGCCTTTATTTTGAACTGTCGTCAAAATATGCTAGATTAGACATGTACCTATATATTAAGTGTCCAAAAGTTCTTGGAATATGTGCATTCTGCTGGATTACTTTGGATCATTGAAAGACGTCGACAATATTTAAACCACTGACAGTTTGCTTAATAGTTTTAAAATTTGAAATATAGTTTAAATCTTCTCAAAACCCATGGCCTAGTGCATCGTAGATAACAAATTAAATTCTTGACCCTCTTATTAATAATAAAAAAAAAAATATTCTCTATAAAGTCACAAATGTTTGCATCTGTTGGATAAACTTGTTGAAGTCTTAACAGACTACAGGGTATAGAAAACCGGACCGGTTCGGTCACGTGTGACATTTGTATATATGCTTTTGTTAGCCATAGCTTTTAATATATACCTATATGTATGTATATTGAAACAAATAAGATACATTTTAATTAAAGCCGAGTTTCCGCGTTTAAATTCACATTTACACACTTTTGTTTTGTTTGCGCGCCTCTCTGGGGGGCAATTTGCATTTAAATTACACTTGAAAAAAAAATGGGGGCGTGGCTGGGATTACTTTCATTTTCAGTTCCTTTTTGTTGTTAATACCCGATTACATATATATATATATCCGATTACATTTTAGTTACATTGCCGGACGTTTTAAGATCATCAGCAATGCGGAAACCAAAGGTTTGGGCACATTTGTGGGAACCTTTGCCTTGCCATCGTTAATATTCTTATCACTGGTCGAATTGAATTGGAGTGCCGTCAATTGGAGCTTCCTTTTGGCCATGCTGGTATCCAAGGCAGTTGTATTCTTTGCTGTGCTAATCATTACTCTCCTGGTGGCAAGACCATTGAACTATGCACGAGCCGGCTTAATGGCCATCTTTTGCACTCAGAGTAATGATTTTGCCATTGGTTATCCCATAGGTAAGTAAGGCCAGAAGTAGCAATCTTTAGGAAATCTACATTACTCTCCCTCCCTTTCTCACTCGCAATTTCTAGTCATGGCACTCTATAAGGATGTTCATCCGGAATATGCATCATATTTATATCTCATGGCTCCCATTTCATTGGCCATACTCAATCCCATTGGTCTGGTTCTCTTGGAGATATCAAAAATTGTCAAAAACAAAGAGGATGTGGTAAGAGAAATTTGTTTTGAACATTTCTATAACATTTTAATCTTACAAAAATCTTCGTTTTTATAGGCTCGAAATCCACCATTGTGTCCGGAAACTTGTCCGGCAGAGCAAATGGCCAAACGTAATCGTTGCCTTGGCGAACGTACAATTCTTGTATTGAACACACTTGTCTCACTCTTCTTCAATCCTTTGCTCCTGATGACCTTGCTGGGTGTGGCTGGTGGTTTTCTATTTCCCCATGGTCTGCCTGAAGTTGTCTCTAGCACATTGCGTGTCCTTGGTCAGAGTTTTTCGGCCACTGCCCTCTTCCTGTTGGGATTGAAAATTGTCGGCGGCACCGGAACAGAACGCAAAAGTCATGGATTTTTACTACCCGGTGTACTTATACTTGTCAAAATGTAAGAAATCTAAAAGTCACCATTTGGCTATCATAATTTTAATTATTTGACGTTCTTTCTACAGCCTTGTTTTACCCTTGGTGACACGCCAGACTGTGAATATTATGCAGGCTGGTGCAAATTTCAATGAGACAACCGAGCTAAGCACATTTGGATTTCTATATGGCACATTTCCAGCTGCTCCGGGAGCGTTTGTCATTGCCACACAATATAATATTGAAGTGGAATTGGTAAGGAGGACTAAATAGCTTGTGATACCAATCAAATAAACATTGATTCATCTTTTTAGGTGGCTCGTAGCATGGTCTTGTGTACTTTCATATCGGCCCCCTTGATGTTTATCTCTGCAAAAATGATATCGTTGACAAATTTGAAACCTTTGGATTATATACACGAACTGGATGCCTTCTCATTTGACATAAGTTGTGCGGGAGCAGCTGCATGTTGCTGTGTCTTGGCCCTGTTGATAGTGACGAAACGTTTTAAACGTTTACCCCAAAGGATTACCTTCTGTTTGGTTTTGTCACAATTAATGTGCTGCATTGGCGTTATATTATGGTCCAAATTGAATCATGTCGAAAGTTGGACATTATATTTGCAATTCTTCCTCTTCAATATTGGCACATACAGCTCGCGTCTGTGGACTGGCATATTGGCCATAACTTTGCTATTTTTACAATGTCGTAGCTTATGTTTTGTACTCAAATTGTGGCCCTATATGGTAAGAGTATGTAATGACTTCCTAAAATCATTTCTATATATTATATTTGCTTGCAGTTAGCATTTGCTTGGGGTGCACCAGCTCTTATCTCTGGACTATTGGTGGCCTTTGATTCGAATGTCATGTCGGGGGAGAAACATAATCCAAGTTTTCAATATGGCAATGCTCAGGCAGCCATTTCAGTATTTTTGCTTGTCATGTGCTTTATAGGTAAGTTATCTTTAGTTAATTACTAATTGAGTTTGTCTTAGAGGACTGCATGAATACAAATTCAAAATTTCGTTTAATCTGAAGATTCTCCAAAAAAGAGTTACTCACTTCTATCAATTGTTATAAATGAAACCGAATGAATGAGTAAATAAATGATACAAAAACATTGAGTACTTAGAATATTCAGTGATTCAAGTATTTATACCTGACGGAATGAATATAATTGAATCACTAAATCATTTAGAAACCTTCAGTAGTCCATATATTGTGTGCTTTGAGTACTAATCTCAATTAAATCAAATTGAAGATCAATGAAAACTTTTCAGTACTCTAAAGTTTTAGACTGCAACAGGAATCTGTAATATTCAATCTCATTCATTCGATTAATTATAAGACTAAAGATCTGAAATGTCGATTTGAATACATTCATGCAGCTCTCTCTCTCTCTCTCTCTCTCTCTCTAGTCTAGTCTATATATATAATGACGAGAATTTATAAACGCATTTGACGAGTTAAGCAAAAAAGGGCTAATTTTACAAGTCTTTCAGTGATGTTCCATCAAGTTTTCAATCTGAATATTTACGAATATAGTATACATATCCAAGTATTATATATAAAACATATTTCTTCTAATGCATCTATCTAATGTTATCTTTTAAGTCACTGTGGGCTGTTTGGTTCTCCATCAACGTTATAAGAAACGCTACGAGAAATATTTAACATATTCCCGTGAGCTATCCAATCCAGAATCGGGTAATTAAATTGTTCTAAAATGCTGCTCAGGCAAAACTTCTCATTGTTTGACATTCCTTTTTTAGAACCTTCTGAAATTCATTCGACAATTTCAACAACCAATTTGCTAAGCAATGTAGATCATTCGACTTTGAGACAAAGTGTACGAACTACTTCGTATTCCTCATCCTCGGATGATGATGATATGATACCAACAGCAGCTGGTGTGCCAGCCAATAGGTTATCAAATGGAAATTGTCCTCCGACTAGCCCTGGTCCACAAGCTTCTGGTGGTTGTGGTTCTGGTAATGGCAATTGTTGCTCTGGTGGTGGATCAAGGGTCTCAACACCCACTACAACAAGCACTGTGGTCGTGGACATCGAGGATCTACTCAATCGTAATCGTCAGCGTACTAATCTAACATCTGACAAGGATCTAGATAAAATTGAACCAGCTCCCAATACAAAAGAGTAAGTTATAATCCTTGATCCTTTTGGAATGATTTTATAGAGATTTTCTCACACAGATTACGTAGGCACATGTGCAGCAGTTCGTTCAATTGTGGACCAAGCACTTCACGACAAAATTGTCAGACAATTATTGAACGCTATGAGGATCAAACACGACGAGGACTCGAACCATTGGAACATACCAGCGATTGTGATGAGCATCAGACGTTAAAGCATACCGTCCTATTGATCATCTTACTTTGCTCCATGTTCGTTGGCCTTGCCGTATCCATTTGGACTCTGGTTATGGAGGGCATGTCGGGCATATATCTGGAATTGAGTTTTCTCGATGCTTTCCTTAACTTTGGTCAAGGATTAATAGTTTTGGCTGTATTCATTACCGATATGGGTGAACTGTTAATGCCTTTGGTCAAGTTCTGGCGCAAATTATGGTGAGTGCAGACAGTTTAAGAAATGATAGAGGGACAAGAATAAACAATCGTAACTATATTCCAATAGGTATGGAGCCAATATGGTCAGTTTGCCGCACTGGTCAAATGTGCGACCAGAAACCAAACATATTTGCGAACAATTTCGCAATCATCATTTGGAGAACTGCAAAAAGGATATTGCCAAGGATAGAAGGTAAGTTTTTTGTTCAACGTAACCTTATTTCAGTGTAGATTTTACGAAAAAGGAAAATTTCTTCTTTTTAGAAAGATATTTTATCTCAAACTGTTGAAATTGCAAAATACAAGACCAATTTTTCTTGATCTTGATCCTTAAAAATGAAATCTTTTCAAACTATTATTTAAAACACATTGAGTATACATTTGCTAAAATCAGAGATCGAAAAAATGTATTTTTTATTAAACTATTTTATAAAAACACGGACGGATCCAGAAGGAGAGTCCTAAAGGTCTGAACATCCTACAGAATATTGATTTTAAATGATTTTTAAAGTCCTTACGTTATGATAGTTAGTTTAAATAGCTTATATAACTTCTAATACTTGAAATGGTTTTAAATTCTTTTTTTGTATTATTATTTTTCATCATTTACCAAAGCCAATTTATTTTTAGAGAGCTTCTCTCTGGAAATAAACAGTTGGAAGTTAAGTTTCTTTTCATTTGATCTGATCACTTTTAATTATAGCTATAAAATGAATGCTAGAAATACTTTAATGTAAACTAATTCGCTTTTTTACACTTGAAGCTTGCATTTTACATAATACAACGGTTTTTAATTGATTTGCATTAAAATATTAATAAATTTTGAAATTTTTCAGATGGCGCATACGAGTCTATCGTAAGGTGTTCTATGGCAGTGAATTTGTCAGTTGGCTAATTGAAGTGGGACTCTCAAAGGATCGCATGGAGGCTGTACATTATGCCCGTCATCTTGTCGATGGTCGCGTATTGCGGCATATCAACAATGTCTATCATTTTGAGGACAAACTATTGCTATATAATTTCTGTAGTCGCATCTAACAAGGGGGGGATAATACTATAATAGACAACAAAAAGAAAAGCAACTACGCCAAATTTAGTTTTGATTTTGTTTAGATTTTTCATCAATGTTTATAATGTAATGTAATCTAATGTAATGTGTTTTTGCTGTGATTGGAACGCACACGCACACACCCACAAGACAGCCAATTGTGAGCGTGTGTGTGTGTGTGTGAGTGTGAGAGAAAGGAAGAGAGAGAAAGAAATATTTACTATCTATTTATATGTATACACAATATTTTTGAATTAGCTACAGATAGTTGTTTGTTTTTTTTTTTTTTTTTTTTCTTATATCTTAAATCAGAGGTTGACTCAGCTGTGAATTTATCCAGAGTAGAACGATTGAAAAGGGGCGGGTAATGGGGGGCAGCCATTAGCTAGTGCAATAATTATAACTATATCTAATATATCCTAAAAAACAAAAAAGCCAAACAATTTCAAAGGTCACAAAAAAAAAACAAATGTTAATGTAATAACAATTTGGCAGCTTGTTAAACAAATAATAACCATTAGTTTATATATATATATGTATGTATGTATTACGAATATATATGTATGTATATTGTATATAGTGAAATATCTGCATATATTAATAAAATATATATAACATATACCTCGCGTCATAAAAAACGCCTAAAAAACAAAGAATTTTTACTATGCATTTGTGTCGCTTGTCATTTGCATTGTCTTTTCCAGATTCCCCTTGGCTTGTTGTTTTCTCCCTTTGTTTTCTCGTTATCTTATAGGCTTACCCTGTTACGTATGTAGGCAACCCAGGGTAGATCAAGATCAATTAAAGTCAATAAAAGTTGAACTTCTTAGAATAAAGATTTCAATTTGAATGCAAATCGAATATATTATATATTCCCCATGGACATACGATGATAAAAGCTATGCAAAAATATCCATATCTACATATATTCAAAATCAATGAAAAAACTTTCCAAAGCTTTATAAAAGACAGCCAAAAATATAAACAAAATCATCATAGATTTGAGAAAATAAGAAAGCAGAAAGAACATACATACATACATACACAGGGCAGCTCACGTTTTCGATTCCTCATAAGTCCTTAAAATTTTCTCGATATCAAAATTAATATGTTTTGATTTCATTTTCAAATGAATTTTTCTTGAGCCAAAACATTTTAATTAAATTTTTGAACTCCAAAACGATACGAAAACGCCAAGAGTCCTTTGATAGTTTTCCAAAGGACTTTTCTAATAGCAGAAACTGGACGTTAGGCGGCGCTAGAGTGTCGCTGTTACTGCAAAAATTGAGTAAAATAGCAAAAAAGTCGGCAAATTTCTAAATTGTCTGATATTTCGAGGATATTTCAAAAGTCGTTGCCCTGATAAACATTTTTTCTATAAATTCCATAAACAATTTAGGCATTTTATTGTTGTTTGTTATTGTTGCTTGCTGTTGTCGTTTTGGTCTTGCACGCGTTGAACAATTTTTCAATTTAAGGTTTCGTGTCTGAAATTTGAAATGTCTTTTTAATTCCGGCCACACCGGCTCAACTCGGCTTGGATTCAAAAAACTCGCTCTCTTTGTCTCTCTTTCTCTCGCTAATTATTATTTCTGTAAAATCAAGTTGCTTAAAATTCTGTGAACGATGCGAAGTGATTTTTGTTTTGGGAATGCGCGCAGCAGCACCTTTCATAGAGAAGTTGTATTTTTTTGTTTGTTCTTCGATATTCAATTGAAGTTCTCTTGTATTTGTTATGCAAAATAATTGCGAAAAAAAACAGGCTGTGCAGCACACTCTCAACGAGAAGTCTATGGACACTGTATGCAGTATGCAATTTTGTGACGTCAAAGGAATTTGAAATGACTAACGACTTGCATCGGGCATACTTAAGTATCTCGATCAATGAATGAACTTATGACAATCCCCCAGCACACCCCATAAATACATATTATAATATTTGTGTCAAGTCAAAAAGTGTATGAGTAATACTCTCGATTATGCAGCAAAAACATGATTATTTAAATGAAACAGAAGGGCATTGCAATGATTACGGATATCCTTCGTCTATTACTCATTGACTCATTGGATGCAGAGAGGACGAGAACGCATTGCAATTATAAGTTCTGGAATGCACTTTAATTAATCATAAATGAGGTAAACCAGCGGGATAACGTCTATGTCTATGTGGGTAGACATTTAAGGCAGACGATTCAATTGTTGGAACAACGGGTCCTCGTCCTTCGTTTTTAAGGACATGTCTAGAGTCATAATCGAGACAAAGTCGTATGAAATATAAACTAAAATAAAACAAGTTTACAATTTTTAGAAGGTACCTATGTACTTATTCTCAAGTAGAACAAATGTAAGTTCATACCGTTAAGGAGAAATGTCCAAGCTTTAGAGTGCAAAATAATGCATGATTCATAAATTAAAATACGTTCCTCCATGTCTTTTTGATATAAAAACTTAATTCAGGCCAAAGACCAATAAGAGAGGAAGGCGATTCCCAGGAACTTCCTTCCTTCGATCTAAAGTAAGTGAAAACTGGTTATTTTTGGCGAACTTTTTGTTTGATACCAAACTTTCTTGTCAGCTGGCTCGAGGTTGATGAATAAAACCGTGTGTAACTGAAAACTGACATTAGTTTCCTCTCATAAGCTTTCTAAAATCCTATTATTAAAAGAAATCTAAAACTCATGACAAGAGAGATACGATTAAAAATATGTTCTACTCTTATAAACTCCAATTATGAAAGATCAAAAACCTTTATCTTCGGAGTGAAATTATCACTTAACTTGTTAGTTAGTCATTAGTCAATGAATCAGAGTACATGAAAAGCACGTGACCATCACAAAAGCTATGCATCTGTATGTGCTTTGTGGGTTTTTTCGAAACTAAAAAAAGGGGCATCCCCGACCTGCTATAACCCTGACCTTAATGTTGTTTGTGAAAACTTGTTTAACCATTTGAGACACTAGACCATACTAGAGAAGTGACAACTATCTTGTTTATTTAGAGACATTCGGGTAGATATTATTTTTGAAATTTTCAGGCAATTATCTTATTGACATATATGGACATACATATATACGACACATTCAGTTTGCTTGCACTCGTAAATTAAGCTCTCGGCAAACATTGCACACAGAAAGGGGGAAACTAATTGCGTTTTACACAGTTAAGCAACAATTAAAAGGTTTTGAAGGAAACATTGATTATATCAATATCAGGTAAATCCAAAATTAGTTGTGGACCGACACCCCCCACCCACCTCACATGATCTCAGCTAGTATTGCTCATACGTCAATGCCAGGAGTAGAAGGAGGAGGAGGACAAGGGAGGATTAGCCTCTAAGTGACGCACTTTTTATCCAAGTGTCAGAATTGCTTCTAATGCCGCTCTGGCCATTAATCAGAGAGTTTATGACTTGACCTACATTGACTTTATTTCTATACCCTTGCAGCATGAAGGACCATATGATCAGCAAAAACAAATATGAGCCAAGTTGTTTAGACGTATTTGTCAAGTTATTTGTTAAAGGGAATCCCAAAATTGAACAATAAATCCTGTTTCTGTTAATAGCATCAAAATGACGGATGGATAAAAATGTTGAATTCAAAAAGGCAGATAAATTAAATTCTGTCCCTGAAATTAATTCCGAAATTGGTTTTATAGATTCCGAAATTAGTTTCCAGATTCTAGATTCTAGAAACCAAAAGTGGAAAAGACACTTTTAGAATTATTACCAATTTGCCCTTAAAATATACCTAATTATAGCAATTTGAGAAAATAGTCACACAAATGGCAAATAATCTTTAAAAATTAATGGTTTCTTACAGAGTCCATTTCGAAAATACTTTCAATTGATAGAGATACGAAAATAGCAAAGCAAATGAGTCAAATGGTCATAGTAAAAATCTTCAAAGTAGATAAAAAATATATTGTTTTTCAGGCAACAAGGTGTGATGGACTATATAATATGGCATCTTCAAGAAGAGTATAAAATTGTCTCCAGGCCAACAAATTGTAACCAGGAGCCGTCTGTCTGCTTGGTCTAAAAACAAGTGCAAATAGTATGTTATTATTTATTAATTTAATTTTGCAAGAATGAGCACTTCACTCAGTCTTTCCGCTCCGGGTCAGAGGTCACTCAACTTGCTTGTCGGTTTTTTTTTTTTACTTCCCCTTTTTGTCTTCTACCCTTTTTGGTAGAACGTAAGCAATTTTTTTTGGTAAGTGTGTGACGTTTTTTGTTGCTGCTTCTTTTATTCGTTGGGGGGCCCACGCTAACTGGCAAAAAGTAATTTTTATATGCCTGTCCAAATTCAACACGAGCAGACAAATATATGGCTGCTGTTTTTTGGTGGGGCATTATGGGCATCGACATCGGTATAGGCATGGGCATGGGCATGGGCATGAGCTTCGGGATCCAATTTCGGGTACACAATTAAACAACAACCGAAATGGGGTAAAGGATATTAAAATGAATGTTATACGCATGTATCAAGGGAAACAAATTTCTATGGAAATCTATTAAGAAAGAGGCCGTTTTTTCTAGTTCTTTTCCTTTGTGAGTGGAGGGGGGAGAAGATTGTGTCAAATTAACTAAAAATAGTCGCCTGTTGTTATTGGTTCCAAAAAGCCACTTGACGTCCGACGGCATCCCTGATCTCTCCTCCTTTCTTCTCATTGTCTAACTGTGTCAGACTACCCACCCATCCACCTATCCATTCGCAGGACAACGACGTCAGAGCATCGGCATCGTATCCGCATGCCTCCCCACTTTGTATCTTCTCTCTTGCTCTCACATCCGTTGTGTGCCCATAAATTTTCCCCAGCTGTGAGGCGCCTGCATTAAATTTCAAGTTCCCCTCTGGCTTACCCCTCGAGCCTCTGGCTCTTGGCCATGGCCAACAGCAGCGGCAGCAGCATTTTGGCTTCCGTTTTCACACTGAATGGCTAATTTCATATTTAAAATGCAAGTGAGCAAATTTTTAGCAACGTCGGCGGCTGCTGCTGAAGTGACTTTGATCTTGAATTGATGCAGAAGCAATATAATGCGATAATACGATTAATATTTATCCCCATCCTCAATCCCAACCCCAACCCCAACCCCAGCCATCAACCATCCATCCATCCATTACCATCTAGGCAGCAGCAACTACTAAACAATTTCAAAAATTACAAAAACAAAATACAACAAACCAACACAAAAGGGAGGCGAAAATTCAAAAATTCAATTACACAAAAGAAAAAACAGAAAACATTTTAATTGTTAATTTTCGAACGCCGTCCAAAGGCAAGAAACAAAACTCAACTAAAGCATGACACAGGGCAAAATAGACTACAACAAAATATTGTAAACTAACACCGAAAGTCAAAATACACTTTAAGAAATCAATCTTTTCCCTTTGAGAAGTGTGAAATTTCCTTCAAGAAAGAGAAAACCTGAATGGAATAAAAATGTTAAGATTATATTGCTTCTAAATGGTGAAAAGTAACTAGAAAATAATCCCAAATATATCCTTTTTAGCTATATCAATAGTTTTTCTTGCGTTAAAAACTTCGAAAATTTTGAGCTTTGACTCCATTTTAAAACACTGATCGACAACCCACAGACCAGAAACTAGTTTTGTAGTAGATTATGGTGAGCTAAATCCTGAATACCCAATCATAAACCACACTCAATATAAAAACTTGGAAGACGATTGTGGATTTAGCCCAGCACAAATCATTAGAAAAGTTCCATTGATTTCTAGTATAATTTTAATATTTCGATTAAAAAATATTTTGTATTAGTTTTTCACACTTTTAGGAAGAATTTTGTTATTACGTGACATAAAATCATTTTCAATTAATACGATTAGTCAGTTTTGTGTAAAATCCAAATCATTAAGAAATTCCAGTAATTTGAAGCGTTTTTCTGACGAAGTTTATCAATTTAAGCTTGACGTCGTTTCTTGACATACATTTAACATGATCGATCCTCTTAGTTTTGGATGATGTAAAGAAATGTTATTTTTGAAATTTGTAATTGTCACATTCATTTAATTTCCCAATACTCATCGGAATGAGTTATATACTTTTCATATGGGAAAAACCTTAAAGTAAGCTAAAGATTATTAAAATTAGTTCGTTTTTCAGACAATATTTATGAAGCATATAGAGATTTTTTAAAATCCTTAAAATTTATCTGCACCAGAATTAATCCTCCGTTTGATTTGTGATTAAGCTTTGACATGAATTATCATCCCGCCCTACTAAATCTGGGATGGAAAATCTATAAACATTTGGCAGATAAAAGATAATCTTTTATTTTTTAAATTATTACCGCGCCTAAAATGAAAATCGGGAAAAAATCCCTTAAGGTCTAAGCCGTATAAATTGTTTGTGCACCGAGATAAGCAACATACATACATATACATATGTATATAGATGAGTCCGCCACATGAATCAGAGATTTGGTAAACAACAAGTTATGATAAGGATTGAAAGACATCAATTCATCAGAATTGGCCCTTCTCTCGAGAGAGAGAGAGGAGGGGCCGGGGACGGAGTTGAGGTGGTTGGATGCCTACCCCAACCAGAGCTGGTTATGAAACCAATGGAAATTGCTTAAATGAAGTGTATATGTATATAGAATCTATAGAGTATATATATATATATATATAGGGTATATAAAACAATAAAAATTGCCATATAATTTTTGCCGGTGCCGTCTGTCCGTCCGGCGTTAGGCACGAGCTATGCACATAAGAGGTGGGCCAGGCAGATGGAGGAGCTAAACGAATGGGTCTCTCGACCACCAACAGCGTCGAAGTAGTCGTCGCTTCGTCGCAGTCGTCGTTGTCGGCTTTGGCCCGAGCCAAGTCGTCGATTCACTGGTAAGTCGCATCGCCATACATTGAGCGTGTGCCAAACTGTTGAAGGAACCGTCTCCATACCAAATACACACCACCTACCCACCGAACCACCCACCCATCAAACAGTAGCAGCTACCGGAGCAGCAGCAGCAGCAGCCGGCATTCCCTCCATTTCATTCAGTCATTCTAAAACGACTGCTGGTCGACTGCAGACGCTCATACGGATCTCGGCAGTTGTGGCAGTTGACACTATATACATATATATATATATATATATCATTATATATATATATGCCTCCGCGATCCCGAACATTTGGTCCACTCTAATCATTAAACTTAAAGTGTCCAAGCAAAAAGAAAAACGCAAAAATCTCCAAAAAGCAACTAACTACAAAAATTAATCAAAAACTAGTTTGACTAAACAAAAACAAAATAAAAAGAAAAATCCAACACTTTTTTTTTTTTAGTTGTGGCGTGTGTTTAAGTAGTTAAATGTGTGTTTATTTGCCAAAGAGATAATTAATTTCTTTGGAAAAATATATTGACCAAGCAAATTCAGATCATGTCAGAGGCATCCGTTTTGACCACAACAACACCTGTTGTGGACCTCCTTTTGGAGTTGGCCACAGCAGCAGCAGCAGCAACAACAACAACAACACCATCATCAGCAACAACAATCCCACCAAAGGCTCTCTATGCAAATAGCAGACGAATGATCTACAGTTTACTTATCATGGGCCTGGGCGTGCTTGGCAATTCCTTGGCATTAATCATTTTGGCGCGTAAAAAGCATAACAAAAATAGCAAATACACGCTCATGTTGCGGTAAGCAATACTATATATATACCAATATATATCATATAACTTTCAGTTTCTACACATAGAGAAAACCGCAACAGCAAACAAAATTTCTTCCGAACCACTTTAGTTAGGGAATTTCTTGTATATTGTCCTTAGAAATTAAGTCTTGAAAATTTGTTTGTCAATAATAATTTGAGACCTAGATAAAGCTCAGTGAAATATTGCAACTCTAAGGAGCTGTTATTTTTATAAAGATTTCAATTATATAAATTAAAGTTTTCTATTCTTAATCTTCATCTATAAAAAGGATAATGATAAATATCTATATTTAACTATTATATAAATTATCCCATCTAGATGGCTCTCAATTGTTTGAAAATTAACTTTCCTATATGGCATCTAGGAAAAGATTTTCGAGGGTTAAAATCGTAAATTTTCTGTCTAGGAGTGGGCTAAAATGTCGATATTTCAACTCAACTCTTTTAGGACAAATGCTACCTGGTTGTTCCAAGTTAATTTAGATTCATACTTGTGTTTTAATATGCTATCAACTAGTTTTCCACTGTTTTCCTTTTGTTTAGGTTAACCTCTTTGGTGTTAACAGGTAAAATATCATTATTGGGGGAATAACTTAATTTATATTTTGTTACCAGAGGATCTCAAGCTGGCTAACAAACTAGCACGTATAACATAAGTTGAAAATTGGTTGATTTAGCGAACTTTTGGTTAAAATCAAATCCTTTTTTTTGGCTGAGTTGAGGTCGATGAATATTAAAAATGTCACCTATATCTTTCGATTTAGTTGTGTAGAAAACACATGTCAAATGTATCTTTCACGTCTGCTGTGAGGTTTTGAAAACTTGAACCGAATTACAAACTTATAAATATTGTTTAAATAAAAGTGTGGGTGTGTATCCTTAACAATTAGATATTGAATACAATTCTTTGCAAAACATTTACATTAGTAATATGTATTATAGAGAAAGAAGCAGAGAGTGTTATCCTAAATGTAGAAAAAATGTTTGGCACATCGATTAATTCCTTGATCAAGGACAATCAAAAACTTAAACACTTTAGTGTTATTGTCATCTTATATTTAATATTTTTTCGATTGATTGATTTTGATTTTTCGCACTGTGTATAAGTTGTTGTTACATGTTGATATGTACATATGTATGCACACACACACACACACACACACATACACACACACACAATATTTGCGGCTGTTTGGGGCGAGTTCATGGCTGTCATAGTTTGTTCAACTTGCGGCGGGGCTTTAGTTTGGGTTTATAATAAAGTTCGATTATATGCGGGTTCGATTTACATTTTCTAAATGTTTTTGCGTTCGAACTGCGAGAGCTGTAACTGAATTGTACACGGTTTTTCAATTGCGTTTTTCCTCTCATATCTTATCAAACATTCTTCTTTCATTGTTTTTGCTTGATTTTTGCCATGAGTCTGTTTGTCTGTTTCATCAGCCGCAAATGGTTGAGTCTGTTTTATTTTTCTGCTTGCTTTTTTTTTTTTTGCATTAGCAGTAATTGCATTTAACTATGCAATTAAAAAGATTTAGATTTAATTAAGCAAATACCAAAGTCCAAAAGAATTTTCATCACAATTGACAAAGAAAATTAAAATCAATGTTTTATGACAAATTTTTCAAGAATTTTGCAAAAGATAATTGGCTTATTAAACACTTTAAACTGGTTACGTATTTTAGTTATATTTCTCAGAATTGTTTTTGTTTTAAATCTTTGTATATTAGCCAAAAACTTACAGCTAATTAGCTTTTGGTATAACTATATCTCATTTAAAATGTATAAGGACCAAGACTTCCACATTCTTAAGAAAGTGCAAATGTTACTTCTTTTTATTATTTATTAATTTCATTTTACAAGAATAAGCACTTTACTTAGCCTATCCTTTGGGCCAGAAATCACTCAACTGTTTGTGTTATTTTTTTACTCGCCCTTTTGTTTCCTTTTACCCTTTTTTTTTTTGCATTACTCTTTTGCCAAAGAGGTTTATCAATTTTGATGAGGAATTTACTACGCCAAGTCAATCTGTTGCCATTTTTTTAGACAACGAAAATTGATTTTGTATATATCATATACATATAGCTTCTAAAAGAACAGTGAGTCTTTAAATCGGTAATGTTTTTAGACTATTTACAAAATATTTCTAATTCTAAATCAATTGCCATAATTTCAAAGTGTATATAAACTTCGGCATTGCCAAAAAGTTGAGTCTGTCCTGTATTTTTTTTTTTTTTTCTGTGGTAAGTGTATGACGTTGAGATTTTTCTGTGTTTATTATTCTTTACTTTTGGCCCACGCAAAAATTCACAAAATGTAATATATTTTTTATAGATACCTTTTGGGGGCATTGGGGATCAAATTTCACGCTTATTCAATTTGATTTTCTTTTTGCAATTGCAAAAACAAATTTAACAAAATACTCCCACACACACACACACACATTAGGCATCTTTTCACTAGATTTAATGTCAATGATTAATTTTATTTATTTTTCTTTAAGTGTTTGTTGGCTTTTTCTAAGACTATATGATAAGATTAGGGCCGACTAGACACTATTCGATGACTTTATTGTTAGGAAAGGTTAATAAAAGAAGTAGAAACTTTTCCTTCTGACTAATTGTAAATTGTTTAGGAATTAGGTGTAAAATAAAAATTCTGCAAAAGTAAACTTGGCAATCATAATCGATAAGCTTTTTTTTTTTTGTAAGCCTTTGGAAAATCTAAAGAAAACATTCATGTGGAATAAGGAGACATAGAAATAGAATTGTTTAGTACAAACAAGAGTGAACTACAATTTCAAGAGTTTAGTTTCATTTTATATTCGATTTTAAATTCAGAAATTGTAATTTACTTAAAAATTGACCATTTAAGCGAACTTTTAATAGATTTTGCAGACATTTCCTATACCAAGATCACTCAGGTTACATGTAGGAGTAATTATTCACCAAAGGGAAAGAACAAGCATTAATTTTAAAATAGGAAATATAACTCCCCCATATTTAATTTGATTTATAAGTATTTTTAGATGAGAAACCAATTAAATTAGGATATTGAGGAAATATCTTATGACAAAAAACTGATTAATTTAATCATTTTATATATACATACGTATATATCAAAAATAATTTGAAACCAAATCAAGCGAAACACACAACATATGATGGAAAATGGACCTCTCATTTATCAGTATAAAATGTGCAAACGTCATCATTATTGTCATCATCATCATCATCGTAGTCATAGGCCTCCATCATTGTAAATTGATTTCAATTTAAGAGAGTAAGAAACCGAGTCAACAGGGCGTATGCGTAATATGCGTAAAAACGCTTTTGACAGCAATTTGAGTAGACACACAGAAATTATCCTTCAGCCCAGAGGGAGCCCTTTGATCTCTAATTTGAGTGATGAATGAGTTTCAGTGGTTGACACTTCAGAGAGAGAGAGAAGCTAGAGGCAGTGATTTTTTTTCTTTTTTTTGTGGCAAAACAACAAATTTATATACTTACAATTTCAATGTATGTATTTATTGGGATTTCATTTAAGTAAACATTTCACGAGTAATAAAATTTTGCAAACATTTCACATTTCACCAGTCAATGTCAATGGCTGAAACTATTTTTATATAGCAAACACCCACAAATTGCATTTACAATTAGAATTTCTATGCATTTATAGATAGATATATGTATGTTTATATATACATTTATTATATATATGTATATATAGATGGGAAGTGCATTTCGTTGTTGCATCTGTGCTATATAATGTTTAGGTTATACAATTAGCTCTGATCTTTTCATTAATGAATTTTTAGTCAGCGTCTACAATTAGCTGGAAACTGTTCCTCCTCCCTCTTGCTTCCTTTTCTCTCTCTCTCTATCTCCAAGGCTTTCTAATGGCCAAGTTAACTCCCCGTCTTCTCTCTCGTTTCCTTTCTTGCACTCCAAGTAAAGCAATTTATTATTACAACTGTTAAGTCCGAGACAAATGGTTTTCCTTTGTCAAAATTTTACCTACCTTTGGGGTGATTTTTTATGATGCTGAATGCTGAGAGTTTTCCAATGTTTTTCTTCTTTTTTTTTATTGTTTTATTCTTTTTATAGTAACGACTATAAATAATTGACAGCTTTTTTTGTGTTTATATATTACACCATGAACAAGATGTTGCTAATACCTTAGAGAGTAGCAGCAATAAGAGTAATAGTAGGACCAGAGTGTAGATTAGGTCAGTCTTCATTGGAAGTTAATGTTTTCTATACCTCAATTTATCATTTTTCCTTTTTTATGTGGGAGGGAGGGAAATATAGACGGCACGTGCACGTGGGGTGGGTGATTCTTCTCAATCTTGATTCCAATTCAAATGTTTTTTTATTGTCGTGAAAGTCAATCTATTCAAATTTCATTTAGAAATAGAAAAGCTTTGATTTTTCTTTTAAAAAGCTTTGATTTTTCTTTTATTGCATCTTAGAAATCTGCAATCTCACATAAAATTTCAATCAAGTTAAAGAAATGTGACATTTATCTTGTCAATTGATCGAAAAATTTGGGATAACAAAAAAAACATTTCATTTTTAAATTTTTGCCAAACTGTTTGGAATTTAATGAAAATTTTACAAAAATAATTTGCTTTTATAAGTTTAAATGCCATTTGGGAATTCTGATATTGAGAAACAAATGTATAAACCTTGCATAAATCAAAAAGAAATGTTACAATTTGTTGTTTTCGGGTCGATTGTTTCTATTATTAAGTCGTCCGATATTGATCAACCATAATCAGACGACTAAAAATCATTGAACCAATCGATCCAAAAATAACTAAAAGCAAAAAAAGGTTTAATTTAAAAGTATACTTAATATGTACAAAAATAGTATAGATGAAAAGGTTTTTCAATACAGATTGAAAATATTGAATTCGCATTTATAATTCAAGCTGTTTGAGAATTGTCTTATCGGAGATATAATCCATTTTTGTCTTTTTCTTTTAATTGTATTGTATTCCAGCTTTAGTGCTATGAAAAGAATTAATTTTTAGCCACATAATTTTTACATAATTAATTGTTTATGTATTTCCTCTATAACCATTTATATATATATATTGATTTATTATTATTAAATACAAAAATGATGGCTTTATTATGCATTCAAAAACTAAATTATATCAAAATTAATTCTTGTCACGTTTATATGACAATCAACCCAACCCGATTTGGCTACGACACCACCCCTGACATCAAGCGGAGAGAAAACTTTGATCATTTTATGCCTTATCAGCAAAAAAAAAAAGATATACATATATATTTGGGAATACTCACCACTTTAATCGCTGCTCGTGTTATCAATTATATATCTTATCAAAAGGAAATTCAGTTTATAATCACTCGCATGAGTCAATTTTTGAGTGTAAACATTCCACTTCCTTATGTTCCTGGCAAATGCGCCATTATCTAAGGTATATATGTTTGTATATATCTCGTCATCGATAAATATTATAGCGAATTGCATTGCCCTTCTGTGTTCTGTCTGCTGCTGGGATGCTGTGTAACCCATTTTTGTTGTTATTTATTGCCAAATTGCGTGTCAAATCCATGCTGAAATCCATTATCTTTCATCTCTGTCTTTTTAGGTGCCTGGCTACTAACAATCTGGTGGCCTTATTGGGCATGTTAACCACCGCCCTGTTGAAGAATAGCGTATCCGAGGAGGTACATCAGTCGTACATGAGATTGGATTGTGTTTGCCATGTGGTTTGGCGTTTCTTTGGTTTAAGTTCCGGTTGCATAGCCGCTGTAATGGCGGCCGAAAGATGGATGGCATTGGCGCGACCCTTTATCTACCACAAGGTGAGCGGGCACACATTTCCTTTCGATTTATATGAAAAGTTTTCTGTGACACCATTTTCCTTTTAGCACATTACCTACGAACTGGTACGCAAGACGGTTAATATTATTATAATTGTGGCATTTGTTGTAACCTGTCTGCCATTATTGGGCTTTGGTGCTTACATTGATGTGGAGACAAATCCGAATATACCGAAATGTATACGCTATCGGGATGCCAGTGGTGCATGGAATAAGGCATATGCCATATTCTTTATGGTTTTTGGTAAGTAGTTGTTAATTATAATGCAAATCATGGCGAAATTAAACGAAAAGAAATTATGACACACGAGAGTGACTTGAAAACTTTTTGAGCGTCTGTGGACCTACAAACTAATTCCAAGCGAGATCTTAGAAGATTTGAAGAACTAGTTCGCCTACAAAGCACGTTGATGTTTTAAACTGTTGGAGCCTTCAAACTAGTTCCAGGCGAGATCACAGAAAAGGACTTAAAGAACCAGTTGGTCTGTGCATTTTTGGGCTATCGAAACTATGGTGCTAAGGGCCATAAGTGTCAAATCACACACACACGAGCCGAACAAATGACGACAACATTTTCTTTGCCTTACTTTTGATCAATTTTCGTTTTTTGTGATTTTCTCATTACGATTTTAGGCACTCTGCTGTGCATTGTTATTGTGGCCTGTAATTTATTTGTGGCTCACACATTGCTCTTTGTCATCGGGAAGAGTCGCACCGCCAAACGTCATATGCATTATGACATCGTTGGAGGACGAGACAAAAGCATACGAATCGATCCAGAAAGTAGTAGTGGGACTACCCTATATAGCGCTGGCAGTACTTACAGTCATCATAGTGGTACGCCATCGCGTCAGTTTCATCATAGTGTCAGTGTGACCATGTCTGCAACGGACTCATCACCGGTGGAAATCAAATTCGCCAAATTGATGGCATTCCTCAGCTTTTCCTTTGTTATATGTTGGATGCCGCAAATGGTAAGCACGGCTCTCAAGCAAATCATCAGATTCCAATTCTATTCAAATCTTTTTTTTTAGATTGCCATTCCATTGGCCATTAAAACAGATCGTGTGCCAGCTAGCAATGCTTTCTTCATAATTGCTGATGTCCTTACAGCTCTACATTTCACCATCGATCCGTATATCTATGTGGTGAGCCGCACAAAGGCCATCAATTGGTCACTATTGGGCTGCATTAAGCGCTGGCGTTATGGATGGCGCAGTGGAGGACTTCGTCGTTCACAATCGGATCAGAGCCGCATGCGCACCACCACCACCGAGGCGAATACTCTTGATTGTAATTACAATTGACCTTGTCCCCCCTCCTGGCCCTGGTCATGGTTCAGGCTCAAGTTTCTAGGCACCCTAAGTACTTAAGTTTTTAATAAGTATTCTCTGTTTAGTTTTTTTTTCGATTTTTTCTCTTTTTAATCGTTTGAAAAAAATTATTTTTCTTTGTATTATTTTTAAATTCAGAATTTAGTTTTTATTATATGTAAATAATATGCTTTACCATATCAAAGAAAATTTACATCATCTCAAAAACTCATTCAAAATCCAAGAAACGATTTCATATACAATAACTATTTTTAATACATATTATCAAAATATATGTGTCTATATGTAATTGAATGTATATCTATTATATATTGTAACTCTGTTTATATATTATTGGAAACAAAATGAAACCAAATGCAGCTTATTCTCATTCATCTATATAGTATAAACACTTTATTCCTTTAATCAATTACTCAAAATTGGAAACTCCAAAGGACATTTGCACACAAAGCATGTCGTATGTGTATAATTATAACGAGATTGTTTCGAATATCAAATATCTATATTGTATCTTTCTTTTATTTATTGTTGAATCTATAGTCTGGTTCCAGGTAAGACTAGAGACACCTTCACTCAAAAATGCAAACAGAGTTTCTTAGAATCTATGTATGTAAAGTATATATATATATTTGTTGTACTTACCAGTTCATCCCAGACATCGTTAGGAACTATATTGCTAAAAACTTCTAAGAATTGGTGTGAAAGGACAAGCTCTTTATTTGCTTTGTCCTTTTTATTTGATTCATATATCATGGCCTGTCACAGTTTTCATAATTGGGAATTTTATGAAATCCATATCCCACTTATTTGTAAGCATTATCTTTAATAGAAAAATTAAGCTTTTTCCAATCAATGATTCGATTTTATGCTCTATCCACTCAAAACAGACTAACTACATATATATTTCAACTTGACCTTAAAATCTTCTGAAACAATAAAAAATAAAGCAGACAACCTCCTTTGTATGTTTAAACACAATCGAATTAAGAATATATATTCGAAACCGTAAAAGAAAAGTACAAATTTTGAAAAACATGACGACCCAGCGACACCAGCAAGAGTTTATCAAGACAAGGACTCTTCATGATCAAATATATTTATGTATGTATATATCTCATGTTTATTTAAAAAAAAAAAAAACACAAACAATTGAAATCTAAAACAAAGCAAGCAACTTCCAAAAAGTGTCTAAATTAATTCAAAAAAGAAAAGAAAGTACCTACGAATTCTCAAAAATGTAACAACAAAACAAATTGCTCAAGAATATATAGGTATATATCATACCTATGAATATGTAACATCACATACACACATGAATGGAGTGGCAAAATACGGAATACATATATATATTTTGAAACATAAAATGAATTATTTTATGAAATTTGATGCCTAACGACAAAAACAAAACTAAATACTAAATGAAGTGTTAAACATTCAAAAGTTAAGTCAAGTTGCTGCTTAACTTGAAAATTTTCCATATGAATCGCACAAAATATATTAAAATGAAATATATTTCTATTAAATGTTGAGTAATCTAAATAAATAAAATAACTTTTGATGTTTGTGTTTCTATTCTCAAAACTAACCTTTTCTTCTAGTAAATTTGGATAATTCTTATTTAAAACATTTTAAATTTCATATTTGTATTGTTTTTCCCCCTTCTTTCCTATGTTAAATAATTAATGCACTTTTCTTATTTTATTTTTATTACTAATTTGTTGTTTTATTTTCACTTTTTTTTGTGTTGTGTTTTCGTTTTTTTACTTTAAAATTTAAATAATTACATTTGTAATTTGAATGGTTTTTGCATTTTGCTTTGCATTTGTGTAATGTTTACTTTAAGAAGGATAATAAGAAGATGGTGAAGGGAAGATCAAGATTCAATCATCATCATCATCAGAGGAGTAGATAGAAGGAAAAGGTTTTTTCAATTTCAAAGCAAAACAAATTAAAAAAGAGTTTAAAATAAAATAGACATTCATTTTTATATCTTTGCGTAAAATTTAAGTTTCTTTCATTTTTTTTGTCACGTTTGTTGGCTGAGGGAAAGGATATCTGGTTGGGGTTCAGTTTTGGGAGTTCTTCAGAAATTATATATAGGTATATATATATAGGTATATATGCGCTTGTTTGTTGTTGTCTACATCGATTTTCTGTTTCTGTTTATAGTTAGATTTTATGATTATTATAATTATGTTTTATTACGAGAGAGAGTTAGACGTGGACGTGTCTTGCCTTTTAGTAGCGATTGTAGCGACCGCGGGTGCGTTGACGTTGGGGCGGTGCCTTGGCTGAGGAAGCGCGAGTTAGCGCTGGTTTCTTGGCCGGTGATGGAGTTACTTCTGCGACTGGTGTGGCTGGTGCAGCAGCTGCCTTAGTGGGCGTGGCTGGCACTGATGCTGGTGATGCTGCCGCCTTGGCTGGTGTCTTGGTGGCTTCCGCCTTGGCTGGCGTAGCGGCGGCAGGAGCAGGAGCCGGAGCAGCCACTGGTGCCGGAGTTGGAGCTGGTGCTGGTTCAGGTTCGGGTTCTGCTTCAGCTTCATCGTCTTGGGCATCCATTTCTTCATCGGCATTATCATCGGCATTGCCATCCTCCTCGTCACCTTGGTCTTCGCCATCATCTTCGGCTCCATCCTCGACCAAAACGACATCATCATCATCGCCCGTAGCCTCGGAGGGATCATAAATCTGTCCATCCGCTTCGCCCTCAGTGGGATCGTACAAGGCGGAACCGTCGCCATCTTCGGCATTATCCTTGCCAGCAGCATCGGTAGATTCATCACCGCCGCCAGCAGCAGCACCCTCCGACGCGGAAGCTTCTTCCGCCTCCTCAACCTTGCGCTTCTTGCGCTCATTTTCCTCAATGGCAGCTGCAGCACGCTTCTGGGCAATTTTCGTGTCGCTGGACTTTTCGTTGATGAACTTCAAGAAGTTGCGGTGATGAGTGGCTGTGCGTGAATGAATTTCGGCGGTAATCTCAGTGTCAAAGAATTTGCTGCACACGGAGCATTCGTAGCACTCCAATTTGGAGATGAGGCCAGCTCCGACTGGACGCTGCCAATTGTATTTGGGCAGACGAGTGTCCACTTCGCTGGGAATTTCATCACCATCGGCAAAGTCGAGAATGCAATCCTCGGGATCGACAGGCAGAGCGACTTCCTCCTCCTCTTGGCTCTCATTGAGATCATCGCCCTCCTTGGCCTCTCCATCGGCGCCCTCTTCACCTTCTTTGGCCTCCTCACCTTCGGCCTCCTCACCCTCGGCGGCTTCACCATCGGCTCCACCCTCCTTCTTGACATCGCCATCAGCTCCTTCGCCCTCCTTCTTCACGGGCTTCTTCTTGCGCTTCTGGGGTGGACGCAAATCACGTGTCTCCTCCTCGGCATTGGTAATATACAGAGTTTGACGTTTGCGTTCGCCCACCTTGGTATTGCATTCGGCGGCCTTCTTCAAGTGCTCGGCGGACAGCAAATGAGTATCATAATCGATGCGTGTGGCAAACTCCTTGTTGCATTCCACACACTTTGGATGCAAGAATCTCTTCAACTGCAAATGTCCCTCCGATTTGCGATGCGTTGATATATGACCATGGAAATTCAGATCGCACATGGTGCAATAATCCAATTGACGTTGCTTGCTCTTGCCCATCCGCTTCAGGCGATCGAACTCAATCGATTTGAGTTGCTCCGCAATTTTGGCCTCCTGACGTATCATATTGGCCTTCAGGCGATAGCTCTCCTCAATGCCCTCACGCATCATCAAATGGGTGCGTCCCTTGATGTGGTTCTCAAATGAATTGGCATCCCACATGTGCTTCTTACACAAATGGCAATAGAACATGTCATTCGGCACACTAGCGTACGGCGATTCCTTGGTGACGCTATATATATATATATATATACATAAGTTTGGTTCATATATATATATATATATATACACATAATTATGTGAATGTGATAAACGGGAATTGTGATTTGCAAAAAATAAGGAAAAGAATTGTTTCATTAGTAAAATTATTAACATTATTAAATCAGAGAGACAACATTTTTGGCTGGGCTATATATAATAATGACAATAATAGTTATTAACCATAATGCTGCAATTTACTTAATACAAAAGAATTTAAATGAAGGTAGGAATTGTTGTTAAAATGCTTGATGTAATAATATATATGAAACACACATATACATAAGTATTTATATCGTAAAGTAAATTGTATGCCTACACATTTATAGAAATATATCTACTTACTATATATACATATACATATATACCTAGGATTCTATATATATATAGCGCAAAAGCAAGTATTCTTAGGGCTTACTTTTGTCCTATATATAGATTAATGGATATGATGTGTGTATATATATATATATATTTATATACGTACCCCTAATGTGTATATATTTGAGCTAAAGCAAAATATATTATTATCTTTTATGGAACTTGTTTATTTTCTTTTACATTTTAAATATTTTGCTTTCAACTCAAAAGAAGTCAAAGGATAATAAACTGAGTTCTCGATCGATCGATATATTTCTTTGTCGATCGGAAATTATGAAATGGAATCGATTGAATTAAGCAAAAATTCTATATAGTATGTATTTCGAATAGTTCACTTATGAATGAGTCAAGTTAAAATAGGATTATCTGCATTTAGAATGGAAAGTAAGTAAGTAGCAGAAACATCAGAAATTTAAGCATTAAGCTACATCTAAAGTATGTATCGAATGAAGAGAAATATGTAGGCAACAATACTCTTAAAATTTTCTATACTTTTTAAATAAGTGAATGAATTCTTTATATCTAATTGTTCTAAGCATACAGCAGTATATTAATTCGGGGATTAGAATTCCCAACTAGTTTAAGATTTGAAGTAATGGCACGGGCTAAGGACGTAATCAGCAGTGTTGTTCACTCATATAAACGTTCGGCACTTCCTTTCTGTGTGAGCCGAATGGTTGTCGAAGTCGGTGGTCAGACAATTTTAACAGCATTGTAAACTGAACTTGAAAGCACATCTATTCGATTCGTAGTCTCCAATGGGTGTGAAGCAGGTAACGCTCACAAAAAAAAAATTGTTTTTTTTACTTTGTAGTTATAATTCCCAACTAGTTTTAACGTTAAAGTGATGGTCGAATTCTCATTCTGTTAATGAGATAACTATCGATAAATTGCTAATCTCTTTCTCTGTTCTAATAAGTAAGCTCGATCTCTGCTTACTCTTTCGAGTATAATATTAATATAATAAATTAGATATTGATTGGCACCCAAAATATACAAACTTTTGAATATTATGACTATTTTTATTTTAGGAAAAACTCAGCTTACGAGAGATTGCGATTAAAATTAACTTTCACTCTTAAAAATATATTTAGTTAATAATACTATCAACATATAAAAACCCCTTTGTATGAGATGCAAACGGACCAACCTACTGCCGTGGTTACTATCATTTGACTTCATTGTAGCCTTAAATTGCATTGACTTATACTTAAGGAGGAATAAATTAAACATAAATTTAGCCCAAACATAATGTTAAACAAGTTTTTTTTATGTACCTAATAAATGGATGTATTTTATATATAAAAAAAAAATAATATTTACGCTAAAATTAATTAAACTTTTATTATTTGATATTTTATATAGTATTTAACGCTTGTTGATTGGTGGTTGTGTCTGTGATTTTTGGTAAATGTTTTGGAATCTTAAACCCGCCCACAAGTGTGTCAAAAAAAAAAAAACAAATTAACAACTACTAACTAACACACACACATTGATCGAACTGAATTACGCTTAATACACATCGAAAAAAAAAAAAACAAATGGGGCGTATCATCTATCAAAAAACTTTTTACGGTGTGTCTTCTTTTGACTTTTTTTCGATTCGATTTGAAAACTTATTTTTATATTTTTATGGGCTTGGAGTCGAGTAGAGTAACATAAGGAAAAAAAAACAGCTTTGGTTGAAAAGTTACTTATAAATCTAGATATATATATATAATTATATATACCGTTTGTGGAACATCTATTAAGAAAATATATATAAGTATATAAAATATTTTATTGTAGAGATAGCGATTCTATTGCATGAAGACAATGTATACACGAGGGCATACAATTATTCTTCGGATTTTTGTTGTTTTTTGGTTTTTAAAGTTAAGATTAAAAAATGGTAAAAAATTGTTCTCTCATGGGAATTGTTTTTGGTTTTTTTTAAAAAATTTGATGTTTTTTGGTTTTTTTTTTTTTATAAGTAGTAGTTTTTTTGTAATTACTCTTACCTCTCGATTTTCTTTTCGCCAGGAGTAGGTTCCTTCTTTTTATTTTGGTTGGCATTTTTAGCCAAAAGTTTCTTGGCACGATCAAAAGCATTTTGCTTGCGAATACCGCCGCCGCCCTGCTTTTGCGGGGGCTTTGGACCAGTGGCGCCACGATTTTGGAAACCTCCTTGGCCGCCACGACGATTATTGAGACGATTGCCGCCACCGCCACCGCGACTGATCATCTTTTGTATATATAATATAACATATATATGCATATATATGTGTATAGGATAGTAAGTAGTAAATAGTAGTAGTTGTATTTGGTAGGTAGAGGTTTAAATTTAAATGTGAGAGAGAGAGAGTGAGATTTTACAAACATTTTGGTTTGGTTTGGTTTGATTTGGTTTTTAGCGCAGATGGCGACAATTAATTCGTTTCGTTTTTTTAGTTTTTGTTTTTTTGTTCAAAATCAAAATGGATATTTAACGTTTTTTGTATAACAACAACATGGTTAAATTAAATGATATATATATAATATACAGACATATTTGTATATATATATTTCAGAGAAATAGAACGAGAGAAAGTGATAGAAATTGTAAAGCGAACGATTTATGGTCATTGGATATATAGATATATAATAATAATTATACACACACAGACACACATAAAGAGAAATATGCGCAATAACCATTTACAATTCAACAAAAATTTTCATATATAAAAAATTGTTTAGTTTTTTTTTTTTTTTGGATTGGTGACAAATCAATCAAAGTTCATATTACAATAGATTTTTGATTTTTTTTTTTTGTTTTGTTTGTATATATATATATAGTAAAGTAGGATCAATCAAGAGTTAAGTCATTTAAAAACAAAATGCAAAAAAAAAATATTAATTTATATAAAATAGTATAAGATGATGGCACGGCGGGGCGGTCGTCGAGCAATCAGTCGACGGGGATTTGTTGATTAGTTGAAGTCGTTGGCGTGGCGTGGCGGTTGGTTTGGAAATCGATTATGAATATATATATGTATATATATGTAAATAATATATATAACACACGTGTAGGTATATTTGGAATGTTCAGGTATCGATTTCAAGTATTTCGGTCAGAGGCAGGAACGTTGAAGAAAAATTGGCGATGAATTATAATATCATTAGTTTTTTTTTTTTTCATTTTCATTTTGGTTTTGGTTTTTAAGTTAAGTTTTTTTTTTGTTTGTTTGTTGCACCATCAATCAGTACCAGTACCAGATCGGATCAGTATTCGGTTTCAGAGCAGAGCAGATTATAGAAGTAGTATTATCAATCAATCAATCAATCATTCAATCAATCAGTAGTAGTAGTAGTAGAGTAGGTAGTGGGCGTCGCATATAGAATATATATACAAATATATGTATATATATATATATATAAATATATATTTTTTTGTTGGCATCGCATCGCATTAAGAAAACACACAGGTTTTTAATTTTTGCAAATATATATAGAGTATATATATATATAGATGAATAATATATATATATATATATATATATGTTTGTATGTGTGTGTTTATGTGTATATGTGTGTGTGTGTGTGTGCGCGCGCGCATGTGTGTGCATTGCATTGTGTGCATTTTTATTGTGTTGCATTTGATTTTAGTTCCATTGCATTTGAACAATTTGAAGGATAGAGACAGAAGATAAATCAAAAATATTATATTTTTTTTTCAATTTTTGTAGAAGATAAAATACAAATTGAAATGAAAACAAAGAATACAATTTAGAGAAAAATTCATTTTTGTTTTTTTTTTCATATTTTGCAACAGGAACAGGAAGAAGGGCAACAACAATAACAGCAGCAGCAACAATTACAATAACAACGACAACAACAGCAGCAGCAGCGGCAACAACAACAACAACATTAGGCCACAGCAGCAACAACAATAGTTTGTTTTTGTTTGTTTGTTTTGTTTGATTGATTATTATTTTGTAGTTTTTGTTTTTTGCATACGAAACGGATGCAGCAGATGCGTTTTTTTTTTTGAGAATTGCATAGATTGGTTTTTTTTTTCGTGTAGAAGAGAGGAGAATAAAAATAAAGAATTGATAAGATTAGAAAAATTTTCCAAGAAAATTGTTTGATAGAAATTGGTTTGTTGTACTTTTTTTTTTTTTTTTGGTTTTTGTTTGGTAAAATATTGTAAAAGGTAATTAAATGCTTAAATACATTATAGTAAGAGAAAATGTTGCATAAATAATTACTCGTACTTATCTATCATATATATATGAATATATATATATAAAACTTTCAATCATCATCATACTCTTTTCAACGTTAAATGGAAAAATTGTTGGCGGTACATGTTAAACGTTTTGTTTGTTTTTTTTCTTTTTTTGTGGTACAATTTAAAATGTAATTAATAATTCAATTAAAAAATTGTGCAATTTTATATTGTTTTACTTATTTGGGCCTTTAAATTCGTTGCAGAGGAAGGAAAGTGTGGGACAAACAGGGGATGGTCATCAAAAAGGGGGACGGACGACGGTGTAAAGAGAGAGAGAATATAATACCCTTACTTTTCCATCTTCTATAATTTTCCCTACTGCAAACACCTTGCCTCTAATTTGCACAATAGGTTTTCTTTTGTTTACAATATTTTCTCTCTAATATTTTCTCTTAAATAATTAAACAACAACGAAAAAAATAAATAACGCAAAAAGGTATAATTATACATATGTTTGGTTAGGTATCTTTTTTTTTGTTTTGTTTAGTAAACTACAAACTACAATTGCTTTTGCTTTTAACGTTTTGTTTGATTAGATATATATCAAAGGATATATATATATTTTTTTTCTTGTGGTGGTGGGATAAAGCAATCACTACATTATCGATATAAATGTAAAGCTAATGAAAACTGGTTTGTCTTAAAAAATAAACAAATATAACAATAGAACAAAAATATAAACCGAAAAAACTAGTATATTTCTATCATGGATTGGGCGGGCGGGCTCAAATTAAAATTGTATATAAAATAACCCCAATTGATTTTAACGTCCTTGGTATACTGTTTCGACCTCCAGAAAGTAACAATATATCGATTAACCGGAAAATATATAAGAGCGACATTCTTTAAACGGACATATTAGTTGTTAGTAGGATGAATTGCATCATCAAAAGATGGATTATCTGCAGTTTTTCATATATACATGAAAGCAAATATCCGATATAATACCAAATGGACATTCATTTCAACGAGAACTTTAAGTCACATTTGAATACTTTCTTAAGATTCCAATGTGTTTCATGAATTTCATTTCCACTTCCTGTGCACTCAAAATCCATGATAGAATAACAATTTCGTTATTTTAACGAAATTCACAAAATTGTTGAAAAAAAATAAATTTGAAATTTTAATAGATTTAAATAGAAGAGCACAAAAATTCTGTGTTTTCTGTAGACTCGCACAGATTTCAAAACGGAATCGTTTCTATATAAATTGAAATTGAACTTTTAATACATACCGGTCCACCGCGTTGATTACGATTTCCCATGCCACCGCCGCCTCGTGGCAAATCCAATAGAGATGGTGGATTTTGATTTCTGAATAGATTATTCAACAGATTGTTGGCCAAATTGATGGCCTGGGCATTCATTTGTCCGCCGCCTTGACGCATATTATTGCCAAATTGTCCACCGCCTGGATTCTGGGATTCCCAGGGTGATACATTCATGCCGCCCATGCGATTGGGATTGGGTCCGCCATAGTTGTTGTTGCCACCTCCACCACCGCCGCCACCACCACCTCCGCCACCGCTGTAGCGATTACGGTTCTGATTTCCACGGAAAAACATGTTGTTGTTATTGGCTTTCAAATTGCTGCCGCCGTTAAGATGAGCTGGACGATTATGTTGGTGATGCTGCTGCTGCGAATTCCCGTTGACCTTGGCGCTGCAAAAAGGATCAATACAATAAATAAAGGATTCGATTTTTATGTTCACAAGAGGGACAGAGAGAGAGAGAAACAGAGAGAACGACATAAGGAGACGACATAACGCATACCTGACCATAATTTTGATGGAGGATTTACGAGGATAATTTGGGATATTTTTTTTTATTTGATGGATTTTTGGTGGTTTATGTGTGCGAGTTTTGGGTGCTAAAAGCGTTAAAGAGTAGTAAACAAGCTGAAAATAAAATGGCACAAAAAAGAACATAAAACATTGAGGACAAAAAGCAAAGCAAGGCAAACTTTTAAATGTTGATAAAAGCCTGAGTTATGCTTAAATGAGATAATATTTGTATTAAACGATATACTACATTAGCAAACTACTTTATCAAGATTACATATCTGAAAACAAATCCCAAATAGCATAGATCCAAGTACCTACATTGGGGGAATCCCTAAATGAGCCACTAAAAACCCCTCACATCCCTCCTGTAAGATAGTTGGCTGGATCTGACCACTATAAAAGGTATTTTAACATGGGTGCAATGCAATCTTTGTTATTAATTGACTTATTATTCTCCAGGTTAGCACATAGATGTTTCCTTTTAAGGACTTTAATGATGTCATAGCTAATCACCCACTTCATCCCTGATTTCTGAATAGATTGCTTATACATACACACACACACATGCGCATACACACACATTTACATGGATTTGTACAGGTAAACTGCCAAAGAGAGAGAGAGAGAGAGAGAGCGCTTGGCGGGTAACCAATTTTACAGTCAACTGCCAAGGATCTTTATCTTGACTAGCTATGGCAAGTGTCTAAATAGGGACAAAAAAAGGATGCAAATGATAGCTGAAATAATTGGCATGGACAAAATAAGAAAATAAAGGTTCAGAGCCGAGAGATAATGACTTTTCCTTTGTTATTTGCCTGGTGTTGCTCGCCTTGTAATGAAAATTTGCCATTTTGTGGTACCCCTTACTCTCTCCCACCGGGAATCACGGCCTAGCAAAGGCTGAGATAATAAACTGTATGTGTGAGTGCGTGCATAATGTGTGCGTGCATGTGTGTGTGGTGTGACATTTGCTACCTGTTTCAAAAAAAGAAACAGAAGAAAAATGGGCACAAGAAATTAGGCCTAAATGCTAGTACAACGAACGAATAATCAAAACTGGTTTTTATATTCTGAATAATTTGACACACACACACACACACACTTACATGTACAATATTAGAGCCCGGCTAAGAGGCAAGAGGTAAAAAATATGCGTGAGGAAGGCTACTCTCTTGGGAACAGTTGGAAAAGTCATAATTGTTAACAGACGACAAAGTCACAATGCTCTTTTGTTGTCTATTATTGCCAATTGTCTATATTCATACATCAAAATTGATTACATAATTGCAAAAATTCGACTAGGGGTTAAATTTTACATGATGAGCGCCAAAATACATTGACTTTTTTGCTACTCATGATTAGGCTTACTAGTGTATGTATACAAAAATCACACAAACACACAAGAGGGGAAAAAAACCAAGATGGCTGCCCCCAGACATTTGTATAAGTGTGTGTGTGTGTGAATGCGTTGCGTGTGCGTGTATTTCAATGACTCAGAAAGCCGGCCGGGTACAAATTGCCGCACTCAATTTGTTGGGGGAACCAAATAAAAATTACTATTTCTCAACTTAATGCAAAAGTTCATTGCGTGCGACTACACTATTTAGCAATTTACCATATACAACAACACAACAATAATATGTATATACATACATACATACACATGCATGCAACTGTACCCCAGCGTACACACACACACACACACACGCAGTTACATTTTCTTTTTCTGTTGTTATTCCTTTCTTTTGGCAAACTACTAAATATATATATAATTGCAGGCAAAAATTGGGTTTTATTGTTATTAGGTCATTAACTTATTACTTTTGTGTTAGCAAATCAATAATATTAGAGGACTATACAAAAGGGACTATACTAGAAGGGAGGGAAAAAGGTAGATACACACAAAAAATTACCCACCACCAAAATACATAAAAAAAAAGGAAGGAAAAAAAACTAATACACTAATACACACACTTCTATGCAACTTACTGTTTGGCTGGCGAATTACGATTTACTATTGCACTTTTTGTTTTACTATTAACAAATAATTTTAAACTTTTTGCCTTGCTAATTTTTTTTTTAGCAAAAATGGCCGATTGGCATATGAAAAAAAAATTCTTTATTATTAATCTCGAAGCGAAGAGCACACACACGAGAGAGGGAAAACGCACAAGTGAATACGCTAGAGCTGAGAAAACATCGATGGAATTTTAAAAATGCGGTAAATCGATGTAAATTTATCGATAGCGATATATCGAACTTTCGGTATTTTCACCCTGCTCAATCTGGTATTTTTGGTGCTTTCTGGTAGTTCTTTAGGCTTTTGTTATTTTTGTGGTTTCTAGTATTTTTCTACTTGTTAATTTTTCCCCGTTTTTTTCACGCTAAATAATCGCTAAAGTATCGAAATTCAAATTATTTTTTATTTTAGCCACATTTTAAGCAATTTGGAGACAGAAAATTAGCGGAAATCGGCTTAACAACAGACCAACTACCCAATTCTTGATTTCAATGTTAATAACAATTTAGATAACAAACTTACTTATATAATATACATGTTGGCCATCACGATTTACCCCGTTTCACCGCCCACGTTCCATTGACTTCTTTTATATTCATTATAAGTTCGCGAATCTTTTAAGTTTGCCAAAAAAATGTATGTGCTTAATTTTGTGTTTATTCGCTTTAACAATAATTGTTGAAACCTTACAATATACGCTAGTGTCATAATGTTTTAATTTGGAACTAGTTCGCTATTGATAGCTGACAGAAGCAACAGGTCTGTGTGCTTGTCACATTCCGTTCCAAATCTATTTGTGTATTCTCTTTTGTTTTCATCAATAACTTGTTGAACAACAATACGATTTATTGTATAAAAAAAAAACAAATAATTGTGCTATTCTTTACATAGGCTGTCTATCACCTCATAATCATGGACAAGTTAAGACGTGTGCTAAGCGGCGATGAGCCAACTCCCGAGGAGGAAAGCAGCATCATTACACAGGTAGGGGAAATCGGCCGATTCGAGTCAAGAATTGTGGGTTAGAAGAATGAATATCTAGTTTGGTTGGATAACTACTACCGCCGGGTTACCGCCCCCTTTCTTTTTGGATTGGCCGCCACAATCACATGGCCCCAACAACATTATTACACTTATGTGACTCAACAAATGTTTTGCGGCGGCCTCCTGCTGTTGCTGCTGCTGCTCCTTATCAAACTGCTGTTTATATTGTTTAATTTATTTACTAAAATGTTTCAATTTCTTGTAGATTAATGACATGTCCACATTAAGCTGGTCCACACGTATCAAGGCATTCTGCATTTGCTTTGTATTGGGCATTCTGTTATCTCTTTTGGGTTCCATTGCCCTATTTCTTCATCGCGGAATTGTGGTCTTTGCGGTTTTCTATACAATTGGTAATCTTGTATCGATGGCTAGGTGAGATTTCCTGATTAACACTTGAATGCAAAAACAGCTTTATATATTCCTCTTCTCCTGCCTTTTATGTTTTCAGTACTTGCTTCCTCATGGGTCCCTTTAAGCAAATAAAGAAAATGTTTGCCGAAACTCGTTTGATAGCCACCAGCATTGTAATTGTGGCCATTGTGATGACCTTTGTCTCAGCCATTGTGGTAAAGCAAAAGAAAATCCTTTAGATGAAGTCGGTCCACCGACTTAAGCATACTCTGTACCATTCTGTAGTGTATCCTTAATGTCGACTTTTATATTTACTCTAACAGACAAAAGAGTTAAGTATTTTGACTCTTTTTCTCGTACTGACTGACTTTTCTGGGACATTCTTATTTAAGTATCTGTATTATAGACACATACATGTATAGTTTAAAGTGATGGCATTTGAAATTTATTTCCTACTTTGGTACAGGCTATGAGAAAAAAGAAAAACCAGAAATTGCCAAGAATTGGCTCTTGTCTTTATAGTTTCTGTGTTGATTTTTAAGTTTTTTTTTCGTTTTACGATTTTTAATTTTGTTTTTATAATTTTATTTGTAGTTGAAAAAAGCTGGACTCACGCTTATATTCATAATCATACAATCATTGGCTATGACATGGTATTCCCTATCCTATATACCATATGCCCGGGATGCGGTCAAGAAAACCGTATCCGCTTGTTTCGAAGTCTAGGGGCTTAATGATATTATTACAATTATATATATATATATACTATATATAATTATTATTACTTATGTAATGTCATGTAAAAATCTTACATACTTTGTATTAATATGATAGCTTTAGCTAATTTTCTCACTTTACATTGTATTAACAGAATTTTCGTCTCTATTTTTTTCCGTCTTTCTTTCTTGTTCTTTAATATACTTATTTTTATACATACATATACACAATAATATATGGTTTTTTGTTTCTTTTTTTTCCATTTAATTTAATCAGTACAGTGTTTGCATCCATAAATTGTATGTACATTTTTGGGGTTTGTTTGTTTCTTTTGCTTGCTTGATTTGGTTTCTATTTTGTATTTTTTTTTTATTCAACCTTTTCTTTTTTACAAATTCTTTTTCTGTGGAGACAATTGACCTGGTGAGAATAGAGAATAGGAGAGGGTAGAAGGGAAAATTGGTGAAACAAATTAAACAATTTTTATTTTAATATCGTAGTGAGATAAAGTGCTTGGGTCTTCAAAGGATTTACATTGTGACACTGTGTGACGTATTATTTATTTATTTATTTTTTTTTTTTTGATTTTGATTTGTCCAAAGAGCGAAGCAGGAAAAAGGAGAGAGAGCGCAAGGAAAATTACATGAATTGTGGCGAGACGTAAATACAGAGAGAGAGAGAGAGAGAAAGAGAGAGATAGAGACAAACAGAAAGCCAATTGTAACTTGTCTCCATTAACAGAGACGAAAGAGAGATAGAGAGAGTGAGTGAATGAGGGGGAGACAACACTCTTCTAATTGTTGAGTAAGTGCAATTTTACAGGCAACATTGGAAAAAGGCTTCAAAAATACTTTCTAATTAAAATTATATTAGCTTTATCTATACATAAACAATAAATAGCAAGAATTTAAAGGAAATCATAATGATACTTTTGCCAACTTTGGCATGGCCATAGTTTATATAAGTATACTCTTGCCATTTAAAGGTAATTCAAACTTTTAATTTTTACTAAACAATCAGATCTGCAACATTAATATTACCCAAAGATCAGAAATTGTAAAGTACTTAAAAATAACTCTAAAAGTAGATTTGAAAAATTCCAAAATTGCTTCATTTAATGTAACTATAAAATGTCTCAGCTCTGCTAAAATTGTCTAAAACTCAAACATCTTTTTTCTACTTTGTCTTAAAGTGAAACTATATAAATACATATGTATATCTACATAAAGTATTCCTAATTCGTCTCATTTTCGGTAATTTTGGCCCTGAAGTCTTGATCTGATCTGATTTAAGATTTGGTTCTTCAATAAAATTGTCGAGTTTAATTGTTTTTAGAATCACGACACGGACTAAATGCAATTTACAATTGTTTACAGACAACTTTAACTTTTAATCTAGTAAAAACTAAATGATATAGAAAATCTTATCTTCATAACAAACTCTCCTGCAAGAGTATACAATATAAATATTAAAAAAATTAAAAATATATATAACATTTTTTTTTACTTTGGAATTTCCTGAATAGTTTGACTTGCAAAATTTGAATTAGAAATTAGAAATTAAACCAGAGAGAGAGGAGTTGACGAAGAAAAGTATAATTCTCTGAAATCTCTTGGTGAAGCTAACACAAAATAGATATACACAAACTTATCTATGTATGTATAGAGTGAACAAATGTTGCCTGCCCCAACAAATAAGAAAACAAAACAAAAAGAACACAAGAAAGAATGAAACTATTTAAGCTTACCTTGAGATGTGGTAGAACTAGAACTAGTCGATGTAGTCAAAGTAATATCGTCTTGTCTTTTAGTGGGTGTCGTTAGGTTTTTCAGTTGGCGTTGCTAATTTAATTAAAAAAGATATAATGATGTTAAAGGGTTCTGTGTTTTAGTTATGATTTGTAATTACCTGCCACCAGACGGCCAAATAGACAAATGACACTGAGATCATCACCTGAATTGTCAGCCATAACACAATGTTGATGGCTTGCGTGCGCTCAAACAATTCTTTGCCATTCTTAATACATAGAATGGCCTCAGATACCATGATGGCGCCGTAAACCCAACATTGGGTGCCGACACGTTTGCAGCGTGTATCAGTGACATAGACATAATATTGCCTGAAAATATATATATATATATAGAGATTTACATACATACATACATGCTTTGAAGAAAATTTCAGATCATTTCTTACCTTACTGATGGCGCAACAAAGAGTCCTATAAATATCAAACGACCAATAACAATAAAATGATCTGGAGGCATTTCAAAAATATGCTTCAAAAAGAATGTATTCAATTCGGTGACCTGCCAAAAGATGACCAATTGTATAACAGCAGCAAATCTCATCGCTGTGGATTTGGGATCCAGCCAACGTATGGCTGACCAACTTTCTGGTGTAAATTGTAGCATGGCACGTTTAATTTTTCCTGTCGTTGTCGATATATCCTTAATGCTAGCCCATTTATATTCACGCATTTCCAAAATTTTACATATCTTGAGACCCATCCAAATGCCAAGACCATTGCATATGATCACATCCAATATGAGGGCATCCCACCAGCATTCAATAAAATTTGGCAACAGATGGGCAAATGTGATTTCAGTTATTTCCCACATTACAGAAATGGCCCACAATATGCCCATATGGCGTATGAGTATGGCCTTGAAGGCCCAACCAAGAAAATGTCCCCAAGCGAATACATCCAAATGACCCTTGACACGTTCCCAACTAATGTCCGTGCAATTGACGCCATATTCCTAGAAACAAAAACGAACATTATTATATGATGATGATGGTATGATGATAGTTTTTCTCTTACCTTTTCCATATCAATGTGAAAATTCTTTAATTTTGGATCTAACCAATATAAAATATTTCGTATAGTTGGATAATTTTGAAACATTAAAAATTGCAATGTTAGCAAATATAAAACAGAACAGCCAAATAGTATACGCCAAATGGCCGGATGGGGTCGTGTGAAAGGTCCATTCGGAAATGCTATAACCGATACAATAAGAAAGAAGAACACAATGCATAGAAGGCCGGCCCAGAGATTATCATCCAGATTTGTTTCGTTTCTGTAATGAAATTACATTTGCCCCCCCAAAAAAATGTGATGAAATTTTTGGTACATACTATTATTATTATATGCTGACGATGATGATGATGACGCTGATGATGATGATGACGATGATGAAGAAGTTGATTGTTGCCTTCGATGGCCATCATGATGCCCCTGATTTTGCTGCTGATGCAGTTGCCAATGATGATGTTGATCTTTTTGCAACTGCATTTTGTTTTTCTTGCTCTCTTATCATTTGCTTTCCATTTGCGGGTTACAGCGGGGTCATCAATACAAAAAAAAAAACCCTCTTTCACACTGATTTCCTTGTATTGGGTTTTTTTGTATTTTTTCCTTTGTTTTTGTTGTTGTTGTTATTGTTATTGTTTAATTATTTTCTGAACCTTGAGCTGTTTCGCTAAATGTTATTGTTTTTGTTGCTCTTGTCATTGTCATTGTGACGAATTTGGCAATGCCAACTACTTGCTCATTAGACATTTAGTGGGGGGATGGGGGTAGTATCGAATTAAATCAATTAACCAAGGTTGCAGAGTGGGGAGAGAAGAAAGAGGGGTAGTCAATACCGAAATGAGCAACAGAATCAATGTCTTTACATGTTGAAAGGATAAGATCAAAAGTGAAATCAGAGTCTCTCTCCCCCTCTCTCTTTGTCTGGCTAAATTTTATGCTATAAATCTCATTACTATTCTAAAGAAATTTCAAACGTTGGAGAAACTTGAATACCAATGGTAATTTAATCACCAAAAAAAAAAAAAAAAAAACAAACCGAAAAAAGGTTTTTACCTGTCGATTCGCTCGATGCTCACCTGACAAATGCAAAATACATCACCGCAAGCACTGAGACTGCCAGCAATGTTATGGTATGAGGTTTATAAAAGAAATCCAAGGATATATCATCAACTGGACGTTCATTGACTATCACAAATGTTTGGGCAATCTCCTCTTTTCGTCTTTTGCGTGCCCCAGCTCCATTGTCCGAGGAACGCTGTTTGGTTGGTGTTGCCGGAGCACTAGCCGCTCCAGATTTATGGCCAGTGGCTGTAGTGGTTGTTGGTTCATTGTCCGACGAGAAGGCGCCACCGCCGCCGCCTGCTCCTCCACCCGCATCGCTGTCGAGCCTGCCACGTGAAATGGAACGCTTTTTCATGACCTCTGGGGCTTGTTGAATTTACTTTATTTGCAATCGAAATGCTATTATCAATGGCTAATGCTGGTACTACTACTACTACTCAGGCTTGTTGTCTTTTCTGAGGGTGGCGTGAGCTTGTTGCGGGGTCGGTTCGGGTTGCGCAACATTCATTCGTTTCGTATTTCTCTTGCCTTTGAGTTTTCACACGTTTTCTTTGTCCAAAATGCACCGAATCCTTAGTTGTTGTTTGCTTTGGCTTCTTATCAATGCATAAATCAATTAAATTGTCTTATTGATTAAACTTTTATTTAATGTTTCGCCAGCAATAGGCTGTTGTTATTAATTAACATGCTGCGCGCGACTTGGTCCAATAAAAATCGACAACTTTGCCGGGGACGCAGAGTTGCCGCCTAGTTGGGTGTTTTCTGTTCCAATTTGATAATAGAGATGACACAGTGACTGCAAGTTGGCGCAAAATTTGATTTTAAATTATTTACCGTTGGTCTGCTTGGTAATTATTGAAATTTGATAATTTTAAGTTTTAATTTATAAATGTTACGAGTATACACACAAGTGCTGTTAATTAAATATGTTTTATATTTATGAAATAAAAATGATTTAAGAAAATATTTTCTTGCTTCTACATAATTGCACATCTCTATTTTGTCATGGCGCTGCCACTATTTTCACACAAACAGCTGATTTTTGCTTGAAATTAATTATCTCGATCAGGACAGAGATAATAATTCTTAAAAATCATTCTCAACAATGCTGGATAAAGTGAAAAATGTAATTGTTGTCCTTTCGGGCAAAGGAGGCGTTGGCAAATCAACAGTTAGCACACAATTGGCCCTGGCTTTGCGTCACACTGGGCATAAGGTACGTTTTTCTTTTTCCTTCCCCCGGTTAACTTTAATTTCACAATCTAATCTAATTCTTTCTATTGTATTGACTGACAGGTTGGCTTATTAGATATAGATCTCTGTGGTCCCAGTGTTCCGTATCTGCTGGGTCTCGAGGGCAGTGATATCTATCAATGTGATGATGGTTGGGTACCCATCTATACCGATGAGAGTAAAACGCTGGCCGTAATGTCCATTGGTTTTCTTCTAAAGAGTCGCACGGATCCGGTCATTTGGCGTGGTCCAAAGAAAACAATGATGATTAAACAATTCCTACAAGATGTTAAATGGGATGAATTGGATTATTTGATTATCGATACACCACCAGGAACATCGGATGAGCACATCACTGTGATGGAATGCCTACGCGAAGTACCATGTAATGGTGCCATCATTGTGACCACACCACAAGGTGTCGCCCTGGATGATGTACGCAAGGAGATAACGTTTTGTAAAAAGACAGGCATTAAACTATTGGGTATTGTGGAGAATATGAGTGGGTAAGGAGTGTTTTCTTTAATAGTTTCCACAAGTTACATACACATGGACTAAATCTATTTGTTTTTCTCTTAAAGATTTGTCTGTCCCCATTGCACAACATGCACAAACATCTTTTCATCCAATGGCGGCATCGAACTGGCTAATTTAGCCCAAATACCTCATTTGGGTACATTGCCCATAGATCCACGTGTTGGCATTTTAGCCGGGACAACAGCTTCGGTTTTAAGTGAATTACCAGAATCGAGTACTGCTGAAGTTCTTAAAGGACTTGTACAACATTTGGATACTCTAACGGCTCAGGGTTAAAGTATATTTCAAAGTGTTTTTTCTTTTTTTTCTTTTGATAATTAATTTAAGTATAAAAATGTACAAAAAACAAATAAAACAACCTTTAAGGTAATTTTTTTTACAGCTTTATGTGTTTTTTAATGTGTCAAAATTTAAATTGATATTTCTTTTCGTTAATAAATCAAGTCAAAAGTTTTCTTAGAGAGTGAATTTTCTCAAACACTATACTAACTAGAGATACCAAATTTGCTATGTATATTTGCTTAGTAAATGCGCACGTTTTGTATTTGTAAAGATTTTGCCACGCCCCTTTCTGCTCCTGTAATTTGAAAAAAATTCGATTATGTCCCTTAATTTTCTACTTTGTGCAATCAAATTTGATCAAAATCGGACTAAAAATAGCCAAGTTATGCATATAAACGTTTTTCGATCTGGCCGGAGTTGGCCGTTGGCTGGTGGGGGCGCTAGGGTGCTCATATGCTTGGGTGAACGAGATACTGTAATATGCTTGTAAAAAGCATGTGAGCAGAATTTTTAAAAAAATACGCATTTGCTTTTATGTTAAATTTGAAATATATTTGTTTTACTGGTGTATGGTAGTCGACTAAGTCGACGAGACGACTTACTTACTTCATTTCAATTGAAGTTACTCCTCTAAGGCATGAGTGGAATAAACTTTTAGGCTCTCGATAATTAGCTCTTGTTGCTTCCAAACTGGTGGTCTTACTTGTACTTCCAAGTTTATGGTACTATCGTTAAAATCAAAATAATTTTCACTATTTTGTGTATCCTTATGTATGTTCTGATGTACAAAATAGTTTGTACCACCAAAAGTGATTCCCAAATTGATGAAGAACTAAAAACCAACAAAAGAAATATATTTCAAGTTTAACGACCTATTTCATAGATGTAATATGTATGTATATTCTACCTTGTGCTCTTGAAGCTTGGCCAACATATGTTTCTCTGTTATTGTGCCAAAGGTTTTGCCATTTAGCTTGTAGATAATACGATCCGAATGCCATATTACCGTATAGTTATGCATTTCCTGACCATAATGTTGTTGTGACCTTTTCTCCACAGTTTTCTCATTTTCATTTACATCAAACTTAATCCCACCATAGAGACATTTACCGCCAATATCAGTATTCGCAGTAGAAATAAGCTTTTCATTACCTCGCGCATAGGCCAAGCGAATAGCCACATTTCCATCGTATTTCGATGTTAGATCGATAACTGAAAGATCATTCATAGAGACGTCTCTTTATCTATAGAGTTCTTCATATGCAGTTTCATTGTATACTCACTTGGCATTATAAAATCTCCGATTGGCATTCTGGCACGTATTTCTATTCTTCCATTTTGAAAACTAAATGTATCATTTGTATGCAATTTGGTTGCCTTAAATCCTTTACGTATATATTTATGGGAAAAATTATTGCCCCAATTTTTTATTTTTCTAGGTTCTGATGATGTGCATCGAAATAGTTCTTCTACATATTCCTCATCGTGTTTCTCAATTCGCAAATGCAAACGATTGTTCTTAATGTAAGCAACAGATGTATCATTTTTATATTCCACTACTTCGGTGTTTGGCAAACATTTATGTGGTGTCCAGATACTATAATCAATGTTATTTATAAAATTTGCATCGAATATCAATTCACCACTGCATTTTGGCCCTTGGTTGTTATCATTGTTTTTGGACATTTTCGTTTCGGTTGGTATACAAATTTTAGTTGGATTTTTAATCGGTTGACTTAGTTTAGTGCATGTCGTCGAGCGAACGATTGTTTTCCTACGATTATTACTTTTGATAATGTTCGAATCAGAATTATCGGTCTTCATGGTTATATCATAAGTTTTGCTAAATAATGTATTATTGGCTGCATTCACCAATGTATAGAGACGCATATTATTCTCATTCAAATTGGTATTTAGTTGATCTTGCATTGCCCAGGGATGACTTAATGTTGAATTGAAAGCGTATACATATTTTCCTGGGCATTTTTGATTGAGTTCAGCATAAAACAAAACTGATTTGATGGCATCATCCTCTGAATAAATAAACACAAAAATAATAATAATAACAATTCTCTCAGTTGCCAAACTCACCAAATGAGACCCAAAAATTGCTATTGGTGCGATTAACAATTGGTTCTAAGCTGAAGCCAATGCCAATTAGGCCAAGACCAAAAATCAGCAACGTGTTGGTCCACATTGTCAGCCTTCAATGATTCTTATGTGTCTTATTGTTTTTAGGAGTTGAAGCTTTCAATTAACAACAATAAGGCTTAATTGCACACTACAGATTATTTATACCCTGTAACCAAGTGGGTAAATACCTTTCTCTCTTTTTTTTTTTAAATCAATCCAATTTATCTGTATGAATATGTATACTAATAACAACCTCTCAAACTCAAAGCTGAATAAAGACTATAGAGGTCTGAGCTATAGACAAACGAAGGAAGCTCTTTATCGGTAACTGATCTTGATGCAAATAAATCATTTGTACTGGCTTTAAAATACTCTACAGAATATAAAATAACAGATTAAAAGCATATGCTCATCTAGGACTGTAAAATGAAAGAAACTTGCTCCCGAAAGTATGCAATAGGCTGCAAAAGTATTCATTATTCAATTCGTACGCGTATACTACTTTAAAAATTTATTATCATTAACTTTTAATTCAAGGTTTATTGTTTATTCACAGTTTATCCTTAGAATGCTTATTGCATACTTAAATGGGCAAATTTGTATCCCACTTGCCTCTGAATCCAAAATTTATCTCAATTAGATGAAACCTCCAAAAGAGATCTTTATACATATATGTATATATTTATAGTTTTCGCTCTTATCTATTCCATTTAAATCGAAAAAGAGAAATTGAATTTCGTGGAATTATAATTTAAAAGTCGACTTGAGATCATTGAAAGAATTTCACGATGCTGGGATCAATAAAAAGTTCATTACTTTAGTTCTTATCGCTTTGTCAAATTAAAAAAAAAAAACAATAAAACGGTCTGACTTTTATGTTAAACAAAATAATTTTTGCGTGGTTCGGATCAGTAAAAGTTTCCTCGTTGCCAAGTCTAGGTGTCTTCTTTTGTGTTCTTATCGCAATTATAAAACAAAGACTATTTATAATCTTAATTACTAAGACTAACAATAATGAAATTTTGCATCTTTTGGCTTTTGTCATTATTATTGGCTATAGTAAATGGCCATAATGCATTGGAAATCGGTTTTCAAAATGTAACTCTTACAGATACATCAATTTCATTATCATTGGCAGGTATATATAGTCCCAGTCATTATTTTTATATGAATAATACGAATTCTTCTTTTCTTTTGGTTTTTTTTTTTTTTAGAATGTGAAGATTTGAAATTCCAAAGTGCTTGCTTTTTCATTGAGTTGGAAAATAATTGTATTGGCGATTTTGTGCAGGCTGTGAAATCTTCTTTAAATGATCCTATATGGACGGCTCAATATAATTTGACAACGAAATTGCAACCAAATGTTCAATTTCGCGTATCCACTTTAATTGAATCAAATAAAAAAGTTGATGGTAAAATAGTTGAAAGAATATTAACCGGAAATTCCAAATATAAAATTGATAAGCATGGCGTACTGCAAAAAGTAATGCCATCTACTGTTACTTCTACTCCTGATGTTTCATCATCGTCATCATATAGAGATGAAATTATACAGAAATGTATTCAAGAAAAGGCCATAAGTGTCAATTGCAATTCAATTGAAACTATCTTGGCCAATGGAAATCAACCAAAATCTATTAATGAAATGATATTCGATGCAACATTTCATAATAATTATAAACTGGACGAATATTGGTCACATGAATCGCGTTCTGCGCATTATTCACCGAATAAGGAAATGGTTGCCTTTAGCAGGCATAAAAATAATACATATTTACGTAATAATACACTACATTTAAAGGCGACTAAAACAGAGAAAAGCTACGAATTTAAGGCTGACAATTGCACAAGTCGTGAGAAACATTTTAAAAAATTGAGAGAATGTGGGCCAACTCTACTAACTTTATGGACTCCTGTGGCCCCGGCACAAAGTAGCAAAATCTATACGAAATTCGCATTTAAATATGGTCGCATTGAATTCCGTGCACAAATGCCCGACGGCGATTGGTTATATCCTTGTAAGTAAACTAAAAATCGAATGAAAATACATACATACATGTATGTATATATTCTTTATTTTTTATTCTTAGATATTCTACTTCAACCATCTGACACATATGTTGAGGATTGTTATGCAAGTCAAATACGTCTTGCTTATACCCATGGGAATGAGCACCTTTATACTAATAATGGTAGACAATTGAATAACAAAGTCCTTTTTGGTGGTGTCCTCAATTGGAATGACAAGAAAGCCGAGCATACACATACTAGTCGTATGTCCAAACAATCATATGCCAATGGTTTTAATAATTTCACTGTAATTTGGCATCCAGATAGAATTATATATAAAGTAAATGGCCATGACTATGGCCATATAACCGATAAAAAGGCACTGAAGGCGTTTCAAAAACCTGTAAGTTTAACTAACAAATGTTTTTTTTTAAATGAATACAATTAATAACAATGTTTGTTGTTGTTTCTTCAGTGTTTCATTGTTCTGGGCTTGACTGTTCATGGTATTGCCAATTTCCCAGATGATATAACAAACGAACAGAAACAAACATTTATAACAAATTCTCCGCAAGCAACTTTGGAATTTAGAGATATAATGGAAAATTTAAACTGGCGAAGTCCCAAATTGATGATCGAATATATACGTGTCTATGCAACATACAATGAGGAAAATTAAATGAACAAAATATTTAAGAATAAATTAATGAAAAATTAAATCCATTTTATTTCTTTTTTTTGTATTGTATTTAAAGTACTTTAGAAAGTCTTTCCGTTATTTTTTTTGGAACCATTGTTACGTGAACTTTGTGTGGATTTCTTTTTACGCTTATCCGATGACCAATCGACATCGTCTTCATCATCTGTGCCACCAGCGCCGGCATGATGACCACCACCACCACCACGATCACCGCCCGAATGCATATATGTCGATGATGAACTGGAACTGGCACTTGTGCCCTCTTTGGTAGCCAAACGACGCGACGCAATTCTCGATGAGATTCTGCCCATACCCATACATTTCTCTAGATGCGGTGCAAAACGGGCAGCCGCCACAAGTCTATCACAGTTGGGGCAAGTGCAATCCATTGGTTTTTTGGCTGTCGATATGCCAAATATATCCAAATTTGGCATTTCACAAATACGATATGCCGACTCCTCGGCAAGGCCATCCAAGGCGGCTAAATTGCCAGTCTTACGCAGATGATGTGTCTCAATGAATATGCCGGCTGTGGCATCATCGATCAATGTTCTATATAAATAATTAACAGCCTCATCCAGATTATTTGGATCCTTAAGTAGGGCACGAAAATTGTTAATTATCCTGTTTGTTGTTTTTGCTGCTCCAGTTCCCGTTCCGGTTCCTGGTATAGTTGTCTGGCCCTGTCCCTGATTGTTAGACATCGTTGATGGTGTTGTTGTTGTTGCTGCTGCTGTTGTCGACATGCCGGCCAAAGTGGCTTGAGCATTTGAATTGGATGACATGCCACAATTTGTTGAGTTTATCTTAAGTTAATTTTTTGTTCCTTTTCTTTCTGATTATTTCGTTTTATTCAGGTGACAGTCATAGCAAAATACTGAAATATTCATTTGGGGTATTCATTGATTTGCATTTGGCATTTTTGCCATACATGGTCACACTAAAACATGGCCGACTCAATTTTCTTTCCTCTTCAATTAAATAAACAGATTTCTAGGTAATAAACGATACGCGTGATTATGCTGCTGAATAATAAATCTCATGTATATAAACATTTAGTGAACAGACTTTATGATAAATGCCAAAAAATACAAACCGAAAATGAACGGTGTGTGATGAGGTAACGGTTAGTAATTCAAATATCTTGAAATTTGATGGTAAACGCATGTATTTTTCGTTCTTTTTAAACCAAAACAGAGTCAATGGCATTAAAAAAATTTTAAGGCGCCGCAATAATGATATAGAATTACTTAAAAGACGGCTAGACGAGCATGGGGATCAATGGCGCAAAGTACCAGTGGCCGTTCCATTGCCCAAAGGTAAGACCGAACAGAAAACCCGTGGACCAAAACCCAAAAAAACTAAAACAAGTACGGAGGATAACAGCAATAGTAATGGCGGAGTGGATGAGGCCAGTGGTGTCACAGCCCATATTCCAACAACGACAGGACCAGGAGCAAGTGCAGTATCTACAGTGCGTAGACCAAGAAAACAGCGGGTAAAAAAGACACAATTGCCTACAAAACAAACTCAGCAGCAGCATCAGCAGCAGCAACAACAAAAATGACAAAATTTATAGTTAAGTGACTCATTAGTTAAGTGTAATTATAAGCTTATGTATATATATATATATATTTTTTTTTTTATCATTTATGAACTAAAACAAAGAAATTCAACGAAGAATCAGCTGGGCTCTCTTTATATATCTCTATATTCTCTACTCTGCCTGCCTGAGACGAGCCAAACGCTGTGTGAGTTCGTCCTGCTCCTGTGACACAGCCGTTGAGGCACCAATTGTTTGACTTTGCACACCGCTGGGCAATTCCATATTGAGTTCCAAGCCAGCTTCATCGGCCACTTGTTGCAACAGATTATCGACATCGCCTTGTGGCACGGATGTTGTAACCGTATCGGACATTGTGCCCTCCATAACGGAGCTTTGGACATCCAAATCTTCGAATTGAGACTCAAATTTCTCCATCAGCGACGAAATCTTTTCCAAATTCATGCCCTTCATGGCAGCGTCCATGGCTTTGACCACTCCGGCCATAGATCCGGTGACCTTGCGTGTTGTCAACGCCGATTGGACACGACTGGCCACTGCATCCACACGGGCACTCATCCGTAAATAGTTGACAGCCTGATTCTTTTGTCGTATGGCATTCTCGGCATGAATACGAGCCACATCCATATTACCCTTCTGTATTGCCTTTTTGGCCTTGGCCTTTTCAAGTTTCTCTTCTTTCTCGCATTTCTTGGAATTGCGTTCCAACTCCTTGACAGCAAATTTTAAATTGAAAAGATGTTCTAAACAGACAGACGAGACAAAACATAGTGGGAGGGAGGGAGGTAGACATGGGTGTTATTTTTTTTTTGTGTCTAAGGCGTCATAGCTTTGTTTTGCCATTATAATTCGTTGATTTACTTACTTTCCATTGAAGATGTAGACATGTCGTTACCCAGTTTGAGGCCTTTACAAAAAACAAATGAAGTGTAAATGTGTTTTTGGCAGTGAGTTTGAATCTGACAACTGCAATTTAGCTAGAATTCTGGTAAATTTTTTGTTTTTCTATCAGCCACAGCAGCCTATGATTCACTTAAAAGTTTCCACCAGTGTTGTATAAGCCTTTAAGTTTACAGCAGTAAACAGTGTGTTGGTTGGCTATGTTAGTTAACATAACTTTCTACTGTTCACAACAGAGGGCGCTGTTTGCCGCCAAAAAGGGTGGAATTCAAAACTATTGACCACATCACTTGCATTTAAATTTAAACTCTTTTTATTTAGATTGCATTTTAGCTTAGATAATATTTGTTAATATTTGACGTCTGTAAATTTAAAATTCAATGGCAAAACAGGCATATTTACCCATTGACATTTAAATGCATTTTCTGTTGAATAATTGTATTCAATATAGAAATTTCTAACCAAATTGGCCACAGTTAATTCCATTTCCATTTCAACAATACGCTTGCCGGCACACATGCGTGGACCAAAACCAAATGGTAAATAGATGAAAGGACTCAAATCTTTGGCTATAAGGGATTTCGTAAAGTCATCTTCTTGGCGGCGTAGCCAGCGTTCTGGTAAATATTCCTTGGCCCGTGGATAGTAACATTCTTCGGTTAGAAGCAAATTGGAGTTCATCATGATTCTTGTGCCTTTTGGTATACGATAACCATCGAGTACAACATCCGCTCCAGTTGCTCGCAAATTACCAAACACAATGGGATATAGACGTAACGACTCCTTGATACAGGCTCGTAAATATGGCAAGGATTTCATATCGTTCATGGTAAATTGTTGATCTGGATGCGATAGTTTTGCCAATATCTCATCACGTAGTTTCTGCTGTTTTTCGGGATTTTTAGCCAAATTAAATAGCAATCCAGCAATAGCCGAACTTGTTGTATCCACGCCACCCATTAACATATCCATGGCCATGACAATGGCAAATTTATGATCAATTTTCAATAATTGTTCCAGCATACTTGGATGACCCTTTTGTGTATCCTTTGGAGTATTCTCTATACGTTTTACAGCCTCATTCACATACATGGAACAGATATCAAATATTTCGTCCATGACCTGACTGAAACGACTATATGTTGGTGTTGATATATACTTATATAACGATGGCTTCATGCCCAGCTCAAAAAAGGATCGCATAAATATTCTGATATTATCGAAAAGCTTTTTAGCATCCGGTGATTCGTCAGCGTTTCGTATAAGACCTATATCTTTATCGAGGACAATTGTAGCCACAGATTCAAATGTCAGATGATTAATATTATTATGAAAAGTCCCGGGAACTTCCAGTGATATGGGATCACGTATTTTGCGTATATTATCAATGAATTGTTGATTCACACGCTGCAATGGTTCCAGATACAAAACAGTATTCCTTTGTTGCATTAAAATTGGATTCACAGCACTGCGTAGACGAGCCCATTGTTCACCGCTACACGGGAAAATGTTAAAATGTATAATACTGGGTTTTTTTCATTTAGCCTTCAACTTACTTATCCATAAGGCCCATGCAATCTTTAAAGAAGCCATCTTTACGTTTCTCACGATAATGTAGCACAGGATCGGCACCAGTTCTCACTGGCCATTGTCCTTCGGTACGAAAGATTTTCTCAAAACTATCAATACTAAACGTCACCACATTGGAGGGCATACCAAAAAGGCCAGGCAGTAGGAATATATCACCATATAATTGACGATAATGCAACATCAATTCAAATAGATCCAAATGATAGTATTCTCCATTCTTTTGGAAACCTCGCCACATTTGCCAACGACTTGGTCCAGGTAATTCCTTAAAATCACGAGCTGTTCTCCATTCCGTTTGCATTTGTTTTGCAAATTGGGCGCTCTTATCGTTCAAATTATGACCATTGTTGACCTTGACATTGATATTGGTAGCAGCTATGGTGGAGCGGGCTCTACTTTGCACGCAAATGCTTTGTTTTGCCACACGAAATAACATTTTCATACGTAGAATTTGCGTAGATCCAAAGAGTATACTGACCAATTTTATTTGTTTGTCTGTCTGTTGGTTTTTAATAATCTGGGCACGCGTCCCACTCGAAGAAAAGCTTATTTGTTTACAGTTTATTGTGTAAAGCTTTTTCGACCTTTTTCCAGCTTATATTTACACAATAAACTGTAAACAAATAAGCTTTTAACGTTATCACCTGTTTCACAGTGTTTCCAAAAGCTCGTATTTTCAAACTGTTAATGATCTTGGAATACATATATTCTTTAATATGTATATACATATTTTCTGATTTTAAAATGATTCCAAGCTTTTTGAGCTTTATTTTTTTGGTTGAGAGACATTGACAAGAGACATTCTTGGAAAATGTTATCGAAAATATATATACTCTTTGGCGATTGCTTGGAGAAAGAAACATATATTTATAAATATAATGAATTTTCAATATTCATTTTCGATTTAGCTTCAAAAATTAACCATTTCAGCACCCAAAATCTACACCTTTATCTGCTATTAAAGTTCTAGGGAAGAAGGTAGAGCTAGAAATTATAAGAATTTTCCAACAATCATCGTTGATCACACGACTGTTTTTATACCCTTGCAGAGGGTATTATAAAATTGGTCAGATGTTTGTAACGCACAGAAGCAGACGTTTCCGACCCCATAAAGTATATATATTCTTGATCAGCATGAGAAGCTGAGTCGATATAGCCATGTCCGTCTGTCCGTCCGTCCGTTCGTCGGTGCGTATGCGTTTTATTCAGCCATCTTAAGAGCTATCGGGCTGTGCTTTTTATTATCTGGAGCAGATCAAGTATGAAACTTATCAGGATCGGACCACTATATCATATAGCTCTAGAAGAAACATTTTCATAAAAATGTATAAAAAATTTGCTTAGGGAATGATGGAAGAAGAAGAAAAATTTTTAGTAAAAAGAGAAATAATGTTTTGTTTGTGTATTGATGAATTGAACTGCAGGGAAAGAAATTTCAAAATGTAAAAATATTATTGCTAACGACTGCAAGGGTATATAAACTTCGGCATAGCCGAAGTTAGCTTTTTTGATATTTTAGGCTCACACCAAAACAATTTTGTTTATCTAATTAACAATAAGATCTTTTTAAATTTTTTGCATTTTTCTCGAAACTAGTTTTTTAAACACAAAATCTAAAGTTATAATTGATATTAGGTATCAAAATACTTTATAACTATATCATTTAACTTTAAGATTCATTAAAAAAATTATGGAATTTTAAACTTTTTAGCACTAACCATACAACACATCGTCGGCTTAAATAAGGTTTTTTTCTATTTTATAATTTTTTTTTTTTTTTTTTTTGATTTATTTGTTTCTTTATTATACCCTTGCAAAAAGGGTATATTAATTTTGGTCAAAAGTGTGCAACGCATAGAAGGAAGCATTTCCGACCATATAAAGTATATATATTCTTGATCAGCACGACGAGACGAGTTCAAATAGCCATGTCCGTCCGTCCGTCCGTCCGTCCGTCCGTCTGTCCGTCCGTCTGGATTAACGCAAACTCCTCCTAGACCGTAAAAGCTACAGAGCTGAAATTTATTGTAGGCTTGTATATACTGCAGGCGTTGTATATCTCGGATTCAGCCGGATCGGATCACTATATCATATAGCTCCCATACAAATGGCAAAGTCACGAACAGTGACTTTTCTCAATAACTTCGTTATTTTCTAAACTATTGTCATGAAATTTCATATTGGTGAATTAATTACACATATAAACGACTGTGCCATCTTTCGAAAACACTAGCCTTTTTAGATAAAACGTTTTTCTATTTTGATGGCTATAGGTAAGGAAAGAGTTACCAAAAAAGTTGCAAGGGTATACAAACTTTGACGCGGTCGAAGTTAGCCCCGGCCCTCTGGTTTTTTGTTTAATTTCCTTTTTTATTCTATTTTTATTAAAAAATAGAAAAAAAAACCTTATTGGTATTGGTCGGTTTCGAAATGGGAATCGAACCAAGGACATTATAGCTAAGCGAACACTCTATCGGCACAGCCACCGGGATACATACGAATCTGATGGCAATATTTCTTGATATTCTTTCCACAGGGGCATATCCTATTCGCATTGTCGCTGTATTGTAGAAAATTAAAAATTTTGGTCGAGCGAGCTATCGAAATGCGATGTTGTACAACTTCACGTCACACACAGACTACGTAGCCTGAGCATGTACCGACGAGTGTACACATACATAGACGTTCTGTAGTCTGTGCTAGACTGAATTATTTTCGTAGTTGCTTGGCCCTCTCCCCACTTTACGCTATCATTGAGAGTACGAGCGTTCGGGTTTTCCCGAAGTTCTCTGGGGTTCCATGACTAGGCTAGCGTTTGCAATCAAAAAATCATGAGTTTGTCCCATCTATGTGTTGTATGGTTAGTGGTTTTAGCTAAATATCTGAATGTATCAAATGACCACAGGGATGGGAATCGTGGCTGAAAGGACAAAGATGTTTTTTTTGTCCATCATCAAGTACAAATATGTATGTACATAACTAACTCAAAGTTTGTTTTTATTTTGTGTATTCTAAAGATTACAATAAACAAATGTTAAAAAATTAAATGTTTAAAATACTTATTTTCTCTTTTATCGACTCTATTGAAAATTGGACAAAACTATATTTAAGTATTGAATCTTGTTTTCGGTTTGGCATTTTAATTTTAACTAATATAAACACAAAAATAAAAAACCAAAGAAATTTATATACGTACATATGTACATACACATATTTCTTTGCATTCAAGTGACTTAGTAGATTATACTTTATTGGTGTTTGACTTGCATGTGAAAAGGCTAGTTCTTGTTGTTGTTTTTGTTTTTGTTTTGTTTTTTTGTTGTATTCTATTTACATTTTATGAGACCCTCTATATGCATAGTACCTACCATGCTATCCATTCACCGCTTATTCATAGCTGGTCTATCAATAATATATGAGTCTCAAAACGATTGCATCTCGCCTAGTGAGAGAGAAAGGCCACAAAAGCAAAAAAAAAAAAGGGGGAAAAGGGGCAAATGTGCATTTTATGTGCATTTCAAAAACAATAAAGCAAAACAAAAGGCCAAATTGGTCAAATATACATACATAAGTGCACAAACAAACAAACAAACACTGGAATGAATGCACTAGAAGGCACACAAACACACACACACACGCAAAATGGTCGAGAATGCTTTCAAAATGGAGGGCAGAAACAATAGAAAGCCCTAGGATCCTATTGTTTTGACAAACTTTTCCTCTGTTATGTATCTGTTTTCACTATAGCCATACATTTGGATATATCCATGTATGTATGTATGTATGTACATATATTGTATATCGCAGTTGACCACCAGAATGTATTATGTACATACATATTAAGGCATGATAACAACGTTTCGCTTTTAAATTATGACTCTCAATTAAGCATAATGCATTCAGAAGTGGCCAAATTTCTGTGTACCCCAACAATTCAAGTTTTCTATCCTATAAATTGCCCACAAATTACACAATTGACCGCCAAAAACTTTTGTCCTCCCAAAAATTAACTTTGACTCCTAGCAGAGTCATCTTCTGTACATGCTGTTTTTTTTCTTTCTCTCTCTCTCTCTCTCTCTCTCTCTTTTGGAATATGAAAAGTTTTTCACATAAATTTCGTAAATTATTATAAATATTGTTTGGACTAAGTTTCAACCATAGATGGGGAGGAAACAACAACACAAATTATACGCATCGTGATGTGACAAAGAGCACCAAAAATAGCCATATAAAAATTTATTTTTGCAAAAAGAATTTTCAACAATTGAGACTTCAAAAAGAAGTTCTTAGGTCCTTGTAAATCTCGACTGGCAAATAAAAATTTCTTAGTCATTTTACTCATTGTTAAGTTTAATTTAAAACTATTAGTAAAATCGATTTCTCTGACATTAACGAAAACTGCAAACGAGTTTTTTGGTGAACATTTTTTTTTTTTTTTTGTTACATTTGCACACCTAAAACAAAAGCCGAGTGGAAGTGTGATATCTACAAAGCGAAGACAAACAGTGGTTCATTTTGCCTACCATCTCATTCATTTTTATGCTCTTTATCACGCGCCAAACTTAACGCGCCACGTAACATTTTCTTGCATTTTGGCCCCTCAATTTGTCCACAGACTAGACCGAACTTAACCGACACTCCGAGCGACCCATTCTCTTTACCAGTTCCAGCCAGGCAATCCAGACGACAGTCAGCCAAAGGCAACGAAAAGATTAAATCAGCGTAAAGTGCAAACACTGTGTCAAGTGTAGGTAGCCGACCGCCGAGGCATCTCAGACACGGCTAAAGACACACGCCACCAGGGCCATTGATATACCCTAGAAGACAACTACCATATCATGGTATAAGAGGGGATGGCAGAGAGGTCTGGTGGAGTAAGTTTGGACAGCGATAGGGAAGGAAACAAAAAAAAACTGAAGAGAAATAGAAGTAGAAGAAGAAAAAAAAAACGGATAAATGTCAATCAATTTAACTGGCAATGTGATATGAAGGCGATAGTGGAATAGGTAAAGTTAAGTGAACTTGCTGTTTTCTATTATATGTACATAACCTTTTATTTTTTTTGTTGGGGAGGAAGGAGTTCTAATAGAATTAGTCAGTTAGTTATAAATGCAAACATTTCCAATAGATAGAATAGGTATCGCTTGAACGATTTAACCCCCTTTTTAATTACATGTTTCTAGTTAGTTCTAGTTCTATTATAATATACTTTGTTCCTTTTGTTAAGTATAGTAAAAGTATGAAAGATCCTCTTGTTTGGTAATATTTTCATATCATATCTTTATTTTCCAGTTAGAATCATGTCTTTCAATCTGCATCTTAATAACTTAATTTCTTGTCAATTTTCGCAAATAGACATGATGTTTTTATACCAGGGGGTATTATAAAATTGGTCAGATGTTTGTAACGCACAGAAGGAGACGTTTTTGACCCCATAAAGTATATATATTCTTGATCAGCATGAGAAGCTGAGTCGATATAGCCATGTCCGTCTGTCCGTCCGTCCGTCCGTCTGTGGAAATCAACTTCACGCCGCCATCTTGAGAGCTATCGAGATGAAACTTGATATTTGAGCTACTTATAGCCCGAAGCAGATAAAGTATGAAAATTGTCAGGATCGGTCCACTATAGCATATACAGTGGCCGTCAAAACTGATTCAATGTTTGCAACTCTTGCAGTTAAACAGCTGCTGTATGAATATAGAGCAAGCAAATGAAACAAAACTTATTTTTACAGTTACTTAGATTATTCTTAATAAAATAATGCAAATTAGACAACGAAGGAGCGGAAACAACAGAAAAGGGAGATGTAAAACAAAAACAACATGCATTGACTCACTTTTGACTATTCCTATTTTTAGGTTCTTTATCAATAACTGCATCTTAATTTACAGTTATTTTGGGGAATTGTTTTTCGCTTTTGATTTATTCATATTTGTAGTCAATTTTGAAGAAGTAAAGTCATTTGTAATTTGCACCGGGTACCTAATAGTTGCAAAATTGATTGAAAACTCGAGAATGAAAAAAATTTCTAAACCCGTTGAGGACAGTATAGTGTGCCTTTCAGAAAGAGGATCCTCGTCGCGAGAAATAGCCAAATCCCTCTCTATAAGTCAAGCGACAGTCATTAGAGTATTAAAACGGCGTGAAATCAATAACCAAAATACATCCAACGGACGCCCTCGACTGATTACTGATGGTGATGCACGCTTAATGATCAGCCAAATTAAAAAGATGGTCATATGACGCCCAAGGATGCTGCCAAAGCAATTGGTAAGCCGGTTAGTGAATCAACTGCAAGAAGGGCACTTCGAAATATCGGCTACACTGCGATTGTAAAGAAAAAAAAGCCAGCACTGTCCGAGAAAAACGTTAAGGCACGTCTGCAATTTGCCAAAATGCATCGGAATTGGACCATTGAGGACTGGAAGAAGGTTATTTGGTCAGACGAGTCCAAATTTAACCGATATCAGTCCGATGGAAAGGAATACTGCTGGATAAGGCCCGGAGAAACCATTCAAAGGCGACATGTCAGAGAAACTGTGAAACACGGAGGCGGGCACGTTATGGCATGGGGATGTTTTACTTGGTGGAGTTCTGCAAAATTAGTCAAAATTAATGGAATAATGCGAAAGGAAGATTACTTAAACATTCTGCAGACCAATCTTGGCAATTTTATTGACAGATGCGCTTATGGTACAACAGATCTTACTTTTCAGCAAGATAATGACCCTAAGCATACAGCTAGAATTGTCCAAGATTGGTTATCTAACCAAGAATTCAAGCTGATGAAATGGCCAGCACAAAGTCCTGACCTCAATCCAATTGAGAATTTATGGTCAATTGTGAAAAGACGGCTGGGACAATATAAAACACCGCCAACAAACCTGGAGAGCTTATGGCAACGCGTGGAGGAAGAGTGGGCAAAGATTCCTCAGGAAATTTTTCACAATCTTGTGGAAATTATGCCCTCTCGAATCTCTGCAGTAATAAAACATAAGGGACTTTGGACAAAATATTGAAAATTAGAAAAGAAAAAAAGTTTAAAAAATGTTTGAAAAAAGTCAAAACTGAGTCAATGGTTATTATTTTTGTTTATTAATTTTTGCTGAGAAGCTTGAACAATATCGAATTATTTTTTTATATGGATTTGTTAAGAACTTTATTAGAAATAAAATAAAAAAAAAATTGGTTGACTTTGGGTTGTTTTTGTTTATTCTGTGAACGCTCAAACGTAAAATTGCAAACATTGAATCACTTTTGACGGCCACTGTAGTTATAGCAGAAACATTGGAGTATCTCTATGAAATTTACTAATATGATAGTTTTGGATACAAAACATCAGATATCGAAATTTCAATCAAATCGGATAAACACAAGTTACAGTTAATATAAATTGCCTCTACTACGCCATTGCTTGAAATCCACAGAGCAGCTGAGCACATGCATACACACACAGACGCAACGCTACGTAAACTGTATGTGTATGCGTGTCAATCGCAGCATGCAGCATGGGGAAGAAGAAGAAAAAGAAATGGAATTGATATTTGGAACGTTTTGTCTCTGCATTGATGAATTGATTATACAGAAAAAGAGTTTGGAATTTTAAAATGTATAAGTTTAGCTTTAATTGAGATAAAACTTTTAGCAATCGGTTAGAAATTGCCGAAAATACAGTCTGAGGAAAATAAGTGGAATCACCAAAGATTATTTTATTCCCAATTCTTTAAAGAAATAAACCTATACCACCTATTGTAAAATATTACCCAAACTCATGTAAATATAAGTTAACAAAAGAAATGTAAATAATTATTAATTATACTGTATATACATATTTTACAACTAGCTTAAGACCATAGAAGTTATAGCTAGCACATAGATTAGAGGTAATTTATAATTACCTATCATAGTCTAAATAAATAAAATAAATAAATATTTTAAAAAAATATTCGCAAACAACTTTTAAATTTAAATATCAGTTTTCTTATCAAAAAGTAATATTTAAGTTTGCATTAAAACATCAAAACATAAAATTTTGACAATTTTAACAATTCGTATCGAAATTAATTTTTTCAAATATCTAATTGTTTAATCTATTTTAAAATGTAATTTAAATTGCGATTTAATTGTGATATAAGATTTCAAAATCGTTAAGAAATTCAAGACAATACAAAGACATAAATTAAACCCAAAACTCTAACATCTAAGGCAATAAATTGCTTGATATTATTTAAATTAATCAAATAAATAAATTTAAAAATTAAAGCCATAAAAAACTGATCATGATCAAATCTTAAATCAAACATGTATTAATATCATGATATAAGGATACAAAATCTATTCATTTGGAAATGGAAAAAACCAGAATCAGAATCCTGAAAACCACTTCAAATTGATCAGAATCGTTGTCATCGTCATTGTCATGATGGTGATGAGCTGTCAGAAAAGTATGACTTTAAATTCGATTTCGAATATTTGATGACACATGGATTTGATATGCGACCGCAGTATGTGATATTTTCGATGGGGCAAAACATCGAACAACAGGGCGTGGCTGGGTCAACAAATGATGGCCATAAGACCGAAATATATTTGTACATAGAAGAGGTCCTACCTCGCTCTCTCTTTTTCTCTCTCACCTCTCTTCATGCCGGTCTTCTAATTCGTCTTCTGTTTGTAATTACCAAACAAAATGTCTGGCCGACTTCCTCTCGATGTGGCTTGTTGTTCTGCTCCTTTATGTCCGGGCCAGCCGGCAGGTCGGTAGGGAGGTCGGTCGTCCGTCTGGCGGCCTGTTGTTAATGTGTCTTAAATTGTTGCCTCATACAAAAATGTTGTAGCAATTTTTGTTAATTTTCTTTACATCAGTTTTGCATTGCATTTGTTTTTGTGTCTTAATTTATTTCTCTCATTCTCTCTCTCTCTCTCTTTGGCGGTTGTTTTCCTGTCTGTTTGCAGGCATTTAGCAAGTTTCTGTTTTGCTGTTGCTGTTGCTGTTGCAGTTACTGTTTCTGATATGCAACTTAATTACAGTTTATTTGCTTTTGCGCGCTGTTGCATTGTGTAAATAAAAACTGTAATAATTAATGTTTGCATGGTGTTTTTATTTCCCTCTTTTATTTTGTGTTTATTTTCTGTGCGTTTTTTGTTTTTTCATTCTAGTATTATTTATTTATTTAGTTTTGCATAGTCTACTTAGTGGGGGCTTTATGCCGGATGGGAATGCAACATTCATTGGCAGCCTAGCGGAGGATGCAAACTAACCAAACATGGTTAAATTAGAGAAACAAAGGGAGGGTGAGAGAGAGAGAGAGAGAGAGAGAGAGAGAGAGAGAGAGAGAGAGAGAGAGAGAGAGAGAGAGAGTGAAAGAGATAGTGAAATCGAGAGTCTGAAAGTCATTTAGGCACATTCATTGTTTATTTCTATGTGAATTCATTTGAAAACGATAAAATCACAATAATTATTCCAGCAGGCCTGAACATGAAGGAGACCACAAAGCGATAATAAACAAAAGTATCAAGTGATTATTGTATAGAGAATAAATTTTTACCCATTTTCTAACGATTTCTTATTGCTGAGTTTCGATGCTTGAGGACACCAAAAGTAATCGTTAAGAAAATGATTCGAAAACCTAGAAAAGCTTTGATGAAACGTTAAAGAACGTTTCTTAAGTAAATTTGTTACTCATCATTTAAACATCCTTAAGGATCATTAATAATTTTTCAAATTACTATTGTAAAATCTTTGATTGATATCCCAAAAACATTAAATCATTTTCTGAGAGATATCTTGTTCTATTAAATATTCAGATAATATAGTGAAATGGAAATGAAATTAGAAAATAGTAGGTATTTTTTCTAATAACGTTAATGCAATACATACATACACAAACATACATACGTATACTTAAATAAAAATGAGGCAATATGTTTCACAAATTGCATTTTACAAAAATATATATATCATTTTAGTTGAAGAAAAAATTTTCAATAATCAATTTGACAGGCATTTTGTGGCATTGGATTTAAGCATTACAATTGATAAATCCCAATTTGAATATATATTTGGGTTTTGGGGCCGTGTGTATGTATATTTTACGTATTTTTTTGTTCTTTGGTGGTTCCTTTTGCCATCAGTCGACATTTTTGACATAGTAACCAAATTTAAGGCGTAATTGTTCATATACTAAAAATATTATAATCGTATTTGGTACCAAACGTAACAAAGATGGTACCATACCACGAAATAGTCCCCGTATACCAAAACGCATCATATAGTTAAATTCATCGATCGTGCTTTTAAAGTAACCGCTTTTGGCATTCATTTTAATTGTTTTAAGCACTTCAATTGGTTGCAAAATGGGACCACAGACACACGCAGCAGTTGTCGAGCTCATCAAATGTACCATTTTGTTATCATGATCCAAATTGAAATATTTCATATAATGATATTTGGCCTATTAAGCGAGAGAGATGAAGATAATTACAAATAGAAGAAGACTTAGCACTTGGCTAGCTGTAACCAACCTGATCATAAACTGCATTTTGACCAATGGTTAATAAGGCTGCACGCATGCACGATAAGGCCCAACCATTATATAGAGTTTGGCAACCCTCTTCTCGATAAATCCGGTATAGACCATCAAATACATTTTGATAATTTAGTCGGCTTTCTTTGGGCAAAGCTCGATCCACATGCATTCTAGTATTGACCACTTCAGTGGGTACGCCTACACAACCAGCTAATAGACCCGCAATGCTGGCCACAAATACTCTATGTATGAAATTATATTCATCCACATAATGTTGTTTGCCCAATTCATAGATATGAAATCGTAGCGCCGTATATGTCAATTGACGTAAAAGTTGAGCACTTAAACCATCATAGAGTGAAAGAATTCCTGTGTAGACAGATTATAAATGAAAGGACTATAGGAAGGACTAAATGGAAAAGGAACTGCATTCATTACCATCGTTCTTAATTGCCGTTTTCATCATTTCTATCATGGATTTATCCTTTCGTATAACCATCATACGTGTCTCGATCAAATCGAATGGCGATGTAAAAAATTGTGTTACTGCACCTGATACACCGCCACACCACCAACGTGGATAGATTCTAGGGAATCAGACACAACATTTTTCGCGTATTCAATAACTATATAGAATGTAGCTTACCTTTGCTCATTATGTGATAAGCGATAACATTCAAGTTGATCCGCCAGTTTGTGGCCGTTGCTTAATGTTCTCTCTGTGGAATATGATGAATTAACCCAACAAGCATTTCGAAATGTTCAAAAGCAAAAATACAACAAAATTTTATAAATTGACTCAAATTTCTCAGCTCTCTAGGTTCCTCTATGTGTCTCTCTTTTTGCTTTGCTCTATAGATCTCTCCGAGTGTAGTTTGAGCTGCTTCCGGCCATTAGGACGCGCACTCAAGTGCGTTGTCTAATTGCTGGTTCTGGGTCCTAGTTCCCTGATACGACAGTTGGTACACTGGTTGTTACTGCTCTTGGTCCTCTTTTTGGGTCCAAGTTCGAACTAATTGAGCACTATCTTGCTATCTCTCTCACTCTCACACATACACAAGTTTCGTTACCTGTAGTTTTCGGGTAACTTTTGCCTTTGCTTTTATGGGCTGGGGGCTGTTCCAGGTGTTGCAATCGCAATTACAAAAACCCTTTCGAGTAATTTGGCATAGTTTTTGGTGGCTTTACAAGTGCAGACAGGCAGACAGGTAGACAGAAGTCTGCTGAAGTTTTAAGTGTGCTTGCTAACACAGTTGTCAAAGCATTATCTCCAGCCATTAGGCATGCGAAATGTGTATGCAATTGAAATTTTCGAAAGTTCCAACTACTAGTTGGGGAACTTCAGCCCCTCCAGCCCCTCCATCCCATCTCCCCACGACCAAACCAACTGACTCACTCACTCAATCCTTATATGGCTTGGGCTACCTAGCAGAGACGAGTAAAGTTTGTTTCGCTTCTCTGCTTCGCTTTCTTTTATTTTTGTCATGTTTTGTTGGTATGTATTTGCAAACAAGGTTTTGTTTATGACAAAAGATCCAAATTAATAATTCTCAAAATTGTTCAACATTTGGTGAAATGCAATGAATACCAATTACAAACCTACAACCCCCCACCCCTCCCAAAAAAAATAAAAGTATAATTCCCGTATCTAAGGAATTTGAAAACTGTTTAATTTAATTTACGAAACTTTTGTAAATCATTTGCTTTTTTCCAGTTCTATGGGAAAGTATTTTTAATGTTATATTTCAAGAGGTGATAGGCGGATCTAGGGCTATTTAACGGGATAACTTTAGCACCTTGAAGTATGCAATAGACTGGAAAAGTATTTAAAGTTTTCAAGACATTTATAACTTTAAGTACGTCTTGTAGCTTTAGTGAATGCTTTGAAGTTTATTCTTTCTTACAGGACATTTCAAAAGCAAGTTCTTGGGTAGCTTATTGCCTACTTTGGGCGGCAGAAGGTCCCCCTACAGTCCTGAATCTGCCATTGTGTTATCAAATGCTTAATTTTAAAAACGTTTCTGTAATTAAAAATATTTGTAAACTATTATCGAAATGTTTTTCAACAAATTGCACACACACCCACACACACATGCATATTACATAAGGCAATTATTTATAGCATACTTTGCAGCATAATATATGAGTTCAGCTCATTAAAAAGCGATTTTTAAAGACTAATACACACACACGCACCGATACACTTTACCACTTTTATTCAGCACAATCAATCAAGCGCTCAATCAATCAATTTGGCATTCCGGTACACGTTGTATGTTTTTTTATTGCCTTCAATTTCAACGCGCTTGCAATTTGCACAAACAATTTATGAGTGAAGTACTAATAAAAATTGTTTCATAAATTTTCTACATGTACCCACAGTACAGTAATACAATTCTACAGTAAGTAAGTATGCAGATATAGTTATCTACATATACATACATATATACAAAATAAACTATCACATTTACTACTCTATCGCTGCCAATTGCATTGGCAAATGCGTAAGCAGTTAAATTTTTTACCCTACTATCACTTTTCATCGTCTTTCTAGTACCCTTGCAGATGGTCATCGGTTTGTAACGCAAAGAAAGGAAAGTTTTGAGTCTCTCTGACGCTTACAGTTAGAGACCAAAACTTTGTACTTATCACAAGAAAGATAAATTTTAAGAACTTACCGAACTGGTAATCGCTTTAACACACGATCGGTCAACCAATTGCAGTATCTTTGCCCAAAATTCTTATTTCGATAGATTTTTATGTTAGGCATAATATTCTCCAGATTCTCCAGATTAATAGTCAACATAAATCTACTCTTATGCGACTCTGCTGCAACGTTGCGCATTGTTCGTATGACTAGAAAGAAAGGAACAGGGTGATTAGGTATGAGTTTTGAAGTTATATATACACCATTCTTATAAGTATTGATGTAGAAAAAAATGTAGAATTAAAGAAATCATGTTTAAAGGCTTGTAAAAGTATATAAATTTTGGCCTAGTTAGCTTCTTTGCTATTTTGGTTATAGGTTTAAATCATTTGACTGAGATGTTGTTAACGAAAGTAGTATAAAAACCCTCAAAAATATATAACTAGATTCGTTTTATCAGGACAATTAAAAGAAAGAAAAATAATACGCATCTAGTTTAAATAACGAAAGTCTTGAGTATATAAAATAGAGTGAGCCACTTAAAGACATCTAGATAAAAACGACAAGAAGCATAGTTTAAAATAACAAAATGAGATGTGAAAACAAAAAGGTATCTCATATTCGAGATTCACTCTCACGCGTACTTCACGTGCAAGCTGGCATTTATTTATTCACAAACTTTTATTTACTTTTCATACTCGTTGGCGTTCCCATTGGTTTGGCTCAGTTTTTTTTTTTGTCGTTTTTGTTTTGTTTTTTATGTGTATATATTTTTGCATTTTGTTTTTCATATTTTCATTTTGGCTCCTGCGTTGAGTTTTTCAATTTGCCTGTAAAATGTAAAATAATATATCACGTTTGCAGCTTGAGCAGAACATTCGCAGCGCCATCTCAGACTCAGTCTCAGTCTCAGCCTCATTCTCAGTCTCAATCTTAGTGTCTGTTGCTTTTGCTGTCTCTGCGCTGGTTTGGTACCCATCTTGGTATTTCTCTATGGCAAATTTACTTTTAAAAATTTAATGCTCAGTGGGTTGTATGGTTGGAAAAGTTTTCTTTTTCTTTTCGTTTTTCTGTGTGTGTGTGTGTGCCTTTTTTCTTCTGTTTTGTTTTATTTGTATTTTTATTTTCATCCCAAATAACACGTCAATTTGATATGCCTGTGCATCGACAAGTTATTTGTTTGCTGTTTGTTGTTGGTTGTGTGTGAGCGTGTGTGTGTGTGTGTGTGTGTGTTATGCGATTTCGTTTTTTATGTTTGCCATACAGTGTAACCTCTGCCTAATCAACATGATTTGTTACCACTTGATACTTTAATTTAGGGGAAATTGTTAACTAACGAGATATATATATGTATGTATATATACGTCTTTCCTAGTTTATGAGATGAGATCAACTTTTCAATGCTTAGAATTTCTAACTATTTAAGGAAAATGCAAAAGGCAAATCGAATGAAGATTATATTATATTTCTTAGACAAGAAAGGGAAGTTGTACTTTGTGTGATCAAAGTACTTGCCAAAAGAACATAAGTCTATTTTGTCTTACTGCTAAATAATGTAAACAAAAAATTGGAGTAGAGAGTTTTTAATTTACACAATACTCAAATTAAACCAGATATCCTTTAGTTTAAAGTTTATAACTTTCCTTGTGATAAAATTTGTCATAATGTAATAACTGTCATAATTGGCTGTATTGTTTCTTTATATACATATAAAAGTAGATAGTAGATAATATTTCCAATAAATATTTTATGTTTGCCTAAGCTAAAATTACAAAAATTCATTCAATACTTTTAAAAATATACTACATATGTATTTGTCACATATTTAATGTAATTTTATACTAATGTTTGTTTTTAGAATAGAGAATAGTTTTGAGAATTTAATACTAATGGTACTGATGGATGTCTTTAGGAGAATTTTCTTTGACATTCGCTAAATCTGGTTGGCAAAATTTTTAAAAAATAACGTGTCACATTGTTGTAAGTTTCGAAGTTTTACTGTAATGCGTCGGGTTGTGATGTGTGTTTGAATGTTTGTGTGTGTTTGCAAGTATCTTAGGTTATTAGAAAACTTTGCGGCTTGGCCTAAGAGGCTGAGTGTGTGTGTGTGTGTGTGTGTGTGTGTGTGGGTGTGTGTCTATGCATGTTTTGTTTGTTATTAGATGTTAGGCATATTGATGGTATTCGGCTAGATGGACTTTTTAGCTTCATATTACTTAATTTATTTGATTAGCGTTAAAAACAGAAAACTTTTCCCTTGAAATTTAAAATGCAAACATTTTAAGCTAAATTTAATATAATTGTATAAAGAAAGCTGCTAAATGATTTAAAATTCAAAAGATTAAAAATCAATTGTCCAAAGGCATTTCGAAATATTATTAAAAAGAATTTATCTATTCTTCTTCTCTTTTGATTTTGCGAATATTTATAGATTTAAAATGAAGCGCATGCAACAGTCTTTGTGAATGAAATTGTAGACAGTATCGAACGAGTCTTTTAGTACCACTTTCTTCCATGTCTTCTTTTGGGCTGGCAAAAAGTTTCACCAAGTACAACAAACTTCAAACACGGACTTTTGCCAGCCAGAAATAACAACAGCAAAAACAACAACACCAACAACAATTACACTACAACAACAACAACAACAAGAACAAAAACAACATGCTGATTGCAACGCCATGAATGCAACGGCTGGTTGTCGATGACTGGGCAAAGTAACCACATGAAATGCAGCAAGCACCAGCAGCAGCCACCCAACAAAACTTGGCAAAAACTTAACCAGCAAACCAGACCAGATTCAGGCACAACAACAACAACTACTAAAAAAAGAAACGAAATAGACGAGTTGAAGGAACAGATGGAGGAGCAAAAGGAACTATAGAAGGAGCCAAGCAGTAGCAGTAGCCTCCTTTAGCAGAAGAAGTACATCTATTCTTTGTAAGTTTTTCTTGCACATTGTGGCTTGTTGTCTATCCCCTGACCCCCTCCCTTTAGCCCCCTCCTTCCATCCCTCCATCTCTTCCATTCATTCACCATCCTAACCACCTTTTAGCTTCTGCTCTTCATTTGGCCAATTTTTTTATTTTCTTTTTTTTTTTTTTGTCGTTGTGTGTGTATGTTTTGAACTTTTTGTTCAAAAATGTTTACGGTGAAAATATCAACATTTGTCGACAGATTGACAGACTAGCAGACAACTGATAGACAGACATATCAAGGATCAGGTGTAAGAGCTTCAACAATAGTTCAAAAGCCAAATGGTCAAACCTGTCAGAGAAAGTCATTTAGTTGCATACCCAAAAACCTACATACATATGTATGTATGTACATACATAGGGGCTAAAAAGAAAACGAGCATGAGAATACATATATATATTGCACAGCATGATAATGCAAGTTGGCCCAGAGCCAATAAAAGCCAACAGCCAAAACAACAGCCAAATACGAGTGAGTACTTGTCCTCTCTATGAAGCCATGTGAATATAGGCAAAAGATTGATAATGCTAAAAAACGAACTTGGCCTGACTCTTGGGGCAACATGTGATGCCATTAAAATAATAATAATAATAATAAGAATAATAGCAACCACAGTAATCGTAATAATAATAGTCATAGTCGTAGTAATAAACAAATGCAATACAAAACAGTTCTTAAATTGCATAAAGGATAACATGGACTTGGGGCTAATAACGAATTCAGAATGCTCTTTATAAAGCAAAAATAGTCCAAAAAGGATAACATAATAAAATGAGTCTTTTCCATAACAAATACAATATTTAATTATAATCAAGTCCAGGGCTCTGAATGGGAGGAGGACACTTTGCCCCTTAAAGTATGTAATACACTGAAAAAGTGTTCATTGTTGTCAACAAATTAATGTCATTTCTATTATTTATTGCATCAAAATCTCGTCCGTCTATTGCTTAATTAAGCGGGCCTACTATAGCTCTTGATATGCCACTAAATATTTGTATCTCTTGTCTATCCTATTTTTTTTTTCTCTTTAGATATGCATAATATTATCTTGGTTATTTGATCATTTTCAAAATTTCTTTATTTTTTATTAAGCTAAATATTTTGGATTCAACATTTTTACTCTTATTTGGAAGAGGACTAACCAAGCAGACTACCTACCATTTATGCCACCAAGTGTATACTCAATTATATGGGACAAGCAACCGCATCGAGGCTCCTGGCTTCTGGCTTGCTTCTGGCTTGTGACTTAAGTTTTGTTGGGTTATTTAAAGTTCGCAGCGCCATCGCGTTATTAATAAATGCCTCGATGGGGAGCCAAAACTGGGGACTCGGCTACGGATTCAGACTCTGGGTATGGTCTGGTCTGGTATGCAACGCTTGATTAGTGCAGCGCCTAAGTTATGGCCAGCCTTTCGGGGGGTGAGGAGGCAGGAGGCGGGGAGAGAGTGATCCAAAACGACAACGACCAACAACAACAACGAGAATGAGACCAAAGTGAATGGGAATGAGAACGAGGCTTCCTGCAAATTGCTGCGAGTTTTGCTTGGCGCAAAGTTTGGCGCGTTATCGTCAAACTTTAATGGAACTATGTCGTGTCGTGCAGTATGTATGTATGTATGTATAGAGGGGCAAACCCCTTCCGACAAAGGGAACGACGGCGGCGTGGTATACAGGAATGAGTTTAAGTTTTGGGATTGGGTTCAACTTCCGTGTGATGTAGCTGGCAGTAGGTCTGGGTGGTGGGCGGATATTTTTGGGCCCATGGGCTAATAGTCGAGAACCGCACACTTGACAGATTTGTGGACTATGCAACTAGGCGAGGTGGAAATTAAAACAATATGAAATAGTTACAAAAGTGTTGCAACGAACACGATGATGTTAAACCACAACCCTGCCCCGATGAAGAGGGAAAACTCTGATAAATTGTGATTAATATAGCAAAGCGAATTAAATGGCAAATTAATATATGGGAGGCAAAACCATAAGTAATCTATGCAAATTGTAAACCTAAAATTTTGTCATCTATCTTACTTTTCTCGACTGATTAAAGAAAAGTTATGTGTTTTTTCATTACCACAAACTTGGCCAAATTGTATTTGCAATTGCATTTGCATATGTTGTTGCAGTTGTTTATGGACCATTTTGGGCCATTACGTAAACTTTTTCAAACCAGTCTCAATTAACCTTATTTAATAGAAAACGAAGCAAAATAATGGTGATGACTTTATCGCTTTATATAAAGCCTTAATTGCATTTATCTATAAAACACAATCTTATCTAACATAATTTCTCCACAAAGCTTTAAACCTAAAAAGCAAAACCCAAAATAAATATAAACTTCACATAAGGCATTGCGTAAGCTAACTAAACTAAACCAAACTCAAACTCAGATTCTAAAACCAAAACGCAATCTAACCTAAAAGCGGGTCAACAGTGCGTATGCGTAACATTTAATAATGCAAATCAATGTGGGCTTTTGTTCATGTTGCTGTTGTTATTGTTGTTAGTTACAGCAAAGACGACGACTACAACTGCAACGACGTCGGCAGCAGCAGCAGCAGCAAAACCGCCTGCATAAACAAACTATGCAAATTATTTTAATGGCAAACAAAATGCAAGCCAAGCGACTAATAACCTGCCAACTCTTGTATGTTCATATGTGTGTGTGTGTTTGTGTTTGTGTGTGTTTGTGTGTGTGTAGATGCATAGGAGTAGGTGGTATGGCAACCACAAGGCAGTCATAAAGTTGCCTCTAAGCATTTATGCAAATATTAATGTGGGAAAGGCGCCTAAGTGTTGACTATCTCTTTCACTCTAACCCATTCATTCACTTACTAACTCCCTCTTTGTCTCTCTCTATCTCATTGTCTCTCACTCTGTCACATGCAAAACGTCATTTCACTAATTTAGTTTCATTGCGTAACATTATTCTTATTTTTCCACGACTGGGCCTAAAATTGCCTACTTACAAATTCAATTTCCACAATGATTGCAATCACGCTTATGGTGGGGCAGAGGGGGAGAGGGAAACATAGACATCCCATAGACTGTGGAGAATTGCTAGGGATGCCAGTGTGATCCATGTATGGAGATAACAATGGCGTCCAACATACGTGCAACATTTACCGTTGTTTACGTGACACCAAATCAAGCGAGAGAAAGAGAGGACGCGCAATACGCGCACTAGCCTTAGCTCCAGAGCTCTAGCATTCATAACTCCCAACCCAAACACCGCACAAACCCACCCATCAATTCGCCCTACTCTGCATCATCATAGCAGCCTCTCGTTACATACATAAATAGTTCGGTTTCAAATGGCGTCGACCTTCTCACGTCCTGGCATTTAGCGCACAACTTTCACTTCTGGACATGGGAAGCAGCAGCAACAACTGCGTCCTTTTCGTTCATCAAGTTTGGCCTAAATTAATGTTCATTAGTCACGTTGCGAGTGTAATCAATTTATAATGTGCTCCCACCAGCCTTCCCAGCAACTGTTTTAGCCTCTGTTTCCGTTCCTACTGTCCAGCTAAGTGAAAGGAGCTAAAGGAGCCTGCCTGCCTGCGGTTGATGTGTGCTAAATACAGGCAGACGACAAACTGGAAGGAAATGAAATTGCCAAAGAAGCAATAGAGAGCAGCCAACAGCTGCAGCAGCTGGGGGAAAAAATAATAAAATCGCTCTATACTATCATTTTGTTTATATAAAATAAAAACCAACAAAAGAATGCCCATCAAATCTAAAACTCGTACTCAACTTGTATTTTTACTAGCCATAAAACAATTAAATGCAAATAAAGAAGAAGCTTGGAATCTAATCTATACCTATATTTAATGATCAATTGAGGGCTCTAAATAATTATGATAAAATTTGTATTGTTAATACGGGAGAGCATCTATCGATGACAATTTCAGAACATTCATTGATGACATTTAAAGAAAAGTCATTGATGACATTTCCAGAAAAGAAATGAAAGAAAAGTCATCGGTGACATTTCCAGAAGAGTCATCGGTGACATATGCAGAAAAGTCATAATGTTCACAAAGTTAGGATTATTTGAGAATATTTGAGATTTTAAACAGTTTCTTTGTATAAAACTTATTTTTTTCTCAGAAAAGATGAACATTTTTTGAGGTCTTAATGCCAACCGAAAGTTTATTTTCTGATGCACAAACTAATATATGAACTTCGGTTGAAAATTGACACTAAGTATTCACAAATTAAGTTTTTTTTACAAGGAAAATCTTAATAACCTCATATACAGCTGCGAACTTAAAAATAGCACCACTTGTTGAGGTTATGTGTTCAAAGGATTCTTGGCTTCAATTTAAGGCTCAAGGAACATGTGAATACGTTTTTGAATGTATCAATATTTACTACTAATGGAAGCAAAAAAAAATTTTAATAATATCCAACGTATTCAAAGTTTTTCAGGTATTTTCTTCAAATACTCAAAAAATACCCGAAACTAAAAATAGCACCACTTTTTAAATATTTAGTTAAAATTAAAAAAAAAAGAAAAAAACGAAATTCATTAATATGTTATGATTAGCTATTAAACATATAATTAAATTAAAAAGCGTTGAGCGTTGAGTTAACCAGGTCTTCACAGCGTTTGACCGGTATTTTCTTCCAGGACTCCTCCCAAAACGTCTTATTTTTGTTGGTTTTGCAACAGCAACTGCTTTTATAATGTCAGACCACAGATTTTTAATAGGGGTTAGGCCTGGTGACCGTGCCGAACACTCTATTACATTTAGAGAAATCTCTGAGAACCACTGCCTGGCTTTCTTACTGGTGTTCTTTGGGTCGTTGTCCTGTTGAAAGAACCGTATAAGTGGCATATTATCCTCAGCTTATGGTAGCATCACCGTCTCCAAGGTAATTACATAAACATGCTGATCCATAGACGACTTTACGCACTATATTAGACCGACACCTTAATAATAAAAACAGGCCCATATCATGACACTGGATTCGCCATGTTTAACAGTCTTCAGGGTGCATTTGGAGTTATGTGGACGCCAGACGTATACTCTAGAGCCATTTCCATCATACATGACAACTTTACTTTCATCAGTCCATAGCACGTGTTTCTACTTTTGGACAGGCCAATTCTAATAATTTTTGGCAAACTTAAGACGATTGGCACTATGTCCCACATTCAAAAGTGGAAGCTTTCTGGGGGTTCAGGCTTATGAATTGCTCTTCCGAAAGTACTTGCGAACTATTTCGTCGCTAGTCGAGATGTTCAATTCCTTTTCCAGATCGCATACAGCCTTAAAAGAATCCCTATTGTTCTCTCGGATTAAGCAACCGACTTCTTGCTCCTTCAGTTTTGGCTTTCGTATGCGAGTTTCAGACTTCTGTTTGAAATTGATCGCACTTCGAATCATTTTCTTGGAACTACCAACCAATTTTCAAACCTAGCGATACGATTATCTCTCAAAAACCTGGTTTTGGATGAGTTTTCGCTTTTCCACAGAGCAGTGTTTTCCCCGACCTATTATATTTAAATGTTTTGGATTTTTTTTAGTGCTAGTGCTTTTAAAATTAACTTCGATCCACGGACTGTTATTCATGTGTTTTTTACAATGTAATTCTGCGAAAGTTGACGGTATTTTGGCAAATACTACAAGTGGTGCTATTTTTAGTTTCGGGTATTTTTTGAGTATTTGAAGAAAATCCCTGAAAAACTTTGAATACGTTGGATATTATTAAATTTTTGTTTGAAAAATTCAAAAACGTATTCACATGTTCTTTGAGCCTTAAATTGAAGCCAAGAATCCTTTGAACACATAACCTCAACAAGTGGTGCTATTTTTAAGTTCGCAACTGTAACTCAAACTTTTTAATCCTGTAATAGTACCAATTTTCGACCGATTTTTGAAATTCATATATCAGTTTATACATCACAAAATAAACTTTTTATACCATTGCAAAAAGGGTATATTAATTTTGGTCAGAAGTGTGCAACGCATAGAAGGAAGCATTTTCGACCATATAAACTATATATATTCTTGATCAGCATGACGAGACGAGTTCATATAGCCATGTCCGTCCGTCCGTCCGTCTGTCCGTCCGTCTGGATCAACGAAAACTCCTCCTAGACCGTTAGAGCTACAGAGTTGAAATTTATAGGCTTGTATATACTGCAGGCGTTGTATATCTCGGATTCAGCCGGATCGGATCATTATATCACATAGCTCCCATACAAACCGCAAAGTCACGAACAGTGACTTTTTTCACTAACTTCGTTATTTTTTGAGCTATTGTCGTGAAATTTAATATTGGTGAGTTTATTACACATATAAACGACTATGCCGACGACTATATAATTTGATCAAGATCGGGTGACAATATCATATAGCTCCGATAGGAACGATCGGTCGAAAAGAGTGACTTCGATCAATATCTTCGTTATTTCCTATGCTAAGATTGTTGGCCGTTCTTTCGCAAACATTAGCCTTTTTAGATAAAACGTTTTTCCACTTTGAAAAGGAAAGAGTTACCAAAAAAGTTGCAAGGGTATGCAAACTTTGACGCGGTCGAAGTTAGCCCCGGCCCTCTGGTTTTGCTTGAAAAACTATCACAGTGTTATTAATAATTAACAAAATGCTATGAAATCTTAATTAAAATCGTTAGGAAATATAAGTTTTAAGAAAGCTTAATTTCGTATGAAAAAGGATTCAATGAATTTTGCGTTTTGCAGGTGACAATAAGAAAGCTTGCTGCCAGTTGCTGAATACTCTTTTGTCATTTGTTAAAGGGTTTTCTTTCTTTTACTATAATATTTTTTTTTTTACATCAATTCCCTTCAATTTACTGCACCTCGTCCCCGAAATGGGGATCTGCTTTGCGCTCCGCTCGACTGCGACTGCGACTGCGACTGCTGCTGCTGGTTGATAAGAAAACATTGAAACTTTTACATTGCACCATATACCATATATATATATATATAAGTATACATAGCTGGGGCTTATAAATCTAAACAAGCTCAGTTGCCCAGTTGCATAATTTCTATAACATTTTTCAACCAGCACCGCCCCTAGCCCAGAGAGCCCAGTTGCAAGTCCTTCTTCTATGCACAATGCATTCACGTAAATGAGAAAAAAAAGAGGAAAAAGTTTCTTTTTTTTTTACGCCCACTCGGCGCTCGCCACTCGCGGTTTGGTCGTTGTGCTTCGTCCTGGGCACGTAATAGAAGTTGCAGTTGAGGCTCTCCTTTACTTCCTTTTAGCCACCTATGTATGTAGGTGTGTGTGTGTGTGTGTAGTAACTCCAGGTATACAGGTAGCTCCATTTCCTACTCACCTACTCACCTTCCTTGCTGCATCTGGCGGACATGCACGAAATGGTTTCGTCGTTCGCCATTCGATGTTCACATTGCGCCGTTTGCCCATCGCCGTTGGGCGTCCAGATGACGATGACATAATAAACGAGGTTACCAACAGCGAACTTGTTCCTTCTCTTCTACTTGTGTGCCCTTTCTAGAGTTTCCTTGCCCCCCTTGGTTACTATACCCTAACAAATAGTCGAATTTGATAGCAAAAGCCTACACACACTTTGCCCAGAACGAAAAACCAAAGGAACTTCAATGAGTTGATATATTTATTTTTATTTAAGTTCCTAAGCTTATTTAAAAAATTCTAATTTCAATATGTATATTGGCGCTTTGAAGGCATCAGAATGATGTTAGCTAAAATATTTGTTAATTATTTTTAGCCTTTATAATGGGACTGCAAGGAGTATGCAAAAGGCTGTAAAATCATTCATTAAATGCAACATGGAATGTCTTTTAAGTAAATAATGGCCTGATTATTGCATATTGAGTCCCGCCACTGGTTTGCGCCATATAGAGTATAGACACTTCGGTGTGTTAAAATTAACTTCCGGTATAATTTTTTTTTTTTGCTCTTATTTTATTGTTTAATGTTGAACATTTGTCGCTGTCCTGGTCTCTCTATTTTGCATACTCGACACGCTTCGTTGGCTACGTACATTGACAAGTTTTTGTCACGTTTTGGGCGTTGAAAATTTTCCAGTAACTTTTTCAACACGCACTTATCACAAAGTGGCTTCGACTTTTCGGACCTCGGCAGCGACAACGACAACGACTATATGACTATGGCTAGGACAACTACAACTACAATTTGGCATGCATCTTCGTTTTTTTTTTAGGATCCCTACCCACACAAAAAAAGAAGTAAATAAGGCTTCTTTTTCTTCGAGAACCTGTGACCACCCGAGTATGGATGTCAAGTAAGTTTTCTAATTAAATTTTAAACACATATACAAATGTATATGAAAGTAAGTCTAAGGAGAAGGGGTGTGTGGGACAAACATTAAAAATAGTTGGCAGTTGGCAAAACTGTTGGCAAGTTGACACTCGCTTATCATTTCCGGTTTCCGGCAGGCAGAGAGTAAACTGTGTGTGTGGACAACCGCATGACATTGTCCAGCAGTTTGCGAAATGAAAGAAACTTTTATTTAATGAGAGGGGCAGAAGTGAACATTTTAATTGTCAACGCCCACGCCCACACCCAAATCCACATCCACACCCATATATGGAAAAGGAGTAGTATAGGGTAAACGGTTACGTTGTTGCGATGTAATCATTAATTGGCCGAAACTCTTTTTTCACACCCACACCGATTCACACACACACACACATATATACTATATATAAAACTTACACTTACACATATACTTGATGGATTCCGCTTAATTGAAATTCATTTGATATTGACACTTTCGAGTGGCTCGCCTTCTCAATTTCATTCTCTCTGTCTCTGGGTGTATGTGTGTGTGTTAATGTCCTGCCTGGCCATGCCAAAATTGTCATTGATTAATGTCAAACAGAAGGTTATACAGAAGAGTAGAGAACAGAGCCCAACTTTCGAGTGCAAAGCAATTAATTTTCTATATACACTCGAATGGAAACTGAAGAGCCGCCTGCATATGTACCATGTAAAGGTACTTCAACTAAATGATGGCGAGTTAAGTGAGTACCCGATTCGACATACAAATACATACACATGCATACATGCAAACAAAACATATATACATACATACATACATAAGTGTATATGTTTATATAATCATCATTTGGCATGCCAGTCGCACATATAATCCACAAATAAAAAGAATTACAGGGCAAACTATACCCATAGAGGGGTTGAGCAAGATGAGGTAAGTTGGGATGAGGGGTGCTAAGGGGGAGGAAGGGGGATGACAATGATATTATAGCGTGCCTAAATATTTACGGGCCAAAATGTTATTAAACATTTGAATTGCCCCTTTGGGTTGATCATCTCATCAAATAACAAGATAGCCAGAGAGAGAAAGAGACAGCGAGAAAGAATTATAACCTTTTATCATGGCAAAGATTAAAACGCATTAGTTTTAATCCAAAATTATTATTGATATTATGGTATAATCATAATAAACTATAAATTTTCTTTTACAAATAGCTTTTACAATTATAGACCTATTTTTGCTTTGGTTTCCCAAAAATTTTTTTGGCTAAGTTAACTAACTTTTTAATTAATGGAAGTTTGTTTACTCTTTAAAACTTTTTTTTTCAAAAAGGATATTATTTAGTGTGAAGTTAGAAACATACAAAATGATGTTTTTAATGCAGTCCTCGGTAGATGAGTAGTCTAAGTGGCCCAGTCATTTAGGCAACTGAACAACGAGGATCCGGGTTCGAATCCCAGGCTAGTGTATGGATGTAGTTTTCGTCTTAGTTGCCAGTGCTTGTAAAATAATGATAGGTTGATAGTTTACAACTATATCCTACACTTTAATAATAATAATGTTTATAATATATATGAAATAAGTATTTATTGTATTGCAACAAATGGTCAAAGGTGTCATAATTCGTTTTAAAGAGTTCTAAAATGAAGATTGATAATCATTTAGTAAAAGTTCATTGTCCTAGCACCTGACTGCGGGTTCATCCGCTCTCTCTCTTCTCTCACTCTGTGTGCTTCCCTCAGAAACCGTCGTTTGGCTCTTTAACTTTCTATCTGCATCTGCATCTCCATTTCATTCTCATTCTCTGCATTCCAGATGTCAGTTAACTTGCAATTCCGGAGACCATAGCCCGCAGCATTGCACATACTTTTTTTTTTTGTTTTCCTCATTTTTCCCCATTTTTTTTTTTTTTGTTCCATTCCGTTCCGTTGCAACAACAGTTGGAAAACGTGGAAAACGGATGATGAGTTTTTAATGCCGCTTTGTATTTTCCGCAACTGTCGTCGGTTCGTGTTTAGGAATAGTCTGTATGTGTCTTTGTGTGTGTGAGTGTGTGTTTGGTTTGGTTTGGTGTGTGTGTGTGTGTGTGTGTGTGTGTGTAGAAGTTCGCTTAGATGTTCATATGTATGTATGTACGTACAAAGCTGAGACTAGCACGCAGCGTTTGCCGGCTGTCGCTGTTTTGTGTGTTGTCAGCCTGTCAGGGCAATGGCGGCCCAATTTCCAAACTGAAACTTGTGTTTCCCATCTTCTCATCCGATCCTCCCACCCGTTCCCCCACATTTAGCATACACCTCTCCACACTTCTTCAAGGCAAATGCGTGTCAAACTGCTGCTGCTATTGCTACTACTACCACTACTACTACTACTACAACTACTGCTAATGTATGTCTATCTCTCTCTTTCCCTATGTGTGTGGGTGTGAATGTGTGTGTTGTATGAAAAACATTTCCGTCTTGCCAGTTTCCGCTAAATCAATTTAACTCCATTCAACCACCCATCTAACCACTCAGTCAAACATTTATCCAAACCCATTCAGCCCACTCAGTGCCCACACTCAATCCATTCATTCATTCATTCATTCATTCATTCAGCTCTTACTGTTTAAATATGCAATGCGCATTTTTTCCAAAACTTTTACATTGAGTTAATTTACATTGTAATTTTCACAAAAATTGATGTCCTCGAAAAGCTCAAGGATGGGTTAACAACCAACAAATCTTCAAGTGGGAGGTGACTTTGGCGTACCCTGTAGAAATTGAGACTCTTAAGTTTATTGTGTGTGCTTTCTTTTTCAAACAAAAGTCAATAAACATTTACAAGTTTTAGAATTAAGTCTAATGATATTATAAACCATGTCTCATCTCTTTACGCTTCATTCAATTGTAATTCTCAATTAGTTTTGATATTGAGTAATAGAAATTAAGGGAGTCACGAATAACAAACTAGCAAAAACCTACATTTAAAACTTTAAATAGATTTTTTTTAAAGATTTCTATTGTGATTCTCAAATAGTTTTGGCATATATGAGCCTTAATATGGCCTAAAATTGAACTCTATTTAATTACATCTAATGTTGAAAGAATACAATAACCAACGAAATTCATTTGCTATAGCACAAATTATATTTTTAAACTAGGTTCAGGATAAGATCAATTCATTTCTATTTAGATAACATGCTCGCGCAAATTTAAAGTGTTTTTTTTTTGTGGCTTTCAGTATACCCTTTGTTTGGTATTGGCTATCGTCAAAGGGTATTAACAAAAAATGGGGAAAAAACCAAAATGAAATCACAACAACCAACTGCAATTTGCATTTTTAATTATGCAACATTATGCGGGCATTTTTATTTGCCTTTCTTACTTCTACTCTTCCGTCGTCGTTGCTCTTGCACCATTTTCCTGTTGTTATTCTTGTTGTTGCTCCCTTTTCGATATTTATAAATTTTTATGGCTCGTTAAATGTTTGCCCATTTCTCTCTCTCTTTCTGATTGGAGAGTTTAGCCTCCTTAAGCCCTATTTATTCCGGCTCTTTTGTGTGATTATTCAACTGAAAATTATGCAAAACTTCAAGTCGACAAAACTTTAGACCAATGCTTTGTTAATAAAAAGTTTCCCCCGCCCCTTCCGCTCCGCCCTTTTTCTCTCCCACTCTCTCTCCCACTCTCTCTCTCTCTCTCTCTCAATCTCCCCCTCTCTTTTTCTCTAGTGTACCTATATACAATTTTTATATCCCTTCTTCTATTTTGCATTGTTCTTTTGTTCTTTATGGCTTGTTGGGTTAACATGGCTTTACTTAAATGGTTATGCTATTAAATTAGTTGAAGAGAGGCATTACATTTTGTTTTTCTCAATTAGAGGTGTACGATTTCTTTTCTTTTTTTTTTTGTTTTTATGCATTTTTGCTAGAGTTGAAAAACTTTATGGAGAATTTATTCGAAAATTTCATCGGTATTTAACACTATGCAATTGTAAATGAGAATAACTTGAGAATAAACTTAATTGAGAGAGTTGGAAGATTGATTTCAAAAATGAAAGCAAAGCACTCACTCAATGTGTTGTAATAAAAGCGGTAAACGTTTGCCTCTATCTAGACGCAATCTCAACTGATTATACGTTAGTGTCATTTTAGCCAAGAGGAGACGTTTTTTCTCTTTGATGTCATTATGTCAAGTTGTTGCAAGAAGGAAAACTGGGGCGCTGATTAAAGTAATTTCCTGTGTGCCAGATTTATAAATATATACCTATATACATATATACCTACTTTTTGCCTCAGCTGTGGCTAAAGTGAAAGCTAAAATAAATAAAAACGAGTTAGAAATATGCCACTGGCCCCCGGACAAACCAGCTGACGCATACCACCTTCCTATACCCTTCCTATTTTTCCTATCCCTATAGCCGTCTTTACTTCCTCTTCATTTCTTTCATGCAACAGCAACAACAACAACAAGATGAAGTATGAAATATGATGTAAAATGATGTGATTACAGTTGAAAATGTACAAAAAAAAACAAGAAAGAAAACAGAAAAACATAAACGAAAGAAAGAAGAGGAGCATAACAACAACAACAACAGCAAAAAAAGTGAAGTATACAAAAAACACAAGACACATGGGCGTTATGGCGGCATAGGGTAGGTTAGGGAAAGGCAAAAGCGGAGGCAGTAAAGGAGAATAAGATGGGGGGGTGGCATGCCACTAGTAGCACAAAACATGTCAGGCCATCACCAAAACGGGGCGGACATTTGGCAAAGTATGGGCGGTGGTGCCAAGAGAGTGAGGCAGCAAAAGGAATGGATAGCAGAGATTGACAGTTTTGCGAAATGGTTTGAGTAATTCATATGATGAATTATCCTAAACTTGCAACATAGCTAAAACATTTCACAGCATCGAACCGAAATACAAATGCTCTACAAAAAATCACACACGAAAAGAAAATATTAGGCACACTGTGAGCCACCACATCCGATAACAATATGTACCTGTTGTCTTTGATTTTAATGAAACTGTTTAATTTGTCCCTTCTCATTTACACTATAGTTTTTCTTTTAGTTGTCGTTTTGTTCCTCCAATTAAAAGACAAACTTCCACTTGGTGTAGAGTATTTTGTTAGTAGTAAGACTTTAAAAAATATTTTCGTGTATCCAGTTTAAATGACTAGATCTTTTTTTGTAGAACTGAAATATTGTGTAAAGAAGAAAAAGCAGAAAAGTAAAGAACTAGAAATTTCAGTGTCGAAACAAAATAATTCTTTAAAAATAAAATAATTACAAAATTCTGATGCAGAGTGTTTAGTTTTTAACACAATTATATATATTTTTGTTGACAATTCGTCTTAGCTTTCGTTTTCGTTGGCCTTAGAGATGTAATTTTTACGGGTTTTCAATATATCTCTTAAACTTAATTGTAGCCATGTAATGATTATGAATTTAATAGGATAAAGCGATAGAGGAATAAGTCCAAACTAGTTTTAAAAAAGAGAAGGGCAAATTAAAGTATATTTCTGAGTTTATAGTTTTTTAGCTAATGCAACTTTTTGAGAGCTAAGTAATTTGTTTGAAAATCGAAAGCAAAAGGGAAGAATTAAATTTTGATTACAATTAGTTTTAAATCAAAGCCGGGAACTTGTCTGATTGTGAGTGTAAATGTACATTAGAGTTGTAATATAGTATAAACTCCTACGTATTGAAACCTTATATGAGTGTATCAGGTCACTTGACAAAAGACAAATAAATGTCAATTGTAATATTTCTCTCTCCGTCTCTCTCACTCTCTATATTCAAATAATTTAAATGGAATTTAATTTCATACAAATCTAGAAATTGTTCAAATGTAAAGAACATTCCAAACTCGAAGATAATATAGACATTGAAATTGAAAACCTACAAATTCCAGTGCACATTTCATGTGTACTGCTCTCTCTCTCTCTTTGAAAGCATCTTTAGTAGAAAAAGAGCATGACTGATGAAGTGTTTTTAAAGTATGCCATGGTTTTTTTTTTTTATAATTAATTTTACCTTAAAGTCCAAACGAACCTACATGCATTCATACATACATACATATCTGAACATGCTGTTGATGTTGCTGCTGCTGTTGCTGCTAATTAATTGCCCAACATTTTGGTCGATTGGTCAGGCTGATTACATGGATACAGAAAGGATACCCGACGAAAACAACAAAAAAAAAAATTATATATATATAGAATAAAGGAAAAGGTGAGAACTGGTTGTTGCTTTTGCTTTTGGGGGTTTTGTGTCAAATGAAAAATTACCGATTTAAATGGCGGTCGCCCTTACTCTCACTCTCTCTATGCCTTTTTACTCTGTCTGTGTGTGTCTCTCTCTCTCTCCCTCTCGTTCTCTGTGAGGTTTTCAACTCTAACTGCCAGTCGTTTGTCTGCTTAACTGGCTTGGCCTGGGAATCCCCCATTTTGCTGGCTATGGAGAACGACTACTGTGTGACTGTGACTGGCCCATGATGCTGATGCTGATGAACACGTCTTGTCAGCGGCTAACGAGCGCCACTTATACGCTCAACAATCACTTAACCTCAATTGTTGCTTCTGAATGAATAAAAAAAAAAAAAAGAGAAAAAATGTTACAGCAACAACAACTACAACACAAATGGAGAAAAAAAGGGAAAAGTGTAAAAGGCAATGCCAATGGCTCATGTTTGTTTTTCCTCCCAAAACACTTGCCGCCTGACTCTTTGTCCTTCGTCCTTTTAGTCTCCTTGCTGCTGCTTTTGCACTCTCTGAGTCCGTTTCACTTTGTATGTTGTGTGTAAATACTTAATTAATTAACTGCTTTTTTTCGTTGTTGATTTCTTTTTTTTTATCTCTTTTTGTATTTTATTTTTTACTTGCTTATTCTGTTTATACTTTATATTTTATATGTACATATTTACACTCCAACATGGCGTATTCGTAATATTTTTAAAGAGACAGAGAGAGAGAGATATCAAGTTGGCCATGTTAAATGAAATTGAGGTAAGGTCATGGTTAGCCATCGAATTAAATTCGAATCGCATTACAGGCAAAGTGATTAATCATTTTGTTGCTTTTCACACGCAACAACGACAAGTAAATGCTTATACGCGAAACAAAATAAATGTGTTTCGTTGGATTTAAAAATAAAATCATTGCTATATTTATATCTTAGCTGCAGATATGGAAAGCATATTAGTAATTAAAAAACTGCTGCTTATTCAACTACTCTGTAATCAATGGCTGAACATTGCTTCGTCTTTGACCTATATGCGCATTTATCTTTCCGAATTTCTCGTCTTGTTTGCAACAGACTAATCTAATTAGTTCTATATTTTAGTAGCAAATAATTTGATAAACAAATAAAATTATAATAGAAGCAAATAAAGGCATGGCAAATACGCTGATCGCACGTTATTAACTCTCTTCACTCAGCATGCTCTCGTTCACATTCAGATTTGTTTACCTATTCTGTTGCAGACTGAGATGACTGAGAAGCTCTTCGAATTGAAGAGCTCTGTATGTATGTGCATATTATCATTTATTTACTTCAAAGTATATTCGGCCGGCCTAAATTCGCTATTTGTTTCTGGCTTAGCTTTAGAATTTCCAGAAATGCCATAAAACAGTTTAATCTAAGGTACAGAACACATTTAAAAAAAGGTCGTTCTCTTAAGACTAACACAAAAATTTTGATATTACCTAGTTACTAAAAGAAACGCAAAGCTTGGAGTTTAAGTTAACAATAATAGAAGAATTTAAGGTTTTCTTTCCCCTAGTTAGAATTTCCAGAAATTTAGCCCATCTGGTCAAACTAAATTTTGTCTGTCTAGAATATTTTATTTAATTTAATTTTATTTATATGAATATATTTACATATCGCGCATACGCCACGTAGTACAGCAAAAATGGTAAAAACTTTATGATTAATAAGATTTGAAAAGTAAAAATTAACACACACAAAAAAAGTAAAAAAAATTGCTTTTGAATTTGGCATATTAAGTATACGCCATGCTTGACAACCCAAAAACAACTAAGCATTTCGATAATCCGTTCTTAGTCTATTTACAATTTAAGTTTTGAGCCAAATATTTAAAAATTTCATTGGCTTTTAAATTTAAAATACTAACTTTTTATTCCATTTTTAATAGTAAGACAAAATTAACATATTATTCATTGAAATAGGACTAGAAAAATTGAAGTTTTAAGCAATTTCGAGACGTGGCCCGAAAGTTGAAATTAATAGTTTATTCTTCGAAATGGGGGAGTTTTGAAAACTTTGTTGGCGATCAGCAAGATAAACTTTAAGTAACTTATAACAGAAATAGTTATAGTTACTTCATTAACAACAATTTCTGAAACCTTCTACTAACTCATTTGCTATTTTTCTGTAGCACTAAATTGTTATACAATGTTATAAAATTACCATAGAGTATGGCTACTTCACTGTGATAATGGCCAGCCATAGTCATGGTTTGTCACAGCGTTGCTCATTTTTCCTCTACCATTTTTTCCTACTCCGACTAATGCAATCAAAGTGCCACTGAAAGAGTGTCCTGTTGGCTGCTGCTGCTGCTGCTGCTGCTGCTACTACTCCACGACCCGATGTTGATGCTGGTGCTGGACTGGATTGGACAGCCAGTTGCAGTTAGTTTACTGCTGCTGCCAATGGCCATGCCCATGCTCAGTAAATTGACAATGAAGGGCAAAACGTAAAACGAAAGTGAACCAAAGAGATAGATAGAGACAGAGAGAGAAAGAGAAAGAGAAAGAGAGAGAGGATAAGTGGTTATGGGTCTGGGTCACGTTTAAACCTCCGCCATTGGATTGTGAGTTAGTTTGCCATGTAATAAGCAATTATAGAGCTCAAGCAAAGCTTGGCAATTAAGTTAGATTTGTGCCAAGTTGAGCCTAATCGAGTGCAACTGCAACAGGAACTAACTAACTAGCTAGGCAGTAGGCCTGCCCATATATGTATGAATGTTTGTAGTAGCCAGGTTAAGGGGGAAAGAGAGTTGGGGAGGGCGATAAAAACGAAGAGAAGAAAACAACTTGATTAAAGTGGCAAAGCAGCCTTCAAGGCTATAGAACTTGCCTTCATCTCATAAAGTCGAGTCTAATGCAAATTGAATTTATATACATACATATACACGCGCAACTTTTTTTCCCCCCTAATGGAATTTAAAAATATGCAAGCACTCCCAAGCACCATCCTCTACCACCCACACTCCCCCCTAAAACTTCTCTTTTCAACCAACCAACCCTCTCCCTATTCCTCTCTTTCCTTCCTTCTCTTTTTACCTTGCCAACCCCTCGAAAACAAACACAGCAATCAAGCTAGGCTCAAGGTGAACTCAAAGCTTCAGAAGGAACAGCTGAGAAAGAGAGAGAGAGAGAGTGAGAGAGCCAGAGAAAAAAAAATGAAGAAAAATTAGCAATTAAATTGTAAGGGCAACCTGAAAAAAAAAACCCACAGTTTCCCACCAACAGTCAGAGCCATGAGCCAGGAGCCCTTCTGACTGCGTTATGATTTCATTAATTTAAAGTTGTGTCGTGTCCTTGTCAAAGTTGCGCCATATACCTGTGCTCCTGTTTCCTACTTAGGCAATTAGCAAAATGTGACGCGGTTGTTGAACAACCAAAAGTGAGTTTGGTTTAGTTTAAGAAGTCTGCCACAGCTAAGGCTCTAATGCTTTGGCTACAAAGCATTCCCTCAACGGATGTGTTAATTAGGTCTTGAATAACGAAAAAGATTTAAACTGCAAAACTTCAATATTAATTGATCATTTTAAAATAGGAAAAAAAAACAGTGGAAATCAGTTACTAACAATTTACACTACTAAAAAATGTTGCTTGAATAAAAGTTGCAAAAGAAAAATTTAAAAAAAAACAGCTAATTTTAGATGGTAATAAGATCGAGAGATTTCCAGAGTTTAAACGATTTAGTATAAACTTTATACATATATAAATATGTTTAACAATTCTTTAAACTAATATTACTTCAATGGACAACTTTTTAAAAAGTTGTTCTAACGTTTTGTATTTTCTATATTTGGTTTTAAAGAGTTGTGTGTTTACCAAAATTGAAATGGTTAACTCGTCCGCCGGTCCCCTTCTCGCCGCACTAATTGCTTTAAGCACATAATTATACAGGCGGCATCCAACACGGCGTATGCGTAATATGCTAATATATCATACTTTTTTTTCTTGTTGCTGTGTTTTCTGTTGTGTTGTGCTATGTTGTTGCTACTATTAAGAAGCCCCAGAACCAACCTCTCGACCCGCCCTCCATACCCTAATACTGACTACCATACCTTCCATATACTTTCTCCATATCTCCTGTTCACCAAAAAACGTCATGGCAGGGCAAACATGAAAAATGCAAAAAATGTAAAAAAAAAAATGAAACAAGTCACCAAACCCCGCCGCCACCTATGCGTGGCTATAAATTTTACTTGTTGTCCTGGTACTGGGTAGTGGTCTTGAGTCCTGGTCTTGGGTCCTTTATTTCTTCACCACCTACCTCGTTCGTCTCACTTTGTTACACTGAAACAAAAGCCAAATGCATAAAAGAAAAACAAAAACAAAAAAAAAGAAAGAAAAAATACACACCCATACACCCACACACACATACACACACACACACTCACATATACAGCATAATAAAGGGAAACCTCGTTTTGGACTCTTGAGTTGAAAATTTGAAAATTAAATGAAGTCAGTGACTGTGTCAGTGACGGAAATGAGTTTGCCATTTTGGGTCCCACCTTCCCCTGGTCCTGCCACACTCACATACACATACACATACACACACACACACTTACACATGTACATGCACGCATACCCATACCCATACACATACACATAACAGTTAACGTTGCATGAAGTCAGGGCACTTGGAGTATTTATGACTTTTGAAGTTGTATGTTGAATGAATTCATTAGCATTTGACATTTGCATGGTCCATTCAGATAGCTATGGAAAAGAGAGGGAGAGAAAGAGAGAGAGAGACAAGGAGTGGAAAGAGGGACAAGAACAAGGAAGCTCGCATCAATCATAAACTAAAATGTTAAACGATAAATTCATCCTGTTCAATAGGCAGAGACAGACAGTTTAGATGATGCGATGAGCAGCAGCAGGAGCAGGAGCAGCAACAGCATCAGCATCAGGAGTAGGAGAAGCAAGAGAAGAAGCCAGCAAAGCAAGCAAGTTACTGTTATTGCTCAAGTGTTGCAGTTGATTGACCAAATTGAATTATGCCTTTGCGGGCGGAAAAGTTCTGGACTTTTGCTGTAAATGGATTAGTCACAGACGTTAAACAGCGTCTCTTCTGCACTAAATGATAAGAAAAACCAAAGAGAGACTAAGCCAGAGAAGGCAAACAAATACACCCAAAAGTCAATTTCATCTATTTTCCATTAACCTTTTTAGTCACTCAATTTTTAATTTATTCCACCTACTATATTTACCCTAAAAACAAAAAGTGCTATGCGGGAAATGAAGTCGTTCTCATCTACATGCAAATTTTTTTGGTTTCAAATTTTTGAAATCCTTCTGATTGCAGATATTCAGATAGTTCATTATCTAACATTGAAGTCTATGATGGATTTTGTAAAGTCTGCCTTAATTTGGTATTTTGATTACTTTATCCTAATTAAAACTTATACAAAATCAGTTTCAGGATTAAAAAAAAACCCGACCCGGAAAAACTCTTTTTAAACTTTTGTGTACAGTCAAAAAGGAAGAAACAAAAACATGTCAGCAAAGAAAGTACATCAAATTTTTAAGGCAAACAAATAAGAGAATTCTAAACGCTTGAATGCTTAGCTAATAAATAGAACGAATAGAATTTGTAAGTCAAGAATACTTTCCAGGCAAAATACTTGGAATTTTGCAAAATATTTTAGGGTAAGTCACGAAAAAGTTTTACAACAACAAATTTTTTTGAATGCTCTTTACCAACTTTATTCTCTATCATTTACCATCATCTTCATCATGAATAGCATTATTGTCAATATGATTAACATTGAGTCTGTCCGTCTGTATGTCTGTCCATCTCGCTGTCTGTTTCATTGGCGACTTTATACATTTTGCTTTATTTGCTTTCATACCAAACGCAATTTGCTTTTATTGAGTGTAAATATTTGTTTAATATTTTGCAATTTAATTTACAGCCCATTCATTCATTCGTTCATTCATTGATTCATTCGGTGTGGGGACAAAATACGCTTGATGGATGATGCTTACAGATTTTTCAATGTATTTATTTTAAAGGTTCAATGACGACGAGACTTTGATGTATTTTTAATCAGTTCAAATTGTCCTAACAGATAAGAAAAAAAAATATGTATAGCATACTTTTTTGGGCAATGCCCTTAACGATTCGCAACATTTACATTGCAATTTGGTGCGTTATATTTTGTTTTAATTGCAATTAAAATTTGATTTATAAGCAAAATCAAATTGTTACTATTACTGTTGTGGTTGTTGTTGTTGTTGTTGGGCCTTTTATTCAATTGATGGCTCATAGCCAACATACATACTTCACATTCATTCAATGACCATTAAAGTCAAGTTAATTGAAAAACAAAAGGCCAAACGAAATGAAAAGCATTTCCCCATATTCCACCACAAACATTTAATTCAACTTGAAATGGTTTACGCATCATTTTCTTCCAAAAGAAAATTGACTATTAGCTTCAATGGACCATGCTGAAAATGAATAGAAAACAACAGCAGCAACAACAACAACAATAACAGCAACTAAAGCAAAAAGAGAAAACATTAATGACTGCAAAAAGTTTTGCATAATGTTTTTAGCACGTTTTAAATTCATATATCAAGGAAAATTGCCTCATTCTACCCGCCAATTAATCAATTTGATTGCCAAAATCATCCAAACAAAAAAAAAAACTGAAGCGAAAGAAAAGCGTATCGAAAAAAAAAATCAAGAAGAAAAATCAAATGCAAATGCTTTGCCATTATGTCAACGTGGATTTTTCATCGAAAAGCCGGTCGTCCTTCCTCCTTATGTCTCTCTCTCTTTCTCTCTCTTTCTCTCTCTTTCTCTATCTTCATACACAGAGCCGCGCAACGCATACTTTGATCATATTTGTCAATGATGCACAAGATATGTATGTATGGTTGGTACCTACCTAGGTACCTATGGGACAAAGGCAAAAACACACGATTTTCACATTTGTCTGAGCTGCCAGTTTACGCTTATTGTCAATCAATCAGTTTGCATCAGTTCGATACACATTGAAACAAATTTTGGGCAAAAAAAAAAAGTAACAGAAATTCTATTGGGAACGCATTTTGTTAAGTCGCCCATTGAATAGGTTTTCGGGCAAATCAAAAACAGAGCGTCATGTCGACCCCGTTGAAATGTTCATGGCCTCAAAGCATAAACCGTAACCCCATCACAATCCTTTCCACAACCATCCATCCACCCACTCCACTCCACCTGCATCCACCATTTCCATCCTTCTTTTTCAGGCCTGAAGCTTGACAAAATTTGCCTCGTTATTTGCATTGAAAAATGGCAAGCGCGTGCTACAAGTGCCTCTCATGTGGCACCACTAACACAACACAAACAACACGGAGAATACGAAATAAGATGATGAGAAAAGAAAAGCAAAAACCAAGAAGAAAACCGAAATTCAAACCAAAATAAACAACTACATATTCGTTCGTTTCCAAATAAGAAATATAAATGGGCAACCATTTACCTCGACTAAACTGCTGGCAAATCATCAGCATTTCAGGCATCAAATTTCTAAAAAAATAAAAAAATAAATAAAAAAAAACGGAGGACAATGGGTTTTGAATTTCATATTTCGCTTTTAAAATTAAATTAAATTAATTAATTGAAATATTCCAAATAGCAGTAGATCAATCAAACAAATACACTTCACATAATAGTTCTTCATTTCTTGAATATATTTCTATTGCTGTATTAGAATTTGGCCGTGGCAATGTTTAATTAAGCATTTATTTAATGATTTTAGAAAAAGTATAATAATTTCATTCGTTAAGGGCTTGGCTAATACTTTTAATGGAAAGTCACATTTCAAGTTTGACTTACCTGGCTTGAAATACTTTCTTAGCTTTTTGTTTTACGTTTTTCTTAGTAAATTTATGTTCGATTCAAGTTAGTTTATGTTTCATGATTGAATAAACCTGAAAAATTATAATATTTAGTGTAGTAATTTTTTTGTTTCAAAGTAATATTTATGGTTATATAAAGTATACAGTTGGGTTGCTTAAAATTGGCTGTTAATCCCCAAATGCTTTGCAATTCAAGCTTAAATTCATAAGCTAAACCATCCGTTCTGACCTTGAACTTGAAATGAACCTTGAAGTTGTAAGCAATGCTTCTATTTGTTTGCTAAATCAAGTTGTAATTCCCAACTAGTTTTGGCAATGAAGTAATGAATGCTCATGTTGGTTTGTTTGAATAAATGACTACGAGTTCATTTAGAATATTTATGAAGTTAGTGAAAAAAAGTTAAATATAATCAAGCAAAAATGCACTATTCAAAATGTAGAAATATATTTTTATATGGACAATTTATTTTTGCAAATATTAAATAATTTACAAAATTTGCTTTTACTTTTGCAATAAAAATTCAACTAGATTTTTTTTTTTTTTTTGCTCTTAAACTTAATCTTTTAAAAATTAATCAGACATTTGCCAAAAATTTACCATGGTAAACATTAAACCGGCCACAAAAATTCTCTTACATTTAATGAACTAAAAATTCAAAACGCCTTTTTGAGAAATGCATAGACCCCAACACAGACAGACGCACACACATACATACATATTTTCTTCCATCCAAAAGTGAAAAATGAAAAACGAAAGAAAAATGAAGAAGCCAAGTCAATGCTAACGAGCTTGCCTTTTGGGTTTGGTTAGGTTTGGTTTTGGTTCCTTCTTCCCATTTTCTCCTCTCCCTTTCGTTTTTTTTTTTTTGTTGTCTTTTCTTTTTTGGTTTTTTTTCTTTCATTTTTTGGGTTTTGGACGAGACGACGACGCACAAGTGCACTTTAGTTTTCAATTTTTGTCGTCTCATAATGCGACTCTCTTGGAATCTTGTTTTTTTTTTCGTTCATTCTGTTTTTTTGTTTTTTTTGGTTTTTTTTGCTATTGAGCAAATATCATCAAATGGATTTTAAAAAATCCCAGGCTAGCTGGTATAGGACACCACCAGGACACAGGAAATATGAGGCAAAGGTTACCTTGGGGATGCATTCAACAAAATTTGTGTGCACTAATGGAAAAGTAAGAGCTGCTGCTTGCTTGTTGGTTGCTCTTACTTTTTTGCTGCTGCAGAAATGTTTATACTTTTCATGCATATATTTTTAAATATGAGTATGTAATATTTTCTGGCTAAAATCACTTAAGCAACTTTGGGGAATCTCGCCCACGCCGTCCTCAATTCGCATTCCACTACAAAAAGACATAAATGGAGAAAATGGCAATGGCAAATGGCTTTGCTCTATGTTGACTTAGGATTCAAAAAAAGAAGAAGCAAAAGAAAAGCTTTACCACTGATTATTAGCCCAAGCCACAAAACAACCGACCAACTGACAGGGCTGCCCTGTCAGCAGGGAGTTTCTCTATCCTCAACCAATCTTCAGGAAGAACCAAAATGGAAGAAGATTTCTCTCACTTCTTTTTTTTGTATTTTTTTGCTAAACACAGAAGAAGTTGTACATAGCAATGGCAGTACTTGGATAGGTTCCTTAGACTGATGCTACTGATGTTGCTGTTGGCTTTTCAAGTGCTTGTAACTATTTTAAAATTTTGCACTCGTTTTCAACCCAAAAGGCACGTGCTTGGTCCCACTTTGTCACTTGGCCATGGAGGCCAACTAAAGTTGAAAATTTGTTGGCGGTCTGGTTGACTTACTAATGAGCTAGAGACCTCCCCGTCACCTCTTCACAGCTGGGAAGCATCAAAACTGATTAGAAGCAATTGCAAAAATCTTTTTCATTCACTTTTCTAGTTTCTAGGCGCAACTAAATATACTAAAAACATTGATATTTGGATTGCTTGGCACAAGTAAACGAATTTTAAAAGAGCAAACAGAGACGGATTTCAATTTGACCATTTAATTTCATTAAATTATGAAATATTTTAATTCTATTGCTCGTGTTCTTCGTTTAACATTTATTTCATAAAACAACAAACAACAAACAGGCAATTGCTAAACAAATTTGTGTGGTAAAATCTTCAACATAGCGGAAAATCAACTTCATACTAATTCGATTTGAAGAAACCCACTAAGAGAACCGCAAATGGGCAACTGAAAATTGTAGCGCACTTTTCTGTGCTCCATGAAAAAAAGAGAAAAAAAACACAACGCTGGAAATGCCCGCATCATCAAAGCGGAATGTGAATGAAAGTGAATTTGAAGCAAGCAAAGCGTTAAATGGGAAACTTTTGCTCTAAAACCAGCTGTGGATTTGAAGTTTGCTATTTCTCTTTCTCTTGCCGACATGGAGAGCGACTTCATCTTGGTTTTGTTCTTCAGTTTTCTTGTTGTTTTGTTCTCTCTCTCTCTCTCTCTTTCTCGCCCACACACTTTTTGGTTTAGGCCAAAAGTTGGTCGGGTCCAAAGACTATACTGCTGCTACTCACAATTCTAAAGCTGCAATAAATTTAACATGGCGACCATGAAAACACTTGAGGAATATTAAAACAAATGAAGCAAGCTTCTTTCAACAAAAATCAAAAAAAAAAAGGATATTTTTTCTTGTTCCTTAAGCTTAAGCCAATTTTCGAGCGACCATTGGCTAATGAAGCTAATGTGTGTGAGTGGGAAATTGTATAATATGTATATATACATACATATACATATATATAATGCAAAGGGGTTACTGAAGAGATGTAAAAAAAAAAAAAGAGATGTGGGGTAACTAGGGAATATTACATAAAATGTATGTACTTACTACACAGTCTCTACTCAACTCAACACAACGCGTTTTCCTTTATGCAAACACGTACGACCCATTTAATTTGGCGAAAAGCGACCGCATATACACGAGTATGTATGGCCTGCCAGAAAAAAACGTGATAAGCAAATTCATAAACCATTAAGAAGGTTTCGCCTTGGCGCAAACGTCAGCGGAAAAAGAAATCAACAGCAAACGACCAAAGAAACAGGAGAATTTCAACAGGCCAAATGTCAATTTATCACATATTGTTGATACTCTAACCAACAATTAAGAACAAAAACAAAAATCATAAACCTCAAATGGTTTGATTAATTTGACTCGGTCAATTTTATGTGAAGTATGCAAAATCCAAATTAGAAATTTAGAAATTTAACTATTCATCAACTGAAATGGTTTAGCTTTATTAGCAAACTCTCTTATATACAAAAAAAAAAAAAAATAATAATTTGCATTAATTTTGTTTAGTTGAATATTTAAGGAAATGATTATAATTAGGTAATAACCTATTTTAAATTTTATTTGGGTTGATTTAAAAAATATTTCATTTATTATTATTTTTTTTAATGAATACTAAATTTATTTCGGTTTTGTTTTCACAAATTGATACCTTTAGCTTAGAAATGTGTTTCATCTTCTTTATTTTTCTTTAAATTATTTATAATTTTTTGACTTTAACGCCAAATAAATTTATTTTTAATCCACTCCCAATGAATATTGAATATCGTCTGAAATATTTGTCTTTATGATAAAGGAAAACGAAGAAGGTTTTGATGCTTTGGAAAAATACATCAAGAGTATCAAGAAGAGGAAAGTCATCAAATTTAAAATTGCTATAAGATATACATAGGTAGAAAAATTTCAAAAATTCAACTAGTAGAACTTGATCTTACTTATAAACATCTAACAAAATATTTAATATACCTCAAATGGGTTAGAGTATAAACAGTCAAAAAATGTGCGTTGCTCGCATCGTGTGCGGTTTCATTAAATTTTATAACAAGCATTTTATATAAGTATATTTTCTTCTCTTTTTTTTCATTCCTAGACAGAGTTTGTTAGTTGGTTGGTTGGTTGGTTGACTGTTGCCTGGCTGGTTTGGTTTGGTATGGGTTAAGTTGGCACACACATACACTTAAACACACACACACACACATATACTCCCATATGGTTGTGAGTGTGTGTGGTGGGCCACCTAATTGACGCGGTTGAAAATTGAAAAAAAAGAAACGAAATATATGTGAAAAAAAAAAATTGAGAGAGAAAACGCCAGAAAGAAAAACGGAAAACGGCAAACGGCAGCGCCCACTTCATGAAACCACACAAAGTGGTTGCGAGTTGAGGGTTTGAGGTTTTTGGGGTCTTTTAAGTTGCCAACCATGTACGTAATTCATTCAGAGTTCCCTTTTTAGCATGGCAAAGCAGTCAATGCATTTAAAGCGACATCTACGACATACACACACACACGCACACACACACACACACACCATGTTGATGAAGGAGTATCTTTTGGAACACTTTCCAATTATCATATTAAATCAGTTGTAAGTCAATGTGCGCTGTTTGTATGCGAGTGTCTGTTTATGTTTGTGTGTGTGTGTGTGTGTGTATAGCATATATTTACACAATTTATGTGAGGGCCACAGACAGGTAATCCTTTCACCAAATGCACTGAAATGTAAGGAACAACGATGGCAAAATGTGAAGCAAGTAAAAGCAGCACCAAATAAAGAAAAGGAAACACGTTGGAAAAACACTCTGTTGACATTTAACTGAAATGCAGTTAATAGGAAAGAAATGAAATTGGAAACTGAAAGGATATGTTGCTGCAAAATATGACAGGACATACATAAAAATAATGAGAATTTCAACTAAGGTCAAGTCAAAAAGTGCAGAGAGCAAGCAAAAATAAACGCGTGAGAGAGTGAGGGTAAACAAGTGGCAGAGAGTTACTTAATATTAAATAATTGTTTAAAATAGTTACGATAAAGTCTACAATAATCTAAATATGATTTGATCTATTTAAAATATATAATATCAACTGAAAACTTGAGCTTTTAATTTATTCTTCTCAATCAAAAGAAACAAAACTTATATATTTTTAATTGGCCAGCTGTCCGAAAATAACATTGACCAATTTAATACAAATCATTTGAATTATCGATTGTTTTGATTTTTCTACGATTAGTCGTAAATAATAATCGCGTATGATTTAATAATCGACTAATGATTTTTTGATTCCATCACAAAAAACTTAAGAACAAAACTGTTTTCAATTTAAAAACTTAAATTCATTACTAATGAAAGTATCGAAACAAGTAAAGTTCCCTTTTATTATTTCAAAATATTCATGCAATGAATTTAACATATGAAAAAAAGTCATAAATGTAAAATTTGCAATAAAATAAATAAATGTAAATTAAATTCGGAAATGTTGGCAAATTGTCTAAAAAATGTACTGTAATATAATATGTTTGATCGCTTATAAAATGCTTTAATTGATTTGTAAAGTTTTATATTTTAATCTAATAATCTAAGTTGATGCGATTTCCGGTTGAATTGTTTTCGTTGCGTTCTGTACTTAGACAATTTATTGAAGTTAACTTAACAGTCTATATGAAAATGACTAGCAAATTGTAATCCAAATCCTCTCACACAGATAGATACACACACATATGTATATAGAGCAAATGCATTTCCTTTCCATTTAGTAGAGTTGGCTTCGTTAGCTTTGACCACAAACAGGCAACAAATCAACTTAATTGTGTGTAGAAACGTCAGAAACCAACCATGTGACACTTCCTCTCTACACAAAGTTCGGGCATCCATTTGCATCTAAAGAGAAAGAGCGAGAGAGAGAGAGAGAGAGAGAGCGAGAGAAAGGGAGACACAGCTAAGATATGTGATGGAAGAAGTTTGAGTTAGCGAGAGAGATGGGTTAAATGGGAGTGATATTTTCTATCAAATTGCAATATGTTTTTCCTAGCTCTTCAGCCGGCATACAAATAAACATCCGCTGCATGGGCTTTTAATTAGTGTCACTTCTACTTTAGACTTCCTCAGTCTGTCTCAGAGATAGAGCCAAGGCAGCCAAGTAGAGAAAGTGGGAGAAGGGAAGACAGAGCAAGTGAGAAAGAGTTTTCATCTTCTCAGCAACAAGTAAATTTAATTACACACACACACACACAAAAAGTTTTTCTGTATTTTTTTTTTCTTTCCCTCTGTCTGTCTCTCTGACTCTAACTCAACTTTTATATTTCTTTTCGTGCTTCTAAAAATTTTATTTACCAATTTGCTTGGCTGCCTTGTTTTATTTGCACTTTCACACACACACACACACACACATACACATATGACCCAGGGCAAATTTAATTTGACTGAAGCAGCGCACATTACGCATACGCAGCATGGCCCGGGAGGATATTCCTTTACCCCCCACCCTCGAAACAAAAAAAAAAAAAAGTAAGAAAAAAGTGAACCAGCCAACAAATACAAAAAGAAAACAAACACTCACTCAGTCAGTCAGTTTTCTTCAGGCGGCACAGCTGCTGGCAGCTGTTACCGAGTCAACCAGCTAAGAGGGGGGTGCGGATGGGCACAGGGGCAAAGGGCAGATGGTGAAAGCGAACATGCATACCTCCTATACACATACAGAAAAACCCCAGAAAACAAATAATAATAACAATATTATGCTTCGTCTGAGTCGCGCCTCTTGAAATTTTAATGACAAAATGTCACATTAACAGTCGGAATGGATTTCCATGTACTTGTACTTACTCCCAAAAAAAAAAAAAAAGAAGAAAAAAATGCTAAGATGGGTAAGAAATTTAGATCTTGATGTTGTTTGTTGCCGTTGTAACAAGTTGGCTTAAAAATACCTGTTTATACACTGAAAGAAATATACAATTTTGTATTGTTTTCAATTCATTTTGGAATTGAAATTTTCCGGTTTGAAGGCAAATTAAATCTATAAATTTATTTAGAAATGAGATCGAACAAAAATATATTTTTAGGATTCGAAAAATGAACCAAGAATAATTATTAGGCAATAAAAAAGTTTTCAAAATGGATTAAAATATAAATTGAAAGGGAGTGAAAGGAAGAGTTATTTTTCTTAACGAATAATCAAAATTTTCAGCTGTTTTAAAAAAGTTTACAGAAAAACTTTCGACTGTAAGAAGAAGTTTCTTAAAATTTAAATTAAATAAGATCGAAAAGAAATCTATGTATATAGAATAGGATAGAAGGTCATTTAATCCTGAATATGAAATCTTTAATCATTATTATTTTGAAATACATAATAAGACAAGCTATTAATGTTTAAGTGATAAGAATTATTGTTATGTAAGTTTGAATTCCTATAAGTCAAGATTAACTCTTAATTACCATAAATAAAACGGTATTAGAGCTAAGGTTTGCTAAAAAAAAATGTATATATATATGGAATATATTTTTTTAGCCTTGTCTAAGAATAATGTAGCTACTCCAATTACCTTCAGCCTCTTTTTGGGCTGTTGAACTGATGGAAACGTTTTACCTTGTGAATAAATCTTTACTTCATTTCACCCATATAAGATCTTTATCTAATGTAATTTAACCTTTCGAAATTTGACACCTTTAATTTTCGTTAAGTGCAGTGGAAGCTACCTGTTGTTGTTATTATTATTTTGTTTGACTGGTGGTGGTGATGGTTGGAATGGTTGGAATGGTGGGACGGTTGGCTGTTGTTTGGGATGCTCATCTCCATGTCATGTGGCAGCCAGCCATCATCTTCAGCTGGCATTGCTCCAGAGCTCGCATATAGCCCACCTGTGACTCTTCTCATCTACCTACTACTACTACTACTACTTACTGGCTGTTGCCTTTGCTTCTTCACATTTCTCTGTGTTCATTTACCTTTAGTCCATCAGGTAAGCTTATTTCGCGCTCGAGTGCCTGTGGACTGACTGCCACATACTGTTTCGACTTCACCTGCTGTTGCTGCTGCTCTGCTGCTTTCATTTGGGCAATCAAATTGGCATAGCACGTAGTGAGAAAATCTGTAACATAAATGTGTGTGTGTGTGTGTGTTTGTGTGTGTTTGATGTGTGGGTAACATGCGGCATTTGATTTTATTTTGATTGATATTGTTTTGTTTGCTGATATTTTAAGCTGATTACATGGGGGTATACTATAAGTATACATATATTATATGTATGTATATATATAGGCATTCTCTCTAAATATTTCAACATATTTATATTGTTTTTAAGTTGCTAAATTGTCAGTTGAGCATCTTGGCATGCAAAATGGCAAAAAATTTCAGCATATGGAGGTTTTTCTCAAGCAACATCAATTACTTCTCACACTAAAGCCATATATGTACTTATGTAGAAAGGGTATATCTAGCAACGACTAGCACCACTTCATTAAAAAGCCACGAAGATTTCCTAGGAGATTTGCTTTTTATATATCTTTTATAATGAAATTCACTACGAAATATCTTTAGTTTTTCATAGATTTCTTGGAAAATTTAATCAAAAATCATAGAGGGTAGAGAAACTTCGATACAACTAAAAAGTTTAGTTTACTTTAGTTCTCATAACAAAGCAAAGCAAAGTGCGACAAAAACTTATGGCAATCATATAATAAAATAAAATATCCAGAAGAAAACAAAAATAAAAAAAGGCAAATACAAAAAAAAAAGAACAGAAAAAAAGAGAAGAAATGTGGTGGAAAAAGTTTGTTTTTTTTTTCTTTTGCTCTAGCCATGTGTCTCAACTTGATTCAAGTGCGTTTTGCTCTTTCTCTCTACTCTAGGAACGTGTCTGCCCCTAGAAAACAAACAATAAAAATTCCGGAAACGGGCATACCGAGGGTCGTCGCAGGGGAGCAGTATGGAGAGTGTTCTCAGTGTGTGTATGTGTGTGTGTGCGTGCTTTTGGGTTGAGGGTGAAAGGGAAGTGAAGACAGACATCTTTAAACTGCAGCAAATTGCATTTAGAATTTTTTTTTTTTCTGTAATATTTCGTACTTTGCTGGCACTTAAGCTAAACAAGCAACAACTGCTGCAAACAATTTGAAGATGCAACATGAACAATAACAACAACAACAGCAACAAAAGCAACTAACAATGAAATGGAAACTTAACTCATGAAATATTCAAAGAGACTTTCCATTATGTTCATTTTCGTTGTTGTTGGGGTTTTTTGTTTTTGTGTTCTTTGTTTTGGGTTAAATAGAAAAATATATGTATGTATATTCCATAAAGGCATTCAATTTCTAAAAAGTTTTTAGTCAAGGAGATTTAACTAAAATATTGTTTTATTTTGCGTCAAATAAACCAAAGCTTAATCAAAGAAACGATTAGAAAATCCTCAAATATGCATGTGAAGACCTCAAATGAACTCTGTATGCAAAGTTATTCAATGGACGAATGCACTTTGCTGATTTTCTTATTCTATTCTTATCATAGGGTTAACACAAGGGCTGTGAAACTGCAGGAACTTTGCCCCCTGGTGTATGCAATGAGCAAAGACAAAGGCGATAGGAAAAGTAAGCATTGTTTTCAAGTTATAATTTTTTATATACCTTGTAAAATTGTCTGCAAGCAATATTTACTTTTCAGACAACAATCTCTTTATATGTGTTGAAAAGCGAATTCTTGGACTGTTTATGGCATACTTTAGGGAGCGAAATTCTTTCTATTTCACAGTCGTAGATCGTCACTGATTCTTAGTCGTTTCCCAAGTTTTACGTAGTTTTTGGCTTATCCTTGGCATTGCAGCTCATATTATAAAATAATACACAAAAGTTGTTGAAGGGAAAGGTTTTTTCTATCTATACGATCTGAGTGCAGCAAAATATACATCGATTAGTAGAAACCAAATTTATTGAAAAAAGTTTATTTTTTCTTTCGTATTTTTTAAATAATTTTAATATACATAAATTGTTTATGCAGATCCCATTTTAAAATTTATATACATAGATCCAATAAATCACTAGTTTCCCAAAGGAATGGAAAAGTTTTTGCAATTACAACAAGTTATGTTTCTTTTGCGAATTGTTCTAAAAAGAATCTCTTAATTAAGGCTATTTCATAAATATATTGCTGATCTACAGTATACAGTTCGTTGATGTTTTTCCTTTACCAACTTAAGGTATTAGCTTATATACCTAAATGATGAAAAAGAAATTTTTGCATTGCATTTATGAGATAAGTACATAAGTAGACTTATTAAGCTAAACACAAACGAAAAGGTATTAGCATTCAAAAAGACAAAGAGCACATTTCTGTTAGAAATAACAAAGCATATGAATACTAAATCTATTCAATATGAATGAATTATTTTCTTATTTAAGTAAATCTGCATTAATAAAATTGAATTGCAATTTAAGGATTTTGCATATATTATCATTATTCTTTGGCATCTTCCTATTGTTGTTTGGATTTCCAATCAGTGTTGTTCTTGATGTTGTTGTTTTTGTTGTTCATCGTAAAAGATGCACATTAATTTGGAGAAAAGGCCACCTTGGCAATTAAAAGGCCATCAAAATGTGTACAAAGTGGTACATAAACCAGTATTTCGCCACTAATCCCAGCTATTTTGAGCTTTGATTGAATACGACGATGAAGTTGACGATGACGATGGAGATGACGACCAAAGAGGAGAGCTGACAAAAGGACAATTCTGTTGATGATTACGTTGATGGCTGATGACGGGATGCTTGGTTGGATTGTATGGGTTGTGTATGTGGATGGATGGTGGTGATGGGTGATGGCATAACAATAAACATGAAAAACGAGCATAAAAACAGTAGCAGCATTCTCAAAGACTAAGTATTTTATGGCACATTCAGCATCAAAAAAGAGAAACTTTGTCACACTCACACACACACACACACACACATATCCACAAACTATAACGTTCACACACATTTGGAGGAAGAGCAATTACAAACACACAAGAAGACCAAAAAAAAAAAAAAAAAAACACAACCCACAGAAGAAAGGGGAAAATAAATTCGTCTATGACTACTACGACTAGAAGAGTTTGGGGGAATTCTCGACAAAAGCTATTAAAACTTATGCGTAGTAGCCTCCTTCAAGCTTCTCTATATATACATATATAACATTTTTAATGCCAATCAAAGTCGGTCTTTCTTTCATTCACTCCCTCTCTCTCTCCCCCCATCTCTCTCTCTCTCTCTCTAGGGCAGCTTCAAAATGAAACTGTACAAAAACTTTTACCTTTTGTTTCAACAAAAAATAAATATCGCAAAATAAAAATACTACAAGTCACAAAGTCAAACAAAAGCTCATTGAAAATGACGGCAAGGAAAAACAAAAACAAAAAAAAACACCAAAACCGAAGTACAAGTATAAGTGTAATCGAAAGAAGAACAACAACAAAAAAAAAAAAAACAAGAACTAAAAAGAAAAACCCAAAAGAACAAGTAAAAGAAAAGCAATAAAGCCAAGGAAACTGAGCAAAAGCGAAAAGAAATTGTCAAAATACAAATAGGAAATTGACGCGCAAAAGAAAAATATGAACACAGTCAAAGTTTTACGGCCTAAAGGGGGCGTGGCCTTGTGTGTGTGTTTACTCATTTTTTTTTTTTTTTTTTTTTTTTTTGATATAACGAATTTAATCTTTTGCGTTAACGCTAGAAATGAGTTCAGAGGATTTTTTGGCTAAAAGAGGAAGAGGCGAGGAAGTAAATCTGTTTGACTAAGACCATTGTGGGATTTATTTATAGACTTCAAATGGTTACCAGGGGGCATAATGTGGCATGATGAAGGTGGCAGCAGCAGCAGCAGCACCAGCAGCATATGTAATGCATAAACATGACATACTTACATACACATACAAACACATACAGTATGTGGGTGTGGGTTTTTCGAGGGCAGGGCAATTGGTTGGTTAGAAACCTAAGTAAACAAAAGAGTTAGAGAGACACACACACCCACACACGCACACATAACTTCCACGAGGTGAGTTCATACAAAAAAAAAGAAAGAAAAACGTAGGGTTTTGGTTTCGGAAAAGCTTTTAACTGACTGAAAAATACAATGGGGCAACAATAAACCCCATAGTAAAAGGGATGTGGTAATGTGAGAGATAATAAAAGCAAATATATGTATATAAATATATATATGTATATATATATATATATTGTTATCAATGGACAATATCCTAAAGAGTTATTTCTATATGAAGATCAAAAGCAAAAATAAACCAAAAACAATTACTTGAAAATGAACTAATTTCTTATACCTTTAAAATGAACCGATGACATTAAATTGTAAATCTTAGACAATTTTCGAGAATCCCATTAAAATTTAAAGATTTGGGTTTTATCCCTAGCTAAATAGAAAATTCAAAAAGGAAATTCTTTGATAATTTCCATTTAAATTCTTTGACAATTACCATTTCTTAGGCATTCATTCGGGATTCCGTGAAACTTACTTAGAAAACCATTTCTTTAAGGATTCATTGGGGATTTTTAAGGCATGCGTACTAAAGGTAAATCAATGACCCCAGAAATATAAATCCTTAAGGAAAAAATCCCCAAGGAACTCTCTCTAAGGAAATGTCAAAGAATTTGTAAAAAAAAATCATTAGGGAAGCAAAGTTCTTACGGATTCCATTTTGACTTTCGAAACTAAAACTTTTATTGAAAAACTCATCAACACAACGAACCAAATAAAAAATCTACAAAATGACACATTAATAAAGAGATCAATAAACAAAATAAACTAAACTATTATCAGTTTGGAATATTCTTCAGACCAATAAACGAATAAACTAATTTATTAAAATAGCAAAAATCAATCGTCATTTAGGTCAAAAAGGCAAAACTCAAAAGCAGTTAGATTGACAAGACCCACAGAAGTGGATTAAATTTCCAAAAGCTTTAAAACGAGAAATTTTCAGGGTTATTTTTTGTATTTAATTTCATACAGAAATGAGATGAAATAATATTTTCCTTAACAGTCTACACCGTTAAAACTTGCTTAATCTTTTCTGGCAAGCACAAATAACTTCTTCATCATATCAATTTCGGCCTTAAGTCCTCTCTTGCTGTAAATAATTCACTTCAAACTGCCAATTAATCACAAATCTCAGCCACTTTCCAAGAATAACCCCAAAGACAGAATTCGACCCAAAGCTTATGCAAATATCGCACATACGCCACGTTGTTGGCCAATTGGTTGTTAGGCCAACGGCAAAGGCAAAGGCCCAAACCATAGCCATGGCCATAGCCCGAGCGAGATTCATTCAACCATATCCAAAACTACCTACATCACATTTGCAACGCCCACAGAAAAACCCAGGCCAACCCAGCCCATATCTCCACCGCTATCCACTCCACTCTCTTCCTTTCACTCTCTTTTGAGATTGTCATTTTCGGGATGACTTATGGAGCACTTTGGAGTTGGGCATCCTGGGCATCTTTTGCTTGGGGACTTGAGTCCTTTTTGTGACTCTGGTTTGAGTTAGGGCGGTGGATGGGCTCTCCTTCTCTTTAAAGCCACCTTAATCATGGCTAAAAACTTTTACCCATGACACAGATGTGCGGGCGATGGCGATGCCAATGCGGGAACATACACCATGCGGTGCGCGAGCCTTTTAGCTTTTGTTTGTAATGAAAATTGACATGTCCTTCGCCGAATTGCTGCACTGACAGCCGTTTCAGGAGCAGCCTACACTTCCCTTCATCTTCGTTCTCCCCTCTCCACATCCTGTTGTTGTAGTTTGCTTTTGTTTGCGAGCCCCGGCTCTTTGTCTCGCGATGTTCATTTGTCCCGAGGTCTAGGCACAAAATGAAAACAAACAAAAAAAAAAACAAGAAACCGAACAGAACAAGAATATGGGCTGCCAGCCCATAGGTAGGTAGCCGAGTAGGAGTGTTGGCTGACTGGCTGACTGGTAGGTGCTTTTGTGATGAAGATGTATCGGCTTGTTTTCATTCTACCCGAACTTGTGTTCTGTAAATGTTGATGAATTAAAAATCAGCAAAGTGGCGGCGTAAAGGGATATATGCGGCAGCTAAAGAATGATGCGCTCTTTCTTTTCTTTTCTTCTATATTTTTTTTTTCACCCTTCCCTTCTTCTCGTGCTCTCACACAATACAAACAACACTCAACTGCCAGATTCGGGTTTTTCTATCTACTCAAACACATCCAAAAAGGGGTTAACAAATAGCAAGTATAAACTCTTTGGATCGGTTAATCTAAGGGTAAAACTTTGCACAAAAATATGCGATAATTAGTTAGTTTGAACAATTAGAATTTCCAGTGCATTTTCATTAAAAACAATTTTTGCTTTTTAGTGTAAAGTTTTCCCTTATGCATTTTAGCCTTCCATTTGCCCAACTACTCGCACTAGCCTCTTCTGGTTTTTGGTTCTCTTTTTTTTTTTTTTTGTTCCCCATGCTCCCGAAAGTCGTTCGTTCATTGTGCTTGGCTCTTAGCACTATTATCTTCATGTAAAGTTATCTTATAGTCACATCTTTCTTTCGTTCATTCCATCTTTTTCTTTTACTCTTTTTCTTGCTTTTTCATGCTTTTCATTCTTTCATCTGCTTCTTTTTGGCCACTGCCTGGGACAGTTTTCTTAATTGCTTGGCCGCGTAATTAATTTAATTTAGGAAACTTAAATCTGGACCCCAAGACCAAGCTATGTCATTGCTGCTGCTTCTGTCCTTGTCGCTGCATAATTAAAACAAAGCGTCCATCGCAAGTCTCTAATGAACTTTTATTAAAGTAAAGTATAAAAAAAAACACAAAAAAATCACAAAAAAAATCACCAAAAACGGCAAAAAAGAAATATCCAAAAATAAAATAAAAATAAAGGAATAAGAGAAATTAATATGCCAATTTTTGCAACTTTTTTCTTGTTCGAAAAAAAATAAATAAAAAAAAAACCAGAAAAGAGAAGAAAAGTTTTATTACACGCTTCAGTTAACAAAGTCTGCTATTGATTTCCTCTCCTGGCTAGGTACGAACCAAAATATAAAAAAAAACACAAAAACAAAAAAAAAAGGTTTTTAATAAAAATTAATTGAAAAGGAAATGTGTACTTGCTACGAGGAGAGCGTGAAGAGCGGAGTGAAGTGCCTGGAGTGGAGGTGCGGAAATGTCTGCAAAGTTTGATTTTGGGTCGAATGACGAAGATGAAGATGATGATGAAATCAAAGCGCAACTGGAAGTGGAATTGAGCGTGAGGAAGCTATTAAACTGATTAATTAGATGGTTTTATTTTTTTCTTTGATTCTCTTTTATAGAAAATATTGGATAACGGAACATTGCAAATGAAAGGAAACCAAAAAGTAAGTTAATCAATTTGTGACATTTATACAGACAATTTGTATGACAATCAATGACAACGCAAAAGAAACGTAATGTTAAATAAATTATTAAATAAATAAAATATAACATAAAGTATTTGTCTGCCGATCCAAAGATCACCCAACTCATGTAGGACATTAATCAATTATAAACAAACTAGACAAATTGGAAAAATTTAATTTAATATTCCCATAGAATTGGGAATTTGGAACTTGTAAACCATCCAACCATTTGTCAGTCGGTGAAAAACCCTTTACGTTATCTTTGTTGTCAATCTGAAAAAAATGGGCTTCAAGTTATAGCTTAGGTAAGGTTTCAAAGGGCTTTTTAAAGACTTCATTTAATTATATGATAAAATTTGAAGTTTTGGTGAAACATCGATACATCGCTTAACATCGACATCGACAAAAACTTTGGTAAACATCGGGAAACATCGGGAAACATCGGCAAGAGTACATCGATGTTCGATGGATCGATGTTTTTTTACACAATAAGAGAACTTTGAAAATTATTGTATTTAATATATGCACTTTTCCGACTCTGATAGACTTTTAGGGAATATTACAATACCTTTCGTTTCAACTCTTACTAAAATTTTAGCCTAGTCACTGCAAAAAACACACTAAAATTAAACACATGGATGATTCACAACAGAATCTAATTTATATATTATAATATTATATTAAGCTTATTAAGAAATACATATATGGATCCAAATGGATCTCTATTGTTTTTGGGCAAAGAATTTCTTCAGAAATTACACAAATTATTCTATCTATTTCAAATAAAACATTTATAGTTCTAGTGAAAACAAAGAACAACAGAAAATTTCGAAGTAATTAGTGAAAGAAATCATATGTACATTAGAATCGTTTGATGTGCAGCATTTGGTACATGTGTATGTATTCCATACGCTTCTTAAGCGCATAACTAGAAAAAAGTGCTGACAAGTCTCTTACTTTTAGCTAGTCCCATTTCACCTGAGTACACTGGCAGTTTCCTTTGCCGATTTTATGTTCTTGTTAGTCGTGTTATTCTTGTTGTTGTCAATCTTCCGCTAAATCCTTTGCCACCATTTGTCGCAGCACTCAGATCAAATTGTCTTGCCATTTCCCTTCCCTTCCCATTTTCCTCTCTTTCTCTCTCCACCTCTATTCTATCGCTCTCTTTCAGCTCTTTTATCAAAAATTAATATGACGAACTACTCAGACAGAGCAGTGTCTGTGCTTTATGCTTTATGGAAAAGCACTACAAAGAGCATAAGGATTTTGCTGTCGCCATATTTTTGCTATACTCTTGTTATGATTAAGTCCATTTACTTAGTTACTCTATAGTCTCTCTCTTAAGTCTGTGTAAATTGCATAAAGTAGTCATATATATCAATGAAAAAGCAATTTTCAAATAATTTGTAGAGGGTCTTAGATTCTTATTATTTAATACTTTAACTAAATTTGAGCTTAGTCAATAATTCTTTTATAAGATTTAATTTACACTTTGTAATTTGTTGAAATTAGTTATTATATGAGTTTTTAAGTGAAAATTCTTTGCTTTTGAATATTTAATAATATTAATTAGTGTAAGCTTTTGAAAACTAAGTTTAATTTCACATAAAATGCAATGGCTAATAAAGTTCTGATTTGATTTTTGATATCAAAACATAAATAAAAATCACTTCATCTTCTAATAATTTATAAATTTTAGTTATTCTGTAAGGGTATTAAAACTGCAGCAAGTTTTGATATATTGAAGTAATATTGTCCTAATGCTAGGGGTTTTTTTTTGTATTTTGCTTGCTTGCGCATAAAGATGCGACATCCGTATGATAGAATAGAATGAGAGAGAATGGGAAAGAGAGATAGAAAGAGAGAGAGAACAAGGCCGAAATAAAGAAAAGATAGAAGGGGAAAGGTTCATATTCACATATTCATTTATGCATTGGCCCGTCCCTACCGCCTCCTCCCATAGACAATGGCAAATGCATTTGCCATTCTCACACAGAGAAAGAGAGACAATCATATATACTGTTCTCATTAAGTCAGAGAACTTGTAGCACTCAGTGAGTGAGACGCCTTGTCAAGTCAGCGTAATGAAGCGATAAGCTGCTGACATATTGCCAAGTGCAACCTCAATCCATACACAAACCGATCTAAACCCATTCACCCGCTCAACGACTCATCCATCCCTTCATCCACCTCCTTTGCACATATTCTGCCAGCATATTCACTCCCGGCAATTACCATGCAAACAACAATAACACTTTTGCCATGCAAAAATCAACGTCAAAGTTCAACTGTTTGCAAATAATTTGGCAAAAATCGTTTGTTCTCCTTTGTCAGTGTGTGTGTGTCTGTATATGTGCATAGTTCATCTGCAGCTGCATTGTTTGACATACAAACACATAGATACTTCTACACACACACACACACAGAGAGACAAACACAACCGCACACAGAGTCTTATCGTCGACTTCAAAAATACCATTCGCGTTTTGCCTTCTTGTCAGAGGTTCTCTTCATTTTTTTTCTCCCACCATCCTCATCTCATCTCTCTCTCTCCCTCCCCACCCCCTTTTACACTCTACCTCCATGGCACGTTAAGCATTTTGACTATGGCATATTTTACAATCGTACAAAAAAAAAAAAAAACATCCCAAACGAAACGAAAAACGGAAAACTTCATATAGCCAAAGAAAAAGGCTGTGTCAGTGGCATAGAAATATGAATGGAAGAGTAAAATACATGGCAAGGCAATGGAAGAGAAGATATGCTACCAAAGTCTGCTAATGTCACCAACTAGCAAATGCTCTAAGCTAAACAACATCTTACAAATGTTAATCTGATCAATTAATTTTGTGCATTTGACTAGGAAGAGACACCGACCATTAGAGGCAAGAAAGTGTTGGAAAAATTGAATATAGGATCAAATTTTCTATAGTTATCCTTTTAACCAAGCAACGTAGATGTGCTCACCGAATGACTAATTCAATTTTTAAAGCTCTCGGATATTTTGTCTAAGCATTTTGCCACAATCTTTGCCGATTGTCTCTGTCTGCCAGGGAAAATAATTTGATTTGCTTATATTTTGGGGGATTGGTCCTTTCATTTGCCCTCTTTAGTTTTAGAGAATGAAGTTAAAGACAAATGCTTAAACACACTAAAGCCTAAAAGTTTTATATTAAAAATGTAGGCATTTTTATAAACATTTATTTAAGATTATGTGGAAAATTTTTGAAATTAGATGGTTGGATGTGTCTAAAAATTAATATTAGATCTAGACACACATATACATATATGTATGTACCTATATTTATACATCAATGCTTTTATAAGTTTTGTCTTGACTAGTAAATCAAATAATTAATGAGATAATATAATACAAATGCATATCAAAGTTTAAAAATTGTTCAATTTTAAGAACTAATTATCTATTGTACTTATTTATATAATCCCATATAGCCTTTTTATTTTGGGCGGCGATAGAGTATAACAAGAAGGTGGTGAAGACACAAAAAGCGGGAAGATGGATGGGCAAAGGGGAAATGTTTTTCAGTTCAACATCGTTGCGTTGCGTT